>NC_083595.1:13692076-14892076 GCF_027579695.1 Neoarius graeffei
AACGTGTTATTCAATTACGTTTTCGGTTTTAGTAACCTTATATCGTGATTCATATTGGCAACTAATTGCAGTTAAATATTATACTTGTCAGTTTATTTGGTTTTTAGTTCGTTTGGTCCACGCAGGCGTCGCTTATCCGCACGATCTTCACGAGACTTGTGCGAGACTTTGAAACGTGAAGAAGTGCCAGCTAGGTGTCAGTGCTGCCATTTTGGAAACTGTTTTCCAAACGAAGTATTGCACAGAAACGAGTTTAAATGACGATTACCGCCTACTTTTTTCAAACTTTCCTGATTGCTATCAAAACAGACAAAACTTCCGGCTTGATTACGTCAGCATTCGAAAGAGGGCGTGCACGTCTTTTGACAACGTTGACAGATGTCGGTGTTTTTTATTTCCGCTGTACGTTTTACTTCCGTCCTACGATGTCTCGCACAGGTCTCGACGAATCTCGTTTCCGCCCATCGCTTTGATACATGGACTGATATATTACAGAGCATATTTCAAACACTCATAACTTGCTACAGCAGTGACAAAATAGCGATCGAAAATGCATTCCGATATTTAATAAAATGAGATGAATAGAATTTTGATCTGTTATTATATGGCACGAGCTACTTCTGGTGCACTCTGATTGGTTCCTTGGTCGGCAGTATTTTCCTGTAATGCCTGTGGGTAATTATGGCTTTTCCAAGGCGCTGGCTTTCAGTGTTGCAAAAAGAAAATTGGGGGGAAAAAAAAAAAGATGAATTGAAAATCAAAAACGCCCGACATACAAGAGTCACAGAGTTATTCAAGAAATGAGCAACGAAGAGGATTCAGAAACCGCTGACCGCTAAAGGCCAATTTATGCTGACAACGCAGTACATCCGCTGTACACGCACTTCCGCTTCCCTACTTTCCTGGTTTGGTTTGTTTTCACGACCGGCATTTTTAAAAACACGAGCGAAGATGGAGCAGCACGAAGAGCGGTTGATCGAGGAAGTACGTACATCTCTACGACTCCAGTTCTAGTCATTATAAGTAACCGGAGGATAAACACTCCACTAACCACAACCACCAACTACTCCTAGCGACTTCGCGCCCCCTTGCGCTGTGGCGGTGAATAACATCGCGCACGCCTATTACTCCCCGCTCAACGATAAATTACAACTGTCTGCGAAAAGCTATCTGCGAAAGCCTTGTCGCAAGAGCATGCAGAGGCTTTAACAGAAATTCGGTTTTGAACCCACTAGCCGTTTATTCCGCATGCGTGACTCAACTGCGTTACAAATATGACGCGAGTAAAAGCAGCGTCACGCCTCATTATAATTTTAATCTTAGAAATAAAAAAGTCATCTAATAAACTCCTCCTTATTAACCTCACTTGCTTGGTCTTTCCAGGAAACTATTATACCGTACATACGGGCCACTTTTTCCATGGAATAAAAATGTGTTCTGTTCCCTTCTAGTGGGTTTATTGATGGCATGCAGTATCGTTATCTTCCATGCATTACGCCACTCTCCTCTGTTATAATATTGCACGTTGTCAAGGCAGCACGGCGTCACATTCCGAGCTCACGCAAAGATCTAATGACATCTTTTCTGCTGCGCGTGCGCACAATCATGTCTTTGTCGCCCGGGAAAGAGAGAAGACGAGGCTAATCCAGCTCGGATTGAGTACGAAATAAGCAAACCGAAATTAAAGACGCTGAACACCCAGAACGCTACAAAGACTTCATTATACAGGGTGTTTAAAAAAACAAATTGATATTCTTTGAGATGTAAATATCCCAGAAACTCCATAGTCGAGGCAAATGAAACTGAACAGGCTTCGTGTTGAGCAGTATAAGATTTTATTCCTCAAAATTTGAATGAGAAATTCAAAGGTATGTCGATTCTATGAACGATTTCACAAATTTTCAATATGCGCGCCAGATCCTTTTGCCCTGCACACACAGCCTTCCTCTTTGAACTTTTTTGTGCCATGTCCAGATCCGCATTGCAGTTGGTGCATAAACGCATGCTGCACAGTCACGGGCTGCATTCCTATATTTAATAAAAGGAGAAATAGAATTTTGATGATAAATTTGCCTTCAGTTCTCCTTTAAAGTATTGCATGTGCGCATGTGTCTCATTCCCTCCTGTCTGACACAGCTCTCCTCACCACACACTTTCAAAACTTCCAAACTTTCACCAGCCAGACTGATTTTCATGTCCTCTCCAACCTTTCCCCACTTCTTTCACAGAGTCAGAGGTGTGTGTGTGTGTGTGTGTGTGTGTGTGTGTGTGAGAGAGAGAGAGAGAGAGAGAGGGAGAGATGGAGGGGGGGAGACAGTGAGAGAAAGTATGTGTGTGTGAGTGAGTGAGTGAGATTGCACCTCATGGTGTGACCGCTCTCATTATCCTTTAAGATTTCATAACCACCAATTAGCATGAAAGCTCCTAAAAAAAAAAAAGTGTTCATAAATGTGGGGCGGCACGGTGGTGTAGTGGTTAGCGCTGTCGCCTCACAGCAAGAAGGTCCTGGGTTCGAGGGCCGGCGAGGGCCTTTCTGTGTGGAGTTTGCATGTTCTCCCCGTGTCCGCGTGGGTTTCCTCCGGGTGCTCCGGTTTCCCCCACAGTCCAAAGACATGCAGGTTAGGTTAACTGGTGACTCTAAATTGACCGTAGGTGTGAATGTGAGTGTGAATGGTTGTCTGTGTCTATGTGTCAGCCCTGTGATGACCTGGCGACTTGTCCAGGGTGTACCCCGCCTTTCGCCCGTAGTCAGCTGGGATAGGCTCCAGCTTGCCTGCGACCCTGTAGAAAAGGATAAAGCGGCTAGAGATGATATGAGTGTTCATAAACGAGGCAGGGGGGAATGCTCTCATCTGAGGAAAAAGATGAGAAAAACGTTCATTAGAATGCCTGTTGAAGCACACTTGTTGACATCTTCAGGCCTTTCAGTTTCATCAGTGTTGGATACACAAAGCAAAAATTGTACTTTTTTTGCAGTAACTTTGCGTACAGTCCACAAACTGGCATCTGTCTTCCACCAGCAATCCTACATTTGGAGCGAGTCTCCGAGTATTGGTTCAGTTTTGCACGTTCAATCCATATTGCGATATTTCTTGGACGTTTTACCGAATCAGTTATCAATTTATAAATATAAACGCAATCAAGACTGTAAAGCTGAGTAAAAAGGACTCGAAAAAATATATTTAGAGAAAATCAAATCAACAAAATTGCATGCGTCACTATTATTGGCACCTCTGCGTCGAACGCTTCCTACATCTCTTTTTGCCAGTGAAATAGCACCAAGTCTTCTCCTATAATATACTAAGTAACTTTAAAAACGCACAGTGGAATTCAACACGATATCACTTTAGATCCATGCATATAGTTGAAATTTATGATATTGTATGTAATGCACACACATCTTGAAACATCGATAAAGGACATTTATTGTCAAACTCCAGAATTAATTCACAATAAAAAAATTCAAAGTGACAGTTGGTCCATGTTCACGAAATTACAGGTTCAGTATCGTGTATGACCTCCGTTTGCTTGCAACAAGGCGTTCACTCTTGGTGGCATAGACCTTAGGAATCTGTCATGGAGGTGAGCTAGCCTGATGTGCTGATCCTGAACTGGCGTCGTGACTCGAGGCTGACCAGGGCGTGGACGATCCCTGGTGCTCCCTGTCTGTCTGTCTGTAACGCTGACTCAAACGGGAAATGGTCAAATGATGAACACCGAAGTGCCGGGCGACCTCTGTCTGTGTACTTCCGGCACGCAACATCCCGATGGCCTGTTCACGTTGATTTTGGCTTAGGCGTGGCATCTTCAATAATGACAATTTTCCCATCATTTCCCCCGGCTATTTATAGGCAAGATTGTGTGTGTACAGTGTATGCAAAATTTGTTTGAAGATTAAAGCCTGTCCATGTCATTGACTACCTGAGTCATATTGTACGTTATTGAGTACAACTCCCTTAAATTCTGATTTGAGCACAGATTTGGAACTTATTCGGGCGGAACCAAGTTATTTTTCCATTGATAGATTTCTTTTCTTCTTGAGATAAACTCAGCACGAATTCAGCAAGTTTTATCAATGTGCGTTTTTAAAGTTACTTAGTGTATTTTATAAGGTTGGAGATACAGAGTAGGACATCCAAGACCGTTCGTCTTTACACACACTCTCTCCAGATCATCCAGGGTCCTCGGCCTTCTCTTGCGCGCTCTCCTCTTCAGCTCGGTGCACAGGGTTTCACTGGGGTTCAGGTCAGGGGACTGAGATGGCCAGGGCAGAAGCTTGATTCTGTGCTCAGCTAACCATTTTTGTCTTGATTTGGACATATGCTTCAGATCATTGTCCTGCTGGAAGATCCAGCGACAACCCAGTTTTAGTTTCCTGGCAGAGGCAGCAAGATTTTGATTTCAAATGTCCTGGTATTTCATGGAGACCATGAAGCCATGGACCCTAACAAGGGTTCCAGGGCATTTTGGAGGAAAAACAGCCCCAAAACATCACAGAACTTCCACCATATTTTACAGCAGGGATCGGTTTCTTTTTATTATAGCCAGCCTTCTTTTTACACCAAACCCACCTTGAGTGTTTATTGCCAAAAAGCTCCATTTTTGTTCCATCAGACCAGAGAATATGGTTGCAGTCAAAGTTGTCGTAGTGTTTTGCAAACTTCAGGTGCTTAACGCTTGTGGTTAACTGACAGCAAAGGCTCTTTTTTTTTTTTTTTCCCTCCTTTTCTGGCAAACCGTCCAAATAACCTGTTGGCATGGAGGTGGAGTCTGATGGGGGTTTTGGAGACTTGGAAACCCCAAGATTTTCCTTTTTCTTCTAATTCACCAACAGTGATTGATTGATTGATTTGGGATTTTTTTTTTTTGCCTCTTACCCTCCTTCTGACTGTACATGGGGGCAAAATAAACCTGGGTCCTCTTCCAGGCAAGTTTGTAACAGTTCCACTTGGTGTCCACTTTTTTTTTTAATTTTATTATTTGTTTTATCACCATTCCCTGACTAATGAAGGTCAACACACTTCTCCCTCATTTGGTTTGTGTGTTCTCTTTCCCATGTTGCTGGATGACTAAGGGAATTTGACCTCTGTGTCACCTCATATTTGTGCCCCAGTTAATCAGGAAGTCATGGATTCCAGCTTGAAAGTTCCTACACGCTCCAATCGACTCAAAAATTTACAGTTTAAACGGAAAACAAGCTTCAGTTACATTGCATTCACTCGAATTTCCAGGGGTGCCAATAATAGTGGCACATGTTTTGTTTTTGTTGAAAATAATTGAGGGATTTGTTTTTCTCTGAATGAATTTATTTCAATTAAAGGTCGGATATTTCCCTTTTTTCAATGTGAGATAAAGCTACTTCATCAAAAGGTGGATTTTTTTTTTCCCCCTAACCCTTTTTACTAATATCTTTACAATCTTTACATAATCCTGGAGGGCACGGTGGGTATCTTACCTTCATGAGTGAAATCACAATAGAGGATTAAACTTGCCATCTTGGTGAAGTAAGCCTAATTTCTCATCTTTTCTGTGGTAATTCAACACAATCAGACTTACTATTCGTGTGGTTGGATTGGGAAGGGGCAGTTTGTGGAGGTAAGGTGGGCAGGGTGTGGTAGAAAGATGGGGATGTGGTGGTGGTAGTGGGGAGATGGGATGTGGTGTTTTTGAGGTACAGTATCTTGCAAAAGTATTCATCCCTCTTGCTGGAGTTAAAATGGATTATTAGACTTGAGCACCATTTGATTTACACAACATGCCTACAACTTTTAAAGGTTCCTCAAGGCAAAACTGCTCCAACTCTCAAGTTAGATGGGTTGGGTTGGTGTACAGCAATCTTCAAGTTGTGCCACAGATTCTCTATTGGATTGAGGTCTGGGCTTTGATTAGGCCATTCCAAGACGTTTAAATGTTTCCCTTTAAACCACTCCAGCGTAGCTTTAGCAGTATGTTTAGGGTCATTGTGCTGCTGGAACGTGATCCTTTGTCCCAGTCTCAAACCTCTGGTCAACTCAAAAAGGTTTTCCTGCAGAATTTAGTGCCATGCATCTTTCCTTCAGTCCTGACCAGCTTTCTTGTCCCTGCAGATGAAAAACATCCCCACAGCATGATACTGCCACCACCATGCTTCACTGTAGGAATGGTGTTCTCAGGGTGTTGGGTTTGCGCCACACGTGGCATTTCCCACGATGGCCAAAAAGTTCAATTTCAGTCTCATTTGACCAGAGAATCTTCTTCCATGTGTTTGGGGAGTCTGCCACATGCTGTTGGGCAAACTCCAAACGTGTTTTCTTAAGCAATGGCTTTTTTCTGGCCACTCTTCCATAAAGCCCCGCTCTGAGGAATGTACGGCTTAAAGTGGTCCTATGGGCAGATAGTCCCATCTCCGCTGTGGATCTTTGCAGCTCCTTCAGGGTTCTCTTTGGTGTCTTTCTTGTATCTCTGATAAATGCTCTCCTTGCCCGGTCTGTGAGTTTTGGTGGGCGGCCTTCTCTTGTCAGGTTTGTAGTGGTGACACATTCTTTCCATTCTGCTTTAATGGATTCAGTGGAGCTCCCTGGGATATTCCAAATTTTGGATATTTTTTCTAACCCAACCCTGATCTATACTTCTCCACGACTTTTCTCTCTGACCTGTTTGGAGGCTCCTTGGTTTTCATGTGTTGCAGAGTCAGGGTCTTTCCAGAACCTGATGTCTGTGTAAATCAACCTGTGACACTTCGGTTGCACACAGGTGGATCTGCATCAACTAATTATGTGACTTTATGAAGTGAATTGGCTGGACCAGCTCTTATTTAGGGGTTTCATACGAAAGGGGGTGAATACCTGTGCATAGGGTGTGGCAGTGGGATAGGACAGGGTGTGTTTGTGGGAGGAGCAGAGTGTGGTGGTAGTGAGGGGGAACAGGATGTGTTGGGTGTGGTGGTAAATCGTCAAAGTAGTCTTGCAGTTATCTTCTTGTACTGATGGAGATGGTCAACATATATTTTGATTTGCCAGATGTGCGGACAGAATAAGACGCAGCGACGCAAAGTAACTTGTGATTTTCGTGTAAGATTAGAAGCCGAGCCCCCTTCTTCAGAATCCTTGAGCTGAAAGGTGTGAGTGTGATGTGTTTTGTCTCGCAGGCCGGTTATATCCGAATCGACGGCAGCGTTCCTTCCGCGGAGAGGATCCAGCTGGTCCACCGCTTCCAGAATGATCCAGAGACGCGGGTGGCTATTCTGAGCATACAGGCTGCAGGACAGGTACACACAAACACATCCACACAAACATTTTCATATGTGTTGTGTTTTTTTTCCTCCCACTTCATTAGCACTGTTTTTTTTATCTTCTATAGAACACATTGATGCTAATTAGTCATGAAATGTGTTTATCGAGCAGAGGTGTATTTTTATCCCAACTGTCTGGCTGTAATAAAAGTTCTCCTGCATTTTGAAAAGGCTTTTTGTGTCATGTGTTGTTGTGACTAAGTGTTTTTATTCCCGAAGAAAGTGATTCAACACCGCGTCTTCGCACTCCTACGTGTTCACTGAGGCTCACTTTAATGAATAAATGACCCAGACACACAGAAACAATCACTGCACTTTAAGGATAATGGCTCTGTCCTGAAAGCTGGAATTTAAGTCTGGCTAGCGTTCATCCGTTTAAAAACCGTCTCAACCTCGAGAACACACGATCTGTTTGAACACCACTTTCTTGTAATATTTATAGTCTTTTTATGAATGTGCTATTACGAAGGGACCGCAAACACGGTTTACACACAGACATGGCTGCAAGGCGTTGTTTAAATATGTAACGGTTTCTGTAAAATGGCTGCATAGCAGAATAGAGTGTAAAGTCGTCCCAGTTCTCTGCAGCACTGCGCTAGCAATCATTTGTTCAGCACCTCGTGCACATTCTTCGGCTGAGCCGAGTCCGTTGATCTCTGTGGTGTGATCTTGTGAATGCGTTATCTTTCATCGTCAGTAATGGTTTAATCAAGGCAGTTCAGGTGTGCCAGCGTTCACACAGATTGTGTAACAATCTTGAATAATGCACCAGCGCTGGACAGGAGCTGAAGAACTGTAAAAGCGGGAAGGTAATGATGAATTGTGCAGCTGCCGAGACACTGATACGAGTGGAGGAGTATGTAGTAGTACAGAGGATCAGGAGAGTAATATTGCACAGTGTGTCAAGTTTTAGGTCAAATCCACACACCGGTGCTGTTAGAGCTCGTGAAGTTTGATTCAATTTTCTTGAGGTTACTACGACCTGGATGAATGAGAATATTCAGACATCTCATGAAGTTATGCTTGCAACCAGTCTACTTGTTCTGATGACATTATAAAAGCTAATGGACCCAAGCTAAAACGCAGTGGACCCAAGACAGAACCTTGTGGAACACCAAACTTTACCTCAGTACGTCTAGAAATATCACCATTTATATCAACATACTGATAACAATCAGTTAGATAAGACCTGAGCCAGGAGAGGGCCGTTCCCTTAACTCCCACAACATTTTCTAGTCTATCCAGAAGAATGGAATGATCAATGGTATCAAATGCTGCACTAAGGTCAAGCAACACAAGTAGCGAGACACAGCCCTGATCAGACGCCAACAGTAGGTCGTTTACTACTTTAACCAGTGCTGTCTCTGTGCTATGATGAGGTCTAAATCCTGACTGATACATTTCATGGATGTTATTCCTCTGTAAATATGAGCATAACTGCTGTGCCACAGCTTTTTCAAGGATCTCTGAGATAAAGGGGAGGTTTGATATTGGCCAATAATTGGACAGCTGACAGGGATCAAGGTCAGGTTTTTTAATCAGGGGTTTGATAACTGCTAGTTTAAAGGATTTGGGTACATAGCCAATCGTAAGAGAAGAATTTATTATTTTTAGAAGCGGTTCAATTACTTCAGGTATTATCTGTTTGAATAGACGTGTTAAAAGCGCGATACAAATAAACTTGACTTGACTTAATGTGTGTGTATGTGTGTGTCTATGTACTCAGGGTCTGACCCTAACAGCGGCGTCTCACGTGGTGTTCGCTGAACTCTATTGGAACCCGGGTCACGTGAAGCAGGCGGAGGACCGAGCGCACCGCATCGGCCAGACCTCATCCGTACACGTTCACTACCTCATCGCCAAGGGCACGTTCGATATGGTCATGTGGGCCATGCTGAACAGGAAGGTGGGTCAGGAGTCGAGACGGGCGTTGTAGTATGAACAGGATGGCACGTAACTCGGCTTGATAACAATAGCCAGTCAAGAAAAGCCAGGCCTGTTATATTTAAATAATATTGGCTAGCTTTTTTCATAGTATATCAGAGATATTCCATTCAGCTAGCATGATATTGAACGATTCGAAGACGAGTAGCTGAATGGAATATATCTGATAGACCATGAAAAAAGCCAGCCAATATTATTATCCAAACACATTGGATGGAACAAGTATAGATCTTACAAAAAGTTAAGAGCAGGGCGGTAACTTGCCAATACTGAATGCTGATTCTGATCGAATGTAATTGTCAATCCAATGTACTGTACAAAGTCAAAGTTCTAACAATAAAAATGGTCCAAAAAGCCTGAACAACAACCCAACTTGTATACAAGCTATATACAGGTCGACAGTTCAAGTTCAGAGTTAGTTTTGGTTGTAGTTAATCGTTACATTGTAGTTGTTCAAAGCAAAAGGGTTTTGCTGAGTGAAGTCCTCTCGTAAACGTCTCTGTCCTCATCTCCAAGTAGAACTTTATATTTTCGCTATTGCTCTCTTTTCCAGTTTTTCGATGTCCGTTGGCATGTTTTTCTCTTGGAAATATGCCTGACGAATATCCAGAGAAGTTTTTGGAGCTTCTCGGGTGTTCAGGGCGTTTTTCTCCTTAAATCTTGCACTTTTAACAAAGCAAACCTCGCAGCCATTTTTTTTGTTTACAAACTGTTGGTCACTCGCAAGCGCGGGAGTTTTACATCTCCGACGTGCGTCTTTTCCACTTTTTCCATATATTTAATGCAGAATATCCAGTAAAGGTTTGGTAGCCTTTCAGGTGTTCAGCGCATCTTTCTCTTTCAATCTTCGGCTTTTAATGAAGTAAACCTCGCCGCCATGTTTGTGAACAAATTGTCACAGTCACTCACTAGCACGCAAGTTTTACATCTCCGACGTGTGTCTTTTCCAGTTTTTCGATGTCCGTTGGTATGTTTTTCTCTTGTAAATATGCGTGAAGAATATATAATGAAGTTTTGGTAGCCTTTCGAGTCTTCAGCGCGTCTTTCGTTTCACTTTATTTATTTAGTGCTGAAACCAAGCACTGAATTAACCCCGTCTTCTCTCTCTCCCGCCCGACAAAGAAATGATTGTGTGCACGCACAACAGAAATGTTACGTTTTGTCATTGGATTTTCGAGTGTGACGTCATGTTGTCTGGACAGCGTGCAATATTTATAACAATGTTGCATGCTCATTCTCCATTGGGGAGAGCAGTGTAATACATGTAGGATAAGTGATATCAGGGCCATAACTACCATTGAGGACACCGAGGTCATGTCCTCGGCATTTTTTTCCCACAGTATTTTTTTTTTTTTTTCACTCAGAAATGTGAAATTAATATATGATGAAAATCGTTCTGACTTTGATCGGTGGAAAATTCTAAATTCAGCTTGCATCCCCCTGTTCTCATGTGTTTGTCTAAAAATAAAGTCCACATAATCATTTTTAAACGAAGCTGAAATATCCGACATTGGAAACATTTCATATCAGGCAGCCTCGCGATAGTCAGCTAAGCACCGCGGGATATACAAGAGCTGAGAAGTGTTCTCATCAAGGTCCGACTCCGCAGCCAGGCAGTTTGTCAATTAGTCGTGGAATCTGAAAATTGACATAAGATGAAGAAGTCTACTACACTAAAACAAACCAAACTCAGCTCTGGAAAGTCAACAAGTGAGAGAAAAAGAAAGAGGGAAGAAGGGGAGTTAATTTTGCCAGTCACTGACAGTTATGTGCCGGAATGCTTATGATCATTAACAGTGCAATTTTAATTAGCATTTCAAGCAACAACAGTCGAAGCCACTTAGCTAGATAGGATTTTCGTTTTCCAGGCGGCACAAACTCTTTTATTCTCTCTCTCGATTTGATTTGGTGCGTTTCAGATCAGAAAAGGCTGGACAGTCGTGACCTGTTGTTTATGAAGTTATTGGGTGCTGACGAGACTTGAGCTATTTTGCTAACTTACCAGACTATAGGCTAACGTGAACCCAAGACACTATTGTTTTGATCATTGGTTGTATTTTCGAACGGAAATGAAAACGGGTAGCAAACTTATTATGTTCACATTTTATTTACAACATGATGTACCGCCTCTGACTGCTTTCTGTCAATCATGAGCAGCCCAGCCGCGTTCACAGCTCCTCCTCCAATCACCAGCTGGAGATGAGCCTCCTCTCGGGAAGTCTTGTCCCGCCCCTCTTATTGACTCCCATCTCCAGTGAGGCTCAGTGTCCGAATGGAGCGTTTTAGTCGGTTTTGTCCAATAACCGTCTAGTATTTTGCTATTGAAAAGGGCAGATATTTTTTAAAAAGCAATTGAAGTCTATTCAGGCTCGGCTAGATTGCGTTGTCACTCTCACTCGCTCATTCTCACTCACTCACTCACTCACTCACTCACTCACTCACTCACACACACACACACACACACACACACACACACACACACACACAAAATACTTTTGTGATCGTGCAGTTTTTAAATTGTTAAAATAAACATGTTCACCTACATGTTCATCTTGTTGGGCTTGTGATTTTGACTCGTTTCCAAAATGTATGAAAAGTCACCATATTAAGACATTTTTTTTTTTTTTGGCAAATAAGATGTATCGCAATGTTTGACCTCGGTATTTGAAAAATCCTGGTTACGGCCCTGAGTGATATGATGATAATATTGCATGCCATCAGTAAACCCACTAGAAGGGAAGAGAATACATGTATGTTATTTACCAGCTGGGAGGTCCGTATCGTGAAATACCGTGACCAAGGTCTTGAAAGTACTGACCGAGGCCCTCTGTGCCGAGGTCGGTATTTCACCATATGGACCGACCTTAAGCTGGTAAATAATATATTTATTTTTTTCTTTACCAAATTCTAACCGAAAACGAGAGCGCCCGAAAGGGGAAACCGAGCCGAGCTGCCATATTTAATCCTCATTCACGGCTGTAATGCAAATTGCTTCCTCCTCGCTATACAAGTGCACTTCCATGGCAGGAAAAACCCTACATTTTGCCGCCTATGTAGTCCCCTATTTATACAAATAGGAGTCATTCAGGATTCAGCCATGTTTTTGCTCGGTGTTAGCAAATTACAGTTTTTAGCTTTCTCCTGAAATGTGTTTTTTTTTTTTTTATTTCTTCTTCCTCAGGGTAGTAAAACTCGCTTTCGCTGTGAAGACTGTGGTTATCACTATCCATGCTGTAAAATTAATGCTATTCTCCTGAGAAATGCTGGCAAAAATTTATAAGATTTTTGATAATCTTATTTAAAAAAAAAAAGATAAATGTTGACAAAAAATGCTACTATGTTTGTTATTGTTGTGAACGAGCGAGTCGCCAGAGGTCCGTAACTGGGGTCGGTATCGTAGGATACGTACCCGCTCGCCAGCCAATCAGAGCGCAGGATTTGGACCGCGAAAAAAATAAATGTTTGTTTTTATTCCATGGAAAAAGTGGCTTGTATGTATAATAATCATGCATAGATGTACAGTAAGGTTCTAATCCCATTGCGACAATCCTGACTGTTTTTTGACTTGTGCAATGAAAAAGGCACGCTGGTTTTCTACTGGTCATGTGCACTAAATATGGGCTATTATGTTATACTGTTATGTTTTCCCCTGTGTAGTGCACATACAGTTGTGGTCAGAAGTTTACATACAGTGACATGAATGCCATCTTGGATATGAACGTCATGGCGATATTTGGGCTTTCAGTGATTTCTCTGAACTGTTCTTTTTCTATGGCAGAATGTACAGCATACATCTTGGGGGGGGACCTAGAATTCGGTGCACAATTTTCTTTGGGTTTTCTGAAATCAACACAGGGTCAAGAGTATACATACAGGGTCAAAAACTTACATCCAGCACACGTAATATTCGGGTAAAGTGTCTCTTTGCAAAATTCACCTTGACCAAACATTTGTTTACCCTGAACAAGCTTCTGGCAGAATTCTGGTTGGATATTTCACGACTCTTCGTGGTAGAATTGGTCAAGTTCAATTAAATTTTTTTTGTTTGTTTGTTTGGGTTCACTGTCCTGTTGTGACTCCCAGTCATATTCAAGTTTCCAATGGTTTGAGGTTATGCTGAAGAATTCTGAGGTAGTCCTCCTCCTTCATTATTCTATCCGCTTGCAATGAACCAGTTCCACTGGCAGCAAAACAGCCCCAGAGCATGATGATCCTACCACCACCACCAGCTGGTACAGTGTCCTTCTGTACATGGTGATCATTGTGGCCAAACAACTCAACCTTTGTCTCATCTGACCATACAGTTTTCCTCCAGAAAGCTTTTTCTTTGTCCATGTGGCCAGCTGCAAACTTTAGTTAAGCTTGAAGGTGTCAGTTTTGGAGCAGGGGGTTATTTCTCGGACAGCAGCCTCTTAGTCCACAGTGATCTGAACTGTAGACAGTGATCCATCAGCTTCCAGTTCATGGCAGGGCTGCGCCATGGTGGGTCCCAGGTTGTTCCTGACCATCCAAACCAATTTCCTTTCAGCTGAG
Organism: Neoarius graeffei; assembly: GCF_027579695.1. Lineage (NCBI taxonomy): Eukaryota > Metazoa > Chordata > Actinopteri > Siluriformes > Ariidae > Neoarius > Neoarius graeffei. The sequence continues at coordinate 13,705,824 of NC_083595.1, forward strand.
GGTGACAGTTTGGGTCTTCTTGAAGCAAAGTGGCTTGACAAAGCGACTACATCTCACAATAACTTGGATACAATTGTTTGAACTGATCTTGGAATTTGCACTTGTTTAGAAATGGCTCCAAGAGACATTCCGGAGTTGTGTACATCTGTGATCCTCATTCTCAGATCTGCACTGAGCTCCTTGGACTTTCCCGTTTTACTGTTAGTCAAACCAACAAACCCTTTTTATGAAGGCACAAAGAAGCTACCAGCTGTAGTCAATCATGATCACTAACAGGAAGTTAAGAGGCCTCAGCCTTGGCAAGATAAGAGACGTTTTGGAAGTTTAAGCACCTCTGAGTTAATAATCTAAGTGATTTGTATGTAAATTTTTGACCCTGTATGTATAATTTTGTATAATCAAACTCTCGTGGTTACCAGAGGACTAGCCCCCCACTGTAACCCTGGCTATGTAATAGGCGAGAGGCCGAGGGCTACGGAAACGGAGATCGGCGCTGCCCTATGTGCCACGTGGCATGGGAAGGACTTTTGATTTGATGTATAATTTTGACCCTGTGTTAATTTCAGAAAACCCAAAATAAATTAAAACTTCTGCACCAAATTCATGTTTTCTTTTCTATTAAAGAAACATGCTGTACAATCATTTCGCCACAGGAAACGAACAGTTCAGAGAAAGCATTGAAAGCCCGAATATTGCCATGACATTCATATCCAAGATGACATTCATGTCACTGCATGTAAACTTCTGACCACAACTGTATCTAGGGAGCAGGAAGACATTTGGGATGCGACCTGCTTTCTGGGCTGATGGTCACCATTGCCTTAAAGAAAGTTTGTGTCATCCAGCCTTTTCTGCACTTGTTATAGAGAAGCACATTTTTGTGTTATTGGAGCCAAAGACCACAAATTATTTACGCACTTTTTATCAGGTTTTAAACCCGTATTTGTTTTGTTAATCTATTTGCTCTTATCCAGTTTCTTGCAGATACAAGTCTGGTCTTGTATGAATGTTAATAACTAATTAAGCATGTCCAAGATGGGTGCCGAGAGCAAACCTCCGTTGAACCCTCATATCCAGGTTTCTTCTTAATAATGGATGTCCTCGGAGTAGGTGATATTTGTTTAAAAAAATAATAATAATAATGTATATGATACACAATATCCATCATGCTGTAAAGGTTTGCTCGCAATTGCACTTTATTTTTTAAACTTGATTCAGTGTCTGCAGTTTTTCATATTTAAGTTATTTAAAATATTTAAAAAAATATATATAAATCAGGGCAGGTCGGCACGGTGGTGTAGTGGTTAGCGCTGTCGCCTCACAGCAAGAAGGTTCTGGGTTCGAGCCCCGGGGCCGGCGAGGGCCTTTCTGTGTGGAGTTTGCATGTTCTCCCCGTGTCCGCGTGGGTTTCCTCCAGGTGCTCCGGTTTCCCCCACAGTCCAAAGACATGCAGGTTAGGTTAACTGGTGACTCTAAATTGACCGTAGGTGTGAATGTGAGTGTGAATGGTTGTCTGTGTCTATGTGTCAGCCCTGTGATGACCTGGCGACTTGTCCAGGGTGTACCCCGCCTTTCGCCCGTAGTCAGCTGGGATAGGCTCCAGCTTGCCTGCGACCCTGTAGAACAGGATAAAGCGGCTAGAGATAATGGATGGGGGAAAAAAATAATAAGCACACAATGTAAATGCATATTAATATAAATAAATAAATATTTAACAGTGGGGGGATCTAAGTTAACATTTTAGTGTTTAAGATTAAGTACAGAATTTTCACATCAAATTCAGTTTGTTTGTACTTCAATAAAGTCATAAAAATATAGGGGTTGTTTTACAATCAGGGTACAAAGTTTGTGTCACAGGGGTCCAAAATTCAAATAAAAAAAAAAAAAACTATCAAATCTGCACTTTTGGAAATTAATACATATATGAGCATAGGCATGTGTAATAGTTTGTATTATAAGATTAAGTGTAGCTTTAAGCAGGGCTGGGAGAAACAAATGAAGTGATTCTCGGAGAGGACTGTTTTTTTTTTGACAATTCAGAATCCACTACTTCCATAGTGCTTTTAAATATAAGGCTGTAAGCTTTGTGTTAGTTGTCTCTAATATTTATGTCCCAATATCTTGACCACATTTTAGGATGAAAATAATCATTTTAGATATGTTATTTTATATTGAAAAATTAGCTGTCTCGGAGAGGACATTTTTTTGACACAATTCCATACTAATTTGATCAAAATAGTCTGAAAACTTACTGGCATTCAACATTAAAACGTAACTATGTTTCCAGTGATATGGAACCAAATATGTGTTTTATGGTATAAAGAATGATTTAAGTGCATCCCTTTTGGAGCTACCTGTGGTCAAAAAAGCACTTTTTCTAAATGACACGAGTAATTTTGCTAAATATGACATATATTGCCATACATTCACCAAAAATAACGTTATCACCAAATTTTTTTTGCATGGTAAATAGAGCTATCACAGGGCTACAATAAACAACCAAGTTTATTCAGTCAAGCCTTTTGATATTGTAGATGATAAGTGTTAAATGTGATTTTTAGCTTCCGTACCCTGATTGTAAAACAACCCTTATCACGATATCAGTGAAATCTTATTTCTCTTTTCAATCCGCATGTTAGTTGAGGATTTATTAAATGAGGAGAATCCAAGAGAGAAAAGGCCAGATTTGTTGGAGGCAGCAAATCGGGAAGCAGAGTTGGTTAGTAAGGATGAGGTGAGGGCAGCCATGAAAAGAATGAAGACTGGGAAAGCAGTCGGACCAGATGGTATCCCGATTGAGGCTTGGGTGAGACGGCTGTGGAGTTCCTAACGAGATTGTTTAATAACATCTTAGAGAATGAGAAAATGCCGAATGAATGGAGAGTGTGCTAGTCCCAATATACAAGAATAAGGGAGATGTACAGAGCTGCAGTAATTACAGAGGGATAAAATTGATGAGCCACTCCATGGAGTTATGGGAAAGGGTATTGGAGGCGAGATTGAGAAGAGAGGTAGCAATCTGAGAACAGCAGTACGGGTTTATGCCAAGGAAGAGCATGTCGGATGCAATTTTTGCTTTAAGAATGTTAATGGAGTAGTACGGGGAAGGCCAGAGAAAGCTACATTGTGTGTTTGTAGACCTGGAAAAGGCATACGATAGAGTGCCGAGAGATGAGTTATGGTACTGTATGAGAGAGAGTGGAGTGAATGACAAGTATATTTGAGTGGTGCAAGACATGTATGAGAACAGTGAAAAAGCAGTGAGGTGTGCAGTTGGAACGACTGAATGGTTCAAGGTGAAGGTGGGACTCCATCAAGGATCTGCTTCGAGTCCTTTCTTGTTTGCCATAGTGATGGATAGCTTGACAGACGAAGTGAGGCAAGAGTCGCCATGGAACATGATGTTTGCGGATGATATTGTGATATGTGGCGAAAGTAGAAAGGAGGTTGAGCTGGGTTTGGAGAGATGGAGGGATGCATTGGAACGAAGAGGAATGAAGGTGAGCAGTAGCAAAACAGAATACATGTGCATCAGTGAGAATGGGGATGAGAGTGTAGTGAAGATGCAAGGAGTAGACGTAAAGAAAGCTGGTGAATTCAAGTACCTGGGGTCAACTGTGCAGTGGGGCTGCGATAGTGAGGTGAGAAAGAGAGTGCAGGCAGGGTGGAGCAGGTGGAGAAGGATTTCGGGAGTCATTTGTGATAGGAAAGTCCCAGCAAAAGTGAAAGGTAAGATGTATAAGACAGTAGTGAGAGCAGCTGTGATGTATGGATTGGAGACCGTACCCTTAACGAAGAGACAGGAGGCAAAGTTGGAGGTGGCAGAGTTGAGGATGTTAAGGTTTGCGATGGGAGGTTGGACAGGATAAGGAACAGCACATGTGGAGAGCTTGGGAATGAAGCTAAGAGAGATGAGACTGAGATGGTTTGGGCACATCCTGAGAAGAGATGCAGAGCATGTTGGAAGGAGAATGTTGAGGATGGAGCTGCCAGGCACACGAAAACGAGGAAGGCCAAAGAGGAGATACATGGATGTGGTGAGAGAGGACATGAAAGTGGCAGAGAAGGATGCGGAAGACAGGGAGCGATGGAGACGAAAGATCCGCTGTGGCGACCCCTAATCGGGAGCAGCCAGAAGAAGAAAAAGATCAGTGAAATGTTAAAAATGCATATTGTGACACTTGATCACAATATCAGTGTTGTTGTCGAGTTATTAAACCTCGAGTCCGAGCCCAGTCTCGAGTCCCCAGTGTTCAAGTCCAAGTCATGAGAAAATTTCGAGTCGAGTCCAAGACTCCACCCGCACCATTTGACGGTGTCTGTTGCTGCCTTTATGTCAAACCGTCTCTGCTACTGTGTTGGACTAACGTTCCTGCTCGACTGCCCCGTTTTAGTTAACAGGCTACAGATAAAAAGCTTGTTCATCGCTCAGCAAGCCCCGCCCACTATCAGCAGGGCAAATAACATGAGAGAGGGTTAACACTAGCTAGTTCATCGCTCAGCAAGCCCCGCCCACTATCAACAGAGCAATGAACATCGCGTGTCACTTCCTTCTCTGGGTGTGGTCTTGCCAAATGACAATTGAAGTTCGAGGTCGTCCCCGTCATCTCCTCGATAGTTCTACATATAGAACACACAGCAGTGCGTTTTTTCCCGCTGCACGAGAAGTCTGTATAAGCAAAGTGGACAATCCTGGGGCGTCTCTCCAGGCATTTTAGCGCCGTTAACGTTAGTTTGTTCCTGAACATGATGTACGAACAGGTGAATGTGCATTCTCGTGCATGAAATTAGTATAAAAATTAATGTAGCTATAAATATCTTATGCCAAATTATTATGGCATGTTGCAAAAAATCAAGAAAAATTCCGTGTCCTCGTCTCCAATTTACGAGTCCGAATGCAGTTAATGCATGAGTCCTTAAAATTAGAGCATAAGTCGGACTCGAGTAGTACAAGCCTGCACAATATCAGTGTTATATTGTCGTATTGCTCAGTCCTACGCTGTCCTGTCTCGTTTGAATTGTAAATGCACTTTAAAATACCCAAGATGTGGTCATATCAGCATTATAATTCGCATTATAAACAATATTACTAAAAGTTAAAACCCTGTCCCATGTTTGCACGGTTTCGAATCGTTTTCTTTCATCATGTCTGAAGGTATAATTGGAGTCTACTTTGTGTAAGATCCCACCTGAATCTACCGAGATAAGCGAGCGAAAGGTTTAAAAGTGATTACGTGTTCCTGTAAGACACCTTACCAGACCGTTAGGTACCAGCAGCAAGCAAAGAATTTACATTTACGCCGACTCATCTGGCAGATGCTTTTATCCAAAGCGAATTACGCGTGAGGCGGAATCCATTTCGAGCATATCATATCTCGTTGAGCGTTGAAGTGCATCTCAACTCAATACGTCACTCGTCTTGGAGGGCTTAATCAGTTACAGTCTATAAGATTGGCCACGTTTGTCGGTATAGTGTTAAGTTTAGTATTAAAGGTGGAGTACGAGATTTTGGAATAACGGTTCCCGCAAGCCATATTTTGAAAAGAAACGCGCCCGCCCTCGCCATGCTCCCACCCCCCGCGTTTCCACCCCTCCCCCCGCGTCTCCACCCCCCTCCCTACCCGCGCCTCCAAAGCATGTTGCCCAAACCATGTTTATGTGAACATAATGGTACTTACAGGTCAGAGCCTGAGACTGAATCGGAACGAATAGTGGATACGGGAGGAGGAGGTGGTTTCAAAAACCCATGCTTCATTGGTGTCGAACTGGCTTGTGCCATGCCTTCATAACTAAAAAAACAATCAATAAGAGTTATCGTTTGTGCCACATACAGCTAAGCTAACAAATCGTTTGTATGCATGAAATAAATATCATGGAAAAACTACCATCAAGGACGTAATACGACTATACGCGTTAGTATAACAATCCGTGTCAGCGAACTTTGCAAATCATGCTAACTTAGCAAAACCTACATTGTGTAGCCGTTGCTTTGAAATGGCTGGAGTGGCCCCTGCGCATACTGTACGTGCAAGGGTAGGGGCGGGGGGGGGGGCATTGGGGGGGGGGGGTTGGGGTCGCGGGCTTCAGTCTGATTGACGTGTCAGTATCCAATCATTTTGAGGTGGTACCTCGATAGGATTTGATGGCGTTTTTCCTTTATTTTACACTGTAGACTGGATTAAAATATTTCGTTTTTGGGTCAAACCTTCTATTGTACTGCTTGCAACATGGGTGTGAGGAGCTTTTCAAGCAATATGGTAAAAAATACTCCTGAAAAAAATCTCGTACCCCACCTTTAAAGATGTGCTGAGTAGTTTCATAAAAATAATTGTGTGTGTGCATATGAATAAATAATAAGTCTGACTTTGGACACATTGCAAAGATTTAGACCGTGTGTGTGTGTTAGTGATGGAAAAAGTCATGGTTGCTGTACAGTTATTCAGTGTTTTATACATTGAGATGCTTTTCTGCTCACCACGGTTGTAAAGGGTGTTTGAGTTAGTGTAGCCTTTCAGATTGTTTGTTTGTTTGTTTGTTTGTTTGTTCTTCTCTGATCTCTCTCATCAACAAGCTGTTTCTACACATGCAGTTCACTGGATGTTGGTTTTTGTGGGTTTTTTTTTTTTTTTTTTGACTATTGCTTGGAAGCTTTCCTATGAACAATTCCTCCATTTTGATGAACAGATGTTTACTGTTCAGACTCAAACTCACTGGCATGTTCCAAATGTGACCTTTCTCTTTTTGTAATAGTGCAGAATCCCAGGTGGGGTTTACATTAGACCGTATCAGTGGATCATCAGATTAACGTTTTAAAAACGATTAGCGTGCACACAGCAACGCCAATATATGATTCGCGAGCACACAGCAACGCCAATACACGGATACGCTCGGCTCCGCAGGCATCCTGCGCTCCAAATCACTCCGCCCTGAACAGCGAGTGCCCTCTGGAGGGTGCGCACTCCGGCCTTGCGCAGCTCACAGAGCGCGCGAGTGAAGCGCACGAGCAGTGATTCGGGACTGAGCCGCTGTGTGTGAGATCTCAGCGCATATCACTTACCACTTGCAAGTGGAAGGATGGCAAGCCTAAAGACAATCATAACTACACAATGGGCAGTATTTGCATCAGTATTTGCAGTATTTTCATACTTTTATACTCTTTAATGAAAGGTGATACAAGGCGGAAGTCCGCGCCGTTTTTCAGCAGTCGCGTCACATGACCAACGCCAGCGAATCAGGAAGGTGGATGTCACAGTGACGACGTCCAATGAGACGCCAGCTAGAGCTCAGCACAGCGTATCCGCGTATTCTCAATGTTTACACAGCACCGGACCAGACACGATCTGGATTGAATACGTGGACCCTGGCGGATTCGCGTTTCCAGGCGTTTTAATGTAAACGGACAGTGCATCCGCGAAGAAAACGAGACAGATACGGTCTAATGTAAACTTGGCCCCAGAGGGAAATTTCTGTTACCAGGGTGGATGGGGGAGGGGAGAGTGTCAATTTACATATCATGCATATTTATCGGTCCTGATGGACGCTCGAGGAGCATAACGATATGGTGATGTTCCGATAAAAATCCGCTCCACTGATCAGAGGCAGTCCTGAGTCCTGGGATTTGAACTGTTCAGCAATATTTTGGTCACTAATCTCGGACATTTAACCTCCGTTCGTCTGTCATCATGACTGATTTGCTGGTATTGATTAGGAAACTGTGACAGGCTGCACTCTGAATGGAAGGAAGGACTACCTGAAAGCGGAGGAAGCTGATAGGGAGAAATGGGATTTTCTGAACTTCGCTCAGGCCTGGACACCGAGCGACAGCGTCACCGGCGACGCCGAGGATGAGAAAGATGGCGTCTTCTTCTCACATGTAAGTCTTAGTGTGTTCTCAGTGTGATTTTTCTATTTGTTCTTTCGTTCTTGTGCACTCATTTTACAGTTAAAATACTTTCTAAAGTGTCAACAGTGCATCAGCTGGTAACCTGTCAATAAGAATAAAGAACCACAGTTCGCCGTGACGGTAAGGAGGGGGGCAAATTTTTAAAATTTCATCTTTTTTGGTGCAATCTGGTGACCTTCGGGAGCTGCAATTGAGCCTGAAAAAGAGCATTAACTTTAAGTGTGAATATTTTATTCAGCATTTAACACAAATTTAATTTACAACCCCGATTCCAAAAAAGTTGGGACAAAGTGCAAATTGTAAATAAAAACGGAATGCAATGATGTGGAAGTTTCAAAATTCCATATTCTATTCAGAATAGAACATAGATGACATATCAAATGTTTAAACTGAGAAAATGTATCATTTAAAGAGAAAAATGAGGTGATTTTACATTTCATGACAACAACACATCTCAAAAAAGTTAGGACAAGGCCATGTTTACCACTGTGAGACATCCCCTTTTCTCTTTACAACAGTTTGTAAACGTCTGGGGACTGAGGAGACAAGTTGCTCAAGTTTAGGGATAGGAATGTTAACCCATTCTTGTCTAATGTAGGATTCTAGTTGCTCAACTGTCTTAGGTCTTTTTTGTCGTATCTTCCGTTTTATGATGCACCAAATGTTTTCTATGGGTGAAAGATCTGGACTGCAGGCTGGCCAGTTCAGTACCCGGACCCTTCTTCTACGCAGCCATGATGCTGTAATTGATGCAGTATGTGGTTTGGCATTGTCATGTTGGAAAATGCAAGGTCTTCCCTGAAAGAGACGTCGTCTGGATGGGAGCATATGTTGCTCTAGAACCTGGATATGCCTTTCAGCATTGATGGTGTCTTTCCAGATGTGTAAGCTGCCCATGCCACACACACTAATGCAACCCCATACCATCAGAGATGCAGGCTTCTGAACTGAGCGCCGATAACAACTTGGGTCGTCCTTCTCCTCTTTAGTCCGAATGACACGGCGTCCCTGATTTCCATGAAGAACTTCAAATTTTGATTCATCTGACCACAGAACAGTTTTCCACTTTGCCACAGTCCATTTTAAATGAGCCTTGGCCCAGAGAAGACGTCTGCGCTTCTGGATCGTGTTTAGATACGGCTTCTTCTTTGAACTATCGAGTTTTAGCTGGCAATGGCGGATGGCACGGTGAATTGTGTTCACAGATAATGTTCTCTGGAAATATTCCTGAGCCCATTTTGTGATTTCCAATACAGAAGCATGCCTGTATGTGATGCAGTGCCGTCTAAGGGCCCGAAGATCACGGGCACCCAGTATGGTTTTCCGGCCTTGACCCTTACGCACAGAGATTCTTCCAGATTCTCTGAATCTTTTGATGATATTATGCACTGTAGATGATGATATGTTCAAACTCTTTGCAATTTTACACTGTCGAACTCCTTTCTGATATTGCTCCACTATTTGTCGGTGCAGAATTGGGGGGATTGGTGATCCTCTTCCCATCTTTACTTCTGAGAGCCGCTGCCACTCCAAGATGCTCTTTTTATACCCAGTCATGTTAATGACCTATTGCCAATTGACCTAATGAGTTGCAATTTGGTCCTCCAGCTGTTCCTTTTTTGTACCTTTAACTTTTCCAGCCTCTTATTGCCCCTGTCCCAACTTTTTTGAGATGTGTTGCTGTCATGAAATTTCAAATGAGCCAATATTTGGCATGAAATTTCAAAATGTCTCACTTTCAACATTTGATATGTTGTCTATGTTCTATTGTGAAATACAATATCAGTTTTTGAGATTTGTAAATTATTGCATTCCGTTTTTATTTACAATTTGTACTTTGTCCCAACTTTTTTGGAATCGGGGTTGTACTAACTTAATAAAATGTTATAACAAAGTTTAAATTTAGTTCCTTATTCATTAACCAGAACTGTACAAATCACTGTAATTATCAATAAAATCTTCAACAAATTGCTGCAATAAAAGCAGAAACCTTTAAATTATAATTTCTAGTGCATTTAAGACAAAAAAAACCCTACAAATTGCTGCAGTCGAGTCACGTTACACAGAAAACATCTTTACTATAGACCCCTTCGCATGTTTGTAAACAAACCGACCGTTGCCAGGATACACGCAGCCTGGACCCAGAAACGATGGCGCTGCCCATAGACCGGCATTATGAGCTGTCAGATTATGCAAAACAATTGTCGTTGCAAGATCAAGAATGCTACATAAATAAGTTAACTCTAACAAGTGGACATCGCCTACCGGATCCGCATTTAATTAAATGTATTTAATTAAATGTATTATCCGTATTTAATTAATTTAATTTAATTAAATTAAACGTGGCTTTAGCTACAACAGCAAATACCAACACTAAACAGCAATTTGCAGGAGGTAATGGCATGAAAGGAATGATAGTGTAAAGAGTGCAGCTAAGAGAAATCAGAGCTGCGTAAAAAGCGAGAGGCAGAGAGCAGAAATGAAACTGAACGGGGCAGGAGCTAGGTTAGAGCAGGCAACGCAAGTTGGCATTTAGAGTGAGGGCACACAATTTTACCTTTCCATCCTTGCTTTAAAATTGTGATTTTCGGCATACACAAATAACGATGGCACAAAATCTGGACTGCTTGAGTCAAGCGAGACCTCTCCTACAAACAAAATTGCATGCAAAGCTAAGTTAACATGCTAACAATATTCATTACATTGTGTAACTATGACCCAGCTAATCAGACAAACGTTACCAAAGTATTTTGCTACATCAATAAACGAAGACTAGAAAGAATAAAAAAGAAAGATTTAATAAATAGCCTGATCTTACCTGTGATGAAGTGGGCGCTGCAAACCCGCGCATTTTTGATGGTGCTTTCATCCCAGTCTACACGTTTGATGGCTTGTAGCCATAGACGTAGGCGATTTTTTTGGAATGGGTGAGATCCTGCTGGAATTCTGAACATTTTAACCCCATCACTGCTACGATTCTGACACCCGACAACACAACAACTAGGCATTTCTTCCAAATATTTCTTCTCGTCTGACCGTCGCTGAGTCTTTTTTGGGTCCAGGCTGCGCGCACAATTTTCTCTTACGTATGAATGACGTTTACTGCGAAGGGGTCTATAAACAACCAAGATAACAAATGAGATTCAGCCGACACTGAAGATTAATATTATGAAATATATACAACTGAAAATAATAGATACCTTTTTAACAAGTTTTGATTTTGCGAAATATACATCATGCAAATGTTACGTCACAAAACGTTAGGAATCATTTTGATTCTGTTAAAAAGTGCAATAAAGAGGAGTTAAGAAATGAGTGAAATTAAGTTAGAAATGAAAGGAAATGTTCCTGTAGTTACTTCAAATGTAAATACTCTAAACAATGCAAAAAAAATTCCATAATAATGGTAGTTTATGAAAGTACTATTTAAGAGAATGTAAATCTTGGCGAAAGAGAAACCAGTCAAAACAGAAAGAGTGAAAGTGATTATCATGCTGTTACCATGGGAACAGTCTTTTATGAATGTGTAAGTGGGTTCTCAATGCGCCGAGTCCGGTGTGACTGAGGAAGGGGACAAGTTTTATGTTTCATCTAATTTAGGTCATTTAAAAACTATCATATTTGGCAGTGAGCACAGAGGAAAGTCTAAAGTTTCTGTCAGTATGTTTATCATGCTTGTATGATTTAAAAAAAAAAAACAACTTGCGAATATATTTATCTCAATGCATGACCTACTCAGTCTAAACCTGCCGAGCTTCGCTGGAGAAGCTCTCAAAACTCGTAGTGTTTTGCTTCCATTCAGGCCTCATTTCGAAGTCTGACCAATAAGACCGCAACGTTTTTGGCAGTAAATTTGATTTTCTCAATTTTGCTGCTATATATGTAAAACACATGCGCCGGGCACGCCCCGGGAAACCGCTGACCATCAACAAAAATGTTCACAGAAATGCATAAAATTACTTGACAAAACAACAAAATTTTAGTTAGCACGGGTTCGTATAAAATTTATAGGTTGTGTTTGGGGATTTATGGCCGTGTTTTTTGATAATTGGCCGTGTAAAGCACGGCTCACTAGCGAAGCCTATGATCTGGTCAATCATAACTCTTAGAGAATTATTGGAACAATGCAAATTCTGAAACAAAGCATGGATGATGTGTTCACTTTGTGTATGTAGTGTCGAATGTAGACATGCAGTGTTCCCTATTCCACGCAAGTTTGTTCTAACAGTGTAACTTGGCAGGATTGGCAAGTTACTTGGCAGGTTCTCCTGGAATGTTAAGACATATTTAAATAATATTGGCTGGCGTTGAGTAGTATATCGGACGTATTCCATTCAGCTAGCATGATACTGAACGAGTCAAAGACGAGTAGCTGAATGGAATATATCTGATAGACTATGAAAAAAAGCCAGCCAATATTATTATTATCACCCCGATTCCAAAAAAGTTGGGACAAAGTACAAATTGTAAATAAAAACGGAATGCAATAATTTACAAATCTCAAAAGCTGATATTGTATTCACAATAGAACATGGACAACATGTCAAATGTCAAAAGTGAGACATTTTGAAATTTCATGCCAAATATTGGCTCATTTGAAATTTCATGACAGCAACACATCTCAAAAAAGTTGGGACAGGGGCAATAAGAGGCTGGAAAAGTTAAAGGTACAAAAAAAGAACAGCTGGAGGACCAAATTGCAACTCATTAGGTCAATTGGCAATAGGTCATTAACATGACTGGGTATAAAAAGAGCATCTTGGAGTGGCAGCGGCTCTCAGAAGTAAAGATGGGAAGAGGATCACCAATCCCCCTAATTCTGCACCGACAAATAGTGGAGCAATATCAGAAAGGAGTTCGACAGTGTAAAATTGCAAAGAGTTTGAACATATCATCATCTACAGTGCATAATATCATCAAAAGATTCAGAGAATCTGGAAGAATCTCTGTGCGTAAGGGTCAAGGCCGGAAAACCATACCGGGTGCCCGTGATCTTCGGGCCCTTAGACAGCACTGCGTCACATACAGGCATGCTTCTGGATTGGAAATCACAAAATGGGCTCAGGAATATTTCCAGAGAACATTATCTGTGAACACAATTCACTGTGCCATCCGCCGTTGCCAGCTAAAACTCTATAGTTCAAAGAAGCTGCCGTATCTAAACATGATCCAGAAGCGCAGACGTCTTCTCTGGGCCAAGGCTCATTTAAAATGGACTGTGGCAAAGTGGAAAACTGTTCTGTGGTCAGACGAATCAAAATGTGAAGTTCTTTATGGAAATCAGGGATGCCGTGTCATTCGGACTAAAGAGGAGAAGGACGACCCAAGTTGTTATCAGCGCTCAGTTCAGAAGCCTGCATCTCTGATGGTATGGGGTTGCATTAGTGTGTGTGGCATGGGCAGCTTACACATCTGGAAAGACACCATCAATGCTGAAAGGTATATCCAGGTTCTAGAGCAACATATGCTCCCATCCAGACGACGTCTCTTTCAGGGAAGACCTTGCATTTTCCAACATGACAATGCCAAACCACATACTGCATCAATTACAGCATCATGGCTGCGTAGAAGAAGGGTCCGGGTACTGAACTGGCCAGCCTGCAGTCCAGATCTTTCACCCATAGAAAACATTTGACGCATCATAAAACGGAAGATACGACAAAAAAGACCTAAGACAGTTGAGCAACTAGAATCCTACATTAGACAAGAATGGGTTAACATTCCTATCCCTAAACTTGAGCAACTTGTCTCCTCAGTCCCCAGACGTTTACAGACTGTTGTAAAGAGAAAAGGGGATGTCTCACAGTGGTAAACATGGCCTTGTCCCAACTTTTTTGAGATGTGTTGTTGTCATGAAATTTAAAATCACCTAATTTTTCTCTTTAAATGATACATTTTCTCAGTTTAAACATTTGATATGTCATCTATGTTCTATTCTGAATAAAATATGGAATTTTGAAACTTCCACATCATTGCATTCCGTTTTTATTTACAATTTGTACTTTGTCCCAACTTTTTTGGAATCGGGGTTGTATTATTATTATTATAAATTTCTTTTGGTTGTTCAACATGTCTTTCTCTTTCAAAATTCTCTCAGTCTTCCGTATTTCACGACGCAAACCTGGCGGCCATGTTTTGTTTACAAATCGTCACAGTCGCTCACTAGCGCAGAAGTTTTCCGTGTCCTACGTGTGGTGCCGTGTTGTCTTGACAACCGTGCAATATCATAACATATATTGAACGCTCATTCTCCATTGGGCAGAGCGATACGCAAACAATATTGCATGCTGTCAAACAAACGAACGAAACCCGCTAGAAGGGAATAGAATGCACGTTTTTATTCCATCCAAAAAGTGTCCTGTATGTATAATAATTTTGTTAATTCAACTGTGTTTATTTTAAACACCTCGAATCCTTTTTGTTCTACTTTGTCAATCCTTCCTCGCTTCAGTTTGAGCGAGACAAACAGCACGACATCCGCAGCTTTTTCTCCCCCGTCTCGGACAAAAAGAGGAAAAGAACAGACGATGCCTCCATCACCAGCTCTCCTCATCCACCTTCACAAGACCAGCAGGGAACCAATCAAAGCCCCTGTGGCCACAGCCCTGATTTAGCCAATCAGGAGGAGGATTTCTGTCCCCAGGTGAAACATTTGAAACAGACGACTACTCCATTGTCTCGCTGTGGGGGGAAGAGAAGTCCCGCGATGCCTCTCGGTGCGCCACGCAGGCTCTCGACAGGAATGCAAACCCCCCACCATTGTCAGAAGTGGAGCTGCCCACTCTGTACGTTTTCCAACAGCGGCCTCCTGCTGCGGTGCGAAATGTGCGAGACACCACGAGCTCGGAGAGGTATATATTTATATGTATGTCTGTGAGACATAGACACACGCAAAGTCACAGATGACAGTTCATAAAATGTTAAGCTTATTAGCTTACAGCATGTCTTTGTTTCACTTGTCTGCATTCTCATAAATCTCTTTTGAAAAATGTTTCATTATGCAAGTCGTATCCACAAACTTGCAAAGAGTGTATGATGGAATTTAGAAACCGATTAGCCATATATTTAGTAAAGGCTTTTATTAAAATACTTATGAAAATAAATGTTTCAGAAGTTTGGCGAAGGAGTTTTTTTTTTTGCTTTGTGAATTTGGTTTGAAATGACCAGTGATTCAATATCAAATACTCATTTAAAAAAAAAAAAAAAAAGAAATGCCTTTTATTAATTGGCTTTCTCTCAATTTGCCATTTCCCGCCCACTATCCCACTCTGTCCTATTATCCGACAGCTAGCATCCAGGAAGTACTACTCATGCTACATCACACTCCGAGGAAAGCGCTATCTACCGCCTTCCGCATACCATGAGCTCACACACACACCAACAACTATCTAGTGTTGCTCTGACACCTGAAGAGCGTAACGCCATCCATCCATCCATCCATCAACCACATTTGCTGTCTCGAGGTCCTGATCACGGATGTCTGCGGCGTCCGTGTCTGAAATCCGCTCATGATTGAGCGAGCACTCTCGTCTGATGTTCTTCCTTCAGCTAAATAACTTAGATCGGTGCATGTGATTTGACACGATCCCGAACACGCCTTTCTGTCCCTGGTTGGTTCAGTCCGCCGAGACGCTTTACAGGGTACGCATCCGAATGCAGTCGACTTGTTTTTGTTATGTCAAAAGGTTAATTAAATATCTTTCAAGAGGACATAACGCAAGGCATTGTGCCCCCTCCTCATGCCCCTCCCCACAAGCTCTTTCAATAGAAGAAGTGGAGCGAAATCCACACAGCGGACCACCAACCTCTAAGCAGGACAAGACAAAACGATGTCTCCGCTTGCCTGTGAAACATATCGCCTGTCATGTCGCTCCGCTTCTTGCACTTGTATTCAGGTGTTCTAGTTTAGGCAGGACATGTGTATCTATTTTGGGATTTAAGAGGGGAGGGGCAGTATTTATTTTGAATTTCAGTCCAGCGAATATGTCAGAATTACTGACGATATTTTTAAAGGCTTATTTTAATTACGCTGGCCTATATGCAGTTTAAAAAAAAAAAAAAACCTGAAGAATGGATGTTTTGATAACTGAGGCTTTTGCTTATATTAGATAACTTTTTTTCCCCCTGTGCGTTTATAGTGATTTTCAATTGTAAATACAGATCCTTAAGCACAAAAACCGTTTTGACACCGAGAGGCGAAATTTGAGAAATGTTCATTGCTCAGAAAGCAAGTTCTGCTGATCTGTGGATCAGCTGCGGTTGTTTAAAATACACTATATTGCCAAAAGTATTTGCTCACCCATCCAAATTATCGGAATCAGGCGTTCCAATCACTTCCATGGCCACAGGTGTATAAAATCAAGCACCTAGGCATGCAGACTGTTTTTACAGTTTGGAGCTGGCCCCTTCCTCTTCCAACATGACTGATTCATAAAGACATGGATGACAGAGTCTGGTGTGGATGAACTTGACTGGCCTGCACAGAGTCCTGACCTCAACCCGATAGAACACCTTTGGGCTGAATTAGAGCAGAGACTGAGAGCCAGGCCTTCTCGTCCAACATCAGTGTGTGACCTCACAAATGCGCTTCTGGAAGAATGGTCAAAAATTCCCATAAACACACTCCTAAACCTTGTGGACAGCCTTCCCAGAAGAGTTGAAGCTGTTCTAGCTGCAAAGGGTGGACCGATGCCATATTGAACCCTATGGATTAGGAATGGGATGTCACTTTAGTTCATATGTGAGTCAAGGCAGGTGAGCAAATACTTTTGGCAATATAGTGTAGATTCGGTCTTCCTGCATCACACAAGTTGGGTGGATGTGTGTGCGCCATGTTATCCTCTGATATACGCTTGTAAACACTTTGTGCTTTTCTTTCTTCGATCTGCTCATCTTGTTACACACATGTGCGCGTATCCCTGTAGTATGTATAAAGACCCCCAGTGCACTGTTTAATACTGAGGAATAATTATATCCTCAGGGTCTCAAACACTTGGGCCGCAGACTGAACTGCAGGCTGCTTGCTGTCCTACATAGTTTCGGTACACCATGGCGAATTCTCTTTAAATGTGTATTGACTCAGCACTCATAGCTGTGCGATTACTGAGAGATGCTGCTGCATTTCAGTCTAATTGATAGTCTGAAGGTTTCGTGCGCGGCTGGTGAATGAATGGTACCGGAATAATGCTAAGAACCGGATTCTGTCTTCGCGACAGCAGATTCACGTATGCGGGTCTGATTTTCGTCGGACTCTTTTGGCTGAGCACAGCGACGAAGCTGCCTGAAATGTCACCTGAACTTTCAGGAGATCCGTGTGAGGCTGACCTTTGACTGAGTGAAAAGGTGTGAAGAGAGGTGAAAGAGGCACAGAGGGACGCCGAGGCAAATAACGAGAGCAGAAAGCGTCACAGTGTGAAGAGAGTATCGATTATGTATATTGAGCTACTACCCATGTATCCACTTAGATAAGGCACAGGTGGTGTCATGCAAATCGTGTGTGTGTGTGTATATCTGTAGATAGAGAGCATGAGCGAGAAGGAGGATATGAGGATTCTCCTCCATTTAGACATGGCTGTGGAACAACATTCCTTTTAAGCAGTCAATGCCTTCTGATGCCATCAGTGTGAGTCTCCAGTGAAACATAGTTTATATGTATAGCTACCTCACATTTAGCTGGGCTTGGAACATTTATGATCGACTACATCCTTCTCTTTGCCTCTGTTTCCTTGAGAGCAGGATAGAATGATGGGTGTAGAGATGGAGACAAAGGACAGGTAGAGAGAAAGAGTGGGAGACAGAGGCACTGACAAACAGGGTAAGAGACAGCTGGGGGGTTCAAAGAAAGGCAGAGCGAGACAGAGGAGGCAGGGGCCAACAGCGAGGGATGGGGCAGAGAGAACGGGGGCAGAGATGCAGAGAGGGTGGGGGGGCAAAGGCAGAGAGAATGGAGGCAGAGATGCAGAAAGGGTAGGGGGGACAGAGATGCAGAAAGGGTAAGGGGGACAGATTTAGAGAGGGTTGGGGGGACAGAGGCAGAAAGGGTGGGGGTCAAAGAGGGTGGGGGGGACAGGCACAGAGAGGGTAGGAGGGCAGAGTTAGAGAGGGTGGGGGGGACAGAGGCACAGAGAGGGTGGGGGGGACAGAGTTAGAGAGGGTGGGGGGGACAGGCACAGAGAGGGTAGGAGGGCAGAGTTAGAGAGGGTGGGGGGGACAGGCACAGAGAGGGTGGGGGGGCAGAGTTAGAGAGGGTGGGGGACAGAGGCACAGAGAGGGTGGGGGGACAGCGGCACAGAGAGGGTGGGGGGGACAGAGAGAGGGTAGAAGGGCAGAGTTAGAGAGGGTGGGAGGACAGAGAGGGTGGGAGGACAGAGGCACAGAGAGGGTGGGGGGGACAGAGAGAGGGTGGGGGGGACAGAGAGAGGGTAGGAGGGCAGAGTTAGAGAGGGTGGGAGGACAGAGGCACAGAAATGGTGGGTTAACAGAGTTAGAGAGGGTGGGGGGGACAGAGGCACAAAGAGGGTGGGGGGGACAGAGGCACAGAGAGGGTGGGAGGGCAGAGTTAGAGAGGGTGGGGGGGACAGGCACAGAGAGAGTAGGAGGGCAGAGTTCGAGAGGGTGGGGGGGACAGAGGCACAGAGAGGGTGGGGGGACAGAGGCACAGAGAGGGTGGGGGGACAGGCACAGAGAGGGTAGGAGGGCAGAGTTAGAGAGGGTGGGGGGGACAGGCACAGAGAGGGTGGGGGGGCAGAGTTAGAGACGGTGGGGGGACAGAGGCACAGAGAGGGTGGGGGGACAGCGGCACAGAGAGGGTGGGGGGGACAGAGAGAGGGTAGAAGGGCAGAGTTAGAGAGGGTGGGAGGACAGAGAGGGTGGGAGGACAGAGGCACAGAGAGGGTGGGGGGGACAGAGAGAGGGTGGGGGGGACAGAGAGAGGGTAGGAGGGCAGAGTTAGAGAGGGTGGGAGGACAGAGGCACAGAAATGGTGGGTTAACAGAGTTAGAGAGGGTGGGGGGGACAGAGGCACAGAGAGGGTGGGGGGGACAGAGGCACAGAGAGGGTGGGGGGGACAGAGGCACAGAGAGGGTGGGAGGGCAGAGTTAGAGAGGGTGGGGGGGACAGGCACAGAGAGAGTAGGAGGGCAGAGTTCGAGAGGGTGGGGGGGACAGAGGCACAGAGAGGGTGGGGGGACAGAGGCACAGAGAGGGTGGGGGGACAGAGTTAGAGAGGGTGGGGGGGACAGAGAGAGGGTAGAAGGGCAGAGTTAGAGAGGGTGGGAGGACAGAGAGGATGGGGGGGACAGAGTTAGAGAGGGTGGGGGGGACAGAGAGAGGGTAGGAGGGCAGAGTTAGAGAGGGTGGGAGGACAGAGGGACAGAGAGAGGGTGGGGGGGACAGAGAGAGGGTAGGAGGGCAGAGTTAGAGAGGGTGGGAGGACAGAGGCACAGAAATGGTGGGTTAACAGAGTTAGAGAGGGTGGGGGGGACAGAGGCACAGAGAGGGTGGGGGGGACAGAGGCACAGAGAGGGTGGGAGGGCAGAGTTAGAGAGGGTGGGGGGGACAGGCACAGAGAGAGTAGGAGGGCAGAGTTCGAGAGGGTGGGGGGGACAGAGGCACAGAGAGGGTGGGGGGACAGAGTCACAGAGAGGGTGGGGGGACAGAGTCACAGAGAGGGTGGGGGGACAGAGTTAGAGAGGGTGGGGGGGACAGAGAGAGGGTAGAAGGGCAGAGTTAGAGAGGGTGGGAGGACAGAGAGGGTGGGAGGACAGAGGCACAGAGAGGGTGGGGGGGACAGAGAGAGGGTGGGGGGGACAGAGAGAGGGTAGGAGGGCAGAGTTAGAGAGGGTGGGAGGACAGAGGCACAGAAATGGTGGGTTAACAGAGTTAGAGAGGGTGGGGGGGACAGAGGCACAGAGAGGGTGGGGGGGACAGAGGCACAGAGAGGGTGGGGGGGACAGAGGCACAGAGAGGGTGGGAGGGCAGAGTTAGAGAGGGTGGGGGGGACAGGCACAGAGAGAGTAGGAGGGCAGAGTTCGAGAGGGTGGGGGGGACAGAGGCACAGAGAGGGTGGGGGGACAGAGGCACAGAGAGGGTGGGGGGACAGAGTTAGAGAGGGTGGGGGGGACAGAGAGAGGGTAGAAGGGCAGAGTTAGAGAGGGTGGGAGGACAGAGAGGATGGGGGGGACAGAGTTAGAGAGGGTGGGGGGGACAGAGAGAGGGTAGGAGGGCAGAGTTAGAGAGGGTGGGAGGACAGAGGGACAGAGAGAGGGTGGGGGGGACAGAGAGAGGGTAGGAGGGCAGAGTTAGAGAGGGTGGGAGGACAGAGGCACAGAAATGGTGGGTTAACAGAGTTAGAGAGGGTGGGGGGGACAGAGGCACAGAGAGGGTGGGGGGGACAGAGGCACAGAGAGGGTGGGAGGGCAGAGTTAGAGAGGGTGGGGGGGACAGGCACAGAGAGAGTAGGAGGGCAGAGTTCGAGAGGGTGGGGGGGACAGAGGCACAGAGAGGGTGGGGGGACAGAGTCACAGAGAGGGTGGGGGGACAGAGTCACAGAGAGGGTGGGGGGACAGAGTTAGAGAGGGTGGGGGGGACAGAGAGAGGGTAGAAGGGCAGAGTTAGAGAGGGTGGGAGGACAGAGAGGATGGGGGGGACAGAGTTAGAGAGGATGGGGGGGACAGAGTTAGAGAGGGTGGGGGGGACAGAGAGAGGGTAGGAGGGCAGAGTTAGAGAGGGTGGGAGGACAGAGGCACAGAAATGGTGGGTTAACAGAGTTGGAGAGGGTGGGGGGGACAGAGTTAGAGAGGGTGGGAGGGCAGAGTTAGAGAGGGTGGGGGGGACAGGCACAGAGAGGGTAGGAGGGCAGAGTTAGAGAGGGTGGGGGGACAGAGGCACAGAGAGGGTGGGGGGACAGAGGCACAGAGAGGGTGGGGGGGACAGAGAGAGGGTAGAAGGGCAGAGTTAGAGAGGGTGGGGGGACAGAGAGAGGGTAGAAGGGCAGAGTTAGAGAGGGTGGGAGGACAGAGGCACAGAAATGGTGGGTTAACAGAGTTGGAGAGGGTGGGGGGGACAGAGAGAGGGTAGAAGGGCAGAGTTAGAGAGGGTGGGAGGACAGAGAGGGTGGGAGGACAGAGGCACAGAGAGGGTGGGGGGGACAGAGAGAGGGTGGGAGGGCAGAGAGGGTGGGAGGACAGAGGCACAGAAATGGTGGGTTAACAGAGTTAGAGAGGGTGGGGGGGACAGGGGCACAGAGAGGGTGGGGGGGACAGAGTTAGAGAGGGTGGGAGGGCAGAGTTGGAGAGGGTGGGTTAACAGAGTTGGAGAGGGTGGGGGGACAGAGGCACAGAGAGGGTGGGAGGACAGTTAGAGAGGGTGGGGGGGGACAGTGTCAGAGAGGGTGGGAGGGCAGAGTTAGAGAGGATGGGGCAGAGATGTCTAGAGGGTATATGTTGTATGCAGAGATGTAGAGTGAGGGACAGAGAGAGTGGAAGACTGAGGCAGAGAGGGAGACAGTGTGAGAGAGTGATGGAGAGAAATCAGTAGGGAGAGGCAGGGTGTGTGAGAGAGAGAGGCAGGGTGTGTGAGAGAGAGGCAGGGTGGACAGAAAGGCACATAAGAGACCCTGTGAAAGAGAGAGAGAGACAGGGAGAAAATGAGACGGGCAGAAAGGAAATAAACATAGACGCAGTGACAGACAGAGTGAGAGGAGTGAAGCCGGGATAAAATGATGTTTTGTCCCCAGTTCTGCTCTGGAGCCACATGCAGAGGATGGGTGAAAGTTTTGTGAAAGGAAATGAAAGAGTAACGCTGCTCTCAATGAGCTAGTCGTCTTTCTCTCAGCGTGTCCCGCTCTGCCGTATGGACGAGACACACTGTGCATTAGACAGACTTGAAGCCCATCCGTCACACACACAGCATCTGTTCAACGCCGAGGCTCGATGTACTAACAACTCCAACATTAATTATGGCCCAGATTTTATTCATGGCTGCTGCCAGAAGAGTGTCGATGGTCTGTGGTGTATCAGTCTGAATCTCATGAGCGTCCCCAAAACACTGGGGATTTTGACTATGAGACGATGTCCAAAGCTGCTTATTATCCTTTTTTTTTTTTTTATATTCCTTTCTATACCTTTTTCCTCCTGCAGCTCGCAGCCCTCCTGCGTCTCCCTCCCCTTCTGCCTCTCTTTCTGTCTCCAGCCCCTGCATCACTCTTTCAGACTCAGAAGAAGACAACAGCACCCCCAGAGCACCACAGACTCCTCTCAGCACACCGAGCCAAACGATAAAGAAAGAGGACAAAAAGACATCAGAACCACGCAGAGATCCTCCACACACTCCTTCCAGCAGTAAGTTTAGTTCATACCGACACAAAATTGATCTCCGATCAGCTTCATGTGTGGAGGCTGGTCTGAGATCAGTGCTGCATCCTGTCAGCTCAGTAACCAGACTCCGCCTACGCCAAGCTGACCACAACGATCAGAATCTCACTGTGCATATTTCAATGCACCAAGTTTAATTAATCCCCAGATAAATAAACTTTTCAACACAATGAGCTTTTCAGAGCACGCTGGATTGCAAACAAATTCACAGCATCGCACGTTTAAAAACCGTTCATTGTTTTCTTTGAAGACGTTGGGAGTGGGAACGTTAAAACGTTCTCTGAGCGGGTTTTTTTTTTTTTATTATTTTAATAAACCCGTTCTTTAGTAATGTAATCCGATGTGGACATCACGACGAGAAGTGAGAAGACGCAAGTTATGAGAAAAGGGTTCTCTGGTTTCCTCCCACCTTCCAAATCCATACCGCTAGATCGGTCGGATTCTCTAAATTGCCCCGAGGTGTGTGCATGATGCCCTGTGATCGCTGTTGTCTCTCCAGGGTGTATTGCCCAGTGTTCCCAGGATAAACTCTGGATCCACCAAGATTAAAAAAAAAAAAAGGTAGATGAATGAAGTAAATCTGAAAAGTGGAAAAGTGCGAGGTGAACTGGGAAGTATTAATGTATATGATGACTACTCCCTTTTGTATCTTGCTGCATTCTTGATGTTGATAAGTAAATGAGGTTTTGAAAAACAGCACACGCACTGCAGCAGCCAGCTGCATGTTGTTGGTTCCTAAAAATAACCAGCTGTTTTCATTCTGAAACCCACCATTGTCACACTTTGACAGCGCTGTGGTGTTGTTCCCTCCCGAGGCGCGCATGTCCTCTGCAGTGAGCTGCAGCTAATGGCTGGGCAATGGCGCGGTGAGATTGGCTGCACTGAGATATGTCTGCTTTTTTAAACTTTTTTTTTTTTTTTCCCTCCCCACTTGTCAAGAATGGCAGTAGATATGGTGAGGACAACATCAGGGCTTAGTAGTAGTTTACTGCAGTAAGTGTTCTCTATATGTCAATATTTATTACTAGTAAGTATCGCAAGTACAGTTTAACACTAATTTCAGCAATTACATCAAACCGGCATCATTAAAGCTAGACGCCCTTTCGATTTCATAAAATCAGTGAAATTTAGTTCCGTCTGAAATTTGGTCATTGTGATGCATGTTTATTTCTGCGGTATCTAAAAAAAAACAGGCCATTCTGTGGCTGGGAGGTTATTTAATTTGAAGGGATTAAAGCAAATAACGTGCATGAAATCGCTCACTTTGCGCAGTCAAGCAGACCGAGGAAGTCCGTGTGCGCATGCGCAGGTTTACCTGCTTCTTTTTTGGGGGTTTACGGCGGCTGGCGTCCAGCGTTGCATTCCTGCTATCTACAGGTTTACCTTCGACAGTTCCATCATTCTGTCGCTAAACGAACAGCTGATCACACCGAGGTGCTCGCCGACCGCCGATATTTATTAGTTTGGTCCTGCGTTTCCTTTCCTTCGTATAGAACATAACGTCTTTTCCTCTCACTTTCCGTTACTGTCGTCAGTCTTTCACGTTTCTTTCTCTCCTGTTTCAAATTTGTATCCCACAATGCCTTGTGCGAACGGGGAAAGCCCACCACGTGATGCATGACGTAGGATCTTGAATTGGGTCATGGTGAAGCAGGGGAAAAAATGGCGGAGAATTTAGGGCCATGTGGTTCTAAATACATTAATTGTTCTACAACCCCGATTCCAAAAAAGTTGGGACAAAGTACAAATTGTAAATAAAAACGGAATGCAATAATTTACAAATCTCAAAAACTGATATTGTATTCACAATAGAACATAGACAACATATCAAATGTCGAAAGTGAGACATTTTGAAATTTCATGCCAAATATTGGCTCATTTGAAATTTCATGACAGCAACACATCTCAAAAAAGTTGGGACAGGGGCAATAAGAGGCTGGAAAAGTTAAAGGTACAAAAAAGGAACAGCTGGAGGACCAAATTGCAACTCATTAGGTCAATTGGCAATAGGTCATTAACATGACTGGGTATTAAAAGAGCATCTTGGAGTGGCAGCGGCTCTCAGAAGTAAAGATGGGAAGAGGATCACCAATCCCCCTAATTCTGCGCCGACAAATAGTGGAGCAATATCAGAAAGGAGTTCGACAGTGTAAAATTGCAAAGAGTTTGAACATATCATCATCTACAGTGCATAATATCATCAAAAGATTCAGAGAATCTGGAAGAATCTCTGTGCGTAAGGGTCAAGGCCGGAAAACCATACTGGGTGCCCGTGATCTTCGGGCCCTTAGACGACACTGCGTCACATACAGGCATGCTTCTGTATTGGAAATCACAAAATGGGCTCAGGAATATTTCCAGAGAACATTATCTGTGAACACAATTCACCGTGCCATCCGCCGTTGCCAGCTAAAACTCTATAGTTCAAAGAAGAAGCCGTATCTAAACATGATCCAGAAGCGCAGACGTCTTCTCTGGGCCAAGGCTCATTTAAAATGGACTGTGGCAAAGTGAAAAACTGTTCTGTGGTCAGACGAATCAAAATTTGAAGTTCTTTATGGAAATCAGGGACGCCGTGTCATTCGGACTAAAGAGGAGAAGGACGACCCAAGTTGTTATCAGCGCTCAGTTCAGAAGCCTGCATCTCTGATGGTATGGGGTTGCATTAGTGCGTGTGGCATGGGCAGCTTACACATCTGGAAAGACACCATCAATGCTGAAAGGTATATCCAGGTTCTAGAGCAACATATGCTCCCATCCAGACGACGTCTCTTTCAGGGAAGACCTTGCATTTTCCAACATGACAATGCCAAACCACATACTGCATCAATTACAGCATCATGGCTGCGTAGAAGAAGGGTCCGGGTACTGAACTGGCCAGTCTGCAGTCCAGATCTTTCACCCATAGAAAACATTTGGCGCATCATAAAACGGAAGATACGACAAAAAAGACCTAAGACAGTTGAGCAACTAGAATCCTACATTAGACAAGAATGGGTTAACATTCCTATCCCTAAACTTGAGCAACTTGTCTCCTCAGTCCCCAGACGTTTACAGACTGTTGTAAAGAGAAAAGGGGATGTCTCACAGTGGTAAACATGGCCTTGTCCCAACTTTTTTGAGATGTGTTGTTGTCATGAAATTTAAAATCACCTAATTTTTCTCTTTAAATGATACATTTTCTCAGTTTAAACATTTGATATGTCATCTATGTTCTATTCTGAATAAAATATGGAATTTTGAAACTTCCACATCATTGCATTCCGTTTTTATTTACAATTTGTACTTTGTCCCAACTTTTTTGGAATCGGGGTTGTATTTAAAAAACTAATAAAATTGCAAGTCTGTGATTCGAATTCGGTCCACGAAACAAAAATGATTGGGTGGCGGGGAAAATTCTTTTTATGATCTACACTTGAAAAATCTGAAAGGCAGCCTAGCTTTAATGGATCCAGCCATATGTTCATAAGTAAAGGTTTTTTTTTTAATTATTATTTTAACCTCCTGGTATTAACAACGCTGCCCAAACACAATCCCCTTTTGAAAGCAGAACAGCAAGACCAGTTGTTGTTCTAGTTTTCAAAATGGCTCCCACAGGCAGCTAGCTCTCTGGTCTTAATGTTGGTTAATCCTTTTTAACATCACACGCAAAACCCAGGGCTCAAACCAAGAATGGACAATCGGAGCTTTTACAGTGCTGAGCGTAAATGAGTACACCCCCTTTGAAAAGTAACATTTTAAACAATATCTCAATGAGCACAAACAATTTCCAAAATGTTGACAAAGTTTAATATAACATCTGTTTAACTTATAACGTGAAAGTAAGGTTAATAATATAACTTAGATTACACATTTTTCAGTTTTACTCAAATTAGGGTGGTGCAAAAATGAGTACACCCCACAACAAAAACTACTACATCTAGTACTTTGTACGGCCTCCATGATTTTTAATGACAGCACCAAGTCTTCTAGGCATGGAATGAACAAGTTGGTGACATTTTGCAACATCAATCTTTTTCCATTCTTCAACAATGACCTCTTTTAGTGACTGGATGCTGGATGGAGAGTGATGCTCAACTTATCTCTTCAGAATTCCCCAAAGAAAATAATTTGTTTACACCACAAACATGAAGGCTACAAGAAGATCAGCAAAGCTTTACTTATCAGTCAGAATACTGTAGCAAAAGTGGTAAAAAAAAATTAAGAAAGATGGAACTGCAACCATCTCACAGAGACGTCCAGGTCGTCCACGGAAGTTAACACCTCGACAGGAGCGCCTTCTGATGAGAAGGGCTGAAGAAAAGCAGCATGCAAGGTCACTGCAGTTATCTAAAGCAGGAGAAAGCCACACTGGGGTGACTATTTCCCGTGACACAATATGGCGTACACTGCAGAGGAATGGCACGCATGGATGCCGTCCACGAAAGAAGCCTCTCCTAAAGCCCAGGCACAAAAAAGCCTGCCTAGAGTTTGCCAGGACCCATGCTGACAAAGATGAAGACTACTGGGACTCTATACTCTGGAGTGATGAGACCAAGATAAATGTTTTTGGAACTGATGGCTTCAAAACTGTATGGCGTTGCAAAGGTGAGGAATACAAAGAAAAATGCATGGTGCCTACAGTGAAACATGGTGGTGGCAGTGTCCTTATGTGGGGCTGCATGAGTGCTGCTGGTGTCGGGGAGCTGCATTTCATTGATGGCGTCATGAATTCACAGATGTATTGCTCTATACTGAAAGAGAAGATGCTACCATCACTCCGTGCCCTTGGTTATTGTGCACTTTTCCAACATGACTAAACACACATCTAAGGCCACTGTTGGATTCCTGAAGAAGAACAGGGTGAAAGTGATTCAGTGGCCAAGTATGTCTTCTGACCTGAACCCGATCGAACACCTATGGGGAATTCTGAAGAGACAAGTTGAGCATCACTCTCCATCCAGCATCCAGTCACTAAAAGAGGTCGTTGTTGAAGAATGGAAAAAGATTGACGTTGCAAAATGTCGCCAACTTGTTCATTCCATGCCTAGAAGACTTGGTGCTGTCATTAAAAATCATGGAGGCCATACAAAGTACTAGATGTAGTAGTTTTTGTTGTTGGGTGTACTCATTTTTGCACCACCCTAATTTGAGTAAAACTGAAAAATGTGTAATCTAAGTTATATTATTAACCTTACTTTCACGTTATAAGTTAAACAGATGTTATATTAAACTTTGTCTTGTCAACATTTTGGAAATTGTTTGTGTTCATTGAGAGATTGTTGAAAATGTTACTTTTCAAAGGGGGTGCACTCATTTACGCTCAGCACTGTAATTCTTGACAGCCATTCTAACCGGGCACATCTGGGTAACAAACACCGGTCAGTCCAAAAGTGGCAATATTTTTGATCACTTGAAAAATGGGTGGGTCCAAATAAAAGGTGCCACGTTCCACGTTAACAGGTCTAGATGTAAATATCAGGAAATGAAAGCTGAAATTCTGATCTGTTGTTTCGTATTCATTATTAGCTCAACAGGCGATGAGGCGATGAGTCCATCGTACGTCCAGCATCATCCACGTTTGACGAAAATCGCTTCTTCTTTCTCAATTCTTCACTGATTTTTATTCTCTTTTGGCAGGAAGGTAGGTCTGCCTGGGGTGCATATAGCTCCTACCCAAATTTGCATAATTGCAGTTAATAATGAAGATATGGAGGAATTAAGCCCTAACGAGCAGTTTCCACACAAACCGCTGCTTCTCCCTCAATTCTGCACCGATTTTGATTCTTTCGGTCATGAAGGTAGAGGTACCTAAGGGGCATATAACTTCTACCCAGATTTGATTTCTCACGGGGCCAGAGTGAGCGTACGCCATCATTGACGGTCTCGTTTGATCTCAAACCCAAAGGTCTTCAGCGTATCGCAAAAACAAAATAATTGGCTTTGTTCTTTTTCCTTTTATACCCCAGCAAATTGGCAACAGCATTTACAATTAAGCACTTTGTTGCAGAAAAATAATTAACCTTAACAGGTGAACAGTAACTCTGTCACTGGTTATTTCCCTATACACACCTCCAGCGTTTTATATAATCTACAGTACGCTGAGTTTATTAGGTGTAATTAATTCGCACAATTAAATATTAAGTCAATCCCTCATGTATGGTTTATTCAGCGCTCAGTACAAAAGCAGTCTCAAATACAGTGTCATGCAAAAGTATTCATCCCCCTTGGTGTTTGTCCTGTTTTGTCACATTACAAGCTGGAATTAAAATGGATTTTTTTGGGGGGGGGGGCGTTAGCACTATTTTATTTACACAACATGCCTACCACTTTAAAGGTGAACGTTGTCGTTTTATTGTGACACAAACAATAATTAAAATGAAAAAGCAAATTTGGAGTGTGCATACTGTACGTATTCAAACCCCCCCCCAAAGTCGATACTTTATAGAGCCACCTTTTGCTGCAATTACAGCTGCAAGTCTCTTGGGGTATGTCTCTATTAGCTTAGCACATCTAACCACTGGGATTTTTGCCCATTCCTCAAGGCAAAACTGCTCCAACTCCTTCAAGTTACAGTGGGGCAAAAAAGTATTTAGTCAGCCACCAATTGTGCAAGTTCTCCCACTTAAAAAGATGAGAGAGGCCTGTAATTTTCATCATAGGTATACCTCAACTATGAGAGACAGAATGGGGGGAAAGAATCCAGGAAATCACATTGTAGGATTTTTAATGAATTAATTGGTAAATTCCTCGGTAAAATAAGTATTTGGTCACCTACAAACAAGCAAGATTTCTGGCTCTCACAGATCTGTAACAACTTCAAGAGGCTCCTCTGTCCTCCACTCGTTACCTGTATTAATGGCACCTGTTTGAACTCGTTATCAGTATAAAAGACACCTGTCCACAACCTCAAACAGTCACACTCCAAACTCCACTATGGCCAAGACCAAAGAGCTGTCAAAGGACACCAGAAACAAAATTGTAGACCTGCACCAGGCTGGGAAGACTGAATCTGCAATAGGTAAGCAGCTTGGTGTGAAGAAACCAACTGGGGGAGCAATTATTAGAAAATGGAAAACATACAAAACCACTGATAATCTCCCTCGATCTGGGGCTCCACGCAAGATCTCACCCCGTGGGGTCAAAATGATCACAAGAACGGTGAGCAAAAATCCCAGAACCACACGGGGGGACCTAGTGAATGACCTGCGGAGAGCTGGGACCAAAGTAACAAAGGCTACCATCAGTAACACACTACGCCGCCAGGGACTCAAATCCTGCAGTGCCAGACGTGTCCCCCTGCTTAAGTCCAGGCCTGTCTGAAGTTTGCTAGAGAGCATTTGGATGATCCAGAAGAGGATTGGGAAAATGTCATATGGTTAGATGAAACCAAAATAGAACTTTTTGGTAAAAGCTCAACTTGTCATGTTTGGAGGAGAAAGAATGCTGAGTTGCATCCAAAGAACACCATACCTACTGTGAAGCATGGGGGTGGAAACATCATGCTTTGGGGCTGTTTTCCTGCAAAGGGACCAGGACGACTGATCCGTGTAAAGGAAAGAATGAATGGGGCCATGTATCGTGAGATTTTGAGTGAAAACCTCCTTCCATCAGCAAGGGCATTGAAGATGAAACATGGCTGGGTCTTTCAGCATGACAACGATCCCAAACACACCGCCCGGGCAACGAAGGAGTGGCTTCGTAAGAAGCATTTCAAGGTCCTGGAGTGGCCGAGCCAGGCTCCAGATCTCAACCCCATAGAAAATCTTTGGAGGGAGTTGAAAGTCCGTGTTGCCCAGCGACAGCCCCAAAACATCACTGCTCTAGAGGAGATCTGCATGGAGAAATGGGCCAAAATACCAGCAACAGTGTGTGAAAACCTTGTGAAGACTTACAGAAAACGTTTGACCTCTGTCATTGCCAACAAAGGGTATATAACAAAGTATTGAGATGAACTTTTGTTATTGACCAAATACTTATTTTCCACCATAATTTGCAAATAAATTCTTTAAAAATCAGACAATGTGATGATCTGGATTTTTTTTTCTCATTCTGTCTCTCATAGTTGAGGTATACCTATGATGAAAATTACAGGCCTCTCTCATCTTTTTAAGTGGGAGAACTTGCACAATTGGTGACTGACTAAATACTTTTTTGCCCCACTGTAGATGGGTTGCATTGGTGTACAGCAATTTTCAAGTTGTGCCACAGGTTCTCAATTGGATTGGGCTTTGACTAGGTCGTTCCAAAACAT
Source organism: Neoarius graeffei (assembly GCF_027579695.1). Taxonomy (NCBI): domain Eukaryota; kingdom Metazoa; phylum Chordata; class Actinopteri; order Siluriformes; family Ariidae; genus Neoarius; species Neoarius graeffei. The sequence goes on from NC_083595.1 coordinate 13,736,331, forward strand.
TTAAATGTTTCCCTTTAAACTGCTCCAGTGTAGCTTTCGCAGTATGTTTAGGGTCATTGTCCTGCTGGAACGTGAACCTTCGTCTGGCTGACTCAAACAGGTTTTCCTCCAGCATTTAGTGCCATCCGTCTTTCCTTCAGTCCTGACCAGCTTTCCTGTCCCTGCAGATGAAGAATAGCCCCACAGCATGATGCTGCCACCACCATGCTTCACTGTAGGGATGGTTTTCTCAGGGTGATGGGTTTGCGCCACACATGACATTTCCCATTATGGCCAAAAAGATCAATTTTAGTCTCATTTGACCAGAGAATCTTCTCCCGTGTGTTTGCTATGTGCTGTTGGGCAAACTCCAAACGTGTTTTCTTAAGCAGTGACTTTTTTTTTTTTCTGGCGCCACTTCCATAAAGCCCCACTCTATGGAGTGTATGGTTTAAAATGGTCCTATGGACAGATAGTCCCATCTCCGCTGTGGATCTTTGCAGCTCCTTCAGTGTTATCTTTGGTGTCTTTGTTGCATCTCTGATTAATGCCCTCCTTGCCCGGTCTGTGAGTTTTGGTGGGCGGCCTTCTCTTGTCAGGTTTGTAGTGGTGCCATATTCTTTCTATTTTGCTGTAATGGGTTTAATGGTGCTCCCTGGGATATTCAAAGTTTGGGATATTTTTTATAACCCAACCCTGATCTATACTTCTCCACAACTTTGTCTCTGACCTGTTTGGAGGCTCCTTGGTTTTCATGTTGCTCGCTTACCAGAGTCCTTCCAGAACAGGTCGATTTATCCCGACATCATGTGACACTTTGATTGCACGCAGGTTGTTAGGTTCAACCCAGTTAGAAGGTCAATCGGTCAACTTATTTCTCGGGACCCCCGCCCTCGTACCACCTGCAGAATTCTGGGACAGAACACCGCAAAAAAACAGAGAACCAGAGATCGGTTTAACTACTGTTTATTCACAGTATTCTCGCCAAAGATGAAAGATTACAAACACCTTTTATAACAAATCATAATCTCTCCAAACGGCTATTGTGTCTGTCAAATGTGTGTGTGTTTGTATGTGACCTCAGAGAGGGGTGTGTGTGTGTGTGTCTCTGGGAGGGTGTGAGTGAGTGACATCATTTTGATATCTGTGTCTATGTGCTAGGTCAGCAAATCGCATCTTAATTCCATATATATATATATATGTGTGTGTGTGTGTGTGTGTGTGTGTGTGTGAATGAAACCTTCAATCAGAAGCAAAATAATATTTCAGCAATTTCATTTACGCACGTCAAAGCGTGCGAGATGTTTTTACGACAATGTTTGGTCTAACAAAGAAGTGTTCTTCTCCACTGGACGAAGGTCAGGCTACACAGGAACAGTTTAAAATCACTGCCATAGTATATGCAATAGTCCAAAATAATAAAGGATCTTAAAAAGCTCTAAAATATAAAGTCTTAACTCTTTGTTCAGCAATAAGGCTACCATTACATCCTACATTAAAGTGTGTGGGGGTCGATCTGACATCAAAACAGACCTTGGCGTCGTTCAGACACATCTCTGATCAAAAATACACATTTCATAAACAAAATGTTCCCAAACAATGTCCAGCCGAGACAGAAGGTCATTTTTAACTGAACCTTAAGTTAATCCTTAATTTTGTCACCATTTTAATAAATTACTGCCTTCTTGGTCATGAATAATACTTATATAAACCTAACACAGGTCAATCTTAATCAACTGATTATGTGACTTATGAAGTGAATTAGTTGGACCAGCTGTTATTTAGGGGTTCCATACGAAAGGGGGTGAATACCTATGCACACTCCAGATTTCTGTTTTTTTTTTTTTTTTTTTTTTAAATCTTAATTATTGTTCGTGTCACAATAAAACCACAATGTGCACCTTTTAAAGTGGTAGGCATGTTGTGTAAATCAAATGGTGCTAACCCTCCAAAAATCCATTTTAATTCCAGCTTGTAATGTGACAAAACAGGACAAACCCCAAGGGGGATGAATACTTTTTGCAAGACACTGTATAGGATAATTTATTTGCATTTAGAATGAAATTATTCGGAAACGTATCTAGTGGCATCGTTTGCTTTGTGTCGTTTTTAAAATGAGCTCACCATAGTGCCATGCTTCCTGCCAGCCTCGTGCACTGATATAAGAACGTGACACCGAATCAGTGGCATGGTGTACTAAAGATCATCACTGTGCTGATTTGGGTGGGATTTAAGTTGTTGATGGCCAGGAGCGTCCGGTCCATCAGGAATGATGTGCACGAGTGCCGTGTTTCTAAAAAGCTCCACACTGTTAATGAACAAGAGGATGAGGGACGAGGTGGCAGAGTTGCATTGTGCTCATTTACTGATGCAGCTGCTAGTTGTCTCGTTATTTTATTTTATTTTTTTCCTTCCCCTCCCTGCTGACCTTTTCTTGATTGAGGCACAGGCAGTAATGATCATCCCTCCTCCTTCTCCTTCTCCCTGCTAGCTAATGATAGCCGCGAGTCTGAGCCAGTAGACGACTCTCTGCCTGTGTATGACAGCCTGAAGTTCTGCGCCAGCAAAAATACTGATAGGATCTACATTTACAACAAGGTAACACACACACGCGCACACATATATACGTGGGTAGCTTCATTTTGCCACAGTCCCTCTTTAGACTGAGAATCCAATCCAGACCAGATTAATGAGTCCGGCTCTGTTTATCACACTTCTCTCTCTACAGACCAGTCATGCAAAATGAAACGTCTTCTCAAGTTGAAATTGCGTGCCATCGTTTACGTTCTTTTAAATGGGTGGAAATATGAGCACAAAGTCCCTCGATTGACTCAGATTGAGAAATATTAGCAGAGTTAGATATTTAATAAGACCTTCTCCTCTGGCTATTTGGGCTCGGCAATGATGGATGATGCGGCCACAGGCAGAGCTCAGCGAGGCGGGGGGTGAGGCTACAGTGAGAAAGAATGACAGAGGAAGAGAGGAGATAGGAGAGGAGCGACGCATGAAGGGAGGGAGAGAACAAAATTATGCAGTGCACATAATATCTAATAATAACAAAGCTGCTCCATAGACGATGTACTGTCCTTAAGCGAGCATATTTATATACAAGGACTCAGAAGCTTATCAGATCAGTTTACGCTAATTCACACAATCAGACTCGCGCCGGCATCTTGGAATGCATTCGTTTAACTCAGACAGGAAAATAACTTCACAAGGATTAGGGACACAAGTGTGTGTGTGAGAATACCTCTTTCGCCTATCAAACTGAATGCTGAAAGACTCCCTGTTGTTTCTTCAAGCAGCAACAATAGAACAAACTTCACAAAGAGAGAAATGTTTTTGCTTGTTCGAGTGCCTCGTAAAAGGCGTGTGTGTCATGAGCAGTGAAACACTCTTCCTTAAAGCAATCATTCAATTTCCTCCTTAGCGTAAATATACCTCATCAGTCCAGACACGTTTGGTTGCTTCTTTAGGTTTGCACTGGAATTCCAAGGCTGATGTAGTCCAGGAAGTGTACATCACCCAGTTAAGCACTGCGCAAAGTCCATCCCTGTGTCCGAAATCGCTCACTCGTTCACTACTCGCTATATAGGGAATTGCTATATAGAGGACTATATAAGGGGTGTTTACACGGCACATATTTGCATCGATGCTGTATTTTGTTGCGATATATCTTACACCGGTGTAAATTTTGTGGAGCGTTCACACGTCACAACCTGCTTACTAGAGAGAAGCGTGTTAGCACCGGTGCAGCCCCACTTGCGTTCAGACAGCAGTTTTTGCGACCGTGCTATACGATAGTAATAATGCGGAAATGAAATATGCGCATGCGTGAAAATGTACTTCCTTTTCCCGGTTGTCATGGCATCACCAAGCGCCGGGAAAACAACGTGGATGAAGACACCAGTGTTGCCAGATACTGCTGACGTTTTCCAGCCCAAAATATGTTCAAATCCGCCAAAAGGCACTTAAAACCTCCCAATCTGGCAACACTGGAAGACACGCAGTTCTGTTGTTGTTGATATTCGCCATTTTGGAAGCGCAAAATACCAGGATGCAAATTATACAATGCCCATATGTAATCAACTCTCCTCACGCGTAGCGAGTCTACCCCTGTAGCGTTCAGACGTCCCATTTTATATTGGTGCTGCCCCGCAAACTAGCATTTACTCCGGAGTAAATTTCTTAAACCACCTCCCGAGCAGGGTTAGATTTGCACCGGTTTAAGCAGCTTTCAGGGGCTACAACGGTATAACTTTGTACCGTGTGAACGCTCTACCGGGGCAGCCCCAGTGCTACACCGCAGTAAAAGTTGCCGTGTGAACACCCCTATAGTAAGTTCATTGGTAAAATTAAAAAAACCGCTTTCGGACTCTAGCCCGTTGCGCTGGTATTTACGTCATTACTGTTGCACAATTAAAACGTGCCAGATCAGTCGGCTGGTGGGTTTTCAAAATAATAAATAGCCTACATGCATGCATTTTTGTGACGAATCCATATGATACTGAGCATATTTCCCACATTAATAAATACAAAGTACCTGCATCTTTCAGTTCTTTGAAATCAAGGCTGAATCCTTTCTTCTTTGCCGCTGCCTTTTATTAAATCAAACTGGAGACTTTTTTAATTTAATGTCTTTAAACGTGACCACAATGCATGATGGGATACAGTGGTGCTTGAAAGTTTGTGAACCCTTTAGAATTGTCTATATTTCTGCATAAATATGACCTAAAACATCATCAGATTTTCACACAAGTCCTAAAAGTAGATAAAGAGAACCCAGTTAAACAAATGAGACAAAAAATATTATACTTGGTCATTTATTTATTGAGAAAAATGATCCAGTATTACATATGTGAGTAGCAAAAGTATGTGAACCTTTGCTTTCAGTATCTGGTGTGACCCCTTTGTGCAGCAATAACTGCAACTAAACGTTTCCGGTAACTGTTGATCAGTCCTGCACACCGGCTTGGAGGAATTTTAGCCCATTCCTCCATACAGAACAGCTTCAACTCTGGGATGTTGGTGGGTTTCCTCACAAGAACTGCTCGCTTCAGGTCCTTCCACAACATTTTGACTGGATTAAGGTCAGGACTTTGACTTGGCCATTCCAAAACATTAACTTTATTCTTCTTTAACCACTCTTTGGTTGAACGACTTGTGTGCTTAGGGTCGTTGTCTTGCTGCATGACCCGCCTTCTCTTGAGATTCAGTTCATGGACAGATGTCCTGACATTTTCCTTTAGAATTCGCTGGTATAATTCAGAATTCATTGTGCCATCAATGATGGCAAGCCGTCCTGGCCAAGATGCAGCAAAACAGGCCCAAACCATGATAGTACCATCACCATGTTTCACAGATGGGATAAGATTCTTATGCTGGAATGCAGCGTTTACATTTCTCCAAACATAACGCATCTCATTTAAACCAAAAAGTTCTATTTTGGTCTCATCTGTCCACAAAACATTTTTCCAATAGCCTTCTGGCTTGTCCACGTGATCTTTAGCAAACTGCAGACGAGCAGCAATGTTCTTTTTGGAGAGCAGTGGCTTTGTCCTTGCAACCCTGCCGTGCACACCATTGTTGTTCAGTGTTCTCCTGATGGTGGACTCATGAACATTAACATTAGCCAATGTGAGAGAGGCCTTAAGTTGCTTAGAAGTTACTCTGGGGTCCTTTGTGACCTCGCCGACTATTACACGCCTTGCTCTCAGAGTGATCTTTGTTGGTTGACCACTCATGAGGAGGGTAGCAATGGTCTTGAATTTCCTCCATTTGTACACAATCTGACTGTGGATTGGTGGAGTCCAAACTCTTTAGAGATGGTTTTGTAACCTTTTCCAGCCTGATGAGCAACAGCAACGCTTTTTCTGAGCTCCTCAGAAATCTCCTTTGTTCATGCCATGATACACTTCCACAAACATGCGTTGTGAAGATCAGACTTTGATAGATCCCTGTTCTTTAAGTAAAACAGGGTGCCCACTCACACCTGATTGTCATCCCATTGATTGAAAACACCTGACTCTAATTTCACCTTCAAATTAACTGCTAATCCTAGAGGTTCACATACTTTTGCCACTCACAGATATGTAATATTGGATCATTTTTCTCAATAAATAAATAACCAAGTATAATATTTTTGTCTCATTTGTTTAACTGGGTTCTCTTTATCTACTTTTAGGACCTGTGTGAAAATCTGATGATGTTTTAGGTCATATTTATGCAGAAATGTAGAAAATTCTAAAGGGTTCACAAACTTTCAAGCACCACTGTATATTGCTTGGTTAGTGACCATCGGTTGCGCACTACTTTTCGTGATGCATTATGGGATACTTTGAGTGCACTATATAGGGTGTAATAATCCTCACTATCGTTTCAGACAGCACTACAAAATGGCGACCTCACTATATACTGCCCTATATAGTGAGTAGGGCGCGATTTCGGACACAGGGCACGACTAAATCACTAACTCGCTCACCTCGAGTCCGGTGGCTCAGCATCTCAAACTCATCTCATCTCATTATCTCTAGCCGCTTTATCCTTCTACAGGGTCGCAGGCAAGCTGGAGCCTATCCCAGCCGACTACGGGCGAAAGGCGGGGTACACCCTGGACAAGTCCATCTCAAACTGACCACAGTAATGTATGTATATGCACGTTATTGTTGTAATTGCGTTGTAGATATTTATCCAAGTTCATCTCCACTTCCCGTCCATTTTCTTCGGAACACCTGCACATTGGTGCAGTTATGCAGTAATCAGCCAATCAAATTATTTTCAGTTCATGTCGAAATGTGTGAATCTCAGTGTCTGTGGCATGGTTGCTGGTGCCGAAGTGGTCACGTGTCAATTTTCCCCATAGCAACAAGCCCGTGGTGGGCAAGCAAAACTTGACATTCCTTGACAACCATAAGAGTTTGACTGGCGATGCGAAACGATCCATTTCTATAATAGCTGTTTTTACCTTTTCTCCTGTCTTTTTTGACCCGAATTTCCGTGTGTACTTGGAAAAAGTTTGTGGTTTTAACTTCTGTCGTAAGTTAAAGCGAATTATTGGCTGTAAAAGAGAGTTTTTTGGACTCAAGTTGGTTGCCGCCGAAAGAAATTCACGTGCAAAATGGCGGATTTCTCAGGTATGTTTATAACTTATAATTTCTCCTTTTCTACCTTTTATCATTCGCTTAATGTGTGAAGATTCTTGAAAATAAATACAGATATATAGATACAGTGTATCCGCCATTTCGCACGTGAATTTCTTTCGGCAGCGACCAACTTGAGTCCAAAAAACTCTCTTTTACGGCCAATGATTCGCTTTAACTTACGACAGAAGTTAAAACCACAAACTTTTTCCAAGTACACACGAAAATTCGGGTCAAAAAGACAGGAGAAAAGGTAAAAACAGCTATTATAGAAATGGATTGTTTCGCATCGCTCTTATGGTCGTCAAGGAATGCCAAGTTAGCTTGCCCACCACGGGCTTGCTGCTATGGGGAAAATTGACACGTGACCACTTCCTGCAAATGGCCTTTTGAGCATTTCTGAAACTCCTGGGATTTCCAAACACACGGCAAAAAAACAGTGAGCAGAAGTTCTACAGGCTCAAGAGACACCTAGTTAATGAGGGAGATCAGAGAAAAATGTCCAGGCTTGTTTGAGTTAACAAAACGGCTCCAGAAACTCATCACCACTCTTTACAACCGTGATGAGCAGAAAAGCATCTCGGATTGCCCAACATGTCAAACCTTGAGGCAAACAAGCTACAAGAGCAGAAGACCACGTCAGGTTCTACTCCTGTCAGCCAAGAACAGGAAACTGCGGCGACAGTGCCTGCGCCTGCTGATGAACCTGTTGGTCACTGGTTGGTGTTCCTGACTCGAGGTTCCTCCTGGTTGCCATGGTTTCCCTGGTGCATTACCAGAGTAACTGCTGTCATCACATGACCTTTCTTTGTGCGCTGATAGATGGATGTTTAGCAGCACTCGGTGAAATTTCATCCCTGTACAATCGGCTCATGCTTTCGTTTGACTTGTATTGTAATTAATGGGCCTCAAAACTTTCTCGGGCGGTCATGTGATTTTGGCAAACTAGTTAAAACTTTTTTGTTACAGGCTGGTAATTTACATTGCAGTGTGCTTTGAAGTGATGCGTTTTTCCTCTGTGTGTGTGTGTCCGTCCTCTCAGGATGGTCTTCCACTCAACTGCAACTTTGTTCCTCTGGATATCAGACTACACAACTGGGATGACTTGCCTCCAGAGTTCAGCCGCACCGAGAACCGGAGACATGTGAGTGTGTGTGTGTGTGTGTGTGTGTGTGTGTGTGAGAGAGAGATGCAACTCGGGTCCGAAGTCTACATACACAAACATAAATGTCATAGCAATATTGGGCTTTCAGTTGTTTCTTTAAACTGTTCATTTTCTGTGCCGGAATGATTGTACAACATGCATCTTCAATATTAAAAAAAAAAAAAACAAGAATATGGTGCACAAGTTTTAATTTATTTTTTTCTGAAATCAACACAGGGTCAAAATTATCCATATAGGGTTAAAGATTTACATACACCCATTTAAATTATTACTTCACTGGTGCTGAAAGTTCCAAGAACGTCTTCGCTTATCAAGGGCAAGGACTCTTAACTTCTTGTTAGTGATCAAGACTGACTACAGCTTTTAGCTTCTGTGTGCACAACATACTGTAAAAAGGTTTGTTTGACCGCGCACTCATTGGATTGACCAGCACACAGTACAGTGGGAAAGTCCAAGGAGCTCTATGCAGATCTGAGAAAGATCATCATAGATTTACACACTCTGGAATGTCTCTTGGAGCCATTTCTAAAACAACTGCAGATTCCAAGACCATCAGTTCAAACAAGTATAATAATCCCACCAAAAGGCTCAAGGCACAGCCGCCACGACACCACCAGGCAGTGTCACTCGGAACACTGCACCATGGATCCACAAAGCGAGCACAGAAGCACCGCCACACAGAGCACTGGACAACTACGATGTTAAAAAGGACAACGAGCTCACTGCAGTCCATCATGAGCAGCCCAGGCATCGCCCGTGGCTGACCAAAGCCTGAAAGAAACCTACGCCAAAGCTGGGTCTGGAGCTACGCCACAACCGGCAGACAGAACATTCAACAAACCATACACAAAAACAATTTAATAAAATAAAATTTCAAAAAAACTCTGGTGAGAAGCGGCAGCCAAAATGCGCACAGCCTACTCTCAACTGGAAAGGGAAAAAGTATTGTGTGTAAGTTGTATGTCACAATTGTATGTTATTTGGAGGTGTAGACACTTTGCTGGAAGAAGACCCAAACTGTCTCCTTCAACTGACAGGAAAATGTTCCGGATGATCAAGTACAACCCTGGAACCACCAAGGCACAGGCTTGCCATGAACTGGGAGCTGCTGGAACACCAATGTCACGGTCTGCAGTTAAGCAAGTTTTACATCGCCATGGACTGAGAGGCTGCCATCCAAGAAAGCCACCCCTGCTCCAAAATCGACACCTTCAAGCTCGACTGAAATTTGCAGCTGACCACAAGGACCAAGAAAAAGTCTTCTGGAGGAAAGTTTTCTGGTCCGATAACAAAAGATTGAGGAGTTTGGCCACAATGACCAGAGGTACAGAGGAACACTGTACCAACTGTTAAGCATAGTGGTGGTAGCATCATGCTCTGGGTGCTAAAGAAGGCAACTGGACTTGCTTGAAATTCTTGAAGACGTTTCACCTCTCATCCGAAGGGTTTCTTCAGTTCTGTCTGACTAGTGGGGAGTTCCAGGTATTTATCCTCTCGTGGAGAGTCATTGAGGTCACACAGGTTGTTAACCCTCTCAGTCATCCTGTAGGTGTTAGGGTTGCTGGAGGCCAGGTGTGAACGGTGTTGAGTATTAGGGTCACCTCCAGTGACCCTAACACCTACAGGATGACTGAGAGGGTCAACGACCCATGTGACCTCAATGACCCTCCACTAGAGGATAAATACCTGAAACTCCCCACAAGTCAGACAGAACTGAAGAAGCCTTTCGGATGAGAGGTGAAGCGTCTTCAAGAATTTCAAGCAAGTCCGGTTGCCTTTTTTTTTAGTAGCTACGGTTTACGATGACCTGGATGACTGAGAACCTTCACAGACGCATCATGCTCTGGGGTTGTATTGCTGCCAGTGGAACTGATGGATTACGTAAAGTAGATGGAATAAAGAAGGACCACAGAATTCTTCAAGCCGTCAGAAACTTGGACGCAATTGGGCGTTCCAACAAGTTTCATTGACCCCAAACACGCCTCAAACCTAGTTGTGGAGAATGAAGTAGGCTACCATTAAGCTTCAAACAAGTCCTGACCTCAATCCTAACGAAAATATGTGGACTGTGCTTAAACATCACATCCTTGCCAGGAAACACACACATTTAACTCAGCTCTACCAATTCTGATAAGAAGAATGATCAGATATCCAGCCAGATTTCTACCAGAAGCTTACTGATGGTTCCCAAAAGCATCTGGTCATGGTGGAACTTATTAAGGGACGTTTGACCAAATATTCGGGGTGCTGCATGTTTATTTTTGATCCTGTGTTGATTTCAGAAAACCCAAAATAAATAAACTTGTGCACTAAATTTTTTTTCCCCTTTTTCCGATTAAAGATGTATTCTTGCACAGAAACAGAACATCACTGAAAGCCTAAAACTGCCATGACATTCATGTCCATGATGACTGCAACTGTACGTACATCATATGTCGGCTACTGAGAATGACTTGATAAGGATGAGCAACTGTGTGCAGTTGGTGCGTTTCGTACGCGAGTGGAGCTTTCTGACGGCAATGAAGCAAAGGATGGTGAGGAAGACTGGCAGAGTCTTTCACAGCCCGACGCTGCTTGTGGATGAGCTCACACACACGCAGCGCCGACACAGTAGCACCAAGAGGCAAGAGAGCTCGCGCACACACAAGCAAAATCACACGCGTGTAGTTTTCTTTTACTGTCCTCGCCTCATCTGCTTCTTTGGATTTATGCCTCTCTCGCTCTATCTCTCTCTGTGTCTCTCATTGTCCATCTGTTCACTTATGAGTGTAGCTCCATTTCTTTGGCTGTCTCCTTGTCAGTCTTTTTGTCTCCTTGTTTTGCTCCGCTCCATCTCTCTCTCATTCTTCCTCCGTCAGTGTCCATTCTAGTGCAATCTTTTGCTCCATCTGTTTGCTCTGCGTCTGTGTACAAATGTTTATTTATTTATTTTTCTCCCGTGACACGTTTTCTCTCTGCTTGTCTCTTTCACTCCACTGTCTGTCACTCTTGGTTAGATTACCTGATGTATATCAGTCATCTCTGTGATTATCTTGTGCTCAGTTCTCGCTCTTGCACGCACACACACACACACACACACACACACACACACACACACACACACAGCTTTTAGACTAGAAGCATGAAGACAGCTCTTATGAGGAAATATTCATCATAAACAAGACCTGCTGCTGTTTTAGCTTTTTCAAAGATAAAAGTTGCTGAAGGACACAAATCTGTTGCTGGATCAGCGATTTGTTAATACAGGCACGTGTTCAGCGAAAGGGTGCCATTAAAAAGCTTTTATAAAATAAATGCATGGAAAGATCGACACCCATTCTGTGCCTGTCGGTCTGGGTGAAGGAGGCGTGGCCTCTGTGCCTGTCGGTCTGGGTGAAGGATGGATGGATGACTGTAAAGCTCCTGTAGCTCATTATTATCCCCCACCCAAACAAAGTTCGGCGGGGGATATAGAAACGGGTTCTGTCTGTCCATCCGGTCACGTTTTCATTTCCGGGCCATATCTTTAAAGCTACGGAGGATATCTTCATGAAAATTTGTATACATATCAAATAACATGTAAACTGGTGCCTTTTTTTTTGGGGGGGGGGGGGGAGAGGTATTTTTCAAATTTTTACATAAACAGATTTTGAATTAGTTTCTCAGAGCAATGTTCGTTTGCGGAGCGCATATCCAAAACCGTTCATGATACGGATCTGAAACTTGGTATACATGTTAACAAGGTGATGTCGACATGCCTTTTCAGACTGAGAAATTGAAATTTTTCATGTTTCTATGGAAACAGTTTCAGACTTGGTCTCTCAGGTTAGTCTTGTTTCCGGAGCAGAACTTGAAAACTATGAGCGGCGTGGTCTTGAAAGTTGGTATTCGTGTCGATTAAGGAATGTACACTACCGTTCAAAAGTTTGGGGTCACCCAGACAATTTTGTGTTTTTCCATGAAAAGTCACACTTTTATTCGCCACCATAAGTTGTAAAATGAATAGAAAATCTAGTCGGGACATTTTTCTGGCCATTTTGAGCATTTAATCGACCCCACAAATGTGATGCTCCAGAAACTCAATCTGCTCAAAGGAAGGTCAGTTTTATAGCTTCTCTAAAGAGCTCAACTGTTTTCAGCTGTGCTAACATGATTGTACAAGGGTTTTCTAATCATCCATTAGCCTTCTGAGGCAATGAGCAAACACATTGTACCATTAGAACACTGGAGTGAGAGTTGCTGGAAATGGGCCTCTATACACCTATGGAGATATTGCACCAAAAACCAGACATTTGCAGCTAGAATAGTCATTTACCACATTAGCAATGTATAGAGTGCATTTCTGATTAGTTTAAAGTGATCTTCATTGAAAAGAACAGTGCTTTTCTTTCAAAAATAAGGACATTTCAAAGTGACCCCAAACTTTTGAATGGTAGTGTATATGTGCCTTTTGATACTAAAGCCAGTATCTCACTGGGCTGCGAGAAATTGCGAACGTCATTCGCGAGAGTTTTTCAAAAGTGTCTTGAAACATTTGCGGGGCTTCTCAATTTCCTCGCATGAGTCGCAAAGTGTCGCTCCTTCGTCGCTGAAATTTTGAACACGTTCAAAAAATCCGTGCGATAAAAGTTCTCTCAAAATAGCCGCAAATGTGTCACAAAGCCATCGCGAACCATTCTCAAGTCAGTTTCCGTGAGACAGGAAGTGCGAGTGTATCTCACTGGGCTGCGACAGCCTGCGACTAGTTGGAGACCCAACAATTGTGATAAAATATGCGAATATCAATTCAGTGTGATTCCAAGTGAAAGTTGTCGCTAATTCGCATATTTTATCGCAATTGTTGTGTCTCCAACTAGTCGCAGGCTGTTGCAGCCCAGCAGGATACTACTGTGAGAAATTTTGAATTGTTAGCTCACCTGGACCAAAGGTCTGGTAAGGTTGCGCCATGGGCTGCTGAGGTCCGTGTAAAGAGGTTGGGTTGGTTTCCTGCAGCAGAACTTGAAAAATGTGACACATAATATCTTGAAACTTGGTATATAGGGCGGGGGATATAGATGACCTGTCTTCTTGTTCATGCAGGCCTGCCAGACATTAAGAGTAATCTCTTCGATGTGACTAAAGCCTCAGTCACAACCGGCCGTACGTGCTCCTACGGCTGGTCTACGTGCAAGAAACGCACGGAGGGCGCGCGTGACGTGCTGATTTTCGAGCCGTAGACCGGCCGCAGAGGTTCTTTGTCATGTCAAACAAACTCTACGGGCGCTTACGTTTTTTTTAGGTTACAAGACAAACTTACGGCCAACGTGCGTCTTTCTCCACGAACAAAAAAAAACGCAGCGATTTGGGAAACGCCAAAAATTGCACGGCCAAAAAATCGTACGTCCGGTTGTGACCGAGGCTTAATTTCCATCTCTCTTGTTTCTCTGTCTCAGGTATCTCTCTAAGCAGGAAGTGGCTGAGACGTCCCTGAGTGCAGCCCGGAGACAGGGAGGGACCGTACGCTCCATCAGCAAGGACAGCTCTTCCTCCTTCAAGAGATCTATCATGAAAGCACCCAGTCACGCTGAGAAGTATGTCGCATAAACACACACACATACATTTTGTCTCCAAAGCACAGCATGATTATAATGACTCAGTATGTGAACCGCACTGACAGGTAGATATTGCTTTTTTGAGATTCAAGATTTTTTTTTTTTTGTCACATGTGAAATGATATGGCAACAAATAGCAAACACAAACTTTTATTCTAGCTAATGTCAGTAGAGAAATTCTGTTGCATATCTGCTCTCTGCCCAGATTCGGGTCGAGCTTCATTCTCAGCACAGAAGTGGCGTGTTAAGAGTGTGCTGTGTTGATCTATCGGGCACAGCAGCTTTGCTGTTGTTTAGAAACACCTACTGGCTACTTTATTAGACACACCTACGCTGTTGGTCCATCATGCATCAGTGGTTGGTGGATTAATTAACTCGACAGTGGCACCGAGATGTTCAAATCCCCAACGACGCTGCTGTGCCCTTTCTCAGATAATATAAAGTCAGCAGTGGACATGTGGTTATCTCGCTCCCTTTCTGAATGCAAGTTAATTTTTGTTCAGAAAACAGTAATGTATTTGTACCTTATAGTGTGTGTGTGTGTGTGTGTGTATATATATATATATATATATATATATATATATATATATATATATTAGTGCTGTCAAGCGATTAAAATATTTAATCGCGATTAATGTCGCGACAGTCATAGTTAACTCGCGATTAATCGCAATTTTATCGCACATTTTTGTCACATAAAAAAAAACATTGTAATTCTCTTATCAGCATAAAAAAGTGAATGGGCTTGCTTTGTACCAATGTGGTTTTTTTGTTTTTTTGTTTTTTTTATTGCAAAGCATAACACGTCTTGACACAGCCACTGCAAAGTGAAACCTAAGCCGAACACCGGTGCGAGGCTAGCAAGAGAACCATGAGTGAAATGATCTACTGTTTGAGTTAGTCTCTAATCAGAGAGACAGGTTACACAGTGACGGTAGGCTTGACATGCTTGATTATAATATAAAGTACACTATTATATTAAGTTTAAGTTGTTCGTTGATAAATATTGCATTGAATCTGATCTTTACTCTTTCAGCTCACTTAACACATTTTGTACTTTTACACTTTCTGCCTGTTGATGCGTCGCGCTGTCCAATCAGAGGCGGCCAAATTTGCATATTACAGGAAGGATTTCTGGGATAGCATTGAGTTTACAGTTCAGAGGGATCTGGCTTCTTTAGACGCTGTCTTCTTAAAACTGAATGAATATTTAAAAGGAGCCAAATGAGCCAGTCTTTTGAACGGCTCTTTTCAAAGAACGGATCACAAAGATGCGGATCCCATCAAAGAGCCATAAATCCCATCTCTACTAGCGCGCCCTCCCTGCGCTGGTTCTTTGGGGAGGGCAGAGGACTCTGGCTGTGCGGGGCGTGGCATTGCAGTCTAGCTGCTATCGGGTTTTTTTGCAAAGTCTTTGTTCCAAGTTCCTGGCAGTTTCAAAAGCTTATGAAAAACCTACATCATGTCACAGAGCATTAATCTCGCGATAAAAAAATTATCGCCGTTAAAATTGAGTCAAGTTAACGCGTTAACGCGACATTTTTGACAGCACTAATATATATATATATATATATATATATATATATATATATATATATATATATATCTGTCAGCCATCATACCCAAGTTATTCAGTAAATCAGCAGTGTACGCAGAGACACAAACAAAACGGAGACACACGCAAGCGTGCGCACACTGTCAAGTCCACGACAGCTTTTTAAATTGTATTTGACAGCTGTTTACTATTCCACCAAGTTTGTTAGTGAAACACTGATCAGACACCTTCATCTCTGCTACACCGAGTTTCAGCTCCCAGCTGATCCACGCCACACTCCGTAGCATATAAGCACACGTTCATATCCTTATTTACCTCCCTCTCGCCTCTCTTTTATCGTTATCTCTGCCACACTCGGTGTGTACGCTCCACTCCAGCTGCTACTGCTGCCGCACCCCAGGTGGGACCAAACTGGAAATGAATATATATATAATATTTATTTTATTTTTCTTAGCTATATATAAATTTTTCACTTGGCTTTCTGCTCATCATATTACTCTGCGTGAGTCAGGGTGGAGCAGGAACTGGAACTGACAGCTACATATTTATGAATTTGCAGCGGTGGGCAAAAAGCGCAGCACTCACAATTTTATTTCCATGTGTAATTATGTGTGTAGTGGTAGACAGTCTGGCCTTCTAAACTGTGCGTGTGTGTGTGTGTGTGTGCTGCAGAAAATGCTGGAGAATGCTTAGCACACAGGATAAAGGCTTAATCCAGAGCCTGAAACGCAAACACACACACACACACACACTGATGTTACCATGGAAACCAGGGAATGAAAATTAAGACGGCTCGCTGAGGACTGTCTGGGAGGCTTTTTTTTTATCGTTTAATATTATTTTGAAGACAGTTAAAGGAAAGGAACAGACACTGAGATAAGGAGAAAGTGCAACAGAGATGGAAGGCAGAGAGGGAGAGAGAGAGAGAGGGGACGGACTGAAGAGGGCAGAGAGATGTGTTTGCTGTGAAGCACATCAGCAGTGGTTTTACAGATAAAGTTCAGCACCATAAGCACCTTCCTCTTGGCACAGAAAAGCCCCCAACAAGCTCTCATCCTTTCGCCCACTCCCTCTCTCGCCAACCCACTCGCTCAGTTTCTCGCTCGCCCACACTCTTACAGCTCTTCTGAGGGCCATATTCATCATGCCTCTTGATGGATGGCTGCTGTTTTAGCTTTTTAACACACAAAAGGACGCACGCCTGATCCTAGACCAGCGCTTTGAGGACACCGGGTCGAATAAACGTCCACGCAACATGAAAACGAAAAGCGCAGGCCCTGTTTGTGTAAAACACAACTTCATGTCAACCTGAAATGTCGTGAACCAGAGGTTTATTCAAGTTAATCTCGGGCCTAATCGAGCTAACCAGATTTACAACCTTTCACTGGAGTGATACCTGAACACGGACTGGCCAAGTGGAACCATACTCCCAGAAACAAGGGCAGGAAACCTTTCTTCAGGATTCTTCTTTGTTGCCGGGATGGAACCCTTATCTTTGGTGCATAACTTTTAGTTACCTGCTTTAAAAGTGCACGTTTCAAGGTAAAAAGGTGTACGCTTGACGGTACTACCCCAGTGATGAGGAAGGGTACACATGGTTAACGTTTGTTTGAGTGCAAAATTATTATTATTATTGCTGATTACATGCAATTATCCAATCAGTAAAGCATGTAGACAGAGATCAAGAGCTTCAGGTAAGCTTCACATCAACCACCAGAATGGGGGGAAATTGTTGGTGCCAGACTGGAAAAAACCATCCCGTCAGCAGCAGGTCTCCTGGAGGAAATGCCTTGTTGATGAGAAAGGTCAGAGCAGAATGTCCAGGCTTGTTCAAGCTTCCAAGAAGGTTACAGTAACTTAAATAACCACTCTGTGCAACCGTGGTCAGCAGAAAAGTATTTCAACATATTAAACCTTGAGGCGCAGCAATGGACAGCCGCGCCAGGTTCTAGTCCTGATGCTTTAAATGCCTGGGCATTCAGCCATCCATTGACGGTTTAATTTTTAATGTAAACAATTTAAATCAATCACATCGCTGGAAAGGTTGTAACCTTTCACTGGAGCGATACCTGAACACAGACTGGCCAAGTGGAACCATACTCCCAGAAACAAGGGCAGGAAACCTATCTTCAGGATTCTTCTTTGTTGCCGGGATGGAACCAGGGCCGTAACTACCATTGAGGACACCGAGGTCATGTCCTCGGCATTTTTTTCCCACGATATTTTTTTTTTCACTCAGAAATGTGAAATTAATATATGATGAAAATCGTTCTGACTTTGATCGGTGGAAAATTCTAAATTCAGCTTGCATCCCCCTGTTCTCATTTGTTTGTCTAAAAATAAAGTCCACATAATCATTTTTAAACGAAGCTGAAATATCCGACATTGGAAACATTTCATATTAGGCAGCCTCGCGATAGTCAGCTAAGCACCACGGGATATACAGGAGCTGAGAAGTGTTCTCATCAAGGTCCGACTCCGCAGCCAGGCAGTTTGTCAATTAGTCGTGGAATCTGAAAATTGACATAAGATGAAGAAGTCTACTACACTAAAACAAACCAAACTCAGCTCTGGAAAGTCAACAAGTGAGAGAAAAAGAAAGAGGGAAGAAGGTGAGTTAATTTTGCCAGTCACTGACAGTTATGTGCCGGAATGCTTATGATCATTAACAGTGCAATTTTAATTAGCATTTCAAGCAACAACAGTCGAAGCCACTTAGCTAGATAGGATTTTCGTTTTCCAGGCGGCACAAACTCTTTTATTCTCTCTCTCGATGTGATTTGGTGCGTTTCAGATCAGAAAAGGCTGGACAGTCGTGACCTGTTGTTTATGAAGTTATTGGGTGCTGACGAGACTTGAGCTATTTTGCTAACTTACCAGACTATAGGCTAACGTGAACACAAGACACTATTGTTTTGATCATTGGTTGTATTTTCGAACGGAAATGAAAACGGGTAGTAAACTTATGTTCACATTTTATTTACAACATGATGTACCACCTCTGACTGCTTTCTGTCAATCACATGAAGAGCCCAGCCGCGTTCACAGCTCCTCCTCCGATCACCAGCTGGAGATGAGCCTCCTCTCGGGAAGTCTTGTCCCGCCCCTCTTATTGACTCCCATCCCCAGTGAGGCTCAGTGTCCGAATGGAGCGTTTTAGTCGGTTTTGTCCAATAACCGTCTAGTATTTTGCTATTGAAAAGGGCAGATATTTTTTAAAAAGCAATTGAAGTCTATTCAGGCTCGGCTAGATTGCGTTGTCACTCTCACTCACTCATTCTCACTCACTCACTCACACACACACACACACACACACACACACACAAAATACTTTTGTGATCGTGCAGTTTTTAAATTGTTAAAATAAACATGTTCACCTACATGTTCATCTTGTTGGGCTTGTGATTTTGACTCGTTTCCAAATTGACAAATAAGATGTATCGCAATGTTTGACCTCGGTATTTGAAAAATCCTGGTTACGGCCCTGGATGGAACCCTTATCTTTGGTGCATAACTTTAGTTACCTGCTTTAAAAGTGCACGTTTCAAGGGAAAAGATAAAGGTAAAAAGGTGTACGCTTGACGGTACTACCCCAGTGATGAGGAAGGGTACACATGGTTAACGTTTGTTTCTGAGTGCAAAATGATAATAATTATTATTATTGCTGATCACATGCAATTATCCAATCAGTAAAGCATGTAGACAGAGATCAAGAGCTTCAGGTAAGCTTCACATCAACCACCAGAATGGGGGGAAATTGTTGGTGCCAGACTGGAAAAAACCATCCCGTCAGCAGCAGGTCTCCTGGAGGAAATGCCTTGTTGATGAGAAAGGTCAGAGCAGAATGTCCAGGCTTGTTCAAGCTTCCAAGAAGGTTACAGTAACTTAAATAACCACTCTGTGCAACCGTTGTCAGCAGAAAAGTATCTCAACCTATTGAACCTTGAGGCACAGCAATGGACAGCCGCGCCAGGTTCTAGTCCTGATGCTTTAAATGCCTGGGCATTCAGCCATCCATTGACGGTTTAATTTTTAATGTAAACAATTTAAATCAATCACATCGCTGGAAAGGTTGTAACCTTTCACTAGAGCGATACCTGAACACAGACTGGCCAAGTGGAACCATACTCCCAGAAACAAGGGCAGGAAACCTTTCTTCAGGATTCTTCTTTGTTGCCGGGATGGAACCAGGGCCGTAACTACCATTGAGGACACCGAGGTCATGTCCTCGGCATTTTTTTCCCACGGTATTTTTTTTTTCACTCAGAAATGTGAAATTAATATATTATGATAAATCGTTCTGACTTTGATCGGTGGAAAATTCTAAATTCAGCTTGCATCCCCCTGTTCTCATTTGTTTGTCTAAAAATAAAGTCCACATAATCATTTTTAAACGAAGCTGAAATATCCGACATTGGAAACATTTCATATTAGGCAGCCTCGCGATAGTCAGCTAAGCACCACGGGATATACAGGAGCTGAGAAGTGTTCTCATCAAGGTCCGACTCTGCAGCCAGGCAGTTTGTCAATTAGTCGTGGAATCTGAAAATTGACATAAGATGAAGAAGTCTACTACACTAAAACAAACCAAACTCAGCTCTGGAAAGTCAACAAGTGAGAGAAAAAGAAAGAGGGAAGAAGGGGAGTTAATTTTGCCAGTCACTGACAGTTATGTGCCGGAATGCTTATGATCATTAACAGTGCAATTTTAATTAGCATTTCAAGCAACAACAGTCGAAGCCACTTAGCTAGATAGGATTTTCGTTTTCCAGGCGGCACAAACTCTTTTATTCTCTCTCTCGATTTGATTTGGTGCGTTTCAGATCAGAAAAGGCTGGACAGTCGTGACCTGTTGTTTATGAAGTTATTGGATGCTGACGAGACTTGAGCTATTTTGCTAACTTACCAGACTATAGGCTAACGTGAACACAAGACACTATTGTTTTGATCATTGGTTGTATTTTCGAACGGAAATGAAAACGGGTAGTAAACTTATGTTCACATTTTATTTACAACATGATGTACCACCTCTGACTGCTTTCTGTCAATCATGAGCAGCCCAGCCGCGTTCACAGCTCCTCCTCCGATCACCAGCTGGAGATGAGCCTCCTCTCGGGAAGTCTTGTCCCGCCCCTCTTATTGACTCCCATCCCCAGTGAGGCTCAGTGTCCGAATGGAGCGTTTTAGTCAGTTTTGTCCAATAACCGTCTAGTATTTTGCTATTGAAAAGGGCAGATATTTTTTAAAAAGCAATTGAAGTCTATTCAGGCTCGGCTAGATTGCGTTGTCACTCTCACTCACTCATTCTCTCTCACTCACTCTCTCACTCTCTCACACACACACACACACACACAAAATACTTTTGTGATCGTGCAGTTTTTAAATTGTTAAAATAAACATGTTCACCTACATGTTCATCTTGTTGGGCTTGTGATTTTGACTCGTTTCCAAATTGACAAATAAGATGTATCGCAATGTTTGACCTCGGTATTTGAAAAATCCTGGTTACAGCCCTGGATGGAACCCTTATCTTTGGTGCATAACTTTAGTTACCTGCTTTAAAAGTGCACGTTTCAAGGGAAAAGATAAAGGTAAAAAGGTGTACGCTTGACGGTACTACCCCAGTGATGAGGAAGGGTACACATGGTTAACGTTTGTTTCTGAGTGCAAAATGATGATAATTATTATTATTGCTGATCACATGCAATTATCCAATCAGTAAAGCATGTAGACAGAGATCAAGAGCTTCAGGTAAGCTTCACATCAACCACCAGAACGGGGGGAAATTGTTGGTGCCAGACTGGAAAAAACCATCCCGTCAGCAGCAGGTCTCCTGGAGGAAATGCCTTGTTGATGAGAAAGGTCAGAGCAGAATGTCCAGGCTTGTTCAAGCTTCCAAGAAGGTTACAGTAACTTAAATAACTACTCTGTACAACCGTGGTCAGCAGAAAAGTATCTCAACATATTGAACCTTGAGGCGCAGCAATGGACAGCCGCGCCAGGTTCTAGTCCTGACACTTTAAATGCCTGGGCATTCAGCCATCCATTGATGGTTTAATTTTTAATGTAAACAATTTAAATCAATCACGTCGCTGGAGACTGTGGAAACGAAGAAGAAGGTGAAATGCCATGGAGCACTGCTACTTGAGTTAGCGAACCTGACCTGCCAGCATATCGATTAAGCTAAACAGTACAAAGTACCTGTGTTTTTTTTTTTGTTTGTTTTTTTGTGTGTGTGAACGCAGAGAATCAGGAGCAGAGACGGGATATTTGCAAGCTCTGGACTCTGGAGGCACGCCACTGTGTTTGTCTTGCCAGAAGCCCAGCGTGGACCACTCGGGCTGGGCAGGCGGATTCTGCAGTGCCAGCTGCATGGAGGATCTGCAGCTGCGCTCCAGCCGAGGCTACAGCCGCTCGCGCGTGCTCGAGACGGAGCAAGGTGTGTGTCAGAGCTGTGGCCTTAATGCGCGCCAGGTGTATTTGCATGTCCGAGACGCGCCACACACACACCGCAAAGAGATCCTGGACAACACATGGCTGGCCCAGCTGCCTCTCAAACAGGTGAGTCTGAAACACATGCACGTGTTGAACAAACTCGAGATCCTGGAGTTGGACAGCTTTTTGGTTTGCACATCTGACCTTCAAACGGGTAAGACAGACGCAGAAACGCTCTGAGCTCAGACAGTGGGGAAATAAGTGCCATGCAGATCCACTGACGCGAGCATACAAAGATTATATTAGCGAGGACGCACAGCAGGGAGTTTGGGTGCGGGTGAGCCGTCTGTCGAAATCCCACCTTTGAAGCTCTTGATGAAATCCTCGCACTCTGGCATTATGAAGGAAAAGACCAGCTTCAATCCACACAGTCCTCCTTAGGCAGAGGTGGACAAAGTACCCAAGTTCATTACTTAAGTCAAAGTACAGATCCCACTGGTCAAATGTTACTCCGATACAAGTGAAAGGTCTCCAGTCAAATTTTGACTCAAGTTAAACTACTGAAGTAAAGTATTAAAAGTACATTTTCTGTCAACGCATCGTTGTATTATTGCCACAACGCTTACAAAACCTAATGCCTCTGAAGCAACCGACTGGATTTACTGACGAACTTGTAGAATGTTGTAAAATGAAACAACTGAATTGACAAAAAAAAGATTCGTTGTCGTTTTCAGTTTTTTTTTTTTCCATTTTAACACTCTTACCCACCCCCACAAAGCAGCATGGTAGTGTTCTGACACAGCTCTGGCAGTGTCCGAATCATCAATAAGCTGCTAGCTGGTTTTTCGCTTTGGCTACTGGTTAAAAAAAGAGCATAGTAGCTATAGTAAGCAGGGCTTTGAACCAGAATTTTTTTCCTATTGGTTCGTTCCGAACAGAAACGGAATTTTAACGTTTCCGGTTTTGGGTTCCACCATTAAATAGACGTTCCCGAACCGGTTAGAATAAAAAAATTTCGTTCTCGGAACGGTTAATTACGTTCCCTGTCAGCTGTTTAACAAATGGCTATAAAATTATGTCTCGGTCTCATCCAGCTTAAGCCAAATGTAGGCTAATTCTATTACAACCTTCATTAAATAAGACAAGAAATAATTCAAAACAATTATTTCAAATGTTGGCGATTTGGATTCTCAGTATGTCTTCCCATCTACACAAACAGAAAAAGTGCCAAAAATGAAAGATAATTCGTTTAGTGTGTTACCAAAGGCTAGTCAGGCCCTATGCATTGATAGGCTAACAGAGGTTAACGTCATTTAATGTTCGCGAGCCTCTCATTAACGTGGACAAATATATTGATATCGTGTTTGAAATTGACGTTTTTGAATAACGATAGACTGCAATATTTACCTCTTATTTAAGATGTGGAGACGTGATAGTAGTCCACCCTCCCGCTCTCTACATTCAGTCAGCGAACGTCACACAGGAAGTGAACCCCAGCGGGTCATAGAAACTTGCGCAGGAGAAGAATGACTTTTTTTATTTGTAGGCTACGAAAACTTTGGGGAACGAAATAAAAACCAGTATTAACCGGTTACCATTATTTTTAATAAGCATTTCTGTTCCGGAACATAAAAAATAATAAAGTTTCTGGTTTCGTTTCTGTTCCATGTGAAATAGAAAAAGTTCCCGGTTTTCGTTTTCGTTCCTTGAACCGGTTCAAAGCCCTGATAGTAAGTATGCAAGGTCACAAAAGCTACAATGTTAACGTTAGCAAAGACAGAAATCTGAATTCACAAAATGAACGCATGCTGTGCCATCATGGTGGTTTAACGTTAAGCTAGCTAGTCAGTGAAACTCTACCTGACATGCTAGCAAACGCTTTTCAAACTCGAAATCATATTGTGTAGCTAACGTTACGAGGAAATAAAGATTTCTACATTCTGTTTATTTGGCGAAATTACGCTAAAACAGATTTCTGAAAGGACTTCAGATAAGGTAACGTTATTCATGTTGGCGTAACTCCGTTTTAACAGTGTCCAAGTTAACTAGCTATGTGTTAACGTTAGCCGTGGACAAGGCGATGGCAGCTTGGTGGACAAATCCATAGAAAGTCATTTGACTAACCAGACTGCATAGCTATTGCAACATTATCGCTAGCTCTAAAAGCACAGACAACTTCATTGTGAGCTTTCTCTTGGGATAAAACGTTTATATACCTCAATATGCTTTCGCAGGTCGGACGGCGAGTTTTTGTAGACCGTGATGTGGTTCGTTTTAGGCAAACAAAGCAAACATTTAAAACGAAACACATCTTTAATCCTTTTAGAAAACTGAAACATGGGTTCTAGGTATGGCCGTGTGTGTGTGCATTCTCCAGAAGAACCGCCTCCTTCCATTCTGCCATCAACTGATCGTGTTCAAATAATGCTGCTGAGAAATCATTGTTATTGATTTTATAGTCTATGGACGTGACGTGACCCTAGTGATTACTGATAGGCTGTCTCAGTGTCACCTGCGAAAAAACCCAATCATGTTTTAGAAAAGAAAAGAAAAAACATCCACTTTCAGAGCTGCTTCATAGTAACGAGGACCTTGATAGAAATGTAGTGAAGTTAAAGTCATAAGTTTAAAAAAAAAAATACTCAAGTAAATGTACTTCGTTACCGTCCACCTCTGTCCTTAGGACACTGCCGCCTTTAACGTCCGAGTGCATGGACCAACACAGACGCTGCTTAAGATGCTCCTGAGGCCAGGGTTGAACATGGTTCAACTGCGAGGTCAGTACCAATCTGGAAGGATCTCCTAGAAATGGCTGTAGGCATCTTTGTGCTCCCCTGATGAGGAAGTGCGAGGTTAACCGGTCAAAGAATTACAAGGAGGGCTTTGAGTTCTCCAGTCTCAGCTCCTGAATTATTGATTTCTGCCGTGCCACCCGTACATTAATTCACCTAGAAAGTAACTCCGACTTCTGTCTGGGCTTCTTGTTCTGCTTATTGTTTGACACTGGATGCGTCAACGCAAGCTGTGGAGCCCGAGTCAGATCCAACTCCGTGTAAGTTGGTCAGTTGAGAGGCAGATGTTCGACATCAAGGGCTTAGCTAGAGATGAAAAAAAGTGGGAGTCACAATCAATCAGCGTGAATGCGCCTTTTTTTTAATTAACTTTTTTCTAAAACAGTAACATCAACACTATTAAAATGAATTCTATAAAAAAAACAATCTAGCTTACTAAGAACATCTGTCAACCTCCATTTCAAAATGGCAGCATCAATACAAACATGAAATGAGTTATATAGTGTAAACAATCTGTTTTAATGACTTAATTTTTTTACCGTACATATTTTCATGCTTGAAAGGAAGTTTTGATATCATAATAAATGCTGGCAATGCCATAATGCAGGGTTTCTGCTGGTTTCTCTTCTTTGGAATTGAAGGGCTCTTCTCTTGTCGAGTTTTTTTTCCCCCCTTTTGGAGGCTCTTGTTTTACTTCGCTCTCTGACGTTGACGTCAATTCACATGGTGGTGATTGTACAGGATTCTCATATGAAACAGAAGCAGTTTCTTTCACCGAGGCAAAAAACTTTGTGATTTTCGCCATTAGTAGAGGACCTGGGTGAGGTATGTACGCTCGTATAGTAATTTAGGAGAGGATAACCCAAGGAACAACTTGGGACGTGTGCCAAAATCGCTGTCTGGGGCCAGCAGGCTGAAAATTACCCATCCAAGATGGCTGCCGGTAGCCATATTGAAAATATCAGTTTTTGGACTATCCACCACAGAAGTATGTGCAATACCTCATTTTATGCGTTTTTGGGTATGGGGAATCCACTAGTGACATCATTTTCATGATTGAAGGAAAAAGGAACAAGCTGTGGTCAAGGGCAAGGTAAGAAAAAAAATTGGCCAAAATTGCAGTTTCGCAGAAAACACGAGAAAAACCAAATAACTCGAGCTCAAACATGAAATCGTGGAATTGGGAGACCTATGCGCATAATTTAGGAGAGTACAAGAAAGCACGCATTTGATTAATATAAAGAAACTGTATTTTCAGTCATACTATATTATGATTAATGGAATGCTAACTTAAAGTGAAAAAAACAAAACTTATTACTTTAGTAGGCAGCAATATCTTGAGAGCCTAAATGTTTAACAGCCATCAATACAACTTTTAACATCACATTATTACTGTTTGTGTGTCACATGAACCAGGGTCAGGAACATGAAGAGTAACATAATAATAATACCGTAATACCGGTGGCCATCTTGGATTTGTAATTTTCATGCTGTTCATCTCGGATAGCAGTTTTGGCACACATCCCAAGTTATTCCTTGGGGTCAAATTAGCCTATAACAGATGAGTTATCCTCTCCTAAATTATGCGCATACACATGTCTAAGCCAGGTCCTCGACTACATCGTCTGCTGCCTTCTTCGGAAAAGCTTGAAACGAAACCGACTAGTCAGCCGTTCTCTGGCGCGAACACACTCTGTGCTGGTCACATGATACAATTGACCAATGATGTACAACCCCGATTCCAAAATAGTTGGGACAAATTGTAAATAAAAACGGAATGCAATAATTTACAAATCTCAAAAACTGATCTTGTATTCACAATAGAACGTAGACAACATATCAAATGTCGAAAGTGAGACATTTTGAAATTTCATGCCAAATATTGGCTCGTTTGAAATTTCATGACAGCAACACATCTCAAAAAAGTTGGGACAGGGGCAATAAGAGGCTGGAAAAGTTAAAGGTACAAAAAAGGAACAGCTGGAGGACCAAATTGCAACTCATTAGGTCAATTGGCAATAGGTCATTAACATGACTGGGTATAAAAAGAGCATCTTGGAGTGGCAGCGGCTCTCAGAAGTAAAGATGGGAAGAGGATCACCGATCCCCCTAATTCTGCGCCGACAAATAGTGGAGCAATATCAGAAAGGAGTTCGACAGTGTAAAATTGCAAGGAGTTTGAACATATCATCATCTACAGTGCATAATATCATCAAAAGATTCAGAGAATCTGGAAGAATCTCTGTGCGTAAGGGTCAAGGCCGGAAAACCATACTGGGTTAGCCTGGGCCCGCCCATCCTAAGCGTGACGCAACATGAGGGCCTGTTGCGAGCTTAGTCTGGCCAGGCAAGCTATCTACAGCTCTTCCAAGCTCCCGAAAAATCGGGAACCAATCAACTTTGAGCATCTCCAACGGCCCTGGGTAGAGGCGTGTTCAAGGCAGTGACGTAGTAGAACTGCGACCGGAAGCCATAGATTGTTTACAGAATCTATGCCGGAAGCGCTTCATTCACTAGAAACATTACGAACATGGAGCAAGTTCTCATTGAAAACGGAGCAAAGAGCAGCCCTGGAGGTATTTATTGAAAGGAAGGATGTTTTCGCCTTGCTCCCGACCGGCTTCGGTAAGAGTTTAATCTACCAGTTAGCCCCGTCGCGTCACATACGTCAGAGGAAAGAGTGATGTGATTGGTTTAAGCTTCGTCATAGCCTTTTCTGGCTTCGACCAGTAGCAAACTGAGGCATTTCAGGGAGGCGGGTCAACCATGGGCTCTGGGAAACGGTTGGGCTTAATATCTTGGCCAGACCAATAGCTTGTAGAGCTTTGCAGTCACGTTAGCCAGACTAATACTGGGTGCTCGTGATCTTCGGGCCCTTAGACGGCACTGCATCACATACAGGCATGCTTCTGTATTGGAAATCACAAAATGGGCTCAGGAATATTTCCAGAGAACATTATCTGTGAACACAATTCACCGTGCCATCCGCCGTTGCCAGCTAAAACTCTATAGTTCAAAGAAGAAGCCATATCTAAACACGATCCAGAAGTGCAGACGTCTTCTCTGGGCCAAGGCTCATTTAAAATGGACTGTGGCAAAGTGGAAAACTGTTCTGTGGTCAGACGAATCAAAATTTGAAGTTCTTTATGGAAATCAGGGACGCCGTGTCATTTGGACTAAAGAGGAGAAGGACGACCCAAGTTGTTATCAGCGCTCAGTTCAGAAGCCTGCATCTCTGATGGTATGGGGTTGCATTAGTGCGTGTGGCATGGGCAGCTTACACATCTGGAAAGACACCATCAATGCTGAAAGGTATATCCAGGTTCTAGAGCAACATATGCTCCCATCCAGACGACGTCTCTTTCAGGGAAGACCTTGCATTTTCCAACATGGCAATGCCAAACCACATACTGCATCAATTACAGCATCATGGCTGCGTAGAAGAAGGGTCCGGGTACTGAACTGGCCAGCCTGCAGTCCAGATCTTTCACCCACAGAAAACATTTGGCGCATCATAAAACGGAAGATACGACAAAAAAGACCTAAGACAGTTGAGCAACTAGAATCCTACATTAGACAAGAATGGGTTAACATTCCTATCCCTAAACTTGAGCAACTTGTCTCCTCAGTCCCCAGACGTTTACAGACTGTTGTAAAGAGAAAAGGGGATGTCTCACAGTGGGAAACATGGCCTTGTCCCAACTTTTTTGAGATGTGTTGTTGTCATGAAATTTAAAATCACCTAATTTTTCTCTTTAAATGATACATTTTCTCAGTTTAAACATTTGATATGTCATCTATGTTCTATTCTGAATAAAATATGGAATTTTGAAACTTCCACATCATTGCATTCCGTTTTTATTTACAATTTGTACTTTGTCCCAACTTTTTTGGAATCGGGGTTGTATTTGCGTTTCGGCAATCGGCCTTTTCCGTCATCAAAAACGAAACCGAGTTGTCAAATCTCCATAACATTCCCATGGGAACGGAAATATACGATGGACCAGAGAGTAAATGCTTAACAAAGTAGTGACGGGTAGGACGAAAAAAATTCCCGTCATGTCATGTTTTTGCCCGTCGCACACTGGCAACTGGCCGTCACAATGACGGGTTGACGGGTCTCTGGCTAAGCCCTTGTTCCACATCCAAGGTCCGGTATTGCTTATCACTCTGTGAAATATGGGAGAAATCTGACCCAAATGAAGGGACACATGAGGTTCATTGTATGGAGGCAAAACCGCCTCCAGCCCGAGAGTTGCGTACAAGTGTTAATCCAGCTTACATGGCAGACTCGACATGGAGAATGGTGGCATGTAGCCTCAGGCCCTCGAGGCCACAAGAGACAACTCTGAGGGAGAAATCGACCCAGTGGAGAGGAATGAGAGGTAAATGCTTACTAAGTGGATAGAAAAAAAAACTTCTCAGCACAAGCTCTTAGAGGTGACACAGCAAACATGGTGAGTGATTTACTAATACAGGCTAGAAACGTTTACAACGGATCACCGATTCAAAGCTAATGGATGCCACAGGGCTCCATAGCATTTTAGAGGGGGGACGGCACTCCAGATATGAAAAATGCACTCACCATGGTAGAAGAGATGGAGGACAGGATACCTGTATCGCTTCCTGTATGGAAGTGGATACCTCTATATTGCGTACATGTGATGTGACTTGCAAGTTGGCTGCGTGCCGTTCTTCACGCCACGGCTTTGTTGAAAAATCTTGGCAGGTATGCGTACGTACACCATAAGGGGCACAAGTAATCCTTCCCTTCCTTGCTGGTTATGAGGTGTGAAGCAGAACTCCCAAATGAAATAAATTTCAAGTTGTTTGTTCAGATACTTGTGGCATTCAAAAGAGCAGCGCTGCACCTTACAAATGGATCACGTTCATTTCTGTGACCCGTGAGCAATGCTTGGCTTGTTTAGCTTGTTTGAGCTCGTTTGTTTAGCCCCCATAGCACGTTGGTCACCTCGAGAGGCATGCGTGATATTCATTTGTTCCCAAACTCAATTTACCTTAAAAAGAAAAAGAAGAAGGGAATGAAAAAGAAATGGATCATTGGGAGCACATTGCGTAATAGGTTTCCAATGCCTGGGCCATCTTATTACAACCCCTTTAAGTTACGGGTGTTTTGTTTTGTTTTTAAATTCAACTCAATTTTAAACACTTTTTTTTTTAAAACACAGATCACACCATCTTTGAATTGCTGGGTTTCAGTCACATGACTTTTCTTAGCGGTTTTAGCAGAAGTGAAATAGCTGGTGGTCTAAACAGCTGCCGAAGTGCAAACGACTAGCGATAACTTTATCAGAGTACGCTCATAATCTAGAAGCCACTGCTGGCTTTAGATATATTCAGAAGATTGCTCTGTGCAACGGAATCGACCCCGACAGTCTGGGAAAGAAGGATTTGTCGTACGATCTCGAAAACTACCCTTCAGTCGAGTTCCCCGACATCTCGAACTATCTGGTGTTGCAGACGTCCTTCTACACCGCAAAACAGATGAAAGTGTGGAAGAGTATGGAGGCTTACAACTTTTTAGTACGTGGTTGGGTAAAGGACCTCGATATCAAGTCGCTGCCGAATGAATCCTGTATTGTTTTTGCCCGTGTATGTATGTTTTTTTTTTTTTTTTTTAAGCTTTTCGTTCGCATCTTTACAACGAAGCGCTGCATGTTGAAGTGCAAACAAACAGTTCACTTGATTC
Organism: Neoarius graeffei; assembly: GCF_027579695.1. Lineage (NCBI taxonomy): Eukaryota > Metazoa > Chordata > Actinopteri > Siluriformes > Ariidae > Neoarius > Neoarius graeffei. The sequence continues at coordinate 13,766,676 of NC_083595.1, forward strand.
TCACTTGTGTTGGCTCTTACCTCTCAGGTAAATCATTCACAAAGATCATCAGAAACCCCTTTAAAGACCTGGATCTTGGTTAAACAAGACGGAGAAGTGATCACGGCGCATTGTAACTGTACGGCTGGGGAAGAATTTTGTCGCGACCTTCATGCATATGGACTTAGTGAGGAGGAAACAAAGAAACAGCTGGGGACTTTAGCGCTTCATGACTAAAAAAAAAAAGTACCGTAAAATAATGACACGTAGCAAAAAAAGTGCTTGGAAAACACTAAGGACGTCGCTGAGAGGGAAATACAAACCTTTCACCAAGTGATCACTGCAAACTCGAGCACGCTTCGACTCGGCTCCCTTCGATTTCAGTCAGAGGTTCAAAAGCCGCCTTTCTCAACGCCTTTTTGTGAAATCCTGTGTTCGTTCACCCTTTTTTTTTTTTTTTTATTAGTTCACGGGGAACCCTGAAGAAACTTTGATCAGTTTCACGGTTTGATCGATTCGAACAAGCGTGAGGTGTTTTTTTTCATGCGAGCAATGCACCTTTAGACCACCAGCTAAAGTTTTGAATAAATTATGAGGCAGATGTGACGTCACGTGAAACCCGGCAATAGGTGGACTAAAATAATGCTGTGATTATATTGTCTGTAATACACAAACAAAACACTTAAATGTTGCAGCGTAGGTTTCATAACCTCAAAGGTTCAAAATAAAATCTCTTCGCTTTAGTGTTCTGCAGGAAACCTAGAGTTTAAGATGACTATGGGAGGGGGTAAGAAGCACTCGAGTCAAATAGAGGTCTCTTGTTTTCCATGCAACTAGTGGATTTTCCTCACCACTTGACACCAAATACACGCTCACCAGCCACTTTAATAGCCAACCATGTAGCAGTGCAGAAGATCTTGCAGATACAGGTCAAGAGCTTCAGTTAATGTTCATGTCAAGCATCAAAGGGGAATAAAACATCCAGTAAGTGGCAGGTTTGTGTGCAGAAATGCACTGATAATGAGCCAAGGTCAGAGGAGAATGGCCAGACTAATACCCTGCCCACACTAGGGATTTTGTACCGATACGAAACTACTTTCGTACCGCAACACCTGTCCACACTAGCAACTATACCGGTACTGTAGCGGTATAACTGTATCAGTACGAAACCCACAAATGTATGGGTTTCGTACCGGTACAGTATCGGTACTGTAGCGCTTCGCTGTAGTGTGGACAGATGAATCGGTTCTGTATCGATACAAATATAACATGCAAGCGCAATGAACCATTCCTACTTCTTCCGGGTTATTCATACAATACAATACGCACGTGCTTTCCAGCTGTAAATAAAACGTCAAAATGGCTCAAAACGACCGTGGAGCTACATGGAGCAGAGAAAGGGGGGAAAGAGGGAGGACGAAAGGAGGAAGAGGGTAAAAGGGAGGGGAAGAGAAGGGAAGAGGGAGAAAGTGAGGGGGGAGAAAGGGAGATTCGTTTTCTTTGTTTCTTTCTCAACTGCCTCGCGCGTTTTATACGATTCGACTGAATAAATGACCACCAGAAATACAGACTGTACATTGACAACAAAAAGCACACACACGTTGTTTCATCCGCCATATTCTCGGAAGGAAGTTACTCGGTTACCACGGAAACATTTCGCGCACGCGCATTTCAACTTCCGTGAAAGAAAACCGCAAACGTTTCTCACTAGTGTGGACAGATGCACTAAACTGTACCGGTATACTTTGTATCGATACAGTTATACCACTTTCGTACCGGTCTAATGTCGCTTTTCCACTACAAACGCGGCTGAGTTGGGCTGAGCCGAGCCGTGCGGTGCTGAGTTGGGCTGAGTCGGGCTGAGCGGGGCTGTTAGAGTTGCATTTCGACTACAAGCGCGCTGAACCGTGCTGGCTGGAAGTGGGTGGACACATTGGGTGGAGTTAGTGAAAGTGGGTGGACGTCACGTGATGTCGTTAAGCAGCGCAAACAGTGACATCAGTGAGCTTTTAAGCGGTAGTCTCACGACCCGGAGAGTAAACAATAAACATGGAGGACATGGAGTCGTTAGTGTTGCTGGTCTTGGTGCTGTGGCTTGTTGTCACCGACAACGCGGACAGATACTGGCAAGAGCGTATAGATGAGGCGAGGCGCATACGGCTTCAGAAATTCTCGTAATTCGTAATTCTTCTCCTTCCGGGTTTGCGGTGTTTACAGATCCCAGCGCGCTCGCGGGGCGTGTGTGGGCATGTGAGGACACTCCTCCTCACCAATCAGTGCACAGGGGAGTGTCTGCTCACGCCCCCAACCTCACTCGGCTCGCTTCAGCCCCACTCCAAAACGGTGCGAGTTTTAGGGGCTAAGCAGGGCTGAAGCGAGCCGAGTCGTGCTGGTTTTTGGTAGTCGAAACGCGAGCCGTGTCGGGCTGAAGTGAGCTGAAAAAGGGTCGTGGAAAAGGGCCATAAGTGTGAACACAGCATAATTTGAGCTGACAGGAAGGGCACGGTAACTCAAATAACCACTCTTTACAACCGTGCTGAACAGAAAAGCGTAAACACAGCAAAAGTGGAGGTGGATGGGCTGCAGCAGACCACATCACTGTGTATTCCACTCCCCTCAGCTTCAACCAGGCTGTAAAGATCCATTCATTTCACGCCTACGGAAGGAGTCTCCAGTTTCAGCGTTTCGTAACAGTCAGTGAGAACGAGGCTGAGCACAATCCGAGCCTGGAGCTGAAGAGTTGACGGATCAGGATCTTCCTCTCGGCCACTCCTGGGGTTTAAATTCACAACTCCTGCACAAAACCTTAACTGCTGAGCCACCACTGCTTCATGCCCTACTTTCCTCATTGATTCACTGAGAGAGAGATTGCTTGAGACGTTTCATTAAATTCGCATTTGCGTGATATTCTTAAAACTGAGAGTAACTTAGAAGACCTGGCCATGTTTTCCTGAGAAGCCTGTGCAAAGAGAGAGGCAATAAAAGATGTCCAGTTAGCATGTAGGACCAATAACATTGTGGCCTCGGGCTTCAGCTCTGTCTTTCAAACACACACACACACACACACACAATACTAAAGGATGGAGCAGAGTCCCTGAAGGGTGCGGTGTTAACAGACTGCCTGGTCTGTCAGATTGGCATCGATTTTTCCCACCATGCACTGCTGCGAGGTGAGGGTTTGATTCCTGTTTGGCATTTCTGGCCAAGCCTGGGATCAATGAGAGACTTTCCATATCTAGCTGGCCCTAAGCACTAAAGCCCAGCTTCTAACTCGCTTACACACACATACACAGTGATGCTTATACTGAAGTCGAGGATCTTCTGTAAAAATATCAGATCTGGAAAGGTGAGGGGGAGAGAGAGCGAGTGGGAGTGTGTGAGTAGAGGGAAATGGCTTGCATGTCGGTGAATGTGTGGTTTGGAGGAGAGGTCTTGACAGCAACTCGGAGTGTGCGCGCATGCAATCTAGTAAAACAATCTCTGCGACAGAGACGAGCTGTTAATCGCTCAGTGTGTGCGTGGACTATAATAAAGAGGCTGCCCTGAGTGAACATCCTCATTGTATATTCAGTGATTTCCATCCGCCATGGCTTCCTTCGGGATAATTACGGGATAGTTCTGTTTTGTCGAGGGAAATGAATTGATTTCTGTAGTTTTCCCCCAAGGCGCGGAGCCTAAAAACAGCCTCGCCAAGCTGAAATGCCAGCACTTTGGTTCGGCTTTCAGTTCAGCTCTCGCAGGACCCAGATCTCGCTCACCAGCCTTGATCTCTCTTCCTCCATCGACGTTAAAGCTCCTCTGAAGCTCCCCTAGTCCCTCACTGCTGCTGTGCGAGCCAAAAACAGCCTGCAGAGCAAGTTAGAAAGGGGAACTACGCTACCCATAATCCCCTTGGGCTCAGCAGTAGCAGGTCATCTAAATATTGCCCCTGTTTCTTTTCTCAGCAGAAGCGAACCGACAACCAGGGCAAAATATAACGCATTCTCAAGCTCTCATAAGACCTGTATTTGGGTATGACGTACTGTACACTGCTCCTAAACCTAACTCAAACCCTGATCAGACTCTAAACTTAAATCAGTAGCTGTAAGGAGGGGCGAAAAAAAAAGTATCTCGAAACCAAGGTTCAATTTACTGATAACAATTTCCATGAAACGTGCATATTTCATCAATTATAACAGTTGTCAATTTTTTTTTATGTTGGTTGTATATTGTTGTACTCTTAAAGGAGAACTGAAGTCATTTTTAAACTTTGCTTTATTTCTTAATTAACGTGTTATTCAATTTCGTTTTCGGTTTTAGTAAAGCCTCGGTCACAACCGGCCGTACGTGCTCCTACGTGCAAGAAACGCACTGAGGGCGCGCGTGTGACATGCTGATTTTCGAGCCGTAGACTGGCTGCAGAGGTTCTTTGTCATGTCAAACAAACTCTATGGGCGCTTACGTTTTTTTCAGGTTGTAAGACAAACTTACGGCCAACGTGCATCTTTCTCCACGAAGAAAAAAAAACGCAGCGATTTGGGAAACGCCAAAAAATCGTACGTCCGGTTGTGACCGAGGCTTAACCTTATATCGTGAATCGTATTGGCAACAAATTGCAGTTAAATATTCTACTTATCGGCCTGTTTGGTTTTTAGTTCGTTTGGTCCACGGCAGGCGTCGCTTATCCGCGCAATCTTCACGAGACTCGTGCGAGACTTCGAAACATCAAGTGTCCGCCAGGTGTCCGTGGCACCATTTTGAAAACCGTTTTCCAAACGAAGTATTGCACAAAAACGAGTTTAAATGACAATTACCGCCTACTTTTTTTTTTTCCAAACTTTCCTGATTGCTATCAAAACAAACACAACTTCCATCAGCGTTCGAAAGAGGGCGTGCGCGTCTTTCGACAAGGTTGGCAGATGTCGGTCGTTTTGATTTCCGCTGTACGTTTTACTTCCGTCCTACGATGTCTTGCACAGGTCTCGACGAATCTCGTTTACGCCCATCGCTTTGACATATGGACTGATGTATTACAGAGCATATTTCAAACACTCATAACTTGCTATAGCGGTGACAGAATAGCGACCGAAAATGCGTTCCGATATTTAATAAAATGAGAGAAATAGAATTTTGATGATAAAAAAAATTTGCCTTTAGTTCTCCTTTAATGTGTGATAACTCCATTCTTGAGAACCTTTATCTGTGCTTTGAGACATTTGTTAAATGTTTACAAGGACTAAATATAGTGCCCTTAAAATTGTGAAATGCTCAAGCCACAAAGCGCAGCCATCTGTTCTTGGCTTCAGTGTGAAGAAATGCATCTCATCTCTAATCCCTTTCTTAAGCAGTTTATCTTTGGATTGTGTGTGTGTGTGTGAGATAGCTGAACGAGATGATCCGTCACCCAGTCGAAGGCCACTTCTGGCAGGTGGATCACATCAAGCCGGTGTACAGCGGAGGAGGACAGTGCCTTCTGGACAACCTGCAGACGCTCTGCACCGTCTGCCACCGCATGGTATAACACAGCGTTCGCTATCTGTCTCCACTCAACATGGACTCTTATCGGGACACTTCCGTGATAGAGCCATCCTTTACGTGCCTGTTTACACACCTTTTATTTCAAGCTGTCTTCATGAGGTTTAAATTAGACGATAGGAAAAAGGACAGCGTGCAGGTTCTGCGCGCCATCTGTCACCACACGGTACTACAGAACAGCTGTTTGTCCACATCTGAGAGTTGCTTTTTACTCAGATTATCAAGCAGAGGATGAGGATTCGAGTCTGGCTACAGGGAATACGGCCGGTTTGTCTGAGCCAGTACAGGGCTCGACGTAGAGAATATTTATCAATTTTACATACAGGTTAGTCATCTGAACGGTCCCGGAAAGTCAATAGTGTGTGCCGTTAGTCCTTCTGCGTAGGGTAATTCCTCTTTTTATAGACCCTATTCACAGACTAATGCGTCGAAATATTTCCCTGTGTAGGTCATGGAAACTGATAATATACTTCTAAATATTGACAAAACATTTTTCTGGTTGACTTTTGCAGATAATTTGTTTGTTGGTGCGTGAAATATTGCAGAGCATATCATTTATTCGATCCCTATTTTCCTTCTAACAGAAAACTTATAAACTCAAACTATCAGCAACTTATCATTTCATTGCTAAAAAAAAAAGCAGGGGGAGCCAAACATATGTTTCACCAGGATTTTTCGAATAATTTAAGTTTCTATGTACGTGTTTTTTTTTTTTTTTTTTAATAACCTGTTAAAGTGCATATCCTGGACCAAATGCGTGTTTTTGTTTTTTTTTTAATATGAAAGTATGTCCCTTTACACACTCATCCAGAAGGGTAATTTTGCACAAGGCCATCTGTCTACAGCAGAAAAAATAAAATAACAAAACGCGTCTGGAAAAATCCCAAGGGAGTCTGGAGCCAGATTCGTGACGTCACCTGCGGAAGCGCCAGCAGGCTGCGCGAGCTTTGCACGGTTTCAGTGCACAGCCTGTGTAGACCAAGCGCTCCCATTTCTCTCTCATCGTCCGGTCTTTTGGAAAACGATGAGTACTAATCCCATCAAGATTGGTGTTGCTACACCCTCCTACGATACATCTGTTAACCATTTTAATAATTACGCGATAACGTTGAAGAAATTTGCAGAAAACCACCAGGTCATTTTCTCATAAACAAACCAGCGCTGACGTAGGATTCAGAGGGAGGCGTCCCGCATGCGACATCACGAAAATCAATGTTTGCCGGGAAATCCAAATGGCAAGTTTTTCAGAGGCGGACCAATTCGCCTCAAATGGCTTGATTTCAGCTGAATTTCTCTGGTATTGTGCAAGGTAAAAGAATAGCACAGAATGCAAAACGTGACCGATATTTGACCAAAGTTTAATCTAAAATAGGAGAATTACATTGATCTTGCTCATGAATTTACCCGTGATATGCACTTTAAAGGGGATATTCTGGACCAATTTAGTTTTTTTTTTGTTTTTTTTGAAAGTATGTCCCTTTACACACTCATCCAGAAGGGTAATTTTGCACAAAGCCATCTGTCTACAGCAGAAAAAAGTAAAATAACAAAACGCGTCTGGAAAAATCCCAAGGGAGTCTGGAGCCAGATTCGTGACGTCACCTGCGGAAGCGCCAGCAGGCTGCGCGAGCTTGCACGGTTTCAGTGCACAGCCTGTGTAGACCAAGTTTAGCAGCTAGCGATTTTGTATTGAAATATGGAATTGTCACCTGAGCGCAATGTTACTTCACCTTTGGATGAAGAATGTAATGTTGCTACACCCTCCTATGATACATCCGTTAACCATTTTAATAATTACGCGATAACGTTGAAGAAATTTGCAGAAAACCACCAGGTCATTTTCTCATAAACAAATCAGCGCTGATGTGGGATTCAGAGGAAGGCGTCCCGCACGCGACGTCACGAAAATCAGTGTTTGCCGGGAAATCCAAATGCGACGTTTTTTCAGAGGCGGACCAATTCACCTCAAACGGCTTGAATTTCTCTGGTATTGCGCAAGGTAAAAAAATTGCACAAAATGACAGATATTTGACCCAAGCTTAATCTAAAATAGGAGAATTACATTGACCTTGCTCCTGAATTTACCCGTGATATGCACTTTAATATGTTCTGGTTGTTTGGGTAAGTGATGCAGTGTTGTTTTTGCTCACAATATGAAAGATGTTCAGGAATTGTTCATGCGTCGATGTGAAAGAGGTGGAGAGGGACACTGAGGTCGCGGGTGTTGGACAGCTCGTTCATGACAAAGCACACATCATAAAGCAGGCTTGTAGTACTCAAGTCCAGGACTCGGACTCGAGTCCGACTCGCGCCCTAATTTTAAAACTCGTGACTTGACTTGGACTTGAGCACTGATGACCCGGACTCGTGCATTAACTGCATTTGAGGGCTCCGATTTTTTTATTTTGCATAACAATTTGGCATAAGATATTTCTATCTACATTAATTCTTATCCTAATTCCGTGCAAGAGAATGCACATTCACCTGTTCATACGTCACGCTCAGGAACAAACTAATGTTAATGGCGCTAAAATGCCTGGAGAGACGCCCCTAGGACTGTCCGCTTTGCTTATACAGACTTCTCGTGCAGCGGGAAAAAACGCACTGCTGTGTGTTCTATATGTAGAAGAGCTATCGAGGAGACGACGGGGACGACCTCGAACTTCAATTATCATTTGGCAAGACTACAGCCAGAGAAGGAAGTGACACGCGATGTTCATTGCCCTGTTGATAGTGGGCGGGGCTTGCTGAGCAATGAACAAGCTTTTTAGCTGTAGCCTGTTAACTAATACCCTGCCCACACTAGGGATTTTGTACCGATACGAAACTACTTTTGTACCGCAACACCTGTCCACACTAGCAACTATACCAGTACTGTATTGGTACGAAACCCACAAATGTATGGGTTTCGTACTGGTACAGTATCGGTACTGTAGCGCTCCGCTGTAGTGTGGACAGATGAAGCGGTTCTGTATCGATACAAATATAATGCGCATGCACAATGAACCATTCCTACGTCTTCCGGGTTATTCATACAATACAATACGCACGTGCTTTCCAGCTGTAAATAAAACGTCAAAATGGCTCAAAACGACCGTGGAGCTACATGGAGCAAAGGAAGAGGGGAAGAGGGAGAAAGTGAGGGGGGAGAAAGGGAGATTCGTTTTCTTTGTTTCTTTCTCAACTGCCTCGCGCGTTTTATACGATTCGACTGAATAAACGACCACCGAAAATACAGACTGTACATTGACAACAAAAAGCACACACACGTTGTTTCATCCGCCATATTCTCGGAAGGAAATTACTCGGTTACCATGGAAACATTTCGCGCACGCGCATTTCAACTTCCGTGAAAGAAAACCGCAAACATTTCTCGCTAGTGTGGACAGATGCACTAAACTGTACCGGTATACTTTGTATCGATACAGCTGTACCACTTTCGTACCGGTCTAAGTGTGAACACAGCATAAAACGGGGCAGTCGAGCAGGAACGTTAGTCCAACACAGTAGCAGAGACGGTTTGACATAAAGGCAGCAACAGCCACCGTCAAATGGTGCGGGTGGAGTCTTGGACTCGACTCGAAATTTTCTTTCATGACTTGGACTTGACTACTGGAGACTCGAGACTGGACTACAACAACGTCATGAAGTAATATCATAATCTTCGTGAAATTCTTTATATTTTAACTGCTTCCATAAGGTAAGCCGTGACACTAGGGCTTCAAAACAAAAACCATGAGAACTCCAAGGAGAACGGCCATACAGGTTCAAGCTAACAAGGAAGGCGACATGAACTCCAATAATCGGTCTTTACAAACACGGTGAGCAGGAAAGCTACACTCCTGTCAGACAAGAACAGGAATCTGAACAGTGGCTACAGGCTCACAGAAACTGGAACGGTGAAGTTTGGAGTAAGGCCAGGAGAGATTTTTCCAATCTTCGGCTGCCCACAGCCAATAAATTTGCTTTTTGCTGAAACTATTAGGTCATGACGCCGTGTCTTCAGTTATTACACAGATACAGCAGAGATCTCGGTATGAATTTCTCCACACAGCAAACATTATGGATCTGTAGGAATATTAATCTAGTTTGTTTTTCAACTGAAATCTCTATCCACTGCATCTGAGAACAAGAACTTGAACATGTTTTGTTTTTGTTTTTTTCCCCCGTTTAGGAAAAGGAACTTGGTTGTTTTTGTTTTGTTCCTCAATACAGAAAAGAAATGTTGAGATTATTATTATTATCTGTGGTAATTGCCTATGTTCTGCGTGTGCAGATCAGTTGAAGAAAACAAATGCTAAATTATTCCCCTTAACACTGTTTTCTTGAGCACTTTGATACAGGGTTAGTTTATGGTCTGCTCGAAAGCCTCCTCACACCGCTCCACAGCACTTCAGTGGCATTTCATAAAAAACAAAACAACAATTAAACAAGCCAGCTGACTCTCGCCAGTAATGCGGAGCAATTATATTGGGTTTCATGTTAAAAAATACTGCGCATCCATTTTTCCCAGGGAAACCTTAAAAAAACCCTTATTATTATGCATAAGATTAGTGTCATGCAGCAAAATAGTAGGTCTTCTCTCCAACAAAAAAAAACGAGTGGAGAAAAGCCGGGCACAGCCGAGTACTGCTTTCCTCACTCAATTCTTAAAACTTCAGCTGACCTTCATTTTGTATTTGGGTGTTAAAACTGGGGATTGGCTGAGACTAAAATAATGCGAAACTGGATCACATAGATGACTTGCAACCACGTGATCAAAATGTGCTACGTCATGAGCGTCCATCACGATGGTGGATATACAAAGCAACTAGGACGGCAGCCGCTGAAAGCGTGTCTGTAAACAATGCTGAATTTTTCTCAGTATTACCATGATTTGAACGGTCGAGTGAAGATTCAATACAAGGAGAAGATACAGTGGTGCTTGAAAGTTTGTGAACCCTTTAGAATTGTCTATATTTCTGCATAACAACATCAGATTTTCACACAAGTCCTAAAAGTAGATAAAGAGAACCCAGTTAAACAAACGAGACAAAAATATTATACTTGGTCATTTATTTATTGAGGAAAATGACCCAATATTACATATCTGTGAGTGGCAAAAGTATGTGAACCTCTAGGATTAGCAGTTAATTTGAAGGTGAAATTAGAGTCAGGTGTTTTCAATCAATGGGATGACAATCAGGTGTGAGTAGGCACCCTGTTTTATTTAAAGAACAGGGATCTATCAAAGTCCGATCTTCACAACACACGTTTGTGGAAGTGTATCATGGCACGAACAAAGGAGATTTCTGAGGACCTCAGAAAAAGCGTTGTTGATGCTCATCAGACTGGAAAATGTTACAAAACCATCTCTAAAGAGTTTGGACTCCACCAATACACAGTCAGACAGATTGTGTACAAATGGAGGAAATTCAAGACCATTGTTGCCCTCCCCAGGAGTGGTCAACCAACACAGATCACTCCAAGAGCAAGGCATGTAATAGTCGGCGAGGTCACAAAGGACCCCAGGGGAACTTCTAAGCAACTGAAGGCCTCTCTCACATTGGCTAATGTTCATGAGTCCATCATCAGGAGAACACTGAACAACAATGGTGTGCATGGCAGGGTTGCAAGGAGAAAGCCACTGCTCTCCAAAAAGAACATTGCTGCTCGTCTGCAGTTTGCTAAAGATCACGTGGACAAGCCAGAAGATTATTGGCAAAATGTTTGGTGGATGGATGTGACCAAAACAAAACTTTTTGGGTTTAAATGAGAAGCGTTACGTTTGGAGAAAGGAAAACACTGCATTCCAGCATAAGAACCTTATCCCATCTATGAAATATGGTGGTGGGCCTGTTTTGCTGCATCTGGGCCAGGACGGCTTGCCATCATTGATGGAACAATGAATTCTGAATTATACCAGCAAATTCTAAAGGAAAATGTCAGGACATCTGTCCATGAACTGAATCTCAAGAGAAGGTGGGTCATGCAGCAAGACAGCGACCCTAAGCACACAAGTCGTTCTACCAAAGAATGGTTAAAGAAGAATAAAGTTAATGTTTTGGAATGGCCAAGTCAAAGTCCTAACCTTAATCCAATCAAAATGATGTGGAAGGACCTGAAGCGAGCAGTTCATGTGAGGAAACCCACCAACATCCCAAAGTTGAAGCTGTTCTGTACAGAGGAATGGGCTAAAATTCCTCCAAGCCGGTGTGCAGGACTGATCAACAGTTACCGGAAACGTTTAGTTGCAGTTATTGCTGCACAAGGGGGTCACACCAGATACTGAAAGCAAAGGGTCACATACTTTTTTGCCACTCCCAAATATGTAATATTGGATTGTTTTCCTCAATAAATAAATGACCAAGTGTAACATTTTTGTCTCATTTGTTTAACTGGGTTCTCTTTATCTACTTTTAGGACTTGTGTGAAAATCTGATGATGTTTTAGGTCATATTTTTGCAGAAAAATAGAAAATTCTAAAGGGTTCACAAACTTTCAAGCACCACTGTAGATATGTGTGGTTTTGACCCATATTATTTAAAAAAGTCAGACTTTTCTGAAGATAAGACGCTTCTACCGACCATCAAGTACCCAGATATCGCATTCTATCTGGTTTTGCTGCCAAAGAATCAAGTCTGACCTTGGATGAAACGTAGCCCATTTTCTGAGTGGGTACCCAGTCTGGATTGTTTGTCGTATCATTTTGCTGGCGCTCCTAGAACCGAAATGGTAATACACGGGTTAAAATTATAACAACGACCGAGTGAATCACGAGAAGCGAACGCTCATTTTATAGCAAAATTCTAGCAACAAGAAATAAAATTCTTCCATGATATTATCAAGAAAGCTTTTGAATCTCATCTGAGATAAAATGATCACTGCAAACACGAGCTGTTTTGGTTTTAGCTTCGGTTAGATCAGCCCTGCCGATGTTGTTCAGCCGTGCTCATCTCCTCTCCGTACTCAGCCTCTTTCCGAATCACGGATGGAATTCTTGAAAAATTGGAACATGTCACGGTCACGAGTGCTGTTGTGACCACAGCCATATACAGCACAAAGATATGGCAGAGCTAAAAGAACGCTTAAAACCGTGGAAAAACAGTCACGCACACGTGATTGTTTTCTATGGAATGTCTCTTGACCCCACATTTGTATCTCTACCAACATGGCCGACATCCGGGTTTCTATTTTTCTTTGACGTCACTTGCAAGTCAAGGATTAATTTGATGGGAATCTCAAATATGGATATGGAGACATGCGACAGCTTTCTTTTCTTTTTTTGCCCCCTCATCAAGCCAAACGTCAAGGAAAAATCCACCCTGAATGACGCCATCGTTAACAGGTGATCTTGAGTGACCTAGAAAATGTATTTCTGACCTGATTATTTTAACCTTTCCTACGTTACCCACAATGCCGCTTGATTGTCTGCTCATCGTGGTGCAGTGGGATTTAGCCCTCGCGTCATCTTTACCTAACGAGAGCGATGCAGCGGTGCTTTAGTCTGTCCAGCTCTCCGTCGTCTACATGCTCTGCTCAAATAGATCAGCTTCCAAAGCTTCAACTTTCATGCTCATACCATCATCAGATTATCTCGTAGATGGTTAATTAGCTGAGATGAGTCTTTTCGATAACTCTCAGCAGCATCATGCTGCTCTGGAACGTTCCAACATTTGCACGCTTTTTTTGGTGAGTGACAAGAAGCTTTGTCGTTTTGTATTTCAGATCTAACAGCAAAACCTGACCATTATCACGCATGTTCGAATGTATGACGTTGACGTTAACGCTAACAACTCGCAGGAGTAATACAAACGCAGCACCAACCAACAAATTAGCATCAGATTCCATACACATCACAAATATTTCAATATAAACACCTTTACAGTGTTTCATCGTGCAAGTTTTTCTGCTTCATAAAGAACACATGGTGGTTTTTCAGCCAAACTCAAGGACGCTCAGACAGTTTCAGTCCTTGTCCAAAGAGACCAATCCAAACGTCTTACCGTCTTATATTTGGCTATGCCTCAATATCCTGCAACTGTTGGTGTTCTATATAGAGTAGAAAGCAATATCCGACTGTGACTCCATGTCTGCGTATGACGCAAACATCCTGTTCGGTAGGAAAAGAAAGCTGATGGAAGCTCACTCTTCCTGTGTTAATTTATAGCCACCCTGATCGCAGAAGAGACGTCGAATTTTTTTTTACACACATGACCCTAGAAACGAATGTGAATTGGGTTTCTGAGTTCTGTAATACCCAAGTATCTGGACACCAGCATGCGTAGACGTACACTACCGTTCAAAAGTTTGGGGTCACCCAGACAATTTTGTGTTTTCCATGAAAATTCACACTTTTATTTCCCACCATAAGTTGTAAAATGAATAGAAAATATAGTCGAGACATTTTTCTGGCCATTTTGAGCATTTAATCGACCCCACAAATGTGATGCTCCAGAAACTCAATCTGCTCAAAGGAAGGTCAGTTTTATAGCTTCTCTAAAGAGCTCAACTGTTTTCAGCTGTGCTAACATGATTGTACAAGGGTTTTCTAATCATCCATTAGCCTTCTGAGGCAATGAGCAAACACATTGTACCATTAGAACACTGGAGTGAGAGTTGCTGGAAATGGGCCTCTATACACCTATGGAGATATTGCACCAAAAACCAGACATTTGCAGCTAGAATAGTCATTTACCACATTAGCAATGTATAGAGTGGATTTCTGATTAGTTGAAAGTGATCTTCATTGAAAAGAACAGTGCTTTTCTTTCAAAAATAAGCACATTTCAAAGTGACCCCAAACTTTTGAACGGTAGCGTATATGTACGTATACATGTCTTTTGAGTCTTATGATGATGTCTATGTGTTGTTGCAGAGGACGGCACAGCAGGCCAAAGAGCGGAGTCAGACGAAGAAAAGCGAAGCAGCATCCAAACTATCCTCAGACATCACCCGGTTCTTTATGAAGAAATAAGACTGAACTACCACCACCATGTTTCACTATGTATGTGTAAAAAAAAAAAATCTCAGAATAATTTTTTTAACAAGAGATAATGACTGTGTTTAAGATTGTGATTGACGCACCATGTGTGTTGCCATGGCAATGATCAGCCCGTGCGCACACAATGGCTGCCTCAATTTTATTGATTAAACACCGGATACGGACTTTTCAAAATCCTGTATTTTAGTATTCAGTGATAAAGCAGGGATTCGTAACATTTTTGGGGTTTTTTTCCCCCCTGCTAATACAGACCTGAGAATTCTACAGCTACATGTACGGGGGTTTAATTATTATTATCTTTTTTTTGGGGGGGGGATCTCAGGAAAAGTTTAGTGCTACAGTACTAGGGAAGGAGGTAGAAAGAAAGCGACTGTTTCTAGAGTGACCATCGAGCTATCAGTGCAGCACTGCTGAGTTGGTTCTGCTGCATGATAACGCTTATGTTTCTAGCAGAGAGAGCAGGGAGTCCAAGCATTCTTGTTTGCTGCTATTTTTAACTCGTGCAGGCTTTCAGAGCATAAAAGCACCCTGCTGGATGACTCCTAACATTTTTCCACTTACTTCCACTGGTGCTGGAGGTAGAAGAAATGTTTCTCTGCTGAATGATTTGTGTGTGTGTGCGTGCGCACGTGTGAAAACGAGAATGCAATTTACCAATGCAGCATGAATGTGATTAAAAAAGACGCACAAGTTTCCAATTTCAGCTCGAACCACCAGCTGGTGATATTTTTTTTTTCTTCCTTTCTTTGATTAAAAAAAAAAACCTTTCTGCAAAACCGGTGCCTTATTTGAATCCATCACAGCCCCTTATGTAATCTCAGCGAATGCCAAGGGACCCGTACGGCTCGTCGCCATAGTAACCTGCCCTGGTGATGGGCACCTATGTGGATATGGAAGCTCTTACAACTGCATTTCTGTTTATAGACATGCCATGAGACGAGTCGAAATCAACCTCCGCGTCTCCTGCTGCACACCAGCTCGATCAAGGAAATTTACGCAGTGGAAATTTACAAGAAGAACATTAAATCCAGTTTTGTGTTTTTATTGGGAAACTTTTTTTCTGTTCGGAGTGCTTTCTGATCATATAAAACAGTGGGTTGTTGTCGCAATTACTATCTTAAGCCCAATAAAAGAACATTAAGCTTTATTGTGAAGGATGTTTCAGGTTTGGAATGGGTTTCGACCAAACACTGCAGTGTGTGTATTGAGATTTCTATTTAAACTATGCTAAATTCTTGATTCTGATTGGTCAAAAGGTAATAATTCTCTCTGGCAGCAGCACTGACGGTGGTTTTGGTTATAAGGTTTACACTAATCCAGTCATTATTGTTTCTGTAGTAATAGCTCACATGCATCAGTATGAATTGGTGCCATGTCTTTAAAAATGCTGTACTTTAGGGAGCGAACAGCTCGCCGTGTGTTTTATTCCTGACATTTCAGACATGTTGGGCGAGAAAGTGTGTTTACGATGCCTACATTAAAACCTAAGTGCACATAAAGGATGATGCTGCGACGCAGGGCTCGTTTTTCCATTACCGATTAAGCCTACTAAATTAACTGGCCTTTCGTGATTCATGCGTACCCCGGTACTTTCCTGGCAGTTTGAGTTCACAAGTCATCTTGTTACGAGAGATAGGACTGTGATGTATTACCTGGAGCGGTCAGCTTCTCC
Source organism: Neoarius graeffei (assembly GCF_027579695.1). Taxonomy (NCBI): domain Eukaryota; kingdom Metazoa; phylum Chordata; class Actinopteri; order Siluriformes; family Ariidae; genus Neoarius; species Neoarius graeffei. The sequence continues at coordinate 13,782,824 of NC_083595.1, forward strand.
GAGGACGCTCCGCTCACCTCTGTGTCATTACTGGAAAGGTCAGAGAAATGGATGGATCGTTGCAAGCTTCATCTTTCTTGCTTCCCCTCTACACCTCCACCCTAATATCCAAGTTGAGAGAAGAGAAGGAAAGGGAAAGATGCGTTGAGACAGAATAACTGACACATCTCAGCTGCACCCGATGACCGAGTATGTCTTAAGTTCTCCTTTGTCCTTCTTTTCAATTCCTTGCATTGTAATACAGGGTGTTTCAAAAAACTTGATGATATTCGAGATGTAAATATCCCAGAAATGACATAGTCTAGGCAAATGAAACTGACCAAGCTTCATGTTGAGCAATATAAGATTCATTCTTCAAAATTTGGATGAGAAATTCAAAAGTATGTTGAGTCCGTGAACGATTTCACAAGTTTTCAATATGCACGCCGCCTGAGACACAGCACACGTCGTCCAGATCCTTTTGCCCTACGCACGTGCGCACACAGCCTTACTCTTTGAACTTTTTGTGCCATGTCCAGATCTGCACTGCAGTTGGTGCATTTTTTAGAGAATTCTCTCATAAACGCATGCTGCACACTCTTGTTCGACTGTGTTCAGCACCGTTTCTTTTCCAGTGAATGGCATTTCTATGCCGAAAAAGATGAAAACAAAAAGCATCGAACATAAAATTTTGACCTGTTTCCACACTCGCTGTTAAAATTTTGAGGTCAATGGAACGAGAATTGGCGAAGTTTTTTTTTTTGAAACACCCTGCATAATACAAATTGAGCCTTTTATTCTATCCACATTCACTGGATATGAGCAATCGTGCGCTCTGATTGGCTACTCGACTACTAGGCTATCAGCTCATACAGTGGGGCAAAAAAGTATTTAGTCAGTCACCAATTGTGCAAGTTCTCCCACTTAAAGATGAGAGTGGCCTGTAATTTTCATCATAGGTATACCTCAACTATGAGAGACAGAATGAGGAAAAAAAAATCCAGAAAATCACATTGTCTGATTTTTAAAGAATTTATTTGCAAATTATGGTGGAAAATAAGTATTTGGTCAATCACAAAAGTTCATCTCAATACTTTGTTATATACCCTTTGTTGGCAATGACAGAGGTCAAACGTTTTCTGTAAGTCTTCACAAGGTTTTCACACACTGTTGCTGGTATTTTGGCCCATTCCTCCATGCAGATCTCCTCTAGAGCAGTGATGTTTTGGGGCTGTCGCTGGGCAACACGGACTTTCAACTTCCTCCAAAGATTTTCTATGGGGTTGAGATCTGGAGACTGGCTAGGCCACTCCAGGACCTTGAAATGCTTCTTACGAAGCCACTCCTTCGTTGCCCGGGTGGTGTGTTTGGGATGGTTGTCATGCTGAAAGACCCAGCCACGTTTCATCTTCAGTGCCCTTGCTGATGGAAGGAGGTTTTCACTCAAAATCTCACGATACATGGCCCCATTCATTCTTTCCTTTACACGGATCAGTCGTCCTGGTCCCTTTGCAGGAAAACAGCCCCAAAGCATGATGTTTCCACCCCCATGCTTCACAGTAGGTATGGTGTTCTTTGGATGCAACTCAGCATTCTTTCTCCTCCAAACACAAGAAGTTGAGTTTTTACCAAAACGTTCTATTTTGGTTTCATCTGACCATATGACATTCTCCCAATCCTCTTCTGGATCATCCAAATGCTCTCTAGCAAACTTCAGACGGGCCTGGATATGTACTGGCTTAAGCAGGGGGACACGTCTGGCACTGCAGGATTTGAGTCCCTGGCGGCGTAGTGTGTTACTGATGGTAGCCTTTGTTACTTTGGTCCCAGCTCTCTGCAGGTCATTCACTAGGTCCCCCCGTGTGGTTCTGGGATTTTTGCTCACCGTTCTTGTGATCGTTTTGACCCCACGGGGTGAGATCTTGCGTGGAGCCCTAGATCGAGGGAGATTATCAGTGGTCTTGTATATCTTCCACTTTCTAATAATTGCTCCCCCAGTTGATTTCTTCACATCAAGCTGCTTACCTATTGCAGATTCAGTCTTCCCAGCCTGGTGCAGGTCTACAATTTTGTTTCTGGTGTCCTTTGACAGCTCTTTGGTCTTGGCCATAGTGGAGTTTGGAGTGTGACTGTTTGAGGTTGTGGACAGGTGTCTTTTATACTGATAACGAGTTCAAACGGGTGCCATTAATACAGGTAACGAGTGGAGGACAGAGGAGCCTCTTAAAGAAGAAGTTATAGGTCTGTGAGAGCCAGAAATCTTGCTTGTTTGTAGGTGACCAAATACTTTATTTTACCAAAGAATTTACCAATTAATTCATTAAAAATCCTACAATGTGATTTCCTGGATTCTTTCCCCCCATTCTGTCTCTCATAGTTGAAGTGTACCTATGATGAAAATTACAGGCCTCTCTCATCTTTTTAAGTGGGAGAACTTGCACAATTGGTGGCTGACTAAATACTTTTTGGCCCCACTGTATACGGTGAGTCGAGAAAAACAAAATGGCGGCGCGTGTTGCTGAACCAACCGAGGGCGAAATAAAAGCTCGAAAACAAAACACCAAAAAAATACAAAAAAGCAACAAAATATGGAATAAAAGTATTTGATCGTAAGAAATTATTTTTTCAAGAATTATTATAGCATTTTTCACAAATTTTTTTGAGTATTAAAATTTGCTGTTTTTTTTTTTAAAGACTGGTTGAAAAGCTAAAATGCTCTGTTTCTCAAAATCCAGTGAATGTGGATCGAATTAAACAGCTATGCTGCTTAATCGCGTCGTTACATGGCTTATAGCCAACTCAGCACTTCACGGCTCGTCGGCTGTCAGCTCATGTACGACTCGATTTTGTGGAATAATTTTTAAATATCAAAGGTGATAAAATGGAGGGGGAAAAAAGTCAACCACCTGTAATTTCCTGTTCACACCTGAATTAGTTTCGGTGCTCATTTGTGTTACAGGCCACTTGTCAAAGTGCAATTTGCGTGTTAGTCATAAAATGAAGCCTCAAGAGAAAAACATTTCCCTGTTCACTTGATTAAACAGTTTGTTTTAGCTTTTAGGTGCCATGAAAGGTTTAAAATATATGTATATATAATTTTTTTTTTTAACCAAGCTTATGTGTAAACTATAAAAACGCCACGCATTTTTTATTTTTAATGATTTGGTGGTCAGGGTGCTGTCCAAGACCTTCATGTAATAAAGTTGTGCGGTGGTGGAGTTGACAGGCTGTGTACGCTCGCTGAGTAATGAACGTGTCAAAGCGCGACCTGCTGACGTACCCTTCGTCCCCAACACCTGCACACTTTATTACAGAAGGAGGCCCACAACGACTTTAATAATGCAGAGACGGAATGATGTTGAGCTTCAGATTAATACGGGCGCACCTCCATGGCGTGCACAAGAAAGCAGCATTAACTGTCCACTGACATTTTGTTTGGCAACTTCGACAGGAGACAAGAAAGGAACGGTAAGACGAGTCGAGGTAATAAAGGAGCAGACTGAACCGCTCCGAGATGCAACGCTTTCTCGTCAAGTCAAGAACACTCAACAAACAAACAACTCTCTTTCTCAACTTTTTGCGCAGGCATGAAGTTACATCATGCTTTTATCCATGTCCTTGAATGTGATCCGGTCACGCTCCTCGAGTCTAAGAGTTGTCTGGCTTCCTTTGTTTCTTTCGATGTAGAGCTCGACCCTGAAGCTGAAGTAGAACATTTCCCTGCACTCAGCCGTCTGTAGCATGAAAATAATGCGCTTTTGTTTTCCATGTTGTGAATATAGAGGATCCTTTCCACAGACTGCCCACCTTAATAGGAACTCCTGTGCAATTACCCAGTCAGGCAGTCATGCCTATACAAGCCAAGAGATTCACTTATTGTTCATATCAAATGAAAGAATGGGGCAAAATGCGATCTGTGTGATCATCTGGGATTTTCACACGCAATGGTGAGGAAAAACAAAAGCATCACTGTCATGTAATCACTCTTTACAACTGTGGTGCGCAGAAAAGCATCCACAATGCACAACACATCAAACCGTGAGGTGCATGAGCTACAAAAAGACCAGGCAATCAGGTTTTCCCCAATCTTCCTCCGTCCTGTATCTGTCTCTGCATGATTTGGCTGGTTTTGACGCGTCCTCGTGTTCCTGATGAAGCAGACAATGAGTGTATGTTGTCCATATCACTGGCAAAATTATTTTTAAGCATTTTATATTTGCCTTCACCTTCTATAAGATGCCATATCATTTTAATCATAATTTAATGTGATGTGAATTGTCTTTGTATAACTTTTGACCTATTTAGGAAACTAGTTGCCGTTTTCGAGATGCATTAATCATCATCTAGTACTGTAGTGTGTACATCTGAACATCACGGGTAAGTACAGCTTTGAGAGATTAAGCTGAGGTGACCAAGCTGAGGAAAATGTCATTTAACATATGTAATACGCATGACTGTGAAATAAGAGTGATGACAAAGACGTGTATGATGTTTTTTTTTTTTTTTTTTTTAAACATTGCAACATTTCCTTCTACTCCTGGAAACTGCTATTTTCCCCAAAACATTAATAGGCTACTCTAAAATATAACGCCAAATATAGTGTCCCATTTCTGGCATATACTCACTACCCTCCCTGATTCTTTTCCTACAACCACACTTTCATCCCCAGCTATTTTTATCCCCCGCTGGCCGAAAGGCTCAAAGGGGGATTATGTCGTGGCGATTTCCATCCATCCCAGGAAGGGTACTCACCTTCTGAAATCAACTCCTCTCTCAATTTTTGGAGGAATTTCATGAAACTTGGCAGGATTCTTTGTTATATGTCGGTAATACACACGTGTCGTTAAATTCAGTCACGTTTTACCAGAGTTACAGCCCTTGATTAGCAAAATTATAACTTGACAGTTTCATCAGTGTGTTTTCCTTCTGAAATCAACTCCTCTCACAGTTTGTGGAGGAATTTCACCGAACTTGGCAAAAGGCATTCTGTCATTAGTACGCATATTGTTATTTTGTTCAATTCGGTCGCATTTTACCAGCGTTACAGCCCTTGATTAACAACCTTGTACTTTGACACTTTCATGAAGGTGCGCTCGCCTTCTGACATCAACTCCTCTCACAATTTTCGGACGAATTTCTTGAAGCTTGGTCAAAGGCCTTGTTATATGACGGTAATACGCATATTGCGATTTAATTTCATTTGTGAAAATTTCACCAGAGTTTTGATCCTTGAGTAAACAACTTGTACTTTGATAATTTCATGAGGGTATACAACCCCGATTCCAAAAAAGTTGGGACAAAGTACAAATCGTAAGTTTGTGAACCCTTTAGAATTTTCTATATTTCTGCATAAATATGACCTAAAACATCAGATTTTCACACAAGTCCTAAAAGTAGATAAACAGAACCCAGTTAAACAAATGAGACAAAAATATTATACTTGGTCATTTATTTATTGAGGAAAATGATCCAATATTGCAACCCCGATTCCAAAGAAGTTGGGACAAAGTACAAATTGTAAATAAAAATGGAATGCAATAATTTACAAATCTCAAAAACTGATATTGTATTCACAATAGAACATAGGCAACATATCAGATGTTGAAAGTGAGACATTTTGAAATTTCATGCCAAATATTGGCTCATTTGAAATTTCATGACAGCAACACATCTCAAAAAAGTTGGGACAGGGGCAATAAGAGGCTGGAAAAGTTAAAGGTACAAAAAAGGAACAGCTGGAGGACCAAATTGCAACTCATTAGGTCAATTGGCAATAGGTCATTAACATGACTGGGTATAAAAAGAGCATCTTGGAGTGGCAGCGGCTCTCAGAAGTAAAGATGGGAAGAGGATCACCAATCCCCCTAATTCTGCGCCGACAAATAGTGGAGCAATATCAGAAAGGAGTTCGACAGTGTAAAATTGCAGAGAGTTTGAACATATCATCATCTACAGTGCATAATATCATCAAAAGATTCAGAGAATCTGGAAGAATCTCTGCGCGTAAGGGTCAAGGCCGGAAAACCATACTGGGTGCCCGTGATCTTCGGGCCCTTAGACAGCACTGCGTCACATACAGGCATGCTTCTGTATTGGAAATCACAAAATGGGCTCAGGAATATTTCCAGAGAACATTATCTGTGAACACAATTCACCGTGCCATCCGCCGTTGCCAGCTAAAACTCTATAGTTCAAAGAAGAAGCCGTATCTAAACACGATCCAGAAGCGCAGACGTCTTCTCTGGGCCAAGGCTCATTTAAAATGGACTGTGGCAAAGTGGAAAACTGTTCTGTGGTCAGACAAATCAAAATTTGAAGTTCTTTATGGAAATCAGGGACGCCGTGTCATTCGGACTAAAGAGGAGAAGGACGACCCAAGTTGTTATCAGCGCTCAGTTCAGAAGCCTGCATCTCTGATGGTATGGGGTTGCATTAGTGCGTGTGGCATGGGCAGCTTACACATCTGGAAAGACACCATCAGTGCTGAAAGGTATATCCAGGTTCTAGAGCAACATATGCTCCCATCCAGACGACGTCTCTTTCAGGGAAGACCTTGCATTTCCCAACATGACAATGCCAAACCACATACTGCATCAATTACAGCATCATGGCTGCGTAGAAGAAGGGTCCGGGTACTGAACTGGCCAGTCTGCAGTCCAGATCTTTCACCCATAGAAAACATTTGGCGCATCATAAAACGCAAGATACGACAAAAAAGACCTAAGACAGTTGAGCAACTAGAATCCTGCATTAGACAAGAATGGGTTAACATTCCTATCCCTAAACTTGAGCAACTTGTCTCCTCAGTCCCCAGACGTTTACAGACTGTTGTAAAGAGAAAAGGGGATGTCTCACAGTGGTAAACATGGCCTTGTCCCAACTTTTTTGAGATGTGTTGTTGTCATGAAATTTAAAATCACCTAATTTTTCTCTTTAAATGATACATTTTCTCAGTTTAAACATTTGATATGTCATCTATGTTCTATTCTGAATAAAATATGGAATTTTGAAACTTCCACATCATTACATTCCGTTTTTATTTACAATTTGTACTTTGTCCCAACTTTTTTGGAATCGGGGTTGTACGTTCTTCTGAAATCAACTCCTCTCTCAGTTTGCAGAGGAATTTCACCAAACTTGGTAAAAGGCTTTGTTATATGACTGTTATACGAAGATTGAAATCTCATGTAATTTGGGCAAATTTTACCCGAGTTATGCCCTTGATTATTAACAAACTTTTTTGGCAATTTCATCAAGGTGTGCTTACTTTCTGAAATCAACTTCCCGCACAATTTTTGGAGGAATTTCATGTAATTTGCCAAAAGGTTTTTATCCCCCGCTGGTTGAAAGGCCCGAAGGGGGGATTATGTCCGTCCCAAGAAAGGTACTCGCCTTCTGAAATCAACTCCTCTCACAATTTTTGGAGGATTTTCATGAAACTTGGCAGCATTCTTTGTTATGTCAGTAATATGCATATTGCAATTTCGTTCAATTCAGTCACGTTTTACCAGAGTTATGACCTAGTTACCAGCAGGGGATATTGTGCTCTCCTAGCACTCATTGTTTTATTATTATGCAGTTATATGGAGCATCCACAATACAAGTCCACGCAAATGAGTTATTACTCCACGTGCAAGAGAATATCTTGTTGAAGTTGTCAGGGTTCATTCATGTACCTGCACAAGTATAACGAAATTAGTATGTACATAATTCATCAGACACCCTGCTGTAATCCATCTGTAACTTTGCAGACATCCAGTAGTAGTTTCTTTTGCATCAGATGTGGTCAGAATGGTTATTTGAATGCATGGGTTCTCAAACGTTTTACAGCCCAGATCCATTTGATCTGTAAGAAACATCCATCAATTTATTTTATTAACATATTTCTACTGTGTAAATAGTAAACTCGTTATTTATAGTGGATATAAAAAGTTGACACACCCCTGCTAAATTGCTGGGGGGGGGTTGGTGATTTTTTTTTTAAAAAAAAATGAAACCAAGATAATTTGCCGGAATGTATTTTACCTTTATTGCAAAATTGCAATCTGTACAAAGGAGGTGAAAACAAATCCAAAGCTGTTTAGGGAAAGAAGAAAATCATACAAAATCCTTTAATATTCAAGGATGTGGCTGTATTCAGAATCAACCAATCACATTCGGTCTCATCTTAAATAGTAGTTAGTATACATCTGATATCAATTAAAGTGGCTCTGATTGACCTCTGAAAATTTGGCTGTTCCTGTTGAATTATTCTGATATCCTCTTGGTTGGACAGGTTAAAAAAAAAAATCAAGGATGGTCGAACACCTCAATCATCAGAGACTACTTTACCACCTTTCTCCAAACCCTGAACAAATGACCGAGTGAGACAGAGTAATGCCGAGGCCCACCACAAGACAAAGCGTTCAGAGAAGTGAAAAGGTTAATCTCAAAAAGGAACCTGCAGTTCTTAACGTTGATGCTGGGAGCTACAGCTTGGGCATTGTAAATCATCAGGAACACAGTGGTTCACTGAAACCATTAGCCTTTTGTTTGAGCTCAAAGCGATGCTGAGAAGTGTTATGGTCCGAGGCTTGGTTATGCTGAAAAAATAAGTAACAAGCTCGTGTTGATCGGTGCACCTCTACTACTCTCTGCAGGTTGGAGCAAAAAAAAAATCAACTTATTACAAGCTATCAGTGACCCTGATTATGACCAGAGATCTCAGTGGACCGTTAGCACACTCGCAATTTACAAAGAATTTGCTGATGTCGACACCATGTTGAGACTGAAGGGCATTCTGGGCCGTGTGAAATATGGTTACTCAACAAATGTCAAAACCATTTTTCCAGAACAAGGACTGTGCAGTGCCCGTGCTAGTTAGATTACAGCCCTTTACAGCATGCAAGACAAATTCCAAAAGGAACCCTTGGTTTTACCAAACATCTGGAATGTTACCAGACCTTCCAAGACTGGTGGTACATATATAGCACTCATTTGCCCATAACTAGCCATTAACCATTTCATTGCCTGATTGCAAGAAAAATATTTATGTGCTACGGTTATGTGAGAGAGATTAGCACCATTCCCACATGCCCACTGGAATTTATCAGCAGTTCATCAATAAGGTCGTATCAAAGCAAGACATGGTTGAAATTATGGGAGGACTCGTGCTCGAATCTAGCGGGAAGACACTCGGTAAAATTCCTGGGAAATTATCAGGAGATTCATAGAAAACGGAAGAGGAAGATACAATTACAACCTTTTGACACCCTGCAAGTCAGTGACGAAGTGTAACAGGTAAAACGTCTGAGTAGTGGAGCAAATTCCTCATCACATGAATGGTAGAGTAAGAGATACTATTTCTGAAAATAGTACCGGATGACCTCTGGAGTAATTATAATCGATTTACACAAGATGAGCTACCGTACCTCTGTATAACTGAGAAATGGGAGAATCTTCACGGTCACGCAAAAAAAAAAAATTCCACGCATACTGCCCAAGTGATTAAGTTTTGGTGGAGTAGTTGGTGTAGCCACAGAAGTCGCACTTGACCATGAGTAGGTCACATGACCATAAGACGCCTGTTCTCTGATCAATCCTTTTGAAAGTTCCTTCTTTTTTTTTTTTTTTTTTTTTTTTTTGGCACTTTAGACTCAGACAATACTTGGATCGGTTTTGGTTTTGACTGATGACAGAAGAGTACTTCCCAGAGTGACGCATGAAGAAAAAAAACAAAACCTCTTTTCCTACGGGTTAACAGAATTTATTATATCCACATTCACGGGATATGAGCAGTTGCACGCTCTGATTAACTACTCTACTACTAGGCTATCAGCTCATATACCATGAGTAAAGAAAAACAAAATGGCGGAGTGTGTTGCTGAACCCACCGAGGACAAAATAAAAACTACTCGAAAACAAAACCCTCCAAAAAAGCAACAAAATACAGAATAAAAGTAGTTGAGGGTAAGAACAACTTTTTTTTTTTTTTTAAAGAATTATTATTACAGCATTTTTCACAAATTGCTCCTGTCATTTTGCCGGTTTGTTTACATTCTAAGCGGAAATGATTTTGTCAGACGTTTTGTATAAAGTTTTTATTTATTGAATTTGGAAAAAAAATGCTGTTTTCTCAAAGTCCAGTGAATGTGGAGAGAATAAAACAGTTATTCCACTCAATCTTGTCATACATGGCTTATAGCCAACTCGGTGCTACGTGCCTCATCGACTGTCAGCTCATGCAATAACTTAATTGTAACCAACATGTCCGTTCGAACATGATCTACACCCACCATCTAGTTTGGCTGAGTCTACGCCCATGATGGCCTCAGACTCCTGTTCTTGGCTGACAGGAGTGAAACTCGGTGTGGTCTTTTGCTGTTGTAGCCCATCCACCTCACGGTTTGACGTTTTGTGCCTACTGAGATGCTTTTCTGCTCATCACAGTTTGTACAGAGTGATTATCTGAGTTCATGTATCCTTCCTGGCAGAACTTCATGAATATGCAGATGTTCCTAAAAGAGTGGATGGTGAGTGTATACAGTACTGTGCAAAAGTCTTTGGGCCCCGTATATAATATAATATATATATATATATATATATATATATATATATATATATATATATATATATTTTTTTTTTTTTTTTCATACAAACTTTGTGATAGATTTCAATTTTATGACTTCTACATTTTAGAGTCCAAACGTTCTGTTTTTTTCCAGCACAAAATTGAATGTTAGAGAAAAAAAAAAGTTTACCTGAGCAGCACATTACATAAGGGACCGCTTTTCAGATTAAAAAAGAAAATAAAATGCAGGCTACTGGGTTTTGGGGCAAAATTAAGAAGAGAGTGTGACAAAGTGTCCAGAAGAACTGGGGCTGGTTCTGCAAGATGCTCAGTGCAGCTCATTTCCTTATAAAACTGAACACACTGTACCGGTGACTTTTTTTTAAAGCAAAAATTACTCCAGTAATTATTGCATTACCCTTCCTCGCCATTAAAAATTAATCCACACAAAATAGACTGAAGAGTCTGAAGATTACAGCTTAAATGTGTACTGATAACATAAGTTTAGAGTGTCTAAATGGTCTCAGTGGACCTCCGTGCCTTGGCAAATGGAATTACAGTAAAATGTGAACGCGAGGAAGCGAGACGTGCCGAGCTACACGTTACCATCCTGAAAGCGTAAACTAGTGAGCACAGCCAAACTTATTAGGATTTCTTTTTCCGCTACTCCGAGAATCTCAGACCTTCTTGTCCCAAACCAAGTTGCGAAACCGATGATGCAAAAGCAAAGCAACTCGATGCACGCTACAAAGCAGACAGACAGTGTCCTCATCCTTCCATCACTTGAAGAGACTTCAACTTGATGAAGACTTAGACGAGCATGGTGATTGTATTATCATCAGGATGACGCTGCGTGCTCAATCATCCTGTCAACTGAGTGAGGAAATAACCCAAGGCAGATTTTTATTGTGCAAAATACTGAATAGTACTGCAACAAAGAGAAAGAGGAGATGGAGTAAGTCATCAACAGAAGCGTAAGTGGTATTGTCTGTGTAACTTTAAACAGGGAAGAAAATGAAATATGTAGAGCCTTTTTAAATTGCTTTTGGTACTCCGTCAACAAACATTGAACCTGTGTTCTGTGCGGCTGGTTAACTCCAGCGGAGTGAAAAGTTGGTGGCTACTCAGATTTTGCTTTCATGTCCTCCTTAAAGCAGATACGCAGAACCTTTATTTTTAAATAAGTTTCTGAGTGGATAGTATGTCCATCCTTGACTCTTGTATGCTGCATCAATGGGAATTAAAAAATATATACTTTTGAGAGTTAAAATCAACCACAAAGTTGGCATTCGAGCTGCCCCGCTGAGCCAGCCAGCCCCGAGTACGTGACGTCACAGCGGTAACCGGTTTTAAGGCCGAGGCCTTTGACAGCTATAGACCAAAGTCATATAAATAAACATTTATGGTGAAAGTAAGAAATACCGTTACTGACTTGCTCAACTAAGACTGATTTGACTTCATTGATTGTGAGTTGACTCTCGTTAAAACAGGATGGGTGTTATAACTTATGCAACAGACATGTATATGCATGCGTTTTCACTGATAAAACGTAAAAGGCTAATTAAATAATCAGATGAACTGAGACAATCGCATTCTGAAGCAAATGAAGTAATCTTATACCGGTAACTTAAACACACAATACAAGTTACATGTATTAATCTAAATGCAGGTAAACAACAAGTGGTGGTGTTTTTTGTTGTTTTGTATCAAAATGAGAGTCGCTTCTTACCCATCTGTGTTCTCGCTTCTTGAAGGCCGATCTTGTAGCCGATTGCTTTGAAACAATCTGACGTTCAGTTCTTCGTTCATTCGCTTCTTCCACGTAAGGGCGAGATATTGCTGCTGAGGCGAGCATATCCAGCAGAGAAATCAGACGTCCGGTCTACTCATTCTCCATTTTCTCCATACTGAGTACTCCGCCATTACTGCTTGGCTCAGGCAATTACTAAAACTCGGGACGGGACATCACCGGTTTTAGCAACAACCGTGGGGAGGTCACTGCCTGAGCAATAATGTGTCACGTTCCGTCCCAGGTTTTACCAACAACCCTCTGCTCACACTCCAGGAGAACTGGTGCAACTGAACTCACTTTCCTTTATTAAAAAAATAAATAAAATGCTTTCTTTTCTTGTTTTCTTTTCCTTTAATTATTGGTACTGCACCCTCTTTCAATACGGGCTTATGGCCAACGCTCCTCAACAGATCAGAGGTCTCGTACGAGTTTTCAGTAAAATGTGCAGAGCAGAAGCGAGACCACTTCATAGGCGCCCAGTGTGCATAGGTGGAGTTTGACTTTTGCGTCAAGGGGGGCAAAAATTGTCACGCGCTCTCACACGAACGGGCGCGCGCACACATAAAGCAAACCCACAAAGCGCATTACACATGATGGCACACAAGTGACACTCGCTGCCGGCAACCATAAAGTTCAACTTTTATCACGATTAGATGATGTTCAAAACCAGTTGTTACAATAGTGTATACAGTACACAGTAACTGCTAGGCCTATGTCTATTTATTTAAAGAAAGTGTCTTACCTAGTGCAGAAGTAAACGTCTTTTTTTGCGTCCTGCGTAAATATCCACAATCGTCTCGGGTGACAGCTTGGCAATTATGTCGCCCTCGATGTGAAGAACAGCAAGAGCTGAAAACCTTGCAGCTCCCATTGTTAACCGTAGCCAGTTCCGAATCCTTCTCATTGCAGAAAAACTTCTCTCGGATGTGGCAGATCCAACAGGTAGAGTCAGTGCCAACTGCAGCATCTTGTATAGATTTGGGTAGATGGCTTTTGTCACAGTTTTTTGAAGATGTTCACGTGACACATTTCCGACAGTAGAGGCTTTAACAAGGTCCATCTCTGCCCCAGCAAGGCGATGGTTAATTTTCAGAGGCTGTGCATACTTTTGTATGAGAGGTTCGATTCCATTTTTGTCACATCTTAATACTGCTGCACAGGCCTGTGCGAGTTCAACAGCCTCTCCCGTGAATCGTCTGTCCAGTTCGCAAATGATGGTATCCAGCACTGGGAAATACAGGTGCTGTTGGAATCCAGGGGTCTCACTCTGGGACATTTGCACAGCATTTACATCAGTTTCTTCTCTGTGGCCCAAAGTCATCGTTATCAGGAAACTGTCGAGGGAGGTGGGGGGTTGTGTGGCCCGTTTTCTTTTAGGTGCACGTGGTCCTGGACCAGCAGGTGTCTGACACTGAATGTTCACATCCTCGGGTACAGAGATGTTGTTGTCTCGGCAGAACTGTTTCACTGATCCCCATACATCGTTCCACTTATCAGCCTGTCTCTGGGATACGAAGTGCGCTTTCAGGTTGTCGGTAAGCACCACTGCTTCGGAAAGTGTGAGGTTGGAGGACTGAAGGGCTTTGTGCGTGACATGAATCACACGCAATATGTCTTCAAGTACATGTAATGAATGACAACTTGGCCATGTGTTCATAAAGGCCAGTGGCCTCCACTGACCACTTGTCTCCGTCATCACTTATTTCTCTCAGGCACTGTGTAATTGCAGAGTAATGTGTTTTAACTGCATGCAGAGAACGCCACTTGCATGCCCAGCGCATCTCGCTGGGCTGCGCAATTTCAGTTGGTTTCATATTTAGCAATTTCTGGACTTCAATAAAGCGATGATGGTTTGACGGCTCTGCAAATACAGAGTACAGTTTGCCGATGACATTCAGGAATGTTTTGACACTACGGTTTACTGTGCAGCAGTCCACAAGCACAAGATTCAGTTTGTGCACCAAGCAGTGTATGTATGCTGCGTATGGATGCATCTCTTTGATGCGCTGCTGCACTCCGGAAACTTGGCCGGACATTACAGAGGCGCCATCGTAACTCTGGGCAACAATTGGGATGTTTTTCAGTCCACACATCTCCAATCCTGTGTTTATGGCGTCCACGATCCCAGCTGCGTTTCGAGATGCCGAACAATCAATAAAACACAAAAAACGCTCCTTGATTTCAAGCTGCTCTGTATATCTTAAACAAACTGACAGTTGCTCAGTTTTCGATGACCTGGCCTCATCTGCAATTACAGCAAAAAACCCAGTGTCCTGTACTTTCTCTGCAATTTCCGCATGAACCAAATTTGCACATATCTCAATTATTTCGTTCTGAAAATCTGGACTTGTAGCATTGAAATAGTTTGACTGTATACTTTGAAAGTCAGAATCATATTTCGAGAAGAATTTGCAAACCTCAAGATAATTCCCCCGGGATTCTGAATCGTTAGCCTCCCTGTGTCCACGGAAAGGCAATCCAAGTGCAGACAGCAACCTCACGATATCCACGACTTTGCAAAGATAAGATCTGTTCTTCTCAACAGTGGCGTTGTGGCTCTCCGAGAATTTGGCAGCTATTGATCCTCCAGAAGTACTCTGTTTAAAGTTGTCCTATTTAACCATACAGTTCTGATGGGTCAGGGAATTTGCATGTTTTTCCAGTTTGGTGCTTAGTTTTTTCCAGTCACTTATGCCCTTTCGCAATGATTTCTCCACGCTGCTGTCAGTCTGGAAGTGGTGGCAGGCGAAACAGAAGACAGCATCCTTTAAAACAGAGTATTCAAGCCAACAGTACTTGTTGTAGTAATACGTGGAAAAAGATCGTTTAGTCTTTCCAAACAATTTTGAAGGAAATTCCGGAAGAATAGGCTGCTTAGGACAACAGTGCTTGTCGCCAAGATCATTTTGCTCTGCTGTAGGCAAGCTAGCTAAGCCCGATGAAAGCCCTGCAAGGTCCGATGGAGAGCTAGCTGGGTTTGCTATTCCCGAGCTGGTCCCAGGTGTTTCCAGGTGTGCATTACATGTTGGTCCTGGCGGCTCTTGTTCGACTTCTTGCGGAATGTTGGTCGAGGGACGTTTTAAAAAAACGCCGAATATCCATTTGCATTCACTTATTGACATATACAACTGTATTACGTTCACTGAATAACAGCGACTAGCAAGACACTGATACTGAGAGGGAAACCACCACGTAGCCAACGGAAACAGTCAATGTCACTATGTCACATGACTGCTGAAAAATAAATTTATTACAAAACAAAATGTAATAGGATTCATATTAACTTCATACTAGCATGTAGTTTAATTGAAACATTTAAAATATCAGTACGTTTAAAAACATTTATATTTTACCATTTCCTTGACTTAATGTTGTTACATATTTCAGCCACCAGGGGGAGCAGTCCCCCCCCCGCTCCCCCCACAAACTTCGCCCGTGCCAGTGTGCCTGTGAACTTCTTGCAAAACACGTCCAAGTCTTTGCAGTTTGAACATTCTTGAGCCATGAATGCAACGTAAATCCACCTTCTGTCATGTTGCTGCACCCGCCAGCAACACCTCTACGTGGCATGGCGATAAATTAGCTCAAAATGGAGGATCGGAGTTGCAGTCAGCTCTGTGTTTTAGTATAGCGGAAATGGCGACGAGACCGATAGACTTCCTGCTGTGATATCATGGACGTCAAGGTCATTCACTCAGACCGCTACCTATATGAATCACTTTATTCATAAAAATTACTATGTTAGATTTACTGTTAACGCTTAAAACTATTCCTGTGCCATTCTTGAGGTCTTAAGGCATTTATAAACAAAAAGTGAGGCCATGGCTCTGCGTATCTGCTTTAAGCCTTTTTCCTTCTTAGGTGTTGGGGTTCTACACAGAGCCTGTGAAGTTTCCAATTTCATTTAGTTCCATTTTGTTGGGAAAGCTCTGAAAAGTTGACATCGACATTGTCACAGGTGAAAATGAAAGAGAAAGCAGACTCTTCTGGGTGACTCTGGATGATATTGTGTTAAATGTATGTGCAGTATATAGTAGGCGTATCAGACGCTTGCTGGCTGTGCTGTGAAAATTGTCCATGCAGACGCTCATCTAAGTTTCCAAATCTGTCATCGCTTAACTCTTAAATATTTTCTGTTGTGAATACCATCATTTAAAAGCTTATAATTTCTGCTTTCCAAAGAAATGTATCTCGTTAAGAGCTGTTCAGTACTTTGGGAGTAACAGTAGGTTGAATTTGGTACACCAGAGTGTACTCTCTGCTCGCGGGACGTCAGGAAACTGCCAGTGCTTTTCTTTTTGAGTCACGGGAAAGCGGTCAGGCTTTCTTTCTCTCTTTCTCTTTTCTGATCAGTTTCCGACTGGATTACTCACGGATATCAATCATAACTTTTATAGGGATGTTCGCTCGCTCTCACTGTTTCTGGTGAAGGATTCAGCAAAATTTTCCCTCTGCTCATTTTGATGTTCTGATTCACTGGAGACTTTGAAGTGAGTTTTCATAGCTTTACCTACTTTTTTTTTTTTCAAATCAAACTGATTTATGTAAATAAATAACTAATTTTAGAATATAACTGTAGTTGTTTTGATGAAAAATATTGAGATCTTAGTGGTCAAAATGATATTTTAAAAAAACCCGGTAGTCAGAAACGCGAGTGTCAGTTTCAATTCAATTAATGTGAATTGTTTATTGGATGTGGATCAGACAGTTTTTTCAAGGTTCGCCTTGAAAGCTGTGAATATTATCATTTATATTATCTAATATAAATACTAGTAGGCCCTATTTTTGAGAAATACAAAGGCCTACAGAGCACAAAGAGGGGATTAGAAATAATCTTTTATTACTTTTTTACTGAGTTTACCGATTTAACTTTTTTTGCATAATTAACACTAATTTGCATGCTTTTTTACTAATTTATCAAACTTTGTATTCAGTTATCATCCATCTATGTGCCTGCCGATTTCCATGTAACAACACCTCAAGCCCTCTTCCAGAACACCATAGAGAAGTGTCTTCGCCAGCCGCTCGTCTGGCACGCTTGATACATGGCCCGTCCAACGAAGCCTGTTCCGGATGAGAATGATCTCGATATCTGTGGTGTTGGCGCGATCCAGTACTTCGTTTGTAATGTAGTGGTCCCGTTTGATTTTGAGTATAGATCTCAAATGCCGTTGCTGGACAGTCCTGAGAAGCCTGATGTGGTGACGGTGTATGGTCCAGCTCTCACTTCCGTACATCATTAACGGGATGACACACTGATTGTATACTGTGAGCTTTGTTTTCCATGTAAATATCTTGAAAAAGAGAAGTTGTTGTTAAGAAAAAACATTTGATCTCATTGATTAATGAGGCCCATTTTGGACCATGTGATCCTCGTACATAATACTACGGCAGTTTTCTAAAAAATTAAGCCGTTTCTTTCAATCTTTGATTTGTAATAGATCAAGAACGGAGAAACCTATTTTAGTTTTGTAAAAAGTATGTTCTGAATTCAATGAGAGCAGTTTTAAGCAATTTGGATCGAATTTGAATTTTCACTTGCTATGCCTAATATAAACAGATTGAATAAAAGTCCTGGGATGAGCACAGGATGGCCTTTATGATTACAGCAGCAGTTCTTGGATACATATCTACAGAATCCAGTACAACCAAAGATCTTGTTTTGCCAAATGTGAGGAACAAGGTTCTCTAACCTGATGTGACCAAAACTGAAACATTTTGGCCTTGGGACAGAGTTCTGCATTTGGTGGAAACCCAATAATCCTCATCAACCTGAGAACATCATCCTCACAGTGAAGCATGGTGGTAGTAGCAGCATCGTTCTTGGGCAGTTGCTTCTGTGACTAAATCCATCTTTACCCAGTTGCCAAAGATTTATCATCTCTTTTTGGTCTTCATGATGCTTTGAGATCTTCCAGGACCCGATACATGTATATTGAGATCACACGACGGGCACACAGGTCAGCTCCATTCAACTAATTATGTGGCTCCCGATGGCAACTAGTTACACTAGAAGTAATTTAGGGGTTAGCTGTTCTTGGGTTCAAATCTCCTGTACAGTATCCAGGACAAACCAAAGAACCACTCCGGTTGCTCAGTTTAACTTTTCCCCCCTTCTGAGGGTACGGTTCTGCCAGAGGTCCAAAGAAAAGTGTCTACCAGAGGAAAGAACCTTTACTTTGTTTTCTTTTACTTTATTTTCTTCAAGACCTCCACTGTAATCCAGGCTTTTTTATGGCTGCAGTGGTGTGGATCAAAGTTACTGCACAAGTGAATTCAGGTACCTGAAGTCACTTCTGCAGGAGCTTCCTTTTGATCCAAACCAACACTCATCTTAGCATTAAAAGTGGTGCTAACTATTCTATCAGCACACTAGTGAGAGCTCCATCCAATTAATTACACTAATCACTTTAGGGAGGCAGCAGCAACCCTCAGCTAACGAACGGACATGGCCAAATCGGTGCGAGTCCCAGCCAAAGCAGAGGGGAGCAGATGGAGGGGTGCAGAGACACGAGTGCAGGGGAAAAGGATGAGCACGAGGCAGGAGGCGAACCGTGGAACACGCGCAGGTGTTTGGCTCATAACATGGGCCGGGATGGTTGTTAAGGTGTTAAGAGAGTTGAGTTGATCTGGGCATAATTTCTTTCTTCTGTCTCTGTATGTAGTTATAGCCATTAATCAGCCCATTCCCACAAGTATAAAAGAACTGATTATCTAACAAAAAAAAACAGCACAATCAGCTGGGCTAAGCATATTAACACGCGCGCGTGCGCGCGCACACCTTTTTCTTGAAAATTTGGAGGCTAAATCTTGCTAAATGAGTTTCTAATGACACCGAACACATTGAGTAAATCTGCACAGGTTCAGGCCAATGCAGAACGGGAATAAAAATAAAAGGTTGAAAAATTGCTTAATGGGGCGTATATCCTAAAATCACTTCATAAACAGAAAAATGAATGCTATTTCTTAACACAGCGAGAGAGAGAGACACGCGCACACACACCACCTCCAGTGGGAGGTGGTGTGTGCGCGTGTGTGTCTCTCTCTCTCTCTTGCTCTGTGCTTTCTTCAGTCTCTTCTTTCATCTGTCTTCCCACCTTCTCTGATGATCGAAGAAGCTCCTCGCAGGATGCATCGGCCGTCAGTGGGTAATGACCAAAAACACAATAAGGGACCTCAGAGGGGATCAGAGACGGAGAAGGAGGAAATAAGGTGCTTACGATCATTCATATTTCCCTCAGTCTGCAGCAGATTAATGGCAAGAGCTTTAGCTGTTTATTCTCTGAATATGACATTAGCAATACACACTTCACTTACCTGCTCCACTCTGCATAGACAGTGCCTTGGGCTGTGTGTGCGCGCGCACCTGTTTCTTTCTGACATTTGGAAAGCTGACACCGAGCATACCAATAGAGAAAATGATATGATCGAATATCGAGTTTTGAGGCGAGTGATCCTGCTAAAGTAAACAGCAATTTACAATAGCTGAGCCATGGCCTACAGCAGCCACTCCGGAAACTAAGATGTTTATTGAAAAACATGAGCTTATTTTCAGTTGTCACAGATTTTACAGAGAAGTGCTCAGCCTTATTGAGAGCCTGCACTATCAGAGATCAATGTGTTTGACTTCTGCCACAAACGGCGAACAAGAGCTGCAGAATCTGAATTACAAATCCACAAAACCCGCTCGATCTGTGGCGTTCAACCTCAGGTTCAAACTTGGCCATAGATAGTTAACATAGAAACATGCATAGTTAACCATACTCGCCCTACCGTACTTCCTTCATCTTCAGTAACCACTTTACAGTGGATCCACAGTCTGTTCAAGCTGGGAATACACCCTGTGTGCGCGCACACAGTGAAGAAGCCTTTATTCATCAGATGCACAGTGAAATTCCTCCTCTGCATTTCACCCATCTGAAGACGTGAATATACCCAGAGCAGTGGGCAGCAATGTCACAGCACCTGGCGAGCAGTTGGGGGTTAGATGCCTTGCTCAAGGGTACTTCAGCCATGATACAGAGGGAGGGGAAGGTGCTGTTCATTCACTCAACTCCCCTCACGTTTTTTAGCCGGTCCCAGGAATCGAACCGGTGACCCTTTGGGCCCAAGACTTCTTTAGCTTCTCTAAGCTTCTTTGCCCCCATTGGCAGCCTCATTTACACCTCGATTTTCCATTTCACCTACCTGCATGTTTTTTGGAGATTTGAGGAAACCAGAAAACCTAGACAACTAACATGGACGTGCAAAACTCCACACGGATCATAACCCGAGCTTAAGATGGACCCGGAGAACCCTGAATGTGTTGTGGCGATGCTGCAATTATTGCATTGTTCTTAATTTGTGCATTTTGTTGAAACTTGTTGAGTCTGGTGTGTTGCATCATTGATGGTACTTGATAGTCCTTGATAGGTGCTTGAGAAATCAACAACCTATTGTGAATTTGAATGAGAATTGTGCATCCTTACCGACAGTAAGAGCAAAATCACTCAAATCCTTAAAAGCAGTAAGGATCCTTTAACTACACGCCAAACCCTTTGGGTAGAACCAACAACCCAGATGCACTGAAGAAAGGTCGTCTCTTGAGAATGCTCGAAATCCTGCATCAAAGACTGAGATAGCCTAACTCGTCCTTACTTGATTCTGTTAGAGATTTAATTCTAGCCTCATGGACCGAGTGCAAATGTAGTTAAATATTTCTTTTCTGGAGTGATATTCCTGACGTTTCTGCTGGGGTTTTGGCCGTCCCTGAGCTGGAGGATTGGGAGTTCTCGTGGCCCCAGATAGCAGAGATGGGTCAGCCTTTTAGCCATAATTAGTTCAAACTGTAGTGCCTCCTGAATAATTGATGAGAAGGGAAGCCAATCAAATCGTGCAGCTCTTCAGTCTTTTAGGTTTTGAGAGACATAGGGACCCATCAAGGCATAGATATTGGCAAAAAAAAATCCTTCAGACTGATCTTGTGCCAGTTAAAACCCATTTCTGTGTGAAATCAGAAGGGAAACATGTACTGGGCCTGCCATTCAAAGATTTTTGATTTACATTATCAGGACAAGATGGCCAGTGAAACTCGTGCCTCTGGTGACCTCATGGTTAACAGTGTGGTTTTCATTTGAGTGAGATGATCGTACTTGATTCAAGCCACAATATCCTTGGCAATAATAAAATAATCAGTGTTGTATGAGGTTAGCTAATATGGGCGCCATTGGGCTGCATGTTAGGGTTGATGTAATCAGAAGGGACGGGCTGTTATTGCTGTTCCTTAATGCATTAATGCGTGCTGCTGCTCTCCCTGTAAACAAAGCTAATCCATATAATTACCTGGTCTGCCAGGCTCCTGATCTCTTTCCATTATAACCCATCTGCGTTTGAGAGAGTTAGAAAGTGAAAGGAGCGCAGCTGCGGTCTAATAGCATTCAAAACAAGAACGTTTCAAAAACTGTTCAGGGCAATGGGCCGTTGTTGACGTGTTAACATCCTAATTGTGACTGTTTTGAGCAGGTATTTTTTTTTTTTTTTTTTTTTTAGCATGGGTGGTCTCTCCATGCCAGAACCCATTTCCCTATAATTGGCCTTGTTTGACTTTATTTGTGGCATTCTGATTCTATAATGTGCACCAGTTAATGTGCGGCTGGCTGGAGCTTGTTCAGCTCACGCTAATGGGATGAGTGATGTGGGGTGGCTTTGTGCTGCCATGGTGGGAGACTATGCAAGAAAATGGCCTCTTATAAATAATTCCAGGGTTTGATTATTACTATTCTGGGACCAGGCTTAAGTCTAATAGTGAGGCAGGTGGCATTACAAGGAACTGATTCAAGATCAGCTGGTGGAAACGCATCCAGCAGGTCTCAATGCTGCAGAGGGCTTGATTAAATTAGCATCCAGGGAGAGAATCTGCTTTCAAGTAAATCTGATTTTAATCCTCCCCTCCCTCTTTTGCTGAGCTGTGCTGGACCTTGGAGGGAGGACAAAAGAGAAGAAGAATATGTATGACTAGAAGATGGAATCCACACACAGATGGAGATGGAGGAACATACTGGGAATCATTAAAGATATAAAGCATGTTAATAATAGGAAGGAGAAAGAAAAACATAGTTCTTATTCCTTTTTTTCACCCCAAACTGAATTGCTTGATATTCAGGACTTCCTGTTTTTGGCAGAGGGCAACTTTACGGACATTTCATCTTCGTTGTCTGTTCATCTATATCAGCACTTTGCTCAAAATTCAAAAATATTAAACTGCGCATATCTATGAATAAGATTCATAATTATAATAATGCTGAGTGAGTGCTGAGACTTGATAAAGGTGAGACAGGATACTGGTGGAGCACTCGATCTTGAAATGAAAATCTGAAACCTGTTGGGATCCCCTGAAATTTGTCATGTATGGAATAAAACAAGGTTACAGGAAAATAATCAAGTGTGGTGTGATGTGATGTGATGCAGCCCCCCATTAGCAGATTATCGGTACCATTTTCATACCTCGTCACACGATTTCCTGTCAAGATGCTCTGAATCGTTTGCTTGAATCGTTCACTCTCTTTATTCTGGATTGAAAATTGCTCAATTTTTTTTTGCTGTACCTTGGCACTATTGGAGGTAAACAACTCAATTCCTCTACCACCATAACATCAGCAAACCAGCACCACTGCAATTTAGTACGGAGTATAACTTTAAACTGGAACCGGTGGTGAGTCTCAGGTCCAGGAGGACTTGAGTTTTGGGGAAAGTGGAGTTGCTCCTTAATCACCATTGCTCCCAGGTCCGCTCTGACCTGGCGTGGTAGCACTTGCCTGGGTTCTAGCTATGGGTTAAATAGTACATCACCAATAAGGCGCTGGCAGCAGGGCGCTTTTCGGTGCAATGTGGCAGATGAACCCAACAGGGTCAATGGCACACCACCAGCTGGCATGCAGAAGAACCACTCAAATGGCCAATGGATGGCATCACTTGGCAAGTCAGTTGTCACTACAGGGTAACTTCTATACCTGTCAGGTCTATTACACTTTTGTGCACCACTTGGCATCAGATCTGGAGGTCCAAAGAGACAACACGATGGGGGCACAATATCATTTGTCTTACCTTACTGTGCAAGGTACTTCGCTAGGAGAGGAGAATCGTATGCAAGGGCTTACGAGGCCAGACGTTCCATGGTGGCTCGGCTGGGCCGTTCGTGCCGCCGGTGGAGGCGACTCTGTCGCTCTGGTGTGGGCCTTGTGGCCCATCCCTGTTTCTATGCATCCTAATGAAACAGTCATCATCGTTGGCGATGGACAGCTGATGACCACTGCAATCCAGCCTGTTTCTACCACGCCATACATTTAAAAGTTCTGTAATGGTGACTGCTGGCACTGGTTTATTAGCTCCAGTGTGTACACGTCTGCGTTATATTTATTAGTCTACCAGGAAAACTAACTTTTAAATACATCGATAATGAGCTTTCATTGAGACATCACCCAGTTTTCAAAAGTTATTCAAGAGCTGTTTGAAATGGTAAAATGAGATCCTTGCACACTTGGCAACTGGCAACAAGGGAAACTTCGAGCATGCATGTTTTTGGTGTAGCAACTGCCTCCTCTTACACATCATCCAATAACAACAGTCTGTGGCTGGTCATTTGCAAAGGAGGTGAAATGAGCTCTGAGTAAATTGTTCTTGCCCATACTGAGTGCCAGTGCTTGGAAGAAGTAGTTGGCTAGTTTCCAGTTTGTTCTTTTTTTTTGTTGCCTGTTCCATTTTCATCCTCACATGTTATTTGAATGTACATTCAGGACCTTAGCAAGAACCATGACCAGTTTGTATCAACTGAATGGTGAAAAGCCTGACAAATCTAAGCCACTTACAGAGAATATAAAAAGGTAAAACACGCCCCTGTCGGTTTTTGCGACTTAAAAAATGAAACCAAGATCAAATGTATCCCGATCCTTTCCCACCTTTTAAGGTGGTATAGCAACCAACATGGTTGCAGGTGTGACTATTATAAACCGATCACATTCAATCTCATAATTACAGGCATTTCGCAGATGCTCTTATCCAGAGCAACATCCACTATACCCAGAGCAGTTGGAGGTTAGGTGCCATGTTCAAGGGCACTTCAGCCATTCATACTGGTCCAGGGAATTGAACCAGTGACCTTTTGGTCCCAAAACTGCTTCTCTAATCATTAGGCCTTAATTACTTTTGACATGGGGAACTTATCATACAGTACACCTGTCATCAATGACTTTATTCTGATTATCCTCAAGTAAAGATCAGCCATTTCTGCAGCATTTCTTCACCAGACTGTGAAGCAATGGTCCCCAAAGAGCTTAAAGCATGGACTTGATCATATTGTCGAGAGCTATTGATCAGGAAAGGGGTACAGGAAAAGACTTCCCTAAGCATTAGAGGCACCATGGAGCACTTAAGGCCATCCATCATCAGGTGGAGAAAATGGGGCACCACAATGACATCACCAAGAACAGGACATCCCTCCAAAATACAAAAGTACAAGAAGCAAACTTATCAGGGAGGCTATCAAGAGCGTTACTATAACATTCCAGATATTGCTGTAGCTCCTTTAAAGTACTGGTAACTCCCTGCATGCAGCAACAATCTATGTATGTACAGGCTACTGATAGGGTGGCTAGAAGGAAGTCCTTTCTCACAAAAAATGAAAAAAAAAAAGCCCATCTAAATCATCACAAAATGTGGCAAAATGGGTCATGGTCTGCTGTGAATAAGGCAGAACTTTTGGGGCATAATTATGAAAGATCTAAACAAGATGGCTTATTACCTAAAGAATACCATGACCACAGTGAAGCATGGTGGTGGCAGCATCATGCTATGGGGCTGCTTCTCTTCAGTTGGGACTTGGGACTCTAGTCAAGCTGGATTGGTATTTGGAGCTATCCATGATTCCCTCTATTCGGACACAAAATCTGCAGGCTTCTGTGTGACGGCTGAAGACGAAGAAAAATTTCATCTTCAAGGTGATGATTTTTGGAACATTTTAGAATGGACCAATCAGAGCACAGATCAAAGTCCTATCAAAAACCTGTAACGTGACCTTGAAGAGCTCTGCTCATCGGAGCAATCTGATAGATCTGGAACATTTTCGAAAAGAAGCGTGGACTACAATTGCTAAATCAAGAAGTTGGTTAACTCTTACCTAAAAAGTGTGATATTTACAAGCAAAAGTTGCTTTAACAAAGTATTACAGTGTGTTCACATACTTGTGCAACCAAGTTAGTGGAAGGCTTTTCTTTTTCTTCTTTCCCCTGAATGATTTTTATTTTTGTTTCACTTGGATGTCAGTAGTTGCTGTATCACGTTACAGGCGGAAAAACATCAGACATGATTTATCTTGGCTTGATTTTTTACATCACAAAAGCTTGTGTAGATTTCGATCTATCCACTGTAGAGTTCCCCTTACATTCTCTGTGATAGTTCTTCACTGGCCCTTACCACCATGTCTGGTCAGTGGTGGTCTTGTTGTCTAGCATTCATCAGAACCAACCAAGAACTCCAGCCCAAGTTCTCCCCTTTCTGTTGACAGATTGACAGTCATCCCTCATGCCACTATCAGTTGAAGGTGTGGTCTGCACTTACACATGAATATTTGAATAATAAACCTTTACCAGTGGAATGGACTGCGAGTTGGCCTAGTGGTTAGCGTGTCTGCCTCTCGACCGGGAGATCGCAAGTTCTACTCACAGTCGGGTCATACCAAAGACCATCATAAAAATAGCACCTATTACCATCTGGCAAGGCACATTGCAATACAGGTGCAAGTGGGGAAGTCAAACTCTCGTGGTTACCAGAGGACTAGCCCCCCCCCCCCCCCTGTAACCCTAGCTGTATAGGAAAGAGGCCGTGGGCTATCGAAACTGAAATCAGTGTCGCACCCATACGCCTCAAAGAGTTGGTTAGTACTGGGACAGGAGACTACCTGGGAAGACCAGATTCTGGTGCGAGAGGGACCTTGACTTGACTTGACCATTGGAATGCATTTTATTTTTTTTTGCTTGAAAACATGCAGGTGGTTTTCCAAATGGCCCAACTGTTTAAAAAAAAAAAGGCACCATTATTGGAAGATCATGAGGTCAAATCCATAGTCATCTGTGGCCAGGAGTTGGAGAGTGAGTGTAATTGGCTCCATTCTCTGGATGTGAAGGATGCCATTCCCCTCTCGCCTGTCGATCAGAAAACAAGCAATCGGGAGCATAAATCGTAGATGTCTATGAGCTCATGTAATCATAGGGGACAGGGCAGTTAGCTTTCCCCTCCAAGCATGCTCAGCTGCGCTATCGAGTTCAGCAGTCTGAACTAATGAAACGGCTGGCTTCACTTGTCTCAGGGAAAGCATGTGTACGCCATCACCCTCACGGGAATGTAGTTGATGTGTTAAAGAGAGGAATTAGCTGCTGGGTAATTAGCCAGTGGCAATTACTAAATGGGGGAGATGGAGGTAGAGCTCCCTAAAAGACAACAACCATACACAACGCCACCATAACCATCTTAACGGTTTACGGTTATTTAGCACAAAAGTCTTTTCGCATAACTTCTAAAGTCTCTTAGCACAACTCTAAGTTCTTTAGCACAAGATCCAAGAACACTTGCTCTTTATTATGAATACTAACTGATGATGTTTAAAGATGTTTGATGGATTTTTTTAAATGAAAGCTGCTGAGATTCCGATCGAAAATGAGCAATTGTATTTCCCCAATCCGCCATCTTGAAACCGCCATGAGACTCGTCTTATTATGTAGCCCAAATTATCTCATCTCATCTCATTATCTCTAGCCGCTTTATCCTTCTACAGGGTCGCAGGCAAGCTGGAGCCTATCCCAGCTGACTACGGGCGAAAGGCGGGGTACACCCTGGACAAGTCGCCAGGTCATCACAGGGCTGACACATAGACACAGACAACCATTCACACTCACATTCACACCTACGGTCAATTTAGAGTCACCAGTTAACCTAACCTGCATGTCTTTGGACTGTGGGGGAAACCGGAGCACCCGGAGGAAACCCACGCGGACACGGGGAGAACATGCAAACTCCACACAGAAAGGCCCTCGCCGGCCCCGGGGCTCGAACCCAGGACCTTCTTGCTGTGAGGCGACAGCGCTAACCACTACACCACCGTGCCGCCCTAGCCCAAATTATCCTCCCTTCAAATTATTGAACACCGCACGTCCCCAGACCCAGTACCTACAGCCAACTTCCAGGTTTGTTTTGTCTTAATTTAAGCTTAGCACTTTAATAATATCATTTATATACAATTTGCTAATTTGATAAAGAATTACAAGTCAAGCAAAATTTACAAGATAAGAGTTTAATTCAAACTTAACTTTGGCACGTGAAACTGATGTTTTGACATTGCAGCAACACGCGTTTCTTGCACATGCGTTGACCATGGCTATAGATGCATTTCCACACTACGGTGGATATAGTATATACATCCATTTCTGTTCACCGAGTGCTCAATTAAAAGAAAACAATAGGATTAGAGAAGTGAAAATGTTTGCCATCTATTCCATTATTATTTCAATGACAGGTTTATAGAATGTTGCAAAAATCACAATAGACTTTATTATTATTATTATTATTATTATTCAAATAAAGTGCAAGCTGTTCTTGATCTGATTGACTTGTTCAAATTGTCTGTAATCTGTGCAGTTTTTTGTTTTTGTTTCCCTACAGATGAGTGTTTGTAGTTTATTGGTTTGATAATTTAGTGTTAACATTTTTTTTTAGCAGTTGATAGTATTGAGCAAGAAAAGAAATATTGAAATCAAATATAAACATGCTACAACAAAGTGAATTTCCCTATAAACTCGCCACAGCTTTGAGACTCGTCTTGATCAAACAACCCTTACATCTTAGCGTAATTTCTTCATCATCATCTTGCTTCACGATTGCCGTATTATAAACAATTGATATTAATTTTGGTTGTTTTGTCATTCCTGAACATTTATATTGCACTTTTATTTAGTTTCCATTCATTCGTTTACATATCGCAGCTGATGGTTACTTATGCCCAGGTCAGATGGCAGGCTGCAACTAGTTTTCAATTACGTGCAAGAACAAAAATTGCAGGTAGACGCAAGCCTGGTCTTGTGTCGACGCACAACGACACAGATAATGGCAGTGTGTTGCAGAGGGTCTTTAGTAGAGGCAGGTTGACACAAATGGATCACCATCTGTTCACATTTCAGCTGCGATTTGCTTCCAGTCGGTGCAAATAGCAGGTTGACGCATGTAGAGGCAGGCAGTCGTGCAGCGCTTGAGCAACCACACACAGGTTGAAGCAGGTACAGTGGTGCTTGAAAGTTTGTGAACCCATTAGAATTTTCTATATTTCTGCATAAATAGGACCTTAAACATCAGATTTTCACACAAGTCCTAAAAGTAGATAAACAGAACTCAGTGAAACAAATGAGACAAAAATATTATACTTGGTCATTTGTTTATTGAGGAAAATGATCCAATATTACATATCTGTGAGTGGCAAAAGTATGTGAACCTCTAGGATTAGCAGTTAATTTGAAGGTGAAATTAGAGTGAGGTGTTTTCAATCAATGGGATGACAATCAGGTGTGAGTGGGCACCCTGTTTTATTTAAAGAACAGGGATCTATCAAAGTCTGATCTTCACAACACGTTTGTGGAAGTGTATCATGACACGAACAGAGGAGATTTCTGAGGACCTCAGAAAAAGCGTTGTTGATGCTCATCAGGCTGGAAAAGGTTACAAAACCATCTCTAAAGAGTTTGGACTCCACCAATCCACAGTCAGACAGACTGTGAGCAAATGGAGGAAACTCAAGACAATTGTTACCCTCTCCAAGAGTGGTCGACCAACAAAGATCACTCCAAGAGCAAGACGTGTAATGGTCGGTGAGGTCACAAAGGACCCCAGGGTAACTTCTAAGCAACTGAAGGCCTCTCTCACATTGGCTAATGTTCATGAGTCCACCATCAGGAGAACACTGAACAACAATGGTGTGCATGGCAGGGTTGCAAGGAGAAAGCCACTGCTCTCCAAAGAGAACATTGCTGCTCGTCTGCAGTTTGCTAAAGATCACGGGGACAAGCCAGAAGGCTATTGGAAAATGTTTTGTGGACGGATGAGACCAAATTTGAACTTTTTGGTTTAAATGAGAAGCGTTATGTTTGGAGAAAAGAGAACACTGCATTCCAGCATAAGAACCTTATCCCATCTGTGAAACATGGTGGTGGTAGTATCATGGTTTGGGCCTGTTTTGCTGCATCTGGGCCAGGACGGCTTGCCATCATTGATGGAAGAATAAAGTTAATGTTTTGGAATGGCCAAGTCAAAGTCCTAACCTTAATCCAATGGAAATGTTGTGGAAGGACCTGAAGCGAGCAGTTCATGTGAGGAAACCCACCAACATCCCAGAGTTGAAGCTGTTCTGTACGGAGGAACGGGCTAAAATTCCTCCAAGCCGGTGTGCAGGACTGATCAACAGTTACCGGAAACATTTAGTTGCATTTATTGCTGCAGAAGGGGGTCACACCAGATACTGAAAGCAAAGGTTCACATGCTTTTGCCACTCACAGATATGTACAACCCCGATTCCAAAAAAGTTGGGACAAAGTGCAAATTGTAAATAAAAACGGAATGCAATGATGTGGAAGTTTCAAAATTCCATATTTTATTCAGAATAGAACATAGATGACATATCAAATGTTTAAACTGAGAAAATGCATCATTTAAAGAGAAAAATTAGGTGATTTTAAATTTCATGACAACAACACATCTCAAAAAAGTTGGGACAAGGCCATGTTTACTAGGGTGCATCAGTTGCCCCCTAAAAATGAAAAGTTCCTCCAGTCATGATGCAGTTTTGTTTTTATGTTCCTTTTGGTAAGAAAACACACTGGGTGAAATATTTTGACAAAATTCACAAGTTTAATGGTGGCACCAGGAGCTCAAAGTTATGGAAAAAGCTGCTATTTTATGACTTTTATGACAAAATTTCGATCACTTTTCATGAAACATTATGGCACCTTATAGAGTATACCAAATATCTTAGATACACATTTTTAGTACATATTCTAAATATATTATCAAGCGCAGTTTGAGTTTTAGCTGTTCATTGAATCATTGTTCAACTACTTTTAAACAAAACAAATGTATTATGAATCACATTAATGCTTCTCAATCCCTTGCAAAGGTTCTTAACATGATCTCTGGGGCACAAGAAATCAATAAATGGAGTCCAACATTGTGATTCAAACCTTGCGCGAAAACATAAAATAAGCGTTTTTTGGCAAAAAATGAACCTCATGGTGCCACCATTAGACTTTTGAATATGTCAAAAAATTTACAGGATGTCTTTATTGGTGAAAAGGAACACCCAAACAAAAATGCATCAGATTTTATGAAAGTGAGGGCAACTGATGCACCCTAATGTTTACCACCGTGAGACATCCCCTTTTCTCTTTACAACAATCTGTAAACGTCTGGGGACTGAGGAGACAAGTTGCTCAAGTTTAGGGATAGGAATGTTAACCCATTCTTGTCGAATGTAGGATTCTAGTTGCTCAACTGTCTTAGGTCTTTTTTGTCGTATCTTCCATTTTATGATGCGCCAAATGTTTTCTATGGGTGAAAGATCTGGACTGCAGGCTGGCCAGTTCAGTACCCGGACCCTTCTTCTACGCAGCCATGATGCTGTAATTGATGCAGTATGTGGTTTGGCATTGTCATGTTGGGAAATGCAAGGTCTTCCCTGAAAGAGACGTCGTCTGGATGGGAGCATATGTTGCTCTAGAACCTGGATATACCTTTCAGCACTGATGGTGTCTTTCCAGATGTGTAAGCTGCCCATGCCACACGCACTAATGCAACCCCATACCATCAGAGATGCAGGCTTCTGAACTGAGCGCTGATAACAACTTGGATCGTCCTTCTCCTCTTTAGTCTGAATGACACGGTGTCCCTGATTTCCATAAAGAACTTCAAATTTTGATTCGTCTGACCACAGAACAGTTTTCCACTTTGCCACAGTCCATTTTAAATGAGCCTTGGCCCAGAGAAGACGTCTGCGTTTCTGGATCGTGTTTAGATACGGCTTCTTCTTTGAACTATAGAGTTTTAGCTGGCAACGGCAGATGGCACGGTGAATTGTGTTCACAGATAATGTTCTCTGGAAATATTCCTGAGCCCATTTTGTGATTTCCAATACAGAAGCATGCCTGTTTGTGACGCAGTGCCGTCTAAAGGCCCGAAGATCACGGGCACCCAGTATGGTTTTCCGGCCTTGACCCTTACGCACAGAGATTCTTCCAGATTCTCTGAATCTTTTGATGATATTATGCACTGTAGATGATGATATGTTCAAACTCTTTGCAATTTTACACTGTCGAACTCCTTTCTGATATTGCTCCACTATTTGTCAGCGCAGAATTAGGGGGATTGGTGATCCTCTTCCCATCTTTACTTCTGAGAGCCGCTGCCACTCCAAGATGCTCTTTTTATACCTAGTCATGTTAATGACCTATTGCCAATTGACCTAATGAGTTGCAGTTTGGTCCTCCAGCTGTTCCTTTTTTGTACCTTTAACTTTTCCAGCCTCTTGTTGCCCCTGTCCCAACTTTTTTGAGATGTGTTGCTGTCATGAAATTTCAAAGGAGCCAATATTTGGCATGAAATTTCAAAATGTCTCACTTTCGACATTTGATATGTTGTCTGTGTTCTACTGTGAATACAATATCAGTTTTTGAGATTTGTAAATTATTGCATTCCGTTTTTATTTACAATTTGTACTTTGTCCCAACTTTTTTGGAATCGGGGTTGTAATATTGGATCATTTTCCTCAATAAATAAATGACCAAGTATAATATTTTTGTCTCATTTGTTTCACTGGGTTCTCTTTATCTACTTTAGGACTTGTGTGAAAATCTGATGTTGTTTTAGGTCATATTTATGCAGAAATATAGAAAATTCTAAAGGGTTCACAAACTTTCAAGCACCACTGTAGTGGCAGCTAGACGCAGGGGAAGACAAGTCTTTAGAGATGACTGCGATACATTGCAGGTAGATGCAGACTGCACCTGCAAATAGTTTACAACAACCTGTGAGCAGTCTTCTGGCCTTATTTTTTTTTTTAAAGGTTTTCTGTGTCTAGCTGCGTCTGCTTCCGACTGGTTGATTCAGCTTAAAAACTCTGCATCTTGCAATACATCTGACGCAAAATGCCTGCGTCCACCTGTGATCAGTTGCCACCCGACCGATCGCAGGTTGCAGCATTCGTCTTTCTGCCGTCTGATCTGGGCATAAGGAGACATGATTCTCACTTTTCAGTGAAAGACACTAACTTTATTTGTCAAATACATATGAAAACAGTCATATGTGATTATCAAATGGGCTTTTAATAATTTGAATAAGTTTTTAAGGACAGATTCCGCTCTTCGTCTGCAAAACGCATGTTGTCAAGCAGGCCAAGAGATGTAATTCCCCAGTTAATTAATTTGGCAAACGCATAATTTTTGACCATCAGTTGAATTTGTGATAACTTCAGTCACTTCTGATCATATTTATGCAGGTGCCCACAATTCAAGGTTTGTTATGGCTTAACTACAAATATCCAAAGACACCAAAGAATCGGATTTTCAGTCCACGTTTCAGGGATCAAACAACTGATCCTTACCATGCACTGCAGCAGAAATTCCGGCTTCCAGTCCCTAAGCGATCATCATAAACCCCTTCATATATCACGAGGCGCTAAATAACCGGATACCATCTTAACATACCAGCATATAAAGATTACATAAGGAATAGAACAATGCAGAGTTCCTGTATGATTTTCCAGTAAAAGCACATCCCAAAGTGCGCTTATTATTCCTCTTGATAATTCTCTCAACAGCCAACAGTTTCACCTCTGACTGTTACAAAGCACCGACACTGGAGACTCCTTCCAAAAAACCTCACCATGCGTTTAATTGGACAGCCTACCATCCAAGTAGACCATATGGAATGACCATGTTAAAATAAATTTACACTCGGATTAATAAATTCTAGTCCGAGCTGCCGTTATCGAAGATTAATCAATACCTTCTGAGCAAACAGATTCAAGAATTTGACAGCACTGCGGTAGAAAGATGATAGTGGTGGTGGGGGACTTTTGAAGGGTGAACAGAGTTGTTTTTTTTTTTTTTTAAAGAGCTTTCTGGCTCATTTGGCACAAAACACTTTGCAGAGTGACTTTAAACATTCTCTAATTTCAGCTACTATTCAAATGACCTGCAAAAGCCATCTCGTCTCATTGCTGAGGCTCAGAAAGTGCAGCATGGTGAGCACGGATCCAATCAACTCCTCGGCAAACCAGTGCATTCGGGCTGTGATAAATACCTTTTCAACATACACACACTTAACACCCCCCTCTTGTAGAGAATAGCAGGCTGTGAGAACAGCACTTAACATTTCATAGGGTGCAATCTAGCTAAACACTGCCTGTCTGCCCGCATGCAGACAGTTCACATTGTACAGCCGAGCGACTTCGCTTTAGCCGACGATAAGGCAGCTTTAATCTGCACTTCCCTTTCAGCGCCACCCTTCTTTTCTCGCTCTCTCCTTTGCTTACCTAGTCTCCAAGTGTGTCATTTGACACAATGGAACCTTTTCATACGGCCAATTCCTTCAGCAGAAAGAGGTCGGCATCCCGCAGTGTTTAATCCCGAACTATTGTGCGTTATTCAGACTCGATTTGAAACGCCGCATCGAGCTATTAAATGCGGCAAACAACATGCAGAATCCTTTGTTCTACTTGATGACTTTGCACAATGAAAGCATCCTGAAGGTCTGGGTCTAGGAGTGGCATTTCATGACGATAAAGGATCAGCTTCGCTAAATCAAATCTTACTCTGGTTGACAAAGCAGGGGGAAAAAGGTCCATCTGCAACCGTGGTTGAATGTAGATAAGAGTGAGTGCACTTCCTGTTAGGGTTAGGAGTTACAGGTAAGGCTCTGATGAGAGTACATGTGGACTTACTCCAGTTTAAGCCCGAGTCTAGAAGCTTCCTTTAAATATATGCCTTTTTTTTATTATTATTATTTAAGCCTTTACTGCAGTACTCAGTGGTGGAGGCACTATGGGCTTTTTGCCCTTCCTTTACTCATTTTCCCTTCCTTCAATCCTCCTTTCCTTTGTTTCTTCCTACCAGAGGTGGTCAGTAACAAAGTACATTTTTACCCCTTTTCCACCAAATCAGTTCCAGGGCTGGTTTGGGGCCAGTGCTTAGTTTGGAACCAGGTTTTCTGTTTCCACTGAGAAAGAACTGGCTCTGGGCCAGAAAAACCGGTTCCAGGGTAGCACCAGCTCTCCGCTGGGCTAGAGGAAAGAACTGCTTACGTCAGCGGGGCGGGCGGAGTTGTTAAGACCAACAACAATAGCAAGACCACGCCATTTTTAAATAAGCGACGAGATATCATGGATGCAGTAAAGCAGCAGTCATCCATTATTGTTGCTTCGATGTTCGTGGCAAGGTTTATGCAAACGCAGCGACGTAACTGACGTATACAGTGACGTAATGACGTGGCTCCCCTTAGCACCCTGAGCTATGGAAAAGCAAATTGGTTCTCAGCTGGTTTGCAAGTTGAACGAGTTGTGAACCAGCACTGGCCCCGAACCAGCCCTGGAACTGATTTGGTGGAAAAGGGGTATTTGAGTATCTGTACTTTGAGTTATTTTTTTTTTTTGAAACATTTGACTTTAACTTCACTACCTTTGAAAGGCAAATATCGTACTTTTCACTTCACTACATTTCTATCAAGGTCCTCGTTACTTTGAAGCAGCTTTGAAAGTGGATGGGTTTTTTTTTAACCAGGTGACGCTGAGACAGCCAATCAGTAATCACTAGGGTCACATCACATCCATAGACTGTATAAAATCAAGATCAGTGATTTCTCAGCACCGTTATTTGAACACAATTAGTTGATGGCAGAATGGAAGAAGGTGGTTCTTCTGGAGAATGCAGGCACTCATGGCCCATGAACCCATGTTTCAATTTTCTGAAAGGATTAAAGGTTTGTTTTATTTTAAATATTTGCCTAAAACGAACCACATCACGGCCTACACAACCTCGCCAGCCAACTTGTGAAAGCATATTGAGGTAAATGTTTTATTCCAAGAGAAAACTTGCAACAAAGTTGTCCGTGCTTTTAGAGCTAGCGATTACGTTGCAATAGCTATGCAGTCTGATTAGTCAAATGACTTTCTATGGATTTGCCCGCCAAGCTGCCATTGCCTTGTCCACGGTTAACGTTTACACACAGCTAGTTAACTTGGATGCTGTTAAAACGGAGTTATGCTAACATGAATAACGTTACCTTATCTGAAGTCCTTTCAGAAATCTGTTTTAGCGTAATCTTGCCAAATAAACAATGTAGAAATCTTTCTTTTCTAGTAGCGTTAGCTACCCAATATGATTTTGAGCTTGAAAGAGTTTGCTAGCATGTCTTTGGTAACAGTATTAGGGCATAATTAGCATTATGGCAATAATACAACGATGCGTTGACAGAAAATGTACTTTTAATACTTAAGTATTTTTAAAAGCAAGTACTTCAGAAAAAATTTGGCTGTACAACTTTCACCTGTATCGGAGTAGCATGTGACCAGTGGGATCTGTACTTTGTCCACCTTTGCTTCTTACAGTGGTGCTTGAAACCCTTTCAGATTTTTGCATAAATAAGACCTAAAACATCAGATTTTCACACAAGTTCTTAAACAGATAAAGAATCCAATTAAACAAATGAGGCAAAAAAATTATTATACTTGGACACTTATTTACTAAGGAAAGCGATCCACCGTTACATATTCATGAGTGGGGGGGAAAAAAACAGGAACCTCCAGGATTAGTTAATGTGAAGGTGAAATTAAGAGTCGTGTTTTTGGTCAACAGGATGATAAGCTGGTGTTGAGTGTGTTCTCGCCTGGTTTTATTTAAAGAACAGAGCTATCAAAGTCTGATCTTCACAACACATTTGTGGAAGTGTTGCACAAGCAAACAGTGGAGGTTTCTGAGGACCTGAGAGAGATGTTGCTCATAAGGCTGAAAAAGGTTACAATACTGAGAGAGTTTGGACTTCACCAGTCACACGGATGGAGGAAACTCTCCTGAGGAGTGATCGACCAACAAAGAGCAAGGTGTATACGAGTCCTCAAAGGAGTGCAGGGTAATGCAATATTATATCGGCTCATTTCTCAATAAATAAATGGCCGAGTATATCATCTGTCTTATTGGGTTTTCTTTATATACTTTGAAAATTTGTTGTTTTGGGTCATTTGTGCAGAAAAGAAAAACACAACACTTTCAAGCACCACTTGTATGTTCCTTTGTTCATGCAATATCTCAAGAACGAGTAGTTAAATATTTGTAAGCTTTATGTAGAATTATCATTGTAAGCAGCAGTTGATCCAAACAGGGTCAAGGTCACTGCGCAGTCGAATGTCTTCATTCCAGTGAAGTATATTTGACATGGAAGTTAGTAGCAAGAAGGATGAGACTTGGTGGTGATCCACGCTGTTGATCTCATGTTCTATATCAATAAGGATGATAAATGCAGAATTTATTAAGGGTGACAGTTGGAGGAGCCACCATGCTCCTCCAGCCAAACCAACCCTAACACTGACCTAAAACAGGAGCATTAAATCCAGAAATGATCCAAATTAATTTTACCTCAGCAATGTTGAAGTCTAGAATCAGTTCTATAGTAACAGTAGGAATTGATTATTAATAGTCCATAATCCAATTATGACTGAATTGTGCACCATGCAGGATACTCACCATTGCAAGGCTACTTTGAATAAAGCAAAATATTTCATTCATTTACTTGTCAGCAGGTTTGATAATGTTCACTCGAAATCGACACTATCCTTTAGCTTGTATCCAAAACTGATGAATCAAGGCAGACTAACAGCAGTGTAGATGGGCGTGATCGAGTTTATATGCAAGAACATACGCAGTATTCTACAGCTGGTCCATCTCACCCCTCGTAACATGAGCCAGTGGAGTTGAAATTAAAAAGGCGGCTTGCGTCGGATCAGTTTTGAAGCATTACGTCACCATTTTCTCCTGCTGCCAGAAGACAGACAACAGAACTAGAACATTCATTTATACAGAAGTTTAAGACGCACGATCTGTTTTCGAGGTTAGTGCCGAGAGGAAAGTAGAGCATCTGCCTCAGTGTGCTGAGTTTGTGTACGTGAGCACACACCTGCTCAATCGAGGGGCTCGGCTGCTGTGTTCCGAGTACAATGCAGTGACAATCTCCATAAATCAGCGCTCAGCCTCTTGGGGAATGAAGACTCTCGAATGGTTCTGCTGGGTTTTCAAGTGTCCCTTCAGCCCACATTATAAAGAGCAGCAGCTGCTGTGAATATGTAACTCAATATCGCCACCTGGTGGCAGCAAATACAGGCTGACCCGGAGATTGCAAAATTTAAACACTAGAGAGGTTCAGTTATCACAAACGGAGTGAGTGGTGTTAGAAAATGTCCCAATATCATACGAGAGAGAATGAGATGAAAACAGCAAAACGATTGTATCATTCCATTACATGGCATTTAGCAGACACACTACGAGTGCAAAAGTCAGGAAGTGTTGAACTTCTAGACAAGAAAGTTCTAGTAACAACTGAGCAAGTGGCAACACTACCAACACTCAAACAGCCAAGGAAACAAACCAACCCTATAAAGTATAACCGAGTTAAAAAAAAAAAAAAACTCAAAACAGCTAACCCCAGGCTAGACCATACACAGCCTGGGTTGGTCTAAACCCAAAACACACGGTGGGCAGGGAAGAAAGGGAGAGGCGCAGTCCAAAACAGCCTTCAGTCTGCAGTTGAAGGTGGTCACCAGTTCTGACCTCACTGGGAAGGTCATTCCACCAAAGAGGAACCAGGACAGATCAAACTCTGGAGGTATGCTGGCCCGAACCCTTTAAAAGCCTGGTAAGCTAGTACCAAATGTCTTAAATTTGATGCGAGTTGCAAGCAGGGGGCTGACATGGGAAGAATGAGGGAGGTTGTAGGCCAGACGAGCTGCAGCGTTCTGATGGCAGAAGCTGGAAGGCCAGCAAGGAGACAGCTGCAGTAGTCTAAGCAGGAGAGGAGTAGAATAGATGGTAAGAAAAGGGCAAATCCTTTGGATGTTGTAGAGGAGTAATCTAAACATCTGGGTCACTGCAGCGATGTTTGCCAAAGAGGAGAGTTTGTCAAACACGACCCCTAGGTTCTTCGCATTGGGTGAAGGAGACCTATGATGTCCGCCATGGAGATGACCATGTCCGGGGATGGAGCAGGAATGTAGAGTACCTCGGTCTTACTTGGGTTGAGCTTCAGGTGATGGTTGTCCATCCAGCTCTGGATGTCACACAGAGATCTATGGGTCAGAAGAAGGAAAGGAGAGTGTCATCAGCATAGCAGTGGTAGGACAGACCATGAGCAGAGATAGTTGGGCTAAGAAGACTGGGTGTAGAAGGAGAAGAGAAGCAGACCAAGGACTGAACCTTGAGGGACACCGGTGGTAAGTGGGCATGGTGCTGATACAGTACCAGACCAGGTAATCTGGAAGGAGCAACTAGAGGTAGGACTTGAACCAGTCTAGAGCTGTCCTGCAGATCTCTAGAGCTGATAAGGATGACAGGAGGATGGCGTGATCAACAGTGTCAAATGCGGCAAAGAGATGAAAGAGGATCAGGACAGAGGAGAGGGAGGCTGCATGAAGTGCCTCACTGACTGAGAGAAGTGCAGTCTCGGAAGTGCTGAGGATCCAGGAGGTTGTTCCGTGAGAAAAGGGGAGAGTTGGTTCGCAACAGCATGTTCAAGCGTCTTTGACAAGAAGGGGACAAGAGAAACAGGACGGTAGTTCTGGATGACAGAGGGGTCTAAGGTGGGTTTTTTCAGCAGAGGGGTGATGTGGGCCTGTTTGAAGCTGGAGGGAAAGTATTTGGAGGACAAGGAAGTGGTGATAAATAGGAGAATGTCAGGAGTGATGGTCTGGAGGAAAGATGAAGGGATAGGGTCAAGGGCACAGGTGAGTCAGATGGTGAGAGAGCAGGAGCTGGGAGACATCAGAAGTGGAAAGAGGGGAAAAAGCGGCATGGTGAAGGAGCTGTGGATGGCCATGATCTCAAAACAAAAAAAAAAACACAAAAGGTCCCTGCAGTGATTGAGAACTGAGGTGCAGGTGGTGGAGAGTTGAGGAGAAAACAGATGATGAGGATTGGAGATGTGAATTTGAGTGATAAAACTTCATCTTGGCTGATTTGAGTGAGGCTGAGAACACAGCAAGGAGGAACTGATAGCAGGAAAGGTCAGCAGGGGCCCTGGATTTTCTCCATTTCCTCTCTGCTGCACCGAGATCACAACACAAGACGCAGTCACATGACAGTGGTTTTAAAAGATACAATCTCACTCTGGTTTAATTAAATCGTCCCCCGCACTACACCTAATAAAAGGGGGGAAAAAAATCCACATTGTGGTTTTAATCCAGGTAATTTAGAGTATAAGTGATAACCAATACTTCTCAGTTGTACGGTATTCTTTTTTTCCTTTCCAAGTTCAAAATGTGAGATTTCATGGTTGCTGTACATGTCCTGGTGTTTAAAACCCCTCGTGCATGTTTGATTCTTATGATTGGACTTGAGTGTTGGGACAGATTGATTATTCATTATTAAATAAAGAAATAAAAAGACTGACACTGTGTGTCTCAGGGTGGTTTATTAGATTAATCATCCAACATCACCAGATTTTTACTCACATTCCAGGCTCTTACAGAGAACTGCGGCATCCTAAAGAGAACACAAAAGCACTTCACAGCGAAGGAAAAAAACCCTAAACTCTCCTTGAGATCTCAAAATGGAGGTGTGGCACTGAGGCACTGATCTACTGGACCTTTCAGGAATCGGAGGACTAGCATTTTTAAAGGATAAAACCAGACGGATCTTGTATTGCAGTATTAAAAGAGAACCTTTAGCTTTTATTCTTTATAACCCAATGCAACAGTAATGCCTCCTGATTCCTCTTATACTGGGATGGTTTACACACGTTAGGACACTGAACTCCTCCTCGATGTATACCTGTCTGAGGAAGCAATAAGGAAGAATGATGAGATGAGATGAGATTAAGCCTCACCTTGGGCAATTCATATGTATACAATCTGTTAAACTGACTGAAATCATGGCTCTCTTTGACCCTCATTTACGAATAAATAAACGTGATGGTGTGATTTTTGCAGAGAAATGTACAAATCAGTCTCTGCTTATTAGATGATACGTGTGGCCACACCTACCTGAC
Organism: Neoarius graeffei; assembly: GCF_027579695.1. Taxonomy (NCBI): domain Eukaryota; kingdom Metazoa; phylum Chordata; class Actinopteri; order Siluriformes; family Ariidae; genus Neoarius; species Neoarius graeffei. The sequence continues at coordinate 13,823,452 of NC_083595.1, forward strand.
TGACCTAATCAGCTCGCTCAAGGCTTTCAGACTTCCACGATTCGGTTTAAAGGGCTAATGAGGTAGGAGGGCAGGGGAACGCCGACAAACCAAGGAAAAGCCTCTTATAATGTTAAGGCAATGGAAAAGAACTGGACGACTGCCGTCACGCCATTGCTGGAGGTACAAGCAGGAGATTTGAGATGCTAGGGGTTCGCTATAGCCACGATTGCCAACTTTCAACAGTCCCACATCGATATGTTCGTGAATGTCATGTTACACACTGAAGCATCTCCAAACCTGAGCGTTGTGAGAATTAGACGTAGCATTTTAAAAAGAGGGAGGGGGAAATGAGCAAACTGTTATCTGCACCTCCCATAAACAGTCGACGTCTTTTCAAAATTTATCCCTTTGATTAAAAAAAAAAATCAAGTATATAGTACAAACAGACATGTTACAACTCTCCTTTCGTCTCGTTATCAATCGTCCTTCCATTACTACAGCTGTTATAAAAACATTACAGTATTTCACAGGCTGTTTTCACGCAGTAAGCTTTAAAGCTGTGAATACACTGACATACAACCATTTCCTTTTTTGTTTTTTTCAGTGGAACATCATGGTTAAATTAAGAGGTGAATATGAAAGTAACAGACCGTCTGACCCCAACATAAAACAGTTCTAAATTTTTTTTTTTTTTTGCAGTTTTTAATAATCCGGTTATGTGCACTTTAGTAGTTCATGTTGTGTGCATTGAGCAGCGAGTCGAGCATGTTGAACGTGTCTGCGTAGTCCATGTGCTGGCCGTTGAGTAGCAGAGGAGCTGCACTCTCAGTGCTTGGCCCCTCCCCTGGCCTCCTGTCAATCTTCCCCAGCTGGGCGTGGCTGGCAGGAGGCAGGGAGGTGGAGCCAGCATGGCTCTTGGAGGAGCGATGGGCTTTATGGTGGCTGCTGTGTGCATGCGAGTGTGTGTGAGAGTGCGTGAGTGAGTGTGCAGTGTCGTGTTTTGAAGCTCTGTGTTTCTCCCGACCCGAGCGAGGGCTGTGTCTGCTCTTACCGCCGCTCTCCGACATTTTTATCTTCATCTTTAGCTCCTCCTGACTCGCTGCGCCGTTTTCCATGGAGGAAGAGGAGGATGAAGGGTGACGCCGTTTCAGTGAGCCACTCTTCATCTCTCTTTCCTGTCCAGGCTGACCATATTTAACCCGCGCCAATGAAGATGACGACGATGACGATCCTGATGACATCAACACCGCTGATAAAGACGAAGATGAAGCCGAAGCCAGAGCTGCAGTTTCGGGCAGCAGGTGGCTGTGTTTGCGGCGCTGCAGCAGCTCAGCCGCTTGTTTCTCCCTGTACTTTTCAAGGCTCAGTTTGTTGGTGGTCGTGTGTTGCGGCTTGTTGCTCATTGGTACACTCTGTAAGCTTGAGTGGGCGTCGGCCTGGATGTAGGAGGAGCTCGGATTGGCTAGGCCGTTGAGAGTGTCTAATGGAAACAAAGCAGAGGACTCTGGATACATCCCCGCCATCAAATCAGTCTTACTGTCAACCAGCAGGCCTTCCTGGTCTGGGGGCAGGGCCTGAAACGAGCTCACCACTGACTGACCGTCTGTTTTGGACCTTTTGGCAGCTTGATTGGCCTTTAAAAAAAAAAAAAAAAAAGTGTCAACATCCACAAACTCAAGGGACAAATTCAAAATGGTAAAGGATTTATTATCCCTGTGGACAAAATGGACTACACTGATTATAACTCAGATAAAAGATGCTCACATACCCGCCAGTTTCTGATCCTTTTCAACCTGCTGGGCGTCTTCTCCAAAATCTGTAGGAATTCGTGCGTCAACTCTGAACAAGCAGTGGAAACAGAGGGAACGGTCAGTCAGACATGGAGTGCTTGAGTATGACAACGCAAGGCTACTGTATTTAGACAAACATTAGCTAGTTGGAGCTGCTCACTTACAGTTAAACAGAGAGACGACAAAACAAACTGCACGCAGAATAATACATTCTGCGTCTGATGTGACGAGAGAACGCTAAAGCTCGACGACTTGCTGACTTTTTGTTGCGCACTCAAACTCAACGTGGTAAATTAGAAACTTCACTAGAAGAGGAGTTACATCACATACTCGTTTGTTTCCCTTCCTCAGTGTAAATAAGGCTCCTGCAGATGAACAGCTGTATTCTGGAATACTCACGGTCTAGTAGCTGCAGGGTGACTGTTGGATCTAAATACTCCCACCAGTGTTTACCGTCCGATGAGATGGGAATCTCCCAGTTGGACCACTTGCAGGCCAGGTGGATACACACACACGCCACCACTGTGGGTCTGTACTGCAGGCAGAACGTGGTCAGGTGCAGACTGAAGGACACACAAGGACACAAAAATCGGACACTTGGTTATTGTGGGCCTTACATCGTTAAAGCAAAAAAAAAAAAATCAATAAATGTTTGTGCAGATGGTGATATTAAATATAATTTATCTCAGTTGTGGTTGACTGATGAGCTTTTCTAGAGTCACAGGGCTTGAGACCACAGTGAATAAACACACATGACCACAGGGGCTTTTGTAGATACTGTACATGAATAATTGCTGCATAGGATGCTGCTAAAAGCACAAACAGTGAGTGAATAGCACACACTAACGATTTTTATAACAATGGAACAATGAAACTAAATTTAATAGATGTAAAAATATACGAAATGATACAAAATTACTGTTATGGGAACTTACAGATGATGCTTACACACATGCCTATGTCTTTTTCTCCGATGGTGATCAATTAAGCTTGGTTTTAATACACAGTGCTTTGCACAAGTATGTGACGCAAAATGTCCCATAATACTGAAATGGTGTGGGATCAACATAATTTGCAAAATGCCTATCAAGCAAAAATATAGAAAGCTGTGATTGCATCAGTATTCACCCCACTGCAGCGATACCCCTAAAGTAATTCTGGTGCAACCAGTTACCATGAGAAGTTACACAGCTGATGAATGGAGTCAACCAGTGTGCGAATAAAGCGTTGTGTGATCTCAACATAAAATCCACCCAACAAATTTCAGTGGCTGGGTAAAGACGGCACAAGTCAGAGCAGTAACCGAGAGGCCAATGGGAATGCTGAAGGAAGAATGGAAGCATGGTGGTGGTAGCAGCATTACAATACATGCTTTTCAGCAACAAGGACTGGGAAGCTGATCAAGGTTAAAGGCAAGATGGATGGAGCCAAATATCAGGCAATTCTAAAAGATAACCTGTTCCAGACTGCAAGAGACTACCAACCCTAAGCATCGTGCCAAATTTACACTGGAGTGGTTTAGAACCAGGAACCTTAATGTGCTAAGTGGCCCAAAAAGCACAGAATTCTATGAGAAAAGTTGATTATTGTATGACAGCGCTTGAGCAGTTTTGGCAAGGATGATATTAGAATCCAGATGTGCAAAGTTGATCACTGACTTGCAACTGCAATTTCAGCCAAGAGTGGTTCTAACAGGTATTGACCCCGGGGGTATATACTTGCACAATAAATAGGTTCCTGAGTGGTACAACAGAAAAGCGTTTGCCCTGTCACCCAGAGATTGCAAGTTTGAATCCTGATGATACCACAGTCATACAGGAGAGCAAGACAGCAACCTTGGACATTCTCTCCAGTTGGTAAGTACCATGTGATGGGGGCGAGCTGGCTGGTGGTAACTGGCCAAGACCAAATACGGGTGGGGCGGCACGGTGTGTAGTGGTTAGCACTGTCGCCTCACGGTAAGAAGGTCCTGGGTTTGAGCCCAGTGGCTGACGAGGGCCTTTCTGTGTGGAGTTTGCATGTTCTCCCCGTGTCCGCGTGGGTTTCCTCCGGGTGCTCCGGTTTCCCCCACAGTCCAAAGACATGCAGGTTAGGTTAACTGGTGGCTCTAAATTGACCGTAGGTGTGAATGTGAATGGCTGTGTGTCTCTATGTGTCAACCCTGTGATGACCTGGCGACTTGTCCAGGGTGTACCCCGCCTCTCACCCATAGTCAGCTGCGATAGGCTCCAGCTTGCTCGCGACTCTACAGGAGAAGCGGCTACAGATAACGGATGGAAATTCGGGTGGTGAATACTTATGCAATGAACTGCAAATTAATAATCAACGACAGAATCGATATTAAATGAATAATGAACACCGAAAGCAACTCTGTTTTTCTGTTCCTCCATCTGACTGGAGTCTTGGTACATAGCGTGTGCTCCTTAATGCAGCTAGTTAAAAGAAATGCAGAGGGTCGAGCCTACTCGTGTAGAATCACATTTTAATTTGATAGATAAACAATAGCTGATAATTATTCATGTTAGAGCTGCCTTTTTATGCAGTTCATTAGCTGGTGACATTCACTTTACACCGCATGGTGTTTTGTTTGTTTCATTAAAAGCAATTGAGTTCCGACTGCATAAAATTGCTGTCTGACCAATTTACAACACGCATTCAATCGACTGGGACGTTAAACGAAAGCATGTATTCTGCAATTATAAAGCTTGTAAACAGGATTTTTACAAAGACAAGATTTAGGGTGCGCGAGTTAACGGCCCCTGAAGATTATGTGAACAAAGAAGAATTAAATGATCCAGAAAATTGACATGGCAACAGAAAGCGCAATCTCATCTGCAAAGTAAAATCTATACACGCGCACATCTCTTTGTCTTGGCACGTAATTCGAACTCTTTAGTCCAGAGGACTATTTTATGCTCGTTAAATTCTACTTCTAACATTCCTTCCTTGAAGTTAACGTATATACTGGGCAACGTTCATAACCGTGTCGGATTTTCAGACGATCTGAAACTGGAGTAGCTATAGCAGTAATCATCATGCCGATCCTGAACACTGCTCGTCTCCCTCTTCTGCACTGGGCTTCAACCTCTGTTCAAAGTATGAAAGTCAAGGTCTGATCGTTTGTGCAAGTCGCACGCGCTGGGTTTTCCTTCTGATTTTTCCAACTTTCACATCCATTATGCAAAAAACTGTTTAAAGATTTTCACCTTTGCACCAGGGCCAAGACTACTTGTCACTTCATGTTACTTAAAAGGTCACAGGCAACGGTTTTCAATTTATGCACATTTGAAACTTTATGTTAAAAAACCCTCTAATTTTCTTCTGGTCCCAAGAAGTATTGTTAATAAGTAATAATTAAAATAAGTTAGCGCGGATTGCGGCGAATTTCTGTTCGGCGATTTTCGTGACCACTCGGCGCGTGATGTCATTCAAGACAAACAAACCACTTGAGTCCACTTCCGTTTACTCACATTGCCGCTCGGCTTGAGTGCAGATGTGCGTTCAGGAATTTCCAAAGAAAAACCATGCCTTATTGTCATGCAGTGAACCGTAACAACGGGACCGGTTCAGGAAGAAGCTTTTATCTTTTTCCGAGAGAGGAGAAGAGGCGGAGCGAGTGGGTTGGCTTTTTCCAAAAGAGGAGAAGAGGTGGAGCAAGTGGGTTGGCTTTTTCCAGAAGAGAAGAGGCGGAGTGAGTGGGTTGTGCGCGTGAAGACAGAGGATTGTTTTTTTTCTGGAAGAGGAGATGAGGCGGAGAGAGTGGATTGTGGGCGTGAAACAAAATCAAGCAGTCAAAGAAGAAACGGACCAGCAACGCTCAAGCAAAAAGGAGAAGATTGGAGGTAAACATTTTTACATTTGCTTGCAATTGACAAGTCAAGAATCCTGAGGGATCCTGTGCAATCATTGTGGAAATGAGACAAAGGGATATTTCCTCGCTCAGAGCAGGCTATAAATAGTATAATGCCGTGGATGGCAGGCTAATGTGGCCTACCAGCGCACTGTCAAGTAATCGTTACCTATATCCACTAGGGAGGGCGGTTTAATTATTCTTCAAAAGGGCTCTTATTTAGTATTACGATGAAAGTAAGAATTTATCCTAACTACCAGGATAAATCGTTTGGGCGCGAGTCTTGTTGAGGTCCGGGGTCACTGCGATCAGAGTCGGCTGAGTCGCTGTCCGATTCCGAGGCCGCACGGTCAAACCAGTGAGCCACATTCACCAATTGCTTCACAACGGCCATAGGTTCATACATGTATGGTTTCACCTCTTGATATTTAATTTGGAGAGTTCCTACTTCAAAATCGCAATCGCTTTCAGACATTTTACACAACCTCTCACGACCAAAGTCCGTACACGTGTGCTCGGTTCGCAAGTAAACACAGAGCTGCTCCCGGTCTGTTTGCCTTGAATGACGTCACGACGACGGCCCCCTGGCGGTGAAAGTGCACATAAGTGAGATGTAAACAAACCTTCGGAACTCACGCAACCCAGTATATTTTAACCGTTTTATTCAGTTTTAGGGTGCAAATTAGACACCAGGAAGATTGAATTCGCTTTTTTGGTCGTTCTTCTAGACAATAAAGTTGATATTCTACGTTCCACTTCCGACCCTTGCCTATGACCTTTAAGGCTATTTCCTTATCAGGAGTATATCCAGACCGAAATATTGATGTCTGTTGCCAAGAGCTTTGGCTCACAGCGGCATCGTGCCTTACCGTGAAGAATTCCATGCTCTTGTACACGAGACATTATATTGTTATTGGGCCAATGTACAGGATAAAACTATTTTGTGTGCATCCTTAAACTAAATATACCTGGCAAGGGATTATTTTACAGTTAATTTTATTGACAAGAGAAATATGAAAAAAAAATCAAATGGAAATTCATTTAAATGAAAAAAAAAAGACTAAAAAATGATCAGCCTCAGCAAGCACAATGTTAGTATGTTAAAATTAAGATTAAGAAAATCATTACACCTGCATGTTCACTTTAAAAAAAAAAGTTTATTTTTTGCAATTTTTTTTAATAAACTATGCGTTTGGATTTTTTTTTTAGCAACAAGTTTTATTTTGACAAGAAAATAAAGAACTACAAGTTGATTTACTTACCGGCACGGCCTCTAAGTTTACCCCTTTGCAACCCTGAGCTGATATTCAGGCTACCAATTGAGTCATTAGACCTACTGCACTCTGAATCAAGCAATAGTCACGAGCACCTCTACACCTCGCACTGTGCCGTTCAGCCTCCTGTGCCGACATTAGGCCCTTGTACAGTACACCGCACCGCGCCGGGCTTCGAGGGGCCACCCACAGGCGTGCCACCCCATGCCACAGCACGAGAAAGGGCGTCAGCTACAGGGAGGAGAAGCGGGCAGAACGGGAAGCTATAGGGTGCCATGGTAGTGCAACAAATACGGTCAGGGTAACAACCTGTTGGTAGCCATGAAATAGGAGGTCTGGGCCAAGTCCTTGCTCGCTGTGTGGACAGAGACAGACAGAAACATTAGAACAGGAGAGATACTTTCACTGCTTTCAGGCCCAGTGTACAAAAAGAGTGCATCATGTCGCAATACAATCAATTTTTCTTAAACAAACCAAGACCTGAAACTGATTCTGATGCGTTATATGGAACCATGCCCACTGCTTTCAGCCAATAAGAACACTTTTCAGTTTAAGAGTAGCCTCTTATAAATGATTTTTGTTTGAAATGTAATCAAGGCGGGCTGAAGAGAGTTTAAGGTGAAATAATGCACAAAACAAGAGAAAGTGACACAAGAGAGGAGAGAGTGAAGGAGGAAAAAAAAAAGCAATGTTTTGAGTAAAAGATTCTACCTCGCACTAGCTGGGAACATCTCACCACATCTGTGTGTGGATGATCTATTGTAATCTCAAAGCCTGAAACGAAAAAAAGGCATCATTAGACTCATCATAGAGAGAAAACAGGCTGCAAATACGGATTAAATCATGCACAAGCAACTCCAGGTAACATTACAGTCAGCCCAGACAGGAGCATTTCTATGGATATAGAGACTGTATGGATATATTCCAATTCCAGACCAACAAGAGCAGTGGTTCACAACCGGTGAAGTGAAGTGTGCCGTGGAGTTTTGAGGAACCCACTGCGTTTTTATTCAGGCTCATGAAATAGTGTTTTAAATACACACTGCTTCTGAATTCAAATCCTTCGATTACAGGCGGCATGGTGATGGAGTGGTTAGCACTGTCGCCTCACAGCAAGAAGGTTCCGAGTTCGAGCCCAGCGGCTGACGGGGGCCTTTCCGTGTGGAGTTTGTATGTTCTCCCCGTGTCTGCGTGGGTTTCCTCCACAGTCTGAAGACACGTGGTTTGGCTAACGTGGGGCAGCCATGGCCTGAGGTTGGGCTGATGTGCCCTTGAGCATAGCTGCCCACTGCTCTGGATATTTGTGTTCACTGCTTCAGATGGGTTAAATTTCACTGTATGCTTGAGTGTACATGTGACAAATGAAGGCTGCTACTTCTAGGTAGTCACTTACTGACAACTTTTACAATTCTTTAAATCTAAATGGCCTTGAGTCCCATTCTGAGTTGGTCACTAACTGTTGTCAGTTCCACGTTGCGAGTACAAAGGCTCATGGGACTGATAATGTTTAATCTTTGGGCTACAATAGAAATGAGCCACCACAGCCGAGACTCCTGCAGTAATTGCTGATAGGTGTGCATTGTGTATTTATGATCGCCTGTCCGATTATTATTATTATTATTAATACAGTCTGCTGTAGTGCAGTATGGGTCAATTTTAAGTTAGTGTGCCTTAGTCCATAAAAAGCTGAAAGCATCTGTGCTGGAGTCACTACATCATGTGAGTGAAATTAATGTATTAATCGTGATGAGTTAAAAAAAAAAATCAATTTATTGTGTAGAAACTGCAGGACCAATAAGCCATATCCACCAGGCAACCCTTACATTCAGGCAGTGCGTACGTGCACTCTCTCTTTCTCTCTATCACACACCCCTCTATCTGTAGACTCACCGAGTGTTTGCAGCACTATGGTTTCTAGAAGCACCAGCTCTTGTGCTTGTTGGAGGTATGTCTGTGGACCAACACACACACAATCATCATTTTACACACTCAGATATATAAATCTCACACAGCTGAACAAAGCTCAAGCACACATTTGCGCTCATATGAGCACCAGTGCGTTTTATGTGCGATAACAAGCAGCCTTTATCTATTAGCCATTAATTACCCAATAAAACTCAAGCGACACCCGTCACCTTTGTAACTCCAGCTCAGTTTTGTTGAGTCATTTGCTGTGCGAATGCTCAGTGACTCAGCTTCTATCAAGAGGCTTAAAGGGAACATCCCCGAAAGTTCATCAGTCAAGTAGGATATAAACGCCGTCATTCATTTCAGTAATGGATTGATCTACATCGCTGTACCTAACTCAAGGGTCATGTTAGTGGTAACACATTCACTCAAGTCACATTCTTTTATTGATATTAAAAACATAAAAAGATATGTGTAGTAACACAATGGACTAAATTCACTCTTTAAACTCTCGTCTGTATTTTTAAATGTTAGTACGACTGATGCTGCACACTCACATTGCTATTGGTGTCCAGTGGAGGTTCTTGCGGATTAAGACAGGCGTGTGCCACTTTAATGACGTGTTCAAGTTTCCGGGGTTGCTCTTCCACTTTAGCAGCTAAAAATAGAGTGGTGGGAGAGATAATCTACAGGAAACAGGAACAGCGTGTCAGCTCAATACGTGGCCAGTCCATGACTCATGAATAAAAGGCATTAAAATGACAGGACCTGCAAAAACTCCCTTGGTGTTAATCATCAGAGCAACATACTCCAAGTACTCACGTTTCGATGGAACTTTGTGAAGGAGTTTAGCATATAAAATCGGTGCATATAGACAATGGCAGTGTTGATTGTAAGCTGGGAGCTGAAAAGGCAACGCTAAGGAAAATAAAGCATTTAAGAACACCAGAGAGGAGCACGGATGTTAGCTTTAGCTACATCAAACGTAAGAACATAAGGGCAGAACACTAAAATACTACAAGTGGCTATTTCATACGCCATGTTAATACAGAGGCGTTTGTGATTCGACCACAGTTACTGTTCTGTTAGGGTTGTCATGTTAATCGCTATGTCCACACAACTACCTCACTGTACACGTGACAAGAAAATTAACTGGATGTGTCCGTCAGTCATAAATGATACCACTGCAAAGGGCCGGAAATAAAAATTTAACATTCCGTTTAAAGTTTCTTTCTGTGACATATCAGCAAAAGTTATGCCGCTATGAATGTTGAAAAGTCAGGCTAATCTTGGTCAACTGTTCTCCATTAATATAAAAAAGAAAATTAATTAATGTAAAAAAAGGGATCAGAGAAAGTGGAACCACTTTCCAAGTAACAAACCCTTTTAATTATTATAACTTAAACCTCTGGACATTCATCACTAATTAATTAAGAAATAAAAACTTAGCACGAACCAAAAAACGGCCATCACAGTGTCCAGGGGCGGAGCCCTGTTAGGGGGTCTGGGGGACTTTGTCCCCCTGAAGCTGGCAGACTTTGGGCTTTTTTGACAGTGAAACTGGCCAATAAACAGATAGGAATTGTTAAAATAACTTTACAAAAAGTTAACACATTCTTACTGTACATATCTTTATTGTCAATGTGAGACTCATTTGACATTTCAGTTAAGACTGATGCGCCTGTTGCGCATCCCTGAATTAATTATATTTTTTGGTGCGTGAGAAAAATAAATGAACTTCCATGCATAAGCAAAATACCAATTACAATAAATGCATACATTTTTTACTATACACATAATGTTAATTGGGTGAAACCACTTCAATCCATGCACGAGCTGGTGCGCGTGCCTGAGACTGGCACTACAAAGCCACCCCAGCCTCCGTAGTTCGGGTCCTTTGACCCAGGAACCCAGAAGTCCTGCAGTAAACAACCACAGTGAAACAACGGGAAAATGCAGCTCTCGCCTACACAATCACAGATACATAAAATAAAAGACCTGAACTTAACTAATGTGCGTGTGTGCGCTGTTATATGATTACTGTAACTGTGTACGGTCAGAAAAGATGACTGAAAAGCGTAACCGTTGCACAATGACGCTCCAAACACCCGCAAAGTGTCATGGCTCAGGTGGATAAGGCGCCACACCATAAATCCGGGGACCCGGGTTCGATTCCGACCCGAGGTCATTTCCCGATCCCTCCCCGTCTCTACACTGTCCTATCCAATAAAGGTGAAAAAAGCCCAAAAAATATCTTAAAAAAAAAAAGTAAAGCGTACAGCGGAAATCAAAGTGACCAACATCTGCCAACGTTGTCAAAAGACACACGTGCGCTCGCCCTCTTTCGAATGCTGATGTAATCAAGCCGCAAGTTTTCCATGTCCGAAATCGCTGCCTACTCACTATATAGTGAGGACGCCAGTTTGTAGTGCTGTCCGAAACCTTAGTGAGGATTATTTACACCTTATATAGTGCACTCAAAGTATCCCACAATGCATCACGAAAAGTAGTATACAACAACTGTCACTAACCAAAGCAATATATCCCATCATGCATTGCAGTCACACTGAAAGAAATCAAATTAAAAGTCTCAAATTTGATTTAATAAAAGGCAGCGAAGAAAAAAGTATTCAGCTTTGATTTAAAACAACTGAAAGACGCAGGTACTTTGTATTGATTAACGTGGGAAATACGATCTGGCACGTTTTAATTGTGCGACAGTAATGACGTAAATACCAGCGCGATGGAGTACTGTCTGAAAGCTGGTTTTTTTTTTTGCATTTAACCAATGGCTCGAAGTCGTACGGAATAATCTCCATCACTGATGAAGCTGGCAAATCTCAAAATTAACCTACAGTGGAATGATATGGCTGCTTTGTAAATGGCGTTCAAAATGGTGGCGCCGACACTTCACGTTTGAAGTCTTGCACAAGTCTCGTGAAGATCACGCGGACAAACGACACCTGCCATGGACCAAACGGACTACATTCGACATGGCTAAAGGCCGATGAGTGTAATATACAGTAACATGCCAATACGAGTCACGATATAAGGTTAATAAAACCGAAAATGTAATTGAATAACACGTTAAGAAATAAAGCAAGTTTAAAAATGACTTCAGGTCGCCTTTCAGTCACAGCAGTGCATGTGATCCAAGCCCGCTCAGCAGCAGTGAGCCAGGTGATCAGTGACCGGACGACCTGATTTTCACAGACCAACTCACTGCGGACTTTCAAAACACAAATTAAAAGCTTTCACCTGAAGATCCTTACTCGAATAGTTCTCATCCTGTGGGTCAGACCATTCGAGTAAGGATCTTCAGGCGAAAGCTTTTAATTCGCATTTTGAACGTCTTTATCAAACACACAGAACACGGCACTGCTGACCAAAACCTGTGCGTGTTCAAACTGCCATGTACAGTAGTGTGCTAGTTTGCAGCACTTGGCCCTTCCTCTCCCTGACCAATCAACACTACAGATGAAAGAGGAAAAGCCCTTTCAAAGAAAGAGCAATAAAAATCAGGCGCTCTTTTTTAAATATATTTTCGTTTCCTTTGAGTTTGTCATTTACACAAGAATATGCAAAGAGACTTTATACAAAGATTCCCTCATACTTTTAAATAATCCTTTAACAGCGTGAAATTCTAGACGACTATTCCTAAAAGGTCATCATACCGTGGACATTTCAAACCCAAACCCCACAATACTTTACATGTTCAAACCAATGTGAAAAACTCTACTTTTTCCTGAAGTGGTCCTTCTGTCCATATTTAATTCTACAAACAAAGAATTAGCTGCGTTGCTAGCTAGTTAACGCTAATTCCCTCAGACTAGCTAAGTGACACCAGCATTACACCGTCCACTAATGAGCTAGCAAGATATATAGATATTTAATTAGCTCCTTGATGAAATTATTTCACGATAATATAAGATATTAATATTTAAAAAACACCTCAACTCCTCTAGCAAGTCAGTGGTTCTAGCCGAACTGCTTTATACTGTAATTCCCAATAGTGTTGTGACGTTCGCGAACGAACCGATTCTTTTGAACGGCTCCTAGGCATGAACGATGAGAACCGAGTCTCGAGCTGGGGGAGCCGTTCTTTCTGTCGTTCTTTTTCTGTACTGTGTTTCAGATGAAAAAGCTTTTGCCCAAGGACAAGAAGTAGGCTAAACAGCATTTGCCTTTTATTTATTCAAGTTTTATCTGTTTGCCTAATAGTTCAAATTGTTTTGTATATAGTTTATAATGTTGTTGTGTGATATTAATGATAATATTGTGGGAAAACTACTTTGCACGGACGTTCATTTAATTTATTCTATCGTCATTTTGTTTGTTCTATTTTTGTGTATTTTATTTATTTATCTGTTTGTCTAGTATCTATTTTTCTAATATATTTTTTGCATTAATAGTTTGTTTTTCCTATTAAAATAATCTTGTGTTCTTGTTATAACTATTTATCTGACTGTTTAGTTGTATCTATTTTTGTTACAATTTCATTATTTTTAATATAGAAAGTTTGTTTTTTTTCTATTAAAATGTTCTTGTGTGATAACTAGTTCTTGTTATATTTATTGTAGTTGTATCTATTTTGTATCTCAGACTTAAATATTTTTGTAAAACAAGTGTTTTTCTACAAAAAACATTCTTGCGTTCTTGATAAATGTTCTTGAGTGGGTTCTTTTTTGTTTTTTTACAGAAAAGCCGTTCTGCATGGACATTCATTGAAGCCCTCATTGTTTTTTAATGGTTATTTATGAGCGTTTAGGGGTTACAATAATCTAGGTTGTATAGGTCTAGGTTGCTTTATATAAAAGGTATGTCCAGAAATATTGATGTCACTGTCTAAGCAGAGGGATCTGGCTTCTTTAGACGCTGTCTTCTTAAAACTGAATAAATATTTAAAAAGAGCCAAATGAGCCAGTCTTTTGAACGGCTCTTTTCAAAGAACGGATCACAAAGATGCGGATCCCATCAAAGAGCCATAAATCCCATCTCTAATTCCCAGCCGTTTTCACACCAACACCCTTTTAGCTCATGCTGGCCTTCAATCCACCAATTAGGACGTGGCACGGCATTACGTCACGACCAAAGTATTAAGTCATGAGTCATTCGACAACGAGTCGGCTCCTTTTGGTGAACCGATTCGGGTTTGTTTGTGTATATGGACTCAACGCCGTTTTAAGGATCTAAACTGCTCGTAATGTGAATGGTGAGCCGGTGTTTAACTATAAAACAAGATAAATAAGGCACGATTCCATTATTGCAGAGATGCGTATTATATTTTGAATGAATCGGATCTCATCAGTCAACCGACTCACTGAAAAGATCCGGAATTCCGATCACCGTAGCCTTTTCCAGAGCAGGGGGCGATATTTCTAGAAATACAGGTGGGGAAAAAATATGCCGTCGCACGAGCTAGCTTAGCTTAACTTAGCTTCCCCACTTACTTCCTCCCTCCCTCCCTCCCTTTGTATCACACTTTACAACTCAATTCACATATTTAAGCATTTACACGATAAAATAGGGATAAATATTCCACAGTAGATGGTCTAAGGACACTTCGAGCTGTAAAAGACCGGTTTACGTTCCACAACAGGCGCACATTCGGGGAAAATAACGCGAACTAATCACACCTCGGCCCTGCTGGGCTTCAGCTAAAAGGATACACGTTAAGCCGCTGGCCCATGTCCTGGATCAGGTTGGCAGCTTGCTGTCGGTAAGATAATTCCCGGTCCGGTTCGATTCCGCAGCGGCGAGACGGCGTGTTTTCGATCTGTTCCCGGGTGAAGAGCCATTTCGTGGAGCCTCGCAGCACCATCGCCATGTTCGTCCCGACGCCGCTCACCTACTTCCGGTGACGTCATCGTCATAGCCGGAACTTTTCTCTGTCTTTCGTCTCACTGCCACCTAGCGGCCGGAGATAAAAACAGCAGCACGTGTGAGGACTTCAGTACAGTATGAAACATGCACATTACTGAAAATTACTTTTTTTTTAAAAATCATAAATAAAAACCTCTTCGTGGTTTTGAAGTAACAAAACAATCCCCATATATTTATATATCTTCTTCTTCTTCTGGCTGCTCCCAATTAGGGGTCGCCACAGCGGATCTTTCGTCTCCATCGCTCCCTGTCTTCCGCATCCTTCTCTGCCACTTTCATGTCCTCTCTCACCACATCCATGCATCTCCTCTTTGGCCTTCCTCGTTTTCGTGTGCCTGGCAGCTCTATCCTCAACATTCTCCTTCCAACATGCTCTGCATCTCTTCTCAGGATGTGCCCAAACCATCTCAGTCTCATCTCTCTTAGCTTAATTCCCAAGCTCTCCACATGTGCTGTTTCTCATCCTGTCCAACCTCCCATCACAAACCTTAACATCCTCAACTCCGCCACCTCCAACTTTGCCTCCTGTCTCTTCGTTAAGGGTACGGTCTCCAATCCATACATCACAGCTGCTCTCACTACTGTCTTACACATCTTACCTTTCACTTTTGCTGGGACTTTCCTATCACAAATGACTCTCGAAATCCTTCTCCAACTGCTCCACCCTGCCTGCACTCTCTTTCTCACCTCACTATCGCAGCCCCACTGCACAGTTGACCCCAGGTACTTGAATTCACCAGCTTTCTTTACGTCTACTCCTTGCATCTTCACTACACTCTCATCCCCATTCTCATTGATGCACATGTATTCTGTTTTGTTACTGCTCACCTTCATTCCTCTTCGTTCCAATGCATACCTCCATCTCTCCAAACCCAACTCAACCTCCTTTCTACTTTCGCCACATATCACAATATCATCCGTAAACATCATGTACCATGGTGACTCTTGCCTCACTTTGTCCGTCAAGCTATCTGGCACTATCATGAAGTGCTTCGAGAGACTAGTTCTGACTAGTTCTTCAGCACATCAAGGACCATCTCCCCCCAGACTTCGACCCCTACCAGTTCGCATATCGCACAAACAGATCCACAGAGGACGCCATAGCGCTCCACTCTGCGCTAAATCACCTGGAGCAGCAGCAGAGCTACGTCCGCATACTCTTTGTGGATTACAGTTCAGCTTTTAATACAATAATCCCGGACATCCTTATTAGAAAACTGGACACTCTCTGCCTCCCCCCTCTCACATGTGCCTGGTTAAAGGACTTTCTTACTAACCAGCCCCAGACTGTGAGACTTGGCCCCCACTTCTCCTCCACCCGCACGTTGAGCACCAGCTCTCCACAGGGCTGTGTGCTGAGCCCCCTCCTGTACTGCCTCTCCACCCACGATTGTAGTTCGACCCACAACAACAACCTCGTTGTCAAGTTTGCTGACGACACCACAGTGGTCGGACTCATCTCGAAAGGAGACGAGGCAGCCTACAGAGAGGAGGTCCTGAAGTTGGCAGCCTGGTGTTCAGAAAATAACCTCGCTCTGAACACCAAGAAAACCAAAGAGCTCATTGTTGACTTCAGGAAGCACAGCACCGACCTAGCCCCCCTCTACATCAACAACGTGTATGTGGAGAGGGTCCACACCTTCCGGTTTCTCGGCGTCCTCATCTCCACCGACATTTCCTGGTCAGTAAACATCACAGCAGTTATTAAGAAGGCTCAGCAGTGGCTACACTTCCTGAGAGTCCTCAGGAAGTACAACCTAAACTCCAACCTGCTGCTGACCTTCTACCACTCATCCATCGAGAGCCTGCTGACGTACTGTATTACAGTATGGTACGGCAGCTGCACTGCTGTAGACAGGGAGAGGCTCCAGAGGGTAGTAAAGGCAGCACAGAAGATCATTGGCTGCCCTCTCCCCTCCCTGATGGACATTTACACCTCCCGCTGCCTTAGCAGAGCTAAAAACATTATCAAGGACAGCTCCCACCCTGGCTTTGATCTGTTCGACCTGTTGCCCTCAGGTAGGCGCTACAGGTGCATCAGGACAAAGACAAACCGATTCAAAAACAGCTTCTTTCCAAAAGCCATAACCGCACTGAACTTGGATATGCTCTGACTTTATAGTCTATTTATTTTAATATGTGACTCTCCTCGTGCAATAATTTATAATGTGCAGTACTTTATAAGGGACTATCTATGTGCAATACTTTTATAATGTGCAATACCTCACTCCATAATGTGAAACACAACACATTCACCTCACCTCAGGACTGTGCACCTTACGTACAGCACATGCACCTCAGGACTGTGCACCTTACACACAACACATACACCTCAGGACTGTGCACCTTACACACACCTCAAGTCTGTGCACCTACCTTACCTTGCAATACTTCATAAATGTGTAATATTTTATTTTATAATGTGAATCTCTCGTGCAATAATTTATAATGTGAATCTCTCGTGCAATAATTTATAATGTGACTCTCTCTGTGCAATAATTTATATGTGCAATGAGCAATACCTCACTCCATAATGTGTAACACCTCAGGACTGTGCACCTTACCCCCCTTACACACTCCCCCCCCTTTTTTCTCCCCCCTTCCTCTCTCTCTCTCTCTCTCTCTCACTCTACACGCTGTTTTGCACTGTTATTGGAGATGCTTTAATCTCATTGTACATGTGTATAGTGACAATAAAGGCATTCTATTCTATTCTACTATGGCAAACAAGAAAGGACTCAAAGCAGATCCTTGATGGAGTCCCACCTTCACCTTGAACCATTCAGTTGTACCAACTGCACACCTCACTGCTGTTTCACTGTTCTCATCCATGTCTTGCACCACTCTAGTATACTTCTCATTCACTCCACTCTATCTCATATACAACCCCGATTCCAAAAAAGTTGGGACAAAGTACAAATTGTAAATAAAAACGGAATGCAATAATTTACAAATCTCAAAAACTGATATTGTATTCACAATAGAACATAGACAACATATCAAATGTCGAAAGTGAGACATTTTGAAATTTCATGCCAAATATTGGCTCATTTGAAATTTCATGACAGCAACACATCTCAAAAAAGTTGGGACAGGGGCAATAAGAGGCTGGAAAAGTTAAAGGTACAAAAAAGGAACAGCTGGAGGACCAAATTGCAACTCATTAGGTCAATTGGCAATAGGTCATTAACATGACTGGGTATAAAAAGAGCATCTTGGAGTGGCAACGGCTCTCAGAAGTAAAGATGGGAAGAGGATCACCAATCCCCCTAATTCTGCGCCGACAAATAGTGGAGCAATATCAGAAAGGAGTTCGACAGTGTAAAATTGCAAAGAGTTTGAACATATCATCATCTACAGTGCATAATATCATCAAAAGATTCAGAGAATCTGGAAGAATCTCTGTGCGTAAGGGTCAAGGCCGGAAAACCATACTGGGTGCCCGTGATCTTCGGGCCCTTAGACGGCACTGCATCACATACAGGCATGCTTCTGTATTGGAAATCACAAAATGGGCTCAGGAATATTTCCAGAGAACATTATCTGTGAACACAATTCACCGTGCCATCCGCCGTTGCCAGCTAAAACTCTATAGTTCAAAGAAGAAGCCGTATCTAAACGTGATCCAGAAGCGCAGACGTCTTCTCTGGGCCAAGGCTCATTTAAAATGGACTGTGGCAAAGTGGAAAACTGTTCTGTGGTCAGACGAATCAAAATTTGAAGTTCTTTATGGAAATTAGGGACGCCGTGTCATTCGGACTAAAGAGGAGAAGGACAACCCAAGTTGTTATCAGTGCTCAGTTCAGAAGCCTGCATCTCTGATGGTATGGGGTTGCATTAGTGCGTGTGGGATGGGCAGCTTACACATCTGGAAAGACACCATCAATGCTGAAAGGTATATCCAGGTTCTAGAGCAACATATGCTCCCATCCAGACGACGTCTCTTTCAGGGAAGACCTTGCATTTTCCAACATGACAATGCCAAACCACATACTGCATCAATTACAGCATCATGGCTGCGTAGAAGAAGGGTCCGGGTACTGAACTGGCCAGCCTGCAGTCCAGATCTTTCACCCATAGAAAACATTTGGCGCATCATAAAACGGAAGATACGACAAAAAAAGACCTAAGACAGTTGAGCAACTAGAATCCTACATTAGACAAGAATGGGTTAACATTCCTATCCCTACACTTGAGCAACTTGTCTCCTCAGTCCCCAGACGTTTACAGACTGTTGTAAAGAGAAAAGGGGATGTCTCACAGTGGGAAACATGGCCTTGTCCCAACTTTTTTGAGATGTGTTGTTGTCATGAAATTTAAAATCACCTAATTTTTCTCTTTAAATGAGAAATTTCACATTTTCTCAGTTTAAACATTTGATATGTCATCTATGTTCTATTCTGAATAAAATATGGAATTTTGAAACTTCCACATCATTGCATTCCGTTTTTATTTACAATTTGTACTTTGTCTCAACTTTTTTGGAATCGGGGTTGTAATACCATAACTCATCTCTCGGCACTCTATCGTATGCCTTTTCCAGGTCTACAAACACACAATGTAGCTTTCTCTGGCCTTCCCTGTACTTCTCCATGGACATTCTTAAAGCAAAAATTGCATCCGACGTGCTCTTCCTTGGCATAAACCCGTATTGCTGTTCTCAGATTGCTACCTCTCTTCTCAATCTCGCCTCCAATACCCTTTCCCATAACTTCATGGTGTGGCTCATCAATTTTATCCATCTGTAATTACTGCAGCTCTGTACATCTCCCTTATTCTTGTATATTGGGACTAGCACACTCTTTCTCCATTCATTCAGCATTTTCTCATTCTCTAGGATCTTATTAAACAATCTCGTTAGGAACTCCACAGCCGTCTCACCCAAACATCTCCAAGCCTCAATCGGGATACCATCTGGTCCGACTGCTTTCTCAGTCTTCATTCTTTTCATGGCTGCCCTCACCTCATCCTTACTAACCAACTCTGCTTCCTGATTTGCTGCCTCCAATGAATCTGACCTTTTCTCTCTTGGATTCTCCTTATTTAATAAATCCTCAAAGTACTCTTTCCACTTTCTTAATACACTCTCTTTGTTTGTCAGCACATTTCCATTTACATCTTTCATCACTGTTACCTGCTGTACATCCCTCGCTTCCCTGTTTCTCTGCCTAGCTAGTCTGTACAGGTCTTTCTCTCCTTCTTTGGTCTCCAGTCTTTCGTACAACTCCTGGTATGCATCTGCTTTCGCCTTCGCTACTGCTCTTTTTGCCTTCTGTCTCCTCTCTCTGTATAACCGCCTGCTTTCCTTGTCTCTCTGATCGTCCCAATTCTTCTTTGCTAGCCTCTTCTCTTTTATAATTTCCTGCACTTCTTTGTTCCACCACCATGTCTCCTTGTCTTCCTTCTTCCTTCCCAATGACCACCCGAGCACCTTCCTTGCTGCCTCTCTTACTAGTACAGCAGTAGTATTCCAATCTTCTGGCAGACTTCCATTACCACTCAATGCTTGTCTCATTTCTTACCTAAACTCCTTCTGATGTTCAAGAGGTTGAACATCAGAAGGAGTTCAAGAGGTTGAACATATAATATTTATATATCACAGTCTGTAAATAGTGGCACGGTGGTGTAGTGGTTAGCACTGTTGCCTCCCAGCAAGAAGGTTCTGGGTTCAGAACTCAGGGTGCTCTGGTTTCCTCCACAGTTCAAGGACATGCTTTTTAGGTAAAATTGTACAAGACAGTGCATACTTAGTGTCGTTTTGAAGCCCGGATAGATTGGGGAGGGTTGCGTCAGGAAGGGCATGTGGTGTAAAAACCTATGCCAAATCAAATGTGCAGAACAGGGTTGGGTTTCCCAAAAGCATCGCAGCACAAAGATCATCGTTACCTGGTAGAGCGAACAGCACAATGAACACTCTCTCTCCTAGTTAAGACGCTCTTAAAGTGCATATCACGGGTAAATTCATGAGCAAGATCAATGTAATTCTCCTATTTTATATTAAACTTTGGTCAAATATCTGTCACATTTTGCATTTTGTGCAATTTTTTTTACCTTGCTCAATACCAGAAAAATTCAGTTGAACTCAAGCTATTTGAGGCGAATTCGTCCGCCTCTGAAAAACTTGGCATTTGGATTTCCCAGCAAACACTGATTTTCGTGACGTCACGTGCAGGACGCCTCCCTCTGAATCCTACGTCAGCGCTGGTTTGTTTGAGAATATGACCTGGTGGTTTTCTGCAAATTTCTTCAACGTTATCACGTAATTATTAAAATGGTTAACAGATGTATCATAGGAGGGTGTAGCAACACCAATCTTGATGGGATTAGTACTCATCGTTTTCCAAAAGACCAGACAATGAGAGAGAAATGGGAGCGCTTTGTACAAGGCCCCCGGAAGCCGAGGACCAAAGCAGAGCCGAGAAAAAGACCAAGAAAATCGGCGTACACGGATAATGTTATTTATTGACACACACAAAAGTAAACAACACGAAAGCGCTGGGCGATAATACACTTACTTCACATGTATCAAGGGATATGCGTGTCAGGGCTTGAGATCTTGGGACCTGTCAAACACATTAAATGTATATACAACCCTGCTTAGCCAATTCCATGTGTGTAGCTTATGAAATCTTTCTCCTACAGTAGCCAGTACTCTTCTAAATGAAGAAATATATAAATAAATACAATTCCATATTTCAATGCAAAATTGCTAGCTGCTAAACTTGGTCTACACAGACTGTGCACTGAAACCGTGCAAGCTCTCGCAGCCTGCTGGCAGTTCCGCAGATGACGTCACGAATCTGGCTCCAGACTCCCTTGGGGTTTTTCCAGATGCGTTTTTTTTTTTTTTTTCTGCTGTGTAGACAGATGGCCTTGTGCAAAATTACCCTTCTGGATGAGTGTGTAAAGGGACATACTTTCATATAAAAAAACGAAATTGGTCCAGGATATGCACTTTAATGTTAAGAGGCTTTTGGGAAACTCACCGCAGATCCGCTGTGGCGACCCCTAATGGGCGCAGCCGAAAGAAGGAGAAAAAGACACTATAAATAACACCTTGATATTATTTTGCATTTCGGAAAGGATTCATTCATTCATCTCCAAGAAGCACTTTATCCTGCTCAGAGCTGTGATGGACCCAGAGCCTGTCCTGGGAACAGTGTGTAAAGCAGGACTACATCCTGGATGGGATGCCAGCCTGTGCTTTATTAAAGATGAGGCACATTACCAAGTCTGAGGAAATTCAGCATGTGACTAGGGAACATCCTCAGAAACGTTGACACACGTACAGTAGAGAGCGTATTATTCTGCTGCATTGCCATGTGGTTTTTCATGGTTTTCAGGCTGTCGGACTCATTCTACAAGGAGATCATGCAGAAGATAAAGTTCTTGAATCTTGATTGCGGTGCGATTCTGTTAAATATGACGGTGAGCTCCATATCACCACTTCACCACTTCATAAGTGACAAACATCCCTGTAGGAGAGAAAACCTATGTTTTCACTCTCTTCCCCCCCTCCCCCCATCTGTCCCTCTGAGTTACATGTCAATCCTGAGATTGAGATGCTGACCTCTTCTGTTTCTCGGACCTGCCTGATCCATCCTGATGCCCTGTGTCTGGTCGGAGTCTCATCACATCGCTCCTGTGGAGGACGGCCCCATATGGACAGTTGAAAGTCACACTTGGAAGATACTCTGGACACGTACAGTAATGCTTTTATGGCTGAGGACTACAGTTGACTTTCTAACTTTAGGACTGCAGTTGTCATGAACAGTTTTGCACTCAAGTTTCCGTCAATGAATAGTTTATAACATCAATGAAACCGACTTCATGTTAAAACTGTTAATGTTATAGTCATGTTGTCTGTTGTCGCCCAAATGAGGATGGGTTCCTTTTTGAGTCTGGTTCCTCTCGAGGTTTCTTCCTCATGTTGTCTGAGGGAGTTTTTCCTTGCCACTGTCGCCACAGGCTTGCTCATTGGGGATAGATTAGGGATAAAATTAGCTTATGTTTAAAGTCATTCAAATTCTGTAAAGCTGCTTTGCGACAATGTCTATTGTTAAAAGCGCTATAGAAATAAACTTGACTTGACTTGACTTGTATGTTGGAGCCGCTCCCAGGGACCAGACCCATTCAGTGAAGGTGTGTGGTACTGTTGTGAGATAGCATGCATGCTATCTGACTGCCTCAGCTCAATACAAGGCATGTCTTAGAGACAGAAGATGTGCATCTGTCACTGCACGAGTTAGCTTGCCCACCTCAACATTGTCTTAGAGATCATGCCCAAGTCAAGGTCACAGTGTCTTCCCTATACAGAACCCTTAGTAGGATGGGTCCACTTTGACACCTTAAAGATCTGCACTTTCCAAAAGCTGTTTATACCCAAGACTGACTCTTGCTGTAACCATAAAGGCTGTCCTGTGCTCATCCCAGGACTCTTAGTCACATTTTGCTCATACTGAACCTCCTGTAAACACACTTAGTCTTTGTCTTTATAGTATACCATTTTGTGTGAGTAATGATTTATAGTCCCACTGTCTGGTGTTCTCTATCATCATCATTAAGCCTCAAGAGGTCGGGACACCCGCAACCACCTTGTACCACACTTCTCGGTTGTTCATTGCACTCCCCAAGTCTGACCTTTGTATCCCTGAGTCCCTCGCGATGATGTTGGGGAAGGTCATTCTCCTTGAGTGGACGTGGCCGCTCGGTTTCCAGAGCAGAATTGACTGGGTCACGTCACCTGTTGCACAATGACAGTGACCGGCAAATTGGAGGCGTCGCTTTGTGAGTGTCTGGGAAATAGGTGGAATGTTTCCATAGATGCACTCATGTGTGGCGTGCTCTGACCAGTGAATGTTTTGGACACGTCGAAGCAAGTTGGTATATGCTCCATCTAGCCATTGTTGGTGTTCTCTATAAGAGGATGGGTTTCTCATTAGGGATCCATATCTACAGATATCTGTAAAGCCACTATGTGGTGATGTGTCAAATGTGACACTGTTTCCTGAGATCTTAATGACACGCTTTGGTCAAAATACTACAAGGATAAATCACCACAGCTCCCTTCTCACTCTGTCTGTTCAAAACGGCTGATTTGAGGAACAGCCTGTTCTTTTAAATGATAATGAGCCACTGCTTACCCCACCCCCTCTTCCACTAGCCAACTAGGTAGCACTTTCCTCATGAATATTAATTCACAAAGGCCATACTGACTGGGTGTCTGTCTTATTTCAGAGTTTGTGGGTTCTTTGGCATGCTAGATACCCAACTGTATGTGCAACTTGAGAAAGTGAGGTTTTTTTTTTTGTAATATGTCTCCTTTAAAAGTGTTATACAAATACAGTTGAATTGATTTAAATTCAGCTTTGCTTATTGGAAAAACAATCTTTGAATAGCTTTATCTTTGAATAAAGAATTTCTTTCCTGAACCAAGTACGTCAATAATCTTCACAGAACAAAACCTGTCTGGTTTTCTGGATGTTTTATGGTTGGTGCAAAGCAATGCCCTTTTTCATGAATGTTGTTTTTACAAGGTGATTATCGATTAAGCAAAGCAGGAACTCATTCAATACGACCTTTGTTCTTAGTTTTGTTCAGTGTGGTACACGCTATAAATCATAAATGTCTGATTATTGATTTTGTTTTCACACCTGCCAGCATGTAATGGGCTGAAGTGTATACTCATGACACACAGCGGTTGTCAGAGAGTTCCTCAGGCAGTCCTTAGGCCAAGTGGAGGACTCTAGGGATGATGGGTCCAAACTAGTATTGTAGTCGAGTCACTAAACCTCGAGTCCGAGTCCAGTCTCGAGTCCCCAGTGTTCAAGTCCAAGTCATTGGACACATGACGTATGAACAGGTAAATGTGCGTTCTCTTTATCAGGGAGTGTGAATTATTCTGTCAGAGATGGTTGGGAGATGGATATAAGTGCAGAAGGCGTGTTTATTAATACAAGTGAAGACAGGTAAACAATCCAGAATGGCAGGCAAAATCGTAAAACGGTGAAACAGGCAATAGGTCAAGCGAGGCACAAACAGGCTAATCAAAGACGAGAAACAGGAAATCAGGGATCAGGAAACCAAACTAGGAAATAAGGCTCCATAATGTGTCAGCAACGCAACTCAATACTTCGAAAAGTAAGTGTGTTTTCACATTTTTATATAGGCGCGCTGATTGCGCCTTAATCCTGTGCAGGTGCGCGTTGTTTACGGTGCGTGCGAGAGTCCGCTTGGCACGCGCACTGTCCGGAGCGCGCCCGAGAGTCTATAGGATGCACGCGCCAAGGCGCGCAGGTGTGACACTCTTGCACGAAATTAGTACAAAAATTAATGTAGATATAAATATCTTATGCCAAATTATTATGGCATGTTACAAAAAATAAATTAAAAATCCGAGTCCTCGTCTCCAATTTATGAGTCCGAATGCAGTTAATGCACGAGTCCAAGTCCGAGTCATCAGTGCTCAAATCCAAGTCAAGTCACGAGTCTTTAAAATTAGGACATAAGTTGGACTCGAGTCCGACTCCTGGATTCGAGTACTACAAGCCTGGTCCAAACTAGTGCCGCTACATATAAAAAATAAAAATAAAAACCACCACACACACACACACACTTTTTTTTATCTCAATCCATTTCACGCAGCAGTGAACACATATTAATCTTACCCTGACAGATGTCAGAATTGTCAATACTTTGGGGAAAAAAGGAGGAAGAAACATGCACTTCACTGTGTTTTGTGAAACAGAATCGAATATTAAGGCGATCCCAATGTAGGTACACACAGTCCCTTTTAGAACTACAGATCCCATCAACTAACTTCCGCGATGACCTACGTCACTCCTGGGCGGGATCACCTACGTCACATCCTCCATGACCCTATAAGTGACTCAAGCACACTTCTGTCTTCCTCTTTGGCTCTGTGAACTTCGTCTACAGACATAAAGAGGCACTCTCTTCGGACCGTCCGAAATCACGACTTCTGCCTGGCAAGAAAGAAACTCAGCGCATTTTCGTTTACCACTGGCCACGGTAAACTACTTAAAGGCGTCACGCAGTGGCGATAAAAGTCGCATTATTCTGCACCAGAATGCTTTCAAGATTCGAAATAAATTGACCGTCGATTTTTCAAAAGCTTCCCGCAGTTGTAATCGGTCCTTATTTGATCATGCCCATCACTTGAAATTTTCCGCGTTCGCAGCGCCCCCTCTCGGTCAATGGAACAGCTGCGTGACGTCATACCAGTAACCACTCGGTGCAGTTGCAATGACGGACACACCAGAAAATAGGAGTGATGCTGAGGAAATTAGCTTTGATTTTACCGATACAGAAGAAGAAAATGGCCCACAAGTAGAGATTTTGACAGCTGAATGTCCTGGTGGTATCCAGCATTACAGATTTGAACCTGAGCGCTCATCTTCAGAAGAAAATGAGGACAGTTCTGACGACGACAGAAACAAAGACGGGCGACTTGAAGACTTGTTTTGGTTGGTTTCTCTGACTAAATCACTACTTATGTGTATTTTTAAAGACCATTTTCACTTGAATTAGAATGCTGTGTGATTAATCTATGATTGTGTGTAATACTGATAGCTGTAGGGGGTGAAAGTATAGCTAGAAAGATTGAATTCTAGCAACTTGACAGCTTGCGATCTCGCAAAATGCAGTGGGCCTTCTGATACAGTAGACCCCTTGATATTCCAGTTTTCATCATTTTCCTTTTATTGCGGTTGATTTTAACTTGATATTCAGTATGTTATAGGCTGGGAGTATTGAGCTTTGTATTGTATTGTTTAGTAAACGTACAATCGTCAGTAATAAGTGATAATTATTAGTTAAAGGCAGCTCTGTGGCATAAATCTTTCAATTAATCTTCTGTCATCCATTTGCTAAAATTATGTGCCACATGTGTTATCAAGACAACACTTCATGTGACAAAGAAAGATATGACAAATACATAAATGTATGAAAATCATTTTGTACAATTAATGATTGATACATAGAAACACTTAACACGTGTGTGGCAGCGGGGGCGTGGTCAAGCGCCGGTCTGTGACAGGAGGGCGGAGCCAGGGAAGGTGAGTGGCAGAATCATTACACCTGACGGTAATTAACCTGTGTTTTCCCAGTAACCGCGCCCTATTTAAGGAGGCAGAGGGAGAGCAGAGAAGAGCTCATCCCGGGACAAGAACACAGTGTGTGTGTTTCGCTATCAGATTAAAACTGGCGGTTATACTGAAAAGTCTGGCAATAAAAAGCCTATTTGCATCTGAAGCGTTGTCCTGCCGTCCTCTGTGCTCCACCCACACTTCAGAGAGCTCTACAGTGGTGCCAAAACCCGGGACAAGGTGGAGCACCAACCTCGCAGCCCCATGGAATCCTCCCCGTTCGCGGACCTGGTCCACGCCCTCGCCACGGCTCAGCAAAGCCAGCACCAGGTGCTCGTCACGCTCCGAAAGGAGCAAGAGCGGCGCTTCGAAGCCCTGGTGCTGGCCCAGCAGGAAGATCGCGAGGCGTTCCGGCATCTCCTCGCGTCGGCGGGGTCCACCAGCGCCCCGGCCTCGGGCCCGTCTCCCCTCACCGTGACCAAGATGGGCCCGAAGGACGACCCCGAGGCGTTTCTCACATTGTTCGAGCAGGTTGCCGAAGCCTCGGGGTGGCCGATGGAGCAGCGCGCAGCGCGCCTCCTTCCCCTCCTGACGGGAGAGGCGCAGCTGGCCGCGCTATAACTCCCCGCCGACCGGCCTACGCGGACCTTCGCCGGGCCATCCTCCAGCGCGAACGGCCCGGCGAAGGTCCGCGTGGGCCGGCCGGCGGGGAGTTATAGCGCGGCCAGCTGCGCCTCTCCCATCAGGAGGGGAAGGAGGCGCGCCGCGCGCTGCTCCATCGGCCACCCAGAGGCTTCGGCGACCTGCTCGAACAATGTGAGAAACGCCTCGGGGTTGTCCTTCGGGCCCATCTTGGTCACGGTGAGGGGAGACGGGCCCGAGGCCGGGGCGCTGGTGGACCCCGCCGACGCGAGGAGATGCCGGAACGCCTCGCGATCTTCCTGCTGGGCCAGCACCAGGGCTTCGAAGCACCGCTCTTGCTCCTTTCGGAGCGTGACGAGCGCCTGGTGCTGGCTTTGCTGAGCCGTGGCGAGGGCGTGGACCAGGTCCGCGAACGGGGAGGATTCCATAGGGCTGCGAGGTTGGTGCTCCACCTTGTCCCGGGTTTTGGCACCACTGTAGAGCTCTCTGAAGTGTGGGTGGAGCACAGAGGACGGCAGGACAACGCTTCAGATGCAAATAGACTTTTTATTGCCAGACTTTTCAGTATAACCGCCAGTTTTAATCTGATAGCGAAACACACACACACTGTGTTCTTGTCCCGGGATGAGCTCTTCTCTGCTCTCCCTCTGCCTCCTTAAATAGGGCGCGGTTACTGGGAAAACACACAAAACACAGGTTAATTACCGTCAGGTGTAATGATCCTGTCACAGTCCGGCGCTTGACCACGTCCCCGCTGCCACAATGTGTTTTTAAAAAAATTATTTTTTTCTATCAATACCTAGCCATGACCTTGAAATCAGATCCATTGATAACAGTCACAAATAGTGTTCAGTGTTTGTTGTTACAGCCAAACACAATACACCGATTAGGCATTTTGTATCAGAGAATATTAATACATCATTTCATAGTGTTTTGAGTGTTCAAAACTATCCACAAACTGAATAAATCCACAAAATCCGCAATGTAAACAACTCTGGTAAACGCACGCCATAGAGAAAACATGGGGACAGGCCAGCATCACCCAAGGGAGGTTACTGGTATGACGTCACACATAAGTTGACCTAGTTAACGGCTGGCTGCCTAAATTTGGCTGTGTGCATCAACTTTAAATGCTTGTAGCGGGCGCATCGTGACACTGAGATCGCGGGAAACCGAGGGGCTTGAATAACCCACCAAACCTGACATTTTGACACATGATATAGCCTGATTGCTGAAATTACCGCACGACGCCTTTAAATCATGCTCTCATATTCAGAGTGAGTTACAACTGGTTTTTATGTGTTCATTATAAGTAATGTTATGACTGCAGCCCAAAGCAGTTAATTAAAGTTAGAAGCGACCGGATTCCTTCTGACTTAATCACTGTGCACATTATTGAGCAGAAGCTCTTCTTCACGAACGACGAAGCATCGGACCAAGAATTCACGGACGCGACCCACGTGCTCCTGTGGACTCCAAAAGTTTCGGAACATCTCTGCATTCCTACATAGGAGCAAAATTACTGGAAGTAAGACTGGCATTTTGGGCAAAAACTAGTCTTAGGAATTAGCTTTATGAAGTAGTGTGAATTTAAACTCAGGAACTGTTTAACTGTGCACACTGTAGATACTCAGAGTGTTGAATTGATCATTGTTCTATGTGTCCTCTCAGTTGTTTTAATAGATAGGTTGTTGCATGCTCTATCCCTATCCTTCCTAACACTTTTAATTTCATTATTACACATATTTGGATCTCATCAAGGTTTCAGTGGATTTAGTAATGTTATAAGCTAGTGGGTTATGCCGCTTTTCCACTACAAACGCAGCTGAGTTGGGCTGAGCCGTGCCGTGCTGAGTTGGGCTGAGTCGAGCTGAGCGGGGCTGTTGGAGTTGCATTTCGACTACAACCGCGCTGAACCGTGCTGGCTGGAAGTGGGTGGACACATTGGGTGGAGTTAGCGAAAGTGGGTGGACGTCACATGATGTCGTTAAGCAGCGCAAACAGTGACATCAGTGAGCTTTTAAGTGGTAGTCTCACGACCCGGATAGTAAACAATAAACATTGAGGACATGGAGTCGTTAGTGTTGCTGGTCTTGGTGCTGTGGCTTGTTGTCACCAACAACGCCAACAGATACTGGCAAGAGCGTATAGATGAGGCGAGGCGCATAAGGCTTCAGAAATTCTCGTAATTCGTAATTATTATTCTTCCGGGTTTACGGTGTTTACAGATCCCAGCGTGCTCGCGGGGCGTGTGTGGGCATGTGAGGACACTCCTCCTCACCAATCAGTGCACAGGGGAGTGTCTGCTCACGCCCCCAGCCTCACTCGGCTCGCTTTGGCTCGCTTCAGCCCCACTCCAAAACGATGCGAGTTTTAGGGGCTAAGCAGGGCTGAAGCGAGCCGAGTCGTGCTGTTCTTTGGTAGTCGAAACGCGAGCCGTGTCGGGCTGAAGTGAGCTGAAGCGAGCTGAAGTGAGCTGAAAAAGGGTAGTGGAAAAGGGCCATTAGTTGCCACGGCTAATTCTTTTGTCTCAAGGCAAGCCACGAGGTAGTCTCACCTCCCCCAACACATAGATAAAATTCCAATCCCTGAAACACACACACACCCCTTTCTCTCCCTCACACACACACACACACACACACACACACACACACACGCTCATCAAGTATATGACCATATTGTATATAATGCATTCAACTGCTATTATTCATTTAGTATCTGTGTTATAATAAATTCAATTATTATTGAAACTGTGTGTTTATTTGTTGCTCCTATATACTGGAAGTCACACAATCTAAAAGACCTCCAAATTGCCTTCAGTGTGCTATTGGCTGTAGCTTGGTAAGTGATACATTATTGCTGCATTGGAAGTCTCATCTCATCTCATTATCTCTAGCTGCTTTACCCTGTTCTACAGGGTCGCAGGCAAGCTGGAGCCTATCCCAGCTGACTATGGGCGAAAGGCGGGGTACACCCTGGACAAGTCTCCAGGTCATCACAGGGCTGACACATAGACACAGACAACCATTCACACTCACATTCACACCTACGGTCAATTTAGAGTCACCAGTTAACCTAACCTGCATGTCTTTGGACTGTGGGGGAAACCGGAGCACCCGGAGGAAACCCACGGGGACACGGGGAGAACATGCAAACTCCGCACAGAAAGGCCCTCGCCGGCCACGGGGCTCGAACCCGGACCTTCTTGCTGCATTGGAAGTGATCATTAATAATTTGGAATATACCATAATTTAGCTGTTTGGTAATTTATTATTAAACACCAAAATTAATGGTATTATTAATGAGACTGATTTAATGAGACTGATTTAATGATTTAATGAGACTGATTTAATGAGATTGATCACTTAAGACCAATTGCACCTACACCAAAGATTAAAAAAAAAAAAGCACATTTCCAGTTTTATTCACTTTGTAAACCTCATCATGGCTTGCATTCTTTCTTTGAGACGGGAAACTAAAATCAATTTAATCCTTCTATTTTTGGCAATGCATTAATATTTACATTATTGGTTTTATTTATGTTTTACCAAGCCTACTAATCCAAAGTTTTTCTTTCAGGGACTTTCACTCATATATGATACAAAGACGAGGCTACTGAGCCCAGTGGTGGTGGTGAATTAGTTAAATGTAGGTTGCGATTTTAGCTTTGAGACACAAGATGGAAGCATAATGACGCTTCTTTGGGTTGGCCCCTTTTATTGCTGTTCTCACCACAATTTTGTCAACTTTCCCTGAGGTTCAGGTTCCTGGCCCTGTTCCTGGAGGACCCCTTATCCTGCACATCTGATAGTTTGTTTAGTGGGAAGGACTGTTAACAATTTGTTCAATCATGCAGGGAAATGAGTAAAATGTGTAAGACAGGGGTATACTCTAGGACCAGGGTGTTGAATCTGTGCTTTAAAGAGTTAGACCATGGGGTGTTTGTAATACAAGGAGAAGAGGGATTCGTGTGTTTTCTGGGTTAGATCTTCTCCTGGAGACTACAGTTATGTTAACTCAACCCTGACCATGCAAAGTCTTCCCTTACTAACTTCACTTTAGCTAATAAGGAACTGAGCCAGATAGCAAGCGTGGAGTCGCTGTTTGCAAATGATGAGAGAAGCTCACAAGGACGCGTTAATAAACAGCCGATCTGATCCAACAGAAGAACATGTTAGTAATGTTGACATCAGCTGAACAGAAGTGTGTGCTGGACATCGTATGTTTGCGTACTAGCTGGAAGAGAAAAGTGAACATTTAATCAGCTGCCACATACATATAGGACAGTCGACTACATAAAACAGAAAAGATCACTGAAACATAACACACCTTGGCATTTTTGAAAATAAAGTCTGCTGGGGTTGCTCTTTAAACTCTACAGCGTTAGCGTTCATGCGTGTGCTTAGACAGCTTCAGTCACCTTTTCATTTTCAAATGCCTTCTGCTCCTGGAGTTGACAGATTTGTTGACCTGGCTCTCTAATGTACTTTATTTGAGCTAATAAAGTACTGAGAGCCCTTCATATGGCGACGGTGAGTCTGGAAATGACAAGGAAACATTGTTTTATTACAGTCCAAAAACAGCAATAAATATCTGTGCAAACACTCCCCTCCCCCCAACACACACACGCTTTTAGGTATGATATTTTTGGTCAACCTCACAATTATTTAATTACATAATTAATAGACCTCATTTTTTAGATCAAATTTTGACAATGCTGTCATTCATTCATTCATTCATTCATTCAATCTTCATAATGTTTTAGGTCTCATTGTTGCCATCACTGTTTGTTCATTCATTCATTCTACAACATGTTTTAGATCTGATATCTTCTGACCAGAGCGGCACAGTGGTGTAGTGGTTTGCGCTGTCGCCTCATAACAAGAAGGTTCTGGGTTCGAGCCCAGCGGCCTTTCTGTGTGGAGTTTGCATGGTCTCCCCATGTCTGTGTGGGTTTCCTCCGGGTGCTCCAGTTTCCCCCACAGTCCAAAGACATGCAGATTAGGCTAATTGGTGGCTGTAAACTGACCCTAGGTGTGAATGTGAATGGTTGTTTGTCTCTATGAGGCTGTCCACACGGCAACGGATTCAGGTGAATCTGATAAACTTGTTTATCATTTCAGCCTGGCGTCCACATGGCACCGGCATTTTGGGTGCCCCAAAACGATATTTTTTGAGAACGGGTTCCAGAGTGGAAAAATTTGGCAATGGCGCCGTTGCAAAGTCGTCTGGATGAGTAGAACGGATTTGTTTACGATGACATCACAACCACATGACTAGAACAAGCAGCACTCTCGCTGTTTTGTATGAACCACTGCATTGCATTCACTTTTGTATCCAGCTTTTCTTTTAAATAAACAAGTAACTGAACCATTTCTTGAATTTATTTTTTTTATTGGATAAGACTGCTTTTCAAGATGTTCACACACACAATATAAAAAGTTATATAAATTATATAAAAATGCTTTTCAAAATGTTCACACACAATAAGAAAATTAAGTTATATAAAACTATGCACACTAATAAAACTAATTTGTACACACAGAAGGCACGATTTCCTCCCGTAGTTGCAGCCATCTTCTTCTTGTTGTTGTGTGTTTGTTCCTGAGTGCTTCACGCCGGGTAGAAGAAGGGGTTTATGCGCATGCGTCCTACTTCTTCTATTGTTCTGGTGTCTCTGATGGGACCGTCTTACAGCGCACGTAGAGGTGTGGCATGTGTATTGCATCGTTTTCAGCAAGCGTTGCGTTGCCATATGTACCTGATATTTTACTGATCCGTTGCCCATGTGGACACAATATTTTTTTTAAATAAAATCTCATTGCCGTTGTCGTGTGGATGTAGCCTATGTGCCAGCCCTGCGATGATCTGGCGACTTGTCCAGGGTGTGCCTCGCCTCTCACCCATAGTCAGCTGGGATAGGCTCCAGCTTGCCTGCAGCCCTGCACAGGATAAGTGGTTATGGATAATGGATATGGGGGGGAACCAGAGAAGCCATGGCTTAATGGTTAAAAAAGCAGCTTTGGGACAAAAAGGTGGGTGGTTCGATTCCCTGGACCAGCAGGACTGGCTGAAGTGCCCTTGACCTAACCCCCAACTGTTCCAGCAAGAGTGGTCGTGTACCTTGTGTCTGATTAGCCAAAGAAAAGCTGGTGACCAACATCACCATTCATTCATTCATTCATTCATTCAACACTGTTTTAGGTCTGATGTTTTCTGACCAACACCACCATTCATTCATTCATTCATTCATTCATTCATTCAACACTTTTAGGTCTGATGTTTTCTGACCAACATCACCATTCATTCATTCATTCATTCATTCATTCATTCATTCAACACTGTTTTAGGTGTGATGTTTTCTGACCAACATCACATTTAATTCATTCATTCATTCAACACCGTTTTAGGTGTTTTCTGACCAACATCATCTTTAATTCATTCATTCATCCAACACCGTTTTAGGTCTGATGTTTTCTGACCAACATCACCATTCATTCATTCATTCATTCATTCAATTATTCAATACTATTTTAGGTCTGATGTTTTCTGACCAACATCACCTTTCATTCATTCATTCATTCAACACTATTTTAGGTGTGATGTTTTCTGACCAACATCACCATTCATTCATTCATTCATTCATTCAACACTGTTTTAGGTCTGAAGTTTTCTGATCAACATCACCTTTAATTCATTCATTCATTCAGCACCGTTTTAGGTCTGTTTTCTGACCAACATCACCTTTCATTCATTCATTCATTCATTCATTCAACACTGTTTTAGGTCTGATGTTTTCTGATCAACAGCACCATTCATTCATTCATTCATTCATTCAACACTGTTTTAGGTGTGTTTTCTGACCAACATCATCTTTAATTCATTCATTCATTCAATACCATTTTAGGTCTGATGTTTTCTGACCAACATCACCATTCATTCATTCATTCATTCATTCATTCAACACTGTTTTAGGTCTGATGTTTTCTGACCAACATAACTTTTCATTCATTCATTCATTCATTCATTCAACACTATTTTAGGTCTGATGTTTTCTGACCAACATCACCATTCATTCATTCATTCATTCATTCATTCATTCAACACTGTTTTAGGTCTGATGTTTTCTGACCAACAGCACCTTTCATTCATTCATTCATTCATTCATTCAACACTGTTTTAGGTCTGATGTTTTCTGACCAACATCACCTTTAATTCATTCATTCATTCATTCATTCATTCAACACTGTTTTAGGTGTGATTTTTTCTGACCAACATCACCATTCATTCATTCATTCATTCATTCATTCAACATTGTTTTAGGTCTGATGTTTTCTGACCAATATCACCATTCATTCATTCATTGTACAGAACATTTTATCTCTGGTCCTTTTCATTGACTTCATGTATTCATTCCTTCACTCATGTCCAAAGCTTGATGTGTGAGATTTAAATAAACTTTAGCCCAGATATTCCTGCATGTAACTCTTTTCCAGCGTGTTAAGTGCATCAGCGCGGTGGAGCTGCGCATCCGGATTCGGACCCTGAGCAGTTTCCGCCTTACAGCAGCCCACAGTGCGCGAGCTCGAGCT
Source organism: Neoarius graeffei (assembly GCF_027579695.1). Taxonomy (NCBI): domain Eukaryota; kingdom Metazoa; phylum Chordata; class Actinopteri; order Siluriformes; family Ariidae; genus Neoarius; species Neoarius graeffei. The sequence continues at coordinate 13,858,480 of NC_083595.1, forward strand.
GGAGGAGGATGCCGGTCTGCGCGCGCTCTGATCCGCACAGATTTTGGAGACAGGTTTTTAATTAGCGCGCGCTTGCCGCATCCGACAGCTCCACTTAACGCGTCCGTGTGGTGCGGGGTGGAGGGAGAGAGAGAGAGAGAGAGAGAGAGAGAGAGTGTGTGTGTGTGTGTGTGTGTGTGTGTGCTGAAGGTGCGCCTGTCTCGCCTCCCTTCCATCGCTTCGTGCGCAGGTGCCACGTTCCTAACGTGCCGAGAGGCTTAAAGCGCGCGCATCACGCAGACACCATGGCGGAGGAGCCGCAGCGCGGGGACGCACACCAGCAACCGGAGTATGTGAGCAGACAGAGGGAGGCAGATAAAGAGCCAGAGGGGGAAGGAAAGAGAGAGGGAGAGGCATCCGGAGAGACTTTCACCATGGAGCAGGAGATGAAGATCAGCGACGTGGAGGATAAAGGTACAGGCGGATAAAACACTGCGCACACACACACTGTGTGCGTGCGTGAATGTGGAGGTGTTGATGCATTACTGACACTCTTATGCTCTTTTGATACTTTGACATCTAAAGTAAAAAGTAAGTGTGTGTGTGTGTGTGTGCGTGCGTGTAAACTGGACTCTTTCACCAATTCTGCCTAACAAACACTAGTACAGTATTGTATACACAGTGCAAAGTTCCAATGCATGCACATACTTGTCAATATCACTTATGCTACATCATTGTTTTGAAAGGGTATTGAATCCTCATCTCATCTCATCTCATCTCATCTCATCTCATCTCATCTCATCTCATTATCTGTAGCCGCTTTATCCTGTTCTACAGGGTCGCAGGCAAGCTGGAGCCTATCCCAGCTGACTACGGGCGAAAGGCGGGGTACACCCTGGACAAGTCTCCAGGTCATCACAGGGCTGACACATAGACACAGACAACCATTCACACTCACATTCACACCTACGGTCAATTTAGAGTCACCAGTTAACCTAACCTGCATGTCTTTGGACTGTGGGGGAAACCAGAGCACCCGGAGGAAACCCACGCGGACACGAGGAGAACATGCAAACTCCGCACAGAAAGGCCCTCGCCGGCCACGGGGCTCGAACCCAGACCTTCTTGCTGTGAGGCGACAGCACTAACCACTACACCACCGTGCCACCCAGTATTGAATCCTATGAATTATTATTATTATTATACACACACTGCATGGTGGAGGCTTTGAGTGACTGATCAGAAGGTCAGGGGTTCAAACCCCAGCACCACCAATCTGCCACTGTTCGAGTCTTGAGCAATAACCCTAACCCTGTCTGCTCCAGGGGGGCTGTATCATGACTGACCCTGTGCTCTGACCCCAACTTCCTGACAAGCTGGGATATGCGTGTTATATGCGACAAATAACAGCTTCTTCTTCTTCTTTTATACATACTATAGTATAGTACATAGTGTAACAGGGAGTGGTACCATACTTGTACTATACTATACAATGCTATGCTATAATATACTATGGTAATATATGTAATACATGATTAAATTACTATGTTATAGTATACTGTTATATTTTTCTATAGATGATGCTATACTGCAATATACTTATTAGTATGCATACACTATAGTATAATATAGAGTGTAGTAGATAGTTGTGCTGCACTATACCATGCTATTCTACAGTGGTGCCTGAAAGTTTGTGAACCCTTTCGAATTTTCTAGATTTCTCCATAAATATGACCTAAAACATCATCATCTTCAGATTTTCACACAAGTCCTAAAAGTAGAGAAATAGAACCCAGTCAAACAAATGAGACAAAAATATTATACTTGGTCATTTATTTATTGAGGAAAATGATCCAATATTACACATCTGTGAGTGGCAAAAGTAAGTGAACCTCTAGGATTAGCAGTTAATTTGAAGGTGAAATTAGAGTCAGGTGTTTTCAATCAATGGGATGACAATCAGGTGTGAGTGGACAACCTGTTTTATTTAAAGAACAGGGATCTATCAAAGTCTGAGCTTCACAACACGTGTTTGTGGAAGTGTATCATGGCACGAACAAAGGAGATTTCTGAAGACCTCAGAAAAAGCATTGTTGATGCTCATCAGGTTGGAAAAGGTTACAAAACCATGTCTAAAGAGTTTGGACTTTCAAAGAGACGGTGTGCATGGCAGGGTTGCAAGGAGAAAGCCACTGCTCTCCAAAAAGAACATTGCTGCTCATCTGCAGTTTGCTAAAGATCACGTGGACAAGCCAGAAGGCAATTGGAAAAATGTTTTGTGGACGGATGAGACCAAAATAGAACTTTTTGGTTTAAATGAGAAGCGTTATATTTGGAGAAAGGAAAAGACTGCATTCCAGCATAAGAACCTTATCCCATCTGTGAAACATGGTGGTGGTAGTATCATGGTTTGGGCCTGTTTTGCTGCATCTGGGCCAGGACGGCTTGCCATCATTGATGGCACAATGAATTCTGAATTATACCAGCGAATTCTAAAGGAAAATGTCAGGACATCTGTCCATGAACTGAATCTCAAGAGAAGGTGGGTCATGCAGCAAGACAACGACCCTAAGCACACAAGTCGTTCTACCAAATAATGGTTAAAGAAGAATAAAGTTAATGTTTTGGAATGGCCAAGTCAAAGTCCTGACCTTAATCCAATCGAAGTGTTGTGGAAGGACCTGAAGCAAGCAGTTCATGTGAAGAAACCCACCAACATCCCAGAGTTGAAGCTGTTCTGTATGGAGGAATGGGCGAAAATTCCTCCAAGCCAGTGTGCAGGACTGATCAACAGTTACCGGAAACATTTAGTTGCAGTTATTGCTGCACAAGGGGGTCACACCAGATACTGAAAGCAAAGGTTCACATACTTTTGCCACTCACAGATATGTAATATTGGATAATTTTCCTCAATAAATAAATGACCAAGTATAATATTTTTGTCTCATTTGTTTAACTGGGTTCTCTTTATCTACTTTTAGGACTTGTGTGAAAATCTGATGATGTTTTTGGTCCTATTTATGCAGAAATCTAGAAAATTCTAAAGGGTTCACAAACTTTCAAGCACCACTGTATATACATTAGACCTTTCTATAGAATCCTATGCTATGCCATACTGCAATATACTATAGTTGTACCTGTATATTATATTCACTATATATTCTCTATACACTCTATATGATATTTAAATAATATTGGCTGGCTTTGAGTGGTCTATCAGATATATTCCATTCAGCTCGCATGATATTGAGCAAGTTGAAGACGGGTAGCTGAATGGAATATATCTGATCGACCACGAAAAAAGTCAGCCAATGTTGTTATTATTATTATTATTATTATTATACACTCTCTTCATATCAGCTTTCTCAAAGGCCAACGCTAGCTTACTCGCGACTCAGTGCTGTTAGTGCGGCAGTGCAGTCACCTTCCAGCCGGTGTAGTGTTAGCGCAGGCCAATGCTAGCGCAATCAAGCCAAATATTATTATTATTATTTTCCCTGTGTAATTTACTTAGTTACTTTTAAAATCAACATCGACAGCTACACACAACAGAGCGACCTGGCAGCCAAAATTCTCTCAAAATCTTCGGTTTTTAATGATACAACCCTCGCAGCCATGTTTGTTTACAAACTGTCACAGTCACTCATTAGCACGGAAGTTTTACATCTCCGAAGTGTCTCTTTTCCAGTTTTTTGATGTCCATTGATATGTTTTTCTCTTGTAAATATGCGTGAAGAATATATAATGAAGTTTTGGTAGCCTTTCGGGCGTTCAACGCGTCTTCAGTTTCAGTTTTCAGTTTATTTATTGAGTGCTTAATCCTAGCACTGGATGTGCCTCGTCTTCTCTCTTTTCCAGCAGACAAAGAAATGATTTTGCGCATGTGCAGCAGAAAAGTTTCGTCATTGGATCTTCGCATGAGCTCTGACGTGTGACATTGTGTTGTCTTGACAACGTGCAATATTATAACAATATTGCACGCTCATTCTCCATTAGGGATAGTGGTATAATACATGGAGTATAAGCGATATGATAACAATATTGCATGCCTAGTAGAAGGGAATAGAACACGTGCTCTTATTCCATGGAAAAAGTGGCCTGTATGTATAATAATATACAATACCTGGTGTCTGTAGTATATTCTACTAAAATATGCTATAGCTGTGTGAAGGGTTGTGTGTGCAGTTATGAAGGGTGAGTACAGATATACACCAGAAGGAACACATTCAGGAATGAGAATGCAAACTTTTGTAGAGTAATCATATACCATACACTGAGAGGCACCAGTAATTATGGATTCTCTGAGGTGACTGGCATCGTACTATTTTGTGAGGGGCACAGCCACGAAGTGTATATCTGTGCTTCTCAGTGTATGGTATATTTGATTTATATCCCTCATCAAAAAATTCCAAATTAAAAGTGTTAACTTTTAGCTTTTGTCTATGAGATTGCATCTCAGCATAAACTCACTGGAGGCACCCATGTTTTTGTTCACGTCGGAGCGACCTTCGACCTACGTATGTGCATGCAATCACTTTTTTTTTAAATTAAATTTTATTTTTTTAAACCATGCTTTCACCTTCCTTGCTAGGCATGATCATGACACATAGATCTACACACAGAAATGCTCATGGAGCCACAGCTGTGACTCGAGTCATCCGTATAGCTTGAAATTGTCAAGTCAGGTCATGGTATATCCAGGATATACCATGACTGACTCACATCATATCCATTTTTTTTATTTTTGACATCACGAAATATATTGCTTAATCAATGATGGAACTATTTTATGCCACGTCAGCCATCTTTGGCCAATCCCTGCACGGGAATTTTTTGATAAGGGATATAGTATAGTATAATACAGAATGGCATAGTATAATACAGTATAAATTCAGAGAGGTTTTAGCCATTACATCTATGCACTGGCCAGGTATAGTATGAATGGGTTATTTTTCAGCATTTTCCTTCGCTTAGCCTTTGGTACTCCAATACCCTTCCCTACAAGGCAGCAGGGGTTGAAAGAAATAAACAGTGGCTGCTGCTTCTCAACCACTGAGTTGCTAGATGGCCATTTCACCTGTCGTGAGGTTAATCTGCCCTTTATCAGGTCTTGTTTTTACTCCTGCTGGGTGTCTAGCCACCCTCCTCACCAAATTGGTGGGGGAGCCAGTTTAGTTGCCGACCACTCGACCCATGGACAGGTAGTACTGGATACATGGTTACCAGTATCACTCAAAAAAGAGTGACCTGACCACAAGGATAGAGTATCAGCTGGACAAATACGTGAAATAACTGGTTTTGCTGACATTCTAATAGAAATTAAGAAAAGGAAATGGAGATGGGCGGGCCACTTAATGCGGAGAACCAATAACAGATGGACCATGAAAACAACAGTATGGCAACCGCAAACTGGTAAAAGAAAACGAGGTTGGCAGAAGAAATGATGGTGGGACGAGCTGAAAGCATTTGGAGGTCGGCACTGGGAGAGAATTGCAGTCAACTGGAAGGAGTGGAAGAATTTAGAGGAGGGCTTCATCCAGCAGTGGATAGATACAGCCATAGAGTAAACTAAACTAAATACAGTATAGTAAAGTATAGTATGGTATAATACAGTATAGAATAGTATAGCTTAGCAAAGTATAGTATAGCATAATATGGTCTGGATTGGGGTGGGATGGGATACTGTACTATATGGAACTGGATTATACTATTCTATGCTATAATTTATGATGAGAAAATATATTTTCATACATGATCCAATACTTTGCTGTGCTATATTATACACTCGTAGAAAAAAATGGCTCCTCAGTGGTTTGGATTATTCCTTTTTTTATGCTAAAGGATACATATTTCAGTACTTTATTTCTACCAGACAGTCCTATGTGACTGACTGATTGGATTTAATTGACAGATCTTCTAGAAAGCAGTCTGCGTCTGAAACCCCATGAGGCTCAAAGTTATCGGAAGAAGGCGTTATGGGTATCCTGGGTGTCCATCGTGGTGACGCTGATCCTTGCCATTGCTGCGTTCAGTAAGTAGTAACTGTTCCATCACAAATGTTCACAGAGTGTGTGCGAAGTATGTGTTCTGATGATTTAATTGGTTTTATGTAGTTAACTTATAAAAACAGAAATAAATAAGAATATTTACTGCCAGAACGTTAAGTTTTAGGGTTTTGCTCAAAGAAGTTCACAAGATCAGGGTACATAAGGGTAGGTACAGGATCAGTGCTTTTTAACAGAGAACCATTTTCAGCAGTGTGCTAACAAATATCTCTGGAGGTTTCACACACATTTGTTTCGAGTTGAAGGTTTTCTCACACATGCACAAAAATATACAATCACCAGCCACTTTATTAGGAACACCCATCCACTTGCTGTTTTTTGCAGTTCTCTAATCAGCCAATCCCTTGACAGCAGCGAAAGGCATAAAATCATGCAGATACAAATCAAGAGCTGCAGTTAATGTTCACTTCAAACATCAGAATGGGAAAATTGTGATCTCAAAGTGTGACTTTCACTGTGGCATGGGTGTTGGTTTGAGCCAGACAGACTGGTTTGAGTATTTCAGAAACTGCTGATCTCCTGGGGTTTTTAGACACAACAGGCTCTAGAGCAGGGGTCACCAAACTACGGCCCGCGGGCCAACTACGGCCCGCCACCCCCTTTTGACCGGCCCCCCAGCCCCCCACCACTTGAACCGGCCCTATGAGGCAATCCCCAAAAGTGGTCATGGCCTATTTTTTTTAAATTGCTTTTTGGCAAATAACATGTCTGCATCTTGTATTTTGTTGATTTTATCAATTAAAATTGATATTTACGTAGTTATAAAATGAGCTATTCATATTTTCTGAATTTTCGTCATATGCTCGCGATCAAGCAGTGACAGGCAGCGCATGAGCAGAGAACTGTCAGTGTTCAGGACAGCAAAATGGCTAGCGGTAAGCGAAAAGCTGACAGAGAGTGCAGAGTTTTTAAAGAACAGTGGACCACTGATTATTTTTTCGTTCGGTGTAAGGACCGTGCAGTTTGTCTTATATGTAAAGAAAATGTGTCGGTTTTCAAAGAATATAATCTGCGTCGTCACTACGAAACCCGCCACAAAGAGTATGCTAGTTTGCGAGGGCAAACAAGAGAAGACAGGATTCGGAGGATGAAATGCGGACTGGCTGCACAACAGGATGTATTCCTTCGCCAAACCCAGATCAACCAGGCTGCTGTCCGAGCTAGCTATAAGGCAGCTCACCTACTAGCTACCCATGGAAAGCCGTTTACTGATGGGGACTTTGTTAAAGTATGCATGCTTGCTGTGGCCGAGGAGGTGTGTCCCGACAAGAAGGATGCGCTCAACGCGGTGAGTCTCTCCGCACCTACTATGAGCAGGCGAACCGAAGATTTGGGGGACAACGTGTATGACCAGCTGAATGAGAAAGCGTCAGAATTCGAGTTTTTTGCTTTGGCCATGGATGAGAGCAATGACATGCAGGACACAGCACAACTGCTGTTATCTATTGCTCATATTATAATTTCACTGTTTTTTTAAGTGTATTTATTTTATAGGCCTATTTATTTGACCTTTATTAAGTGCTGCACACTATTATTAATAATATCAACAGGCCTACCTACAATTTATAATTTTTCCACTCACCTTTGCCAGTGTCAATCACCTCAACTAGGCAGATGTTTCTTACCTTGACAGCTTTGATGTTATTTTTATTAGAAAATAAATAAATGGAATATCTGTGGTATTTCAAATTAAAGTGTGAAGACTCGATTACTACTTTTGCAAACCACTAGTAAAGATAAACAAATATGTGCCAGGAATCAAGTGTTGATATAGTAGTGTGGATATAGTGGTGGGGATGGCTGTGCCAGGCTAGTAATCTCTACTACACAATGAGGCCTGCTGGTCGTCATATTTGTCTGGGTCATACAATTCTATGTTATATAGCTGACCCGACCCCGGCCCCCCATCACAGTCAGGAACGACAATGTGGCCCCCAGAGGAAAAAAGTTTGGTGACCCCTGCTCTAGAGTTTACACAGAATGGTGCGAGAAACAAAAAAACATTGAGTGAGCGACAGTTCTGTGGGTGGAAACAAACGCCTTGTTGATAAGAGAGGTCTGAGGATAATGGACAGATTTGAGCTGCCAGGAAGGATATAGTAACTCATATAATCACTCTTTACAACCGTGATGAGCAGGAAAGCATCTCAGCATGCAACAGCAGAAGAACACATTGGTTTCCACTCCTGCAGCCGAGAACAGGAATCTTAGAATCAACAACAAGTTCCTATTAAAGTGGCCGGTGAGTGAATATAGAGCAGCTACTAGCATAGAGTATTACTTATTACGTTTTAAAAACAAATACCAAATATTGAGTGTGCGTCTTAAATATACAGCCAGATCCACAAATATTCAAACATCAACAAAGTTATTGCTATTTGAGCTGTCCACCACAGTATATTAGAGTTGAAATGAAATAATGAATAATTCAGTTTTAAGGAAGAAACCAGACTCAAAAGAGAACACTTCCTCTTCTGGGTGAAACCGGATAAGGTAGAATAAATCAACTATTTGTTACATTCTTGAAAACAAGAATGCACTGGTGAGTTCAGGAATGCCAAATGGCCCAGAAGACCATGGAAGACAACTGTGGTGGATGACAGAATAATTATTTCCCTGATGAAGAAATAACCCTTTACAACCAATGTAAACCATTGGTAAGCCTCAAAAACAGGAAGACCAGATTACAGCTTGCCAAAAAAAAAAGGCTTGTGCAGTTCTTGAACATCTTCCTATGGACAAATGAGACAAAGAAAACTTGTACCAGAATGATGGGAAGAGAAGAGTATGCAGATGGGAAGGCACAAGATCATGAAGATCTGATGCATTCCACATCTCTTTATGGCATGAACATGTATGGCTACCAGTGGAACCGGGATCTCATTTATCAGCCATGCATACTGTATGTCTAATTTTGTGTGTAAACCGTGCATACACATGTTTCCATGCATTGAATGGGAAAGCTTAAGCTTCTGCGTGCGGATGTTCGTATATTTCCGCACACTCCTGACTATGTGCATATAAGAACTCCTTTTAGTGGAAAAGTGTAATAGCAGCTAAAATGTCTATGTGGAGCTTCTATATGACATACTGTCTGTCATATCAGCATAAATGAGAGAGTAATTACTGATTTATGGAATGTAAAGTAAAATCATATAAAAAGAATATTTAAACCTTCGTTCATATCACTCACACTGCAATACATTACATCTCTAAAACCAGTGGCACAAAAGAGCAAAAATGATGGATATTCATGTCCACACACACTCATAATATCTATATCTCCATTATCTGTAACTGCTTATCCTGTGCAGGGTTACGGGCAAGCTGGAGCCTATCCCAGCTGACTATGGGCGAGAGGCGGGGTACACCCTGGACAAGTCACCAGATCATCGCAGATATACATGAATGAACTTACAAATCATGTCCTTAAAGGTTTGATTAAATTGTTCAACCAGGATTAAGGTCTATTTAGAGCCTGCATTCACCAGCATGTGTTATGTACCCCTTTAAATACTCGCAGGTGTATGGTAAGTCCCAGCTCATTCAGGATGGCCTGTGGTATGTTGGGGATCTGGATCAACGCCCCTACCTCCTTCACGGAGCATTGGTCCTGGAAATGCCCAGGTTCTCTATTGCACCAGCCCACTGGCCCAGGCCTTCTTCCCACACCTATGGCTCTGGAGTCACCAACCTGCAGAGAAGAAGAGACAGACACAGAGGGACAGGGAGGGGGAGGGAAAGCCTGTGTTTGGGGAACTGGCTTTGGGGTAATTGACCCCCGTTTTCATGGTGCAGGGATGAGAGTGGGCAGGGAGAATGGGGAGATAAGGGGACAGGATGAGACCCCCATAGCAAGGGGATTTGGCCCAGCGCCATTTTCAGTCAGGCAAATCCGCGCTATGTTTTCCACATTCATGCCGGCTGAGGTCTGCACCTTAAAAATGATTGGTAGTACTGTGCTTAACCCTGACAGTAAATTTTGTTCGGCCCGCATCCGACATGGACCATCCTTAAAATCCGGCCTAGATGCGCAATGCCGGATCTGGGCCAGCTTAGGTTTGCACAACGACCCAAACGTGGCCCAGATGTGGGCCACATCTGGGCCTTGCTGAAGGTATGTATGATATGCGTTGTTTATATTTTGAAAGTTTAAGCCTGATTGCATGCACACATATTTTGTAGAGTGTAATTATGGTAATGGCGTAGCTATACGATTGGCCTATATGATAATACATCAAAATTTATCAGCAATGTAGACAATGTTTATTGTAGAAATAAATAAACATAGGTTACCCCCTTCTTTAGACTGCAAGTTGGTCTAGTGGTTAGCATGTCCACCTCTCGATCACGAGTTCTATTCGCAGTCAGGTCATACCAAAGACCATCATAAAAATGGTACCTACTGCCATCTGGTGAGGCACGCTGCAATACAGATGCAAGTAGCAAGTCAAACTCTTGCAGTTACCAGAGGACTGCCCCCCCACTGTAACCCTAGCTATGTAATAGGTGAAAGACTGAGGGCTAGAGAAACGGAGATTGGTACTGCACCCATGCACCTCAAACAGCTGGGTAGTACTGGGACAGGAGAAGACCAGATCCTGGTGTGGAGGGGACTTTGACTTGACTTGCCCCCATCTTTAACTGGAACATTTGGTCCAGAATCTGGTTTGCATCTGCCATAAGCGCAGATCTGGCATGGATGTGTTTTGTATCTGGTTCATACCTGGCTGTCGCATCTCGGACAAATGATGAGGCCCGGGTTTGGGCTGTTGTGCATACCTATGCTGACCCAGATCCGGCATGCATATCCGGGCCGGATTTTAAGGATGGTCCGTGCCAGATGCAGGCCGAACAAAATTTGCTGTCAGGGGAGCAAGAGAAAGAGAGAGAGGGGGAAAGAGCAGGGTACTCACCTGACCCAGGAAATGTCATCAAATGGTCGTCTACCAGCTGGATTGCCTCCTCCAGTGATGCTGGGCGGTGGCACTGGACACATTCCGCTGTTCTCTCTGGTAGCCGGGTACCATTAGGTTGATAATGCAGTTAGTGTTGCGCTTCTCTGCCAGCAGCTATCGTTGATAGTAAGGTTGTGTACCAAAACCTGGTGTCATATTGGCACAGGTTCCTATACAATTGGTATCTACCTGACTGAACCGCAATGCAGATTTCAGTGCCTCATTCCGGTGCTACATAAATGCCTGAGCTGTTGATTGAAATATTTGCCCTCTGGTGCTCTGAAATGAATGTTACAGGCAACATAAGTATCACTGTTGCTCAGGTGCCACTGCTACTACCTCTGATGAGAGCAGAAACCTACCGTTAGCTAGTAGCTACCTTAAACATGGCTAAAATGCCTAAAGCTAAATGGTCTAAAGTGTGGCTGTATTTCACGCAAAACGATTCTGACACGGGGACATGCAACAAATGTTTACAAACAATGGCATATTTAAGGTGTTAAGTTTATATTAGTACTGTCAAAATTAATGTGTGAAAAAATAAATACAATTAATGCAGCTGCATTTTGCTTACTTCCTGTGATGGCTGACCTGTGATCTATGACGATGTGTACCACCAAACTGAACCATCCTGTCTAGATGGATAAAGACAAGGATGGAGTTTTAGATGGACAGTTTCACTTTAAAATGTTGCCTGATGAATCTTTGGAGAAAACAAAAGTAATCTGATCAGTTTGCAAACTGAATTTAATTACCATAGAAGTAATTTGTCTTTAACACCTGAAAGCAAAACACCCTGCTGAAACTATCTCTACGGAGTCTCATCAGTCTACATGGAAGCCAAGGAAGGAAGCCAAGAAGTCTTTATTTGTCACACGTACACTCAAGCACAGACTTAAGCACACAGTGAAATTTAACCTCTGCATTTAACCCATCTGAAGCAGTGAACATACACTACCATTCAAAAGTTTGGGGTCACTTTGAAATTTCCTTATTTTTGAAAGAAAAGCACTGTTCTTTTCAATGAAGATCACTTTAAACTAATCAGAAATTATACATTGCTAATGTGGTAAATGACTATTCTAGCTAAATTCTACTAAATGTCTGGTTTTTGGTGCAATATCTCCATAGGTGTATAGAGGCCCATTTCCAGCAACTATCACTCCAGTGTTCTAATGGTACAATGTGTTTGCTCATTGCCTCAGAAGGCTAATGGATGATTAGAAAACCCTTGTACAATCATGTTAGCACAGCTGAAAACAGTTTAGCTCTTTAGAGAAACTATAAAACTGACCTTCCTTTGAGCAGATTGAGTTTCTGGAGCATCACATTTGTGGGGTCGATTAAATGCTCAAAATGGTCAGAAAAATGTCTTGACTATATTTTCTATTCATTTTACAACTTATGATGGTTAATAAAAGTGTGAATTTTCATGGAAAACACAAAATTGTCTGGGTGACCCCAAACTTTTGAACGGTAGTGTACACATGCACACACAAGTGAGCAATGAGCACACACACATACCCAGAGCAGTGGGCAGCTATGCTACAGCACCCGGAGAGCAGTTGTGGGTGAGGTGCCCTTGCTCAAGGGCACTTCAACCCAAACTCAGGCCATGGCTGCCCCATGTTAACCTAACCTGCATGTCTTTGAACTGTTGGGGAAACCAGAGCACCTGGAGGAAACCCATGCAGACATGGAGAACATGCAAACTCCACACAGAAAGGCCGGCGCTGGGCTCAAACCCAGAATCTTCTTGCTGTGAGGCAACAGTGCTAACAAAACAGTGCGGACAGCCGAACTCACTGAGTGTCAGTGCGTGTAAGTACTGATGAAGCGATTCCAGGGTGCGACCAACCCACTGCAAGATAGCCCGCTTGAGGTCTGGGTACTCCAGCAGGTTGGGCTGCAAGCTAGGCTTCTCCTGACATGATTGCCAATAAGTAGACAGCCCAATGCAAGGTTGGCCATTGCCATGCTTCCACGGCACAAATGCTACTGGATCGTCCTGTGGATCCATCTTGGTGAGCATGACTTGAACCATGCCTGCGGTTGCCACTGGGGCTGCTGTTGGATTACTCGGTGGCTGGACCAAGCTCCAGAACACCTGCCTATCCTCTGCCTCATATGTCAAACATGTGAAACATGCCCTGTGTCTGAAATCACTCACTCGTTCACTACTCCCTACTCACTATATAGGGAATTACGATATAGAAGACTATATAGTGAGCTCATTGATAAAATGAAAAAATGCTTTCGAACACTAGTCTGTCATGCCGTTATTTATGTCATTACTGTCACACAATTAAAACGTGCCAAATTAGTCGGCTAGTTGGTTTTCAAAATAATAAATACATGCATGTATTTTTGTGATAAATCCATATGATACTGAGCGTATTTCCCACGTTAATCAATACAAAGTACCTGCATCTTTCAGTTCTTTTAAAACAAGGCTGAATACTTTCTTCTTTGCTGCTGCCTTTTATTAAATCAAATTTGAGACTTTTGATTTGATGTCCTTCAGTGCAACCGCAATGCATGATGGGATATATTGCTTGGTTAGTGACCATCGGTTGTACATTACTTTTCGTGTTGCATTGTGGGATACTTTGAGTCCACTATATAGTGTGTAATAATTCTCACTATACGTTCGGACAGCACGACAAAATTCGTACCCAGCCATACAGTTACAATGTGCCGTGATCACTTCTCCATCTTGTTTAACTAAGATCCAGGTCTTTAAAGGGGTTTCTGATGATCTTTGTGAATGATTTACCTGAGAGATAAGAGCCAACACAAGTCAGAATCAAGCCAACTGTTGTTTACATTTCAACTTGCAGCACTTCATTGTAAAGACGTGAACAAAAAGCTTAAAAAAAAAAACCTTACATGGGCAAAAACAATACAGGATTCATTCGGCAGCGACAGTTTACATTTCAACTTGCAGCACTTCATTGTAAAGACGTGAACAAAAAGCTTAAAAAAAAAAACCTTACATGGGCAAAAACAATACAGGATTCATTCGGCAGCGACTTGATACCGAGGCCCTTTACCCAGCCACGTACAGAAAAGTTGTGATTCTCCATACTCTTCCATACTTTCATCTGTTTTGCGGTGTAGAAGGACGTCTGCAACACCAGATAGTTTGAGATGTCGGGGAACTCAACTGAAGGGTAGTTTTCGAGATCGTATGACAAATCCTTCTTTCCCAGACTGTAGGGGTCGATTCCATTGCACATAGCAATCTTCTGAATATATCTAAAGCGAGCAGTGGCTTCTATATTACGAGCGTATTCTGATAAGTTATCACTGGTTGTTTGCACTACAGCAGCTGTTTAGACCACCAGCTATTTCACTTCCGGTAAAACTGCTAAGAAAAGTCACATGACTGAAACTCAACAATAGTCCACTATATTGTGAGTAGGGAGTGGTTTTGGACACAGGGACGGTGCTATTTTGCTGAAATACTGTTGTAAATACAACCCCGATTCCAAAAAAGTTGGGACAAAGTACAAATTGTAAATAAAAACGGAATGCAATAATTTACAAATCTCAAAAACTGATATTGTATTCACAATAGAACATAGACAACATATCAAATGTCAAAAGTGAGACATTTTGAAATTTCATGCCAAATATTGGCTCATTTGAAATTTCATGACAGCAACACATCTCAAAAAAGTTGGGACAGGGGCAAAAAGAGGCTGGAAAAGTTAAAGGTACAAAAAAGGAACAGCTGGAGGACCAAATTGCAACTCATTAGGTCAATTGGCAATAGGTCATTAATATGACTGGGTATAAAAAGAGCATCTTGGAGTGGCAGCGGCTCTCAGAAGTAAAGATGGGAAGAGGATCACCAATCCCCCTAATTCTGCGCCGACAAATAGTGGAGCAATATCAGAAAGGAGTTCGACAGTGTAAAATTGCAAACAGTTTGAACATATCATCATCTGCAGTGCATAATATCATCAAAAGATTCAGAGAATCTGGAAGAATCTCTGTGCGTAAGGGTCAAGGCCGGAAAACCATACTGGGTGCCCGTGATCTTCGGGCCCTTAGATGGCACTGCATCACATACAGGCATGCTTCTGTATTGGAAATCACAAAATGGGCTCAGGAATATTTCCAGAGAACATTATCTGTAAACACAATTCACCGTGCCATCCGCCGTTGCCAGCTAAAACTCGATAGTTCAAAGAAGAAGCTGTATCTAAACATGATCCAGAAGCGCAGACGTCTTCTCTGGGCCAAGGCTCATTTAAAATGGACTGTGGCAAAGTGGAAAACTGTTCTGTGGTCAGACGAATCAAAATGTGAAGTTCTTTATGGAAATCAGGGACGCCATGTCATTAGGACTAAAGAGGAGAAGGACGATCCAAGTTGTTATCAGCGCTCAGTTCAGAAGCCTGCATCTCTGATGGTATGGGGTTGCATTAGTGCGTGTGGCATGGGCAGCTTACACATCTGGAAAGACACCATCAATGCTGAAAGGTATATCCAGGTTCTAGAGCAACATATGCTCCCATCCAGACGACGTCTCTTTCAGGGAAGACCTTGCATTTTCCAACATGACAATGCCAAACCACATACTGCATCAATTACAGCATCATGGCTGCGTAGAAGAAGGGTCCGAGTACTGAACTTGCCAGCCTGCAGTCCAGATCTTTCACCCATAGAAAACATTTGACGCATCATAAAACGGAAGATACAACAATAAAGACCTAAGACAGTTGAGCAACGAGAATCCTACATTAAACAAGAATGGGTTAACATTCCTATCCCTAAACTTGAGCAACTTGTCTCCTCAGTCCCCAGACGTTTACAGACTGTTGTAAAGAGAAAAGGGGATGTCTCACAGTGGTAAACATGGCCTTGTCCCAACTTTTTTGAGATGTGTTGTTGTCATGAAATTTAAAATCACCTAATTTTTCTCTTTAAATGATACATTTTCTCAGTTTAAACATTTGATATGTCATCTATGTTCTATTCTGAATAAAATATGGAATTTTGAAACTTCCACATCATTGCATTCCGTTTTTATTTACAATTTGTACTTTGGCCCAACTTTTTTGGAATCGGGGTTGTATAAAGGGTTCCTCAGGGCAAAATGTATAATATTGTTTGGTTTTTTTAAAGCTTTTATTCCTGACATTATTATATTTTACAGTTTCCTCTCTGTGTCTATGAGAGAATTTTATTTCTTGAGCAAGTGATTGTTATCTTCAACCGTGCCCTCCTGAGAGTCCCATGACTCATCTCTCTTGATCATCCTCTGTTTCCATCTGCCTCTCTCCTTCTTTCTCTTGCCCAGGGACTATGAGATTTCTATAGCCAAGCTCGGAAAAATGCTGTCACATAGCAACACAAGATAAGATGACGGATGTTTCACATTCTGTACAACACTGACCAACTCATCTCATCTCATTATCTCTAGCCACTTTATCCTGCTCTACAGGGTCGCAGGCAAGCTGGAGCCTATCCCAGCTGAATACAGGCGAAAGGCGGGATACACCCTGGACAAGTCACCAGACACTGACCAACTGAAACAGAAAACACATAACAGATTTAAAGGAGCATCTGATTTACAGCAAGAAGTTTCAGAAATACCAGGATACCTTTGGAGAGTGTGTTGATTTACGATTGAACAGTAAGATGCTTCGGAAAGTGCCAGAAACAGACATCAGTACATAGCTAGCAGGATTTATTTATTTATATATTTTTATTTATTGGCAGTTTTGGGTGTGCCTTCCAAGCTCAATTGGAGTAGGGCTGGCTTTGCATCCAGATCTGGAGAAGCTTTAAAAGCTTGCTTCAGCAGTTTGCAAGGTACTATAAAGACCTAATATAAAGGCAATGTAAAGAGAGCAGTGTGTTTCTGCAGTGCAGAGTCAGCAAAAGAGGCAAAGCATGTGTTCGGGTTTATGGGTCTCTACAGGAAACTGGTGTAGTGGTGTCCAAGAATAAAAAGGTTTTCAATATCCCTTCAATTCTTAAACTTTGCACGCAACAGCATTCTCTAACGCAACAAAATGCACTTGTGTGGAAAATATCTTTCACACAATATTTATTATATTTACTAAAATGTTGTTTTTCAAGTATTCTTCAAGGCCTATTAGGGTTCCACCGGAACATGGATATATTATTCAGAATGACTAGATAATGTGTTTTAAACAGCTACAAACACAAGTACAAATAGGAGGTACACTATCCAAAGAATTTTTTTAGAAACCTTGCCAGAAATGTTCACAGGGCATCTGGCTAAGATGCGAGATGTGCCCCTGGATACAACAAAAGTGAGGTTTTTATGTTCACATGGGCTTCAGATATGAACCTGCTGCAGCAAAGAGCACGTTCATTAACACAACATGACCCCATGTCTGAAATCACTCCCTACTCACTATATAATGGACGATATAGTGAGTTCGCCATTTTGTAGTGCTGTCCAAATGTATAGTGAGAATTATTGCACCCTATGTAGTGCACTCAAAGTATCCCACAATGCATCATGAAAAGTAGTGTACAACCGATGGTCACTAACGAAGCAATATATACCATCATGCATTGCGGTCATGCTGAAAAAAAAAAGTGTGTTGGGGTGAATGGACGGAGGAAGAAACACATTATAAACGGACATTCAAGTACAATTAAATATACAGTGGATATAAAAAGTGTACACACCCCATTAAAATGATAGGTTTTTCTGATGTAAAAAAATGAGACCACGATAAATAATTTCAAAACTTTTCACACCTTTAATGTGACCTATAACCTGTACAATTCAATTGAAAAACAAGCAAATCTCTTAGGGGGAAAAACAAAAAATAAAAAACATACAATAAGCTGGTTGCATAAGTGTGCACACCCTTAAACTAATACTTTGTTGAAACACCTTTTGATTTAATTACAGCATTCAGTCTTTTTGGGTTCACACCTGCCATCAATTAAAAT
The DNA here is from genome assembly GCF_027579695.1 of Neoarius graeffei. Taxonomy (NCBI): domain Eukaryota; kingdom Metazoa; phylum Chordata; class Actinopteri; order Siluriformes; family Ariidae; genus Neoarius; species Neoarius graeffei. The sequence goes on from NC_083595.1 coordinate 13,876,430, forward strand.
GATTGATTAACCCCAAATAAAGTTCAGACATTTACTCAGTTGCATCCTCCAGCAAAAGCCAGGGTTCGCAGAGAGCTTACAAAGCATCAAAGGGATCTCACTGTTCAAAGATATCAGTCAGGAGAAGGGTACAAAAACATTTCCACAGCATTAGATATACAGTGGTGCTTGAAAGTTTGTGAACCCTTTAGAATTTTCTATATTTCTGCATAAATATGACCTGAAACATCATCAGATTTTCACACAAGTCCTAAAAGTAGATAAAGAGAACCCAGTTAAACAAATGAGACAAAAATATTATACTCGGTCATTTATTTATTGAGGAAAATGATCCAATATTACATATCTGTGAGTGGCAAAAGTATGTGAACCTCTCGGATTAGCAGTTAATTTGAAGGTGAAATTAGAGTCAGGTGTTTTCAATCAATGGGATGACAATCAGGTGTGAGTGGGCACCCTGTTTTATTTAAAGAACAGGGATCTATCAAAGTCTGATCTTCACAACACATGTTTGTGGAAGTGTATCATGGCACGAACAAAGGAGATTTCTGAGGAGCTCAGAAAAAGTGTTGTTGATGCTCATCAGGCTGGAAAAGGTTACAAAACCATCTCTAAAGAGTTTGGACTCCACCAATCCACAGTCAGACAGATTGAGTACTGTGACAGTTCGTAAGGGTGGGTGGAGCACAGAAGGACGGCAGGCCAGAACTGAGTTCACAAAACTCTTTTTTTTATTGTGACACATTTTTGTGACACCAGGCACACACATTAGTCGTCTGGTTGGGGAGAGAGCTCCCTCTGCTCTTGCTCTCTCTGCTTAAATAGGGCGCGGTCACTCGGGGAAGACACACAAACACATTAATTAACATCAGGTGCAGTGATTCTGCCACTTACCTTCCCTGACTCCGCCCTCCGGTCACAGACCGACGCTTGACTATGCCCCCGCTGCCACATACCCCCACCACCCGACTCAGGCCGGGCGGCCGTCCGGCCTGCAGCCGACTCCCCCCCCTTGACGGGAGAGGAAGTCCGCCACGACCATCTGCGCCCCCGGCCTGTGGATCACCTTGAAATTAAAGGGTTGGAGTGCCAGATACCAACGGGTGATCCGCGCGTTGGCATCCTTCATGTGGTTGAGCCACTGGAGGGGTGTGTGGTCCGAACAGAGGGTGAAAGGGCGTCCCAGCAGGTAGTAACGGAGGGCGAGGACCGCCCACTTGATCGCCAGGCACTCTTTCTCAATGGTGCTGTAGTGCCCCTCACGCACTGACAGCTTCCTACTGATATACAGTACTGGGCAATCCTCCCCCTCCACCTCCTGGGACAAAACGGCCCCCAGCCTTCTGTCCGACGCATCCGTCTGTAACAAAAAGGGGAGAGAAAAGTCAGGGGAGTGTAAAAGTGGCCCCCCACACAGTGCAGCCTTTACCGCAGAAGAAGCCCGCTGGCATTGCTCCGTCCACTGGACCGGATCTGGTGCCTCCTTTTTAGTCAGATCAGTCAGCGGGCTGGTGACATCTGAATAATTAGGTATAAACCTACGGTAATAGCCAGCCAGCCTTAGGAACTGTCTCACCCCCTTTTTGGTCTTGGGTCTCAGGCAGGCTGCAATTGCTGCTGTCTTGTTAATTTGGGATGCACCTGCCCGTTGCCCAAGTGGAAGCCCAGATACCGTACTTCCACCCGCCCAATCGTACACTTCTTCGGGTTGGCTGTGAGACCCGCTCGCCTCAGCGACCTAAGGACGGCCCTCAGATGTTGGAGGTGCCTTGGCCAGTCATTACTATAGATAATGATGTCGTTGAGGTAGGCGGCCGCATAGGTGGAGTGGGGGCGGAGGACCCTATCCATCAGCCGCTGAAACGTAATGGGTGCCCCAAACAGCCCAAAAGGAAGTGTGACAAATTGGTGTAAGCCGACCGGTGTGGAAAAGACCGTTTTTTCTCAGGATAATGGAGTCAAGGGGATCTGCCAATAACCCTTCGTTAAATCCAGTGTCGAGTAAAAACGAGCCGTGCCTAGCCGATCGAGCAACTCATCAATACGAGGCATTGGATACGCATCGAATTTAGACACCGCGTTGACTTTTCTATAGTCTACACAGAACTGGACCGACCCGTTGGCATTAGGTACCAAGACCACCGGGCTGCTCCAGCCACTGTGGGACTCCTCAACGATGCCCATTTCGAGCATGGCCTCGAGTTCTTCCTGAACCACTTTTTTCTTGTGCTCGGGTAACCTGTAAGGGCGATTATGCACTACCACACCCGGGGGCGTCTCAATGTGGTGCTCTATGAGGTTGGTGCGGCCGGGCAGGGGCGAGAACACGTCCGAAAACTCGGTCTGCAACTGGGCAACCTCCGCGAGTTGGGTCAGGGAGAGGTGGTCTCCACAGGGGACCGGAGAGGTACGTGATGCCAATGTTCCCTTTTGAACCTCCGGCCCCAGCTCCGCCTTCTCCGGAACCACCGACACCAACGCCACGGGGACCTCCTCGTTCCAGAGTTTGAGCAGATTGAGGTGGTAAATCTGTAGCGCCCCACCCCTATCCGTTTGCCTCACCTCATAGTCAACGTCCCCGACTCGCCGTGTGACCTCAAAGGGTCCTTGCCACTTGGCGACCAATTTGGAGCTCGATGTGGGCAACAGTACGAGTACTTTATCTCCCAGTGCGAACTCCCTAAGGCGCGTACCCTTGTCGTACAGGCGGGTTTGTCATTCTTGGGCCTGCCGCAAATTCTCCTGGGTTAGGTGCATGAGTGTGTGGAGTTTTGCGCACAGGTCAATAACGTATTGGATTTCATTTTTACTTGGTGAAGGTCCCTCCTCCCAATTTTCCCGCAGCACATCTAGAATGCCACGCGGCTTACGCCCGTATAACAATTCAAACGGGGAGAACCCCGTGGAGGCTTGGGGGACCTCTTGCACTGCAAATAGCAAGGGTTCGAGCCATTTATCCCAATTACATGCGTCCTCACTTACGAATTTTTTAATTATATTCTTGAGGGTGAGATTGAACCGTTCAACTAAACCGTCCGTTTGTGGGTAATACACGCTGGTGCGGATCGGCTTAATACCCAACAACCCATACAGTTCGTTCAGTGTACGTGACATAAACAAGGTGCCTTGGTCAGTCAGAATCTCTTTCGGGATTCCAACTCGGGAGATAACACGGAAGAGTGCTTCCACAATACTGCGTGCTGAGATATTGCGAAGAGGCACTGCTTCCGGGTATCGCGTTGCATAGTCCACCAGAACTAATATAAAGCGGTACCCTTGTGTTGACCGATCTAATGGCCAGACGAGATCCATCCCAATTCTTTCGAACGGGGTCTCGATTAATGGCAGAGGGCACAAAGGCACTTTTGGAATGGCCGCTGGATTTACTAACTGGCATTCGCGGCACACCGTACACCACTTACGGACATCGCCGCGAATACCTGGCCAATAGAACCAGGCCATTATTCGGGTTAGTGTTTTATCCTGCCCTAAGTGTCCAGCCATGGGATTAAAGTGAGCCGCCTGGAATACCAATTCCCGGCGGCTCTTTGGAATCAAAAGCTGCGTGACTCGCTCTTTAGTTTGAGTGTCCTGTGTCACTCGGTATAATCTGTCCTTCATAATCGCGAAGTAGGGGAAGGACGGAGTGGCGTTTGGCTGGAGCGTTTGACCATCGATTACTCTCACTTGGTCAAATGCATGCCGCAGAGTCTCGTCTCGCGACTGCTCTAATGGAAAATCCGCGAGGGATTCCCCGAGAGAGAGAGGAGGAGCCAGCGGCTCCTCACTCTGATACGGAGATGACGTAGATGGCTCTGTGACAGCTGCTCCCGCCAAAGCGACACCGGGACCTCCCCCTGTTAAACTATGGCAGGACCCACTCTTCACTAGATGACTCATTAACTCCCCAAATCCCGGCCAATCCGTCCCCAAAATTATCGAGTGGGTAAGGCGAGGATTAACCGCTGCCTTCACTATAAATTTTTCCCCTCGAAAAAGAATGTGGACCGACACTAGAGGGTAGTTGTGAACATCCCCGTGCACACACAACACCTTCACCAATTGTGCTCCTCCCAATGCCTCGTCTTGCACCAGGCTTTGGTGGATTGAGGTCTGATTACAACCAGAATCCACCAACGCCTGATATGTATCCCCTTGGACATTCACCGGTATGCGATACGCTCCGGCCCGATCGAGGGTGGCTCCTGGCGCATCAGGGATCCGAACCACCGTGCCCACCTCCATCACCAAGCACTACTGTTGGAGGTGGCCCGGCTCCCCGCAGCGCCAGCAAACCGGCCCGGGCTTCCTCTCTGCACTAGTGCTCTGGGGCTCACTCACCTGAGGGGGGGGGAGAGACAGACACAGAAGGGAGAAACGGGAGGGCACTGCGGGTGCGGCGGGCCGACTGAGGTGGCGCAGGCCCCCGCGTCCGCAGTGGGGGAATGGGGCGAGGAGGAGACACAGGAGGAGGGGGAGAGAGAGAGAGAGGAGAGGAGAGAAGAGGTTGTCTGCTGTCCTGCCGTCGGGACAGCCGCCAAATGGTCCTCCGCCAGCTCGATTGCCTGATCCAGCGACGCCGGGCGGTGGCACTGGACCCACTCTGCGGTTCCTGCTGGTAAACGCGTGATGAACTGCTCCAGTACCACCTGGTCGATGAGTCCCTCGGCATCATGGTTGTCAGCCCTCAACCACTGCCAGCAGGCATCCCAGAGTTGCTGGCCAAACACGAACGGTTGGCCGACTTCCTCCAAGCACAAAGCGCAGAAGTGCTGACGTTGTTGCTCGGGGGTGTGCCCCACACGCTGGAGGACGGCCCGGCGAAGGTCCGCGTAGGCCAGCCGGCGGTCGGCGGGGAGCTGTAGCGTGGCCAGTTGCGCCTCTCCCATTAGCAGGGGGAGGAGGCGCGCCGCGCGCTGTTCCACCGGCCACCCCGAGGTCTCGGCTACCTGCTCAAAGAGCATGAGGAAGGCCTCGGGGTCGTCCTGCAGGCCCATCTTCATTAGGATGAGGGGGGAAGGGCCCGCGGCGGTGGAGTTGGTGGACCCCGCCGACGCGAGGAGGTGCTGGAACGCCCGACGAGCTTCCTGTTGCCCCAACACCAGGGCCTCGAACCGTTGTTCTTGCTCCTTTCGGAGGGCGAGCAGTGCCTGGTGCTGGCTCTGTTGGGCCATAGTGAGGGCGTGGATCAGGTCTGCGAAGGGGGAGGACTCCATGGGGCTGTTCTCTTCTGTGCTTGTCCCGGGTTTCAGCACCACTGTGACAGTTCGTAAGGGTGGGTGGAGCACAGAAGGACAGCAGGCCAGAACTGAGTTCACAAAACTCTTTTTTTATTGTGACACTTTTCAGCGTACACTCTCCCAGACACTCAGACACATGCACACACATTAGTTGTCTGGTTGGGGAGAGAGTTCCCTCTGCTCTCGCTCTCTCTGCTTAAATAGGGCGCAGTCACTCGGGGAAGACACACAAACACATTAATTAACATCAGGTGCAGTGATTCTGCCACTCACCTTCCCTGACTCCGCCCTCCGGTCACAGACCGACGCTTGACCACGCCCCTGCTGCCACAAGTACAAATGGAGGAAATTCAAGACCATTGTTACCCTCCCCAGGAGCGGTCGACCAACAAAGATCACTCCAAGAGCAATTACGTGTAATAGTCGGCGAGGTCACAAAGGACCCCAGGGTAACTTCTAAGCAACTGAAGGCCTCTCTCACATTGGCTAATGTTAATGTTCATGAGTCCACCATCAGGGGAACACTGAACAACAATGGTGTGCATGGCAGGGTTGCAAGGAGAAAGTCACTGCTCTCCAAAAAGAACATTGCTGCTCGTCTGCAGTTTGCTAAAGATCATGTGGACAAGCCAGAAGGCTGTTGGAAAAATGTTTTGTGGACGGATGAGACCAAAATATAACTTTTTGGTTTAAATGAGAAGCATTATGTTTGGAGAAAGGAAAACACTGCATTCCAGCATAAGAACCTTATCCCATCTGTGAAACATGGTGGTGGTAGTATCATGGTTAGGGCCTGTTTTGCTGCATCTGGGCCAAGATGGCTTGCCATCATTGATAGAACAATGAATTCTGAATTATACCAGCGAATTCTAAAGGAAAATGTCAGGACATCTCTCCATGAACTGAATCTCAAGAGAAGGTGGGTCATGCAGCAAGATAACGACCCTAAGCACACAAGTCATTCTACCAAAGAATGGTTAAAGAAGAATAAAGTTAATGTTTTGGAATGGCCAAGTCAAAGTCCTGACCTTAATCCAATCAAAATGTTGTGGAAGGACCTGAAGCGAGCAGTTCATGTGAAGAAACCCACCAACATCCTGGAGTTGAAGCTGTTCTGTTTGGAGGAATGGGGGAAAATTCCTCCAAGCCAGTGTGCAGAACTGATTAACAGTTACCAGAAACATTTAGTTGCAGTTATTGCTGCACAAGGGGGTCACACCAGATACTGAAAGCAAAGGTTCACATACTTTTGCCACTCACAGATGTGTAATATTGGATCATTTCCCTCAGTAAATAAATGACCAAATATAATATTTTTGTCTCATTTGTTTAACTGGGTTCTCTTTATCTACTTTTAGGACTTGTGTGAAAATCTGATGTTGTTTTAGGTCATATTTAGGCAGAAATGTAGAAAATTCTAAAGGGTTCACAAACTTTCAAGCACCACTGTACCATGGAGCACAGTGAAGACAGTCATCAAGAAGTGGAGAAAATATGGGACAACAGTGACATTACTGTGAATTGGACGTCCCTCCAAAATTGATGAAAAGACAAAATGAAAACTGGCCAGGGAGGCTGCCAAGAGGCCCACAGCAACACTGAAGGAGCTGCAGGAATTTCTGGCAAGTACTGGTTGTGTACTACATGTGACAAGAATCTCCCGTATTCTCCATATGTCTGGACTATGAGGTAGGGTCAAAGAAAAACATCCAGGCCCAGCTAAATTTTGCAAAAGAACCAAAACAAAACACCAAGCCTCCCAAAAGCATGTGGAAAAATGTGTTATGGACTGATGAAACCAAGGTTGAACTTTTTGGCCACAATTCCAAAAGGTATGTTTGGCGCAAAAACAACACTGCACATCACCAAAAGAACACCATACCCACGGTGAAGCATGGTGGTGGCAGCATCATGTTTTGGGATTGTTTTTCTTCAGCTGGAACAGGGGCTTTAGTCAAGGTGGAGGGAATTATGAACCGTTCTAAAGACCAGTCAATTTTGGCCCAAAACCTTCAGGTGTCTGCTAGAAAGCTGAAGATGAAGAGGAATTTCATCTTTCAGCACGATAATGACCCCAAAAAAGTTTTGGAACGGCCCAGCCAGAGCCCAATTGAAAATCTGTGGGGTGACCTGAAGAGGGCTGTGCACAAGAGATGCTGTTGCAATCTGACAGATTTGGAGCACTTTTGCAAGGAAGAGTGGGCAAATATTGCCAAGTCTAGATGTGGCTGGCTGATAGACTCCGACCCCAAAAGACTGAATGCTGTAATTAAATCAAAAGGTGCTTCAACAAAGTATTAGTTTAAGGGTGTGGACTAGGGTTATGACTGTGAAAGTGTTTTCAAAATTTCTACTTTCCTGATGTTGCATTTGGTGAACTTTTACTCATATATTACTTTTTTGAAGTTATTTTTATTGGGTCATGCAAAAACCTCACTTTTGATAAATACATGTTTATTAAATAAATAAATCATGATTATAAAATAAATTCATTGAAAGATGTGTAAAGTACTTTTATATAACAATAAATTGCTTAACAATTGTTGTAATAATAATTATAATTGTTAATTAATACAAACAATTATAATTATTATTACAACAATTGTTAAGCAATTTATTGTTATATAAAAGTACTTTACATATCTTTCAATTAATTTATTTTATAATCATGATTTATATATTTAATATACATGTATTTATCAAAAGTGAGGTGATGTTGGGTGCGGGAGGTTTTTGCATGACCCAATAAAAATAACTTCAAAAAAGTAATATATGAGTAAAAGTTCACCAAATGCAACATCAGAAAAGTAGAAATTTTGAAAACACTTTCACAGTCATAACCCTAGCCAACATCTGTCATGGTATGAGCGTGCATTAGTGCACATGACATGGGGAACTTGTACATCTGGGAAGGCATCATTAATGCTGAATGATGTATACACGTTTCAGAGCAATATGCTGCCATCCAGACAAAATCTTTTTCAGGGAAGGCCTTCGTTCTTTCAGCAAAACTGCTTTCTGCACATATTAAAACTGCATTGCGCTGTCGTAAAAGAGTCCGGGTGCTAAACTGGCCTGCCTGCAGTCCAGACCTGTCTCCCATTTAACACCTTTGGTGCATTATGAAGCACAAAATATGACAAAGGAGACCAACTGAAATTGTATATCAGTCAAGAATGGGACAGCATTTCTCTTTCAAAATTACAGCAATTGGTCTCCTCAGTTCCCAAACGTTTACAGAGTGCTGTTAAAAGTAAAGGTAATGCAACACAGTGGTAAACATGCCCCATCCCATTTTTTTTTAAACGTGTTGCTAGCATCAAATTCGAAATGAGTATATATTTTAAAAAAAAAAGAAGAATAACATTTCCCAGTTTCAACATTTGATATGTTGTCTTTGTATTATTTTTAATGAAATATAGGGTTTCCATGATTTGCAAATCATCACATTTTATTTTTATTTATGTTTTACACAGCGTCCCAACTTTTTTGGAATTGGAGTTGTATGTCTATCCATATGGGGTGTTTTTTTTTTTTTAAACTTGGCTGATGGTTCAGTAAGGACACTAAGCCATTACTTATAATGTTTCAGGAACAGAGCCCCAGTCTTTGTGGTTATTGTGTTTGACTGGCACTTTTGATCATCCATCAGAACAGTCGTTGATGAAAAGCACACGGATTCTCAGTTTCTCTCACCAGCTTTTTGGAAACTTGAGCTTAAAAATTAGTGAAACATTTGGATGGAGCATTTCAGTGATGTGGTAGAAGTCTGACTGGGTTTTGTTCTCGGAGGTATTATGTCTCTGATCTGAGGCTCTACATCAAATCTTTTCAATCATAGAAGTTGCCTGGCAGGAGTGCACTCAGCAACTCTTGATCGATAGAGCAAAGTGCACTTGGAGTGTGGAATTACAGAGATGGGGGGAAAAGATAATCAGTTTAGCATATGAAAGCCAAACATGTGATCCTAGATCATTACTCTGGAGGACTGTGACACATGCAAGGCTAAGCTAGCATTCCGATCTTGAGAGACCTCGAATATATTTTGTGTTTGTGTTTTCTGATTTGATTTGATGAGTTGTATCATTAAAATTGAATATGATATGCTGCCATTTATCTTGTACTTGCAACATCTGCAAGAGTGAATATACAGATTAAATTTATATGCGATTTAGTCATGAACATCTCATGCTTCAGTGTGAGCCTTGACAGGTTTCTCAAATTGCTATACTGTGTGTGTGTGTGTGTGTGTGTGTGTGTGTGTGTGTGTGTGTGTGTGTGTGTGTGTGGTGTAAAAAGAGACGGCGAGATAAAGAAGTTGTGTAAATGTGTGCCAGACTGATACCCCTAGACACCTCATGGCTTCCGAAAGAGCCAATTAACAGTCTCAGTGACAGCACTTCTGCTCACTTTCATTCTGTTATGCGCACACCCTCACCCCCCCACACAGATAGTACAGATGTGTGACAAATTAAATGAAAAAACAACACAACGTGACTTTATGTTGAAGCCAGGACCACAACATCATGCCTTGGCACAGATTCTACAAGTCCCTGGAACTGTACTGGTGGGATGAACAGTGTTCTTCCAAAAGATATTGCCTCTCTTGGGGATTTGATGATGGTGGTGGAGATCACAGGTCATCCTGGAAGAGACCACTCCTCTCAAGATAGAAATGTTTCAACACAGGACAGCGGTGACCGATTAGAAGTTTTGATTTATAGTGAGCGGTCCCTATAAATCAACCCAAACCATGCCAGCCATGAACCATTTTTCTTTTAATTTAAATTACATTACATTAATGGCATTTAGAGCGACGTATAACATACCCTGAACAGCCTGGGGAGAAGCTTTTAATTTATAATAATTTTAATTTCATTTATAAAGCACATTTATATGTAGTATACTCTAAAGCGCTTGACAAAATACTACAATTAAATAAATAAATAAATAAATATATTAGGGCTGTCGAAGTTAACGCGATAATAACGCGTTAACGCGATCTCAATTTATCGCGATTAAAAAAAATAGTGCCGTTAATGCAAATTCTAATTTGGCCCTGCGAGTCACCCGTAGTTCCTGTTGAGGCTTGTCGCGCGCTGCTTCAATAAGAGTAAGTGTGAGTGATGGAGAAAGGTCTGTTAAACGGGAAGTTTCATTTCAAAAGTAGAGTGTGATTGAGCATAGACATATAAACATAGACGCCGCCTTCTGCGTAGAATCATACGTCATCCTCGCCGCCATATTGGATGTGGCAAAGTGGAGATTCTTCAACCGTCTCTGGTATAGCATCTAGACAGTAGCCGAGAATAAAGATGCCTCATTCATGTGCTGCGTTTAACTGTACCAACAGGTTTACCGTCCAAACGAGATCACATGGGATTACCTTTCACAGGTGAGACAGGAAAAATACTTTTCATTGTATTTGGTCATTATAACGTAATTTTACGAACAGATTTTCCTGACTTTGTGGCTAATATGAAGTCTCGTGCATAATAGCCGCTCAGTGAAACCTGCCTCCAAACAATGAAGTATTTCCTTCGTAACTACGCTGATAACACTTTGTGTTTTTGTCAAACATTGGAGCTTTGTATTCATTCTGAAGGTTTATTGTTATTAATATTGAATAAAAAGTAACTGGGATACATCATTGTTAATTATCATTCAAATTTTAGGTAAATTATTTTAATTTGCATCTTATATGGATTTTATAAGGGAAATAAAGATTTTGGAGGTTGGTTATACAGGTTTGATTGACCAAAGGTTGACATGTATGTTTATAACCATCACATTAAAAGTTATATATGTTGTTTTGATGCCTGTTTGTTTCCCAAATATATACGTGTGTGTCTTAATGGGTGAATAAAAGGCATCGAGTTAAATGTTATTGTAGAAAGGGGCTTTATGAAGTTCAGTCCATTTACTTGCATTGGTTTACGGGGAAGATTTGCCACATCCAATATGGCGGACACTCTGACGTATCCCAGCAACGGGCCACCAGCTCAATGCGGCGTCTATATTTATATGTCTATGGTGATTGAGTTGGTTTTGGTATGCACTTATACTTTTGCAAAGTGAGATTTCAGTATGCTGTAGCACTGTGATATGACACTAAATGTCTTTACTGAAGTCCAACTGCAATTTATTTTTGTTTGCACAGTACTGTCAAGTCCTATAGGCTGTGACTGAATACAACTCCAGCACAATTGAAGTTTTATTTCATTTTTATTTTCTTTTGTCACACATGTCTGAACTGAGACACAGTAGTATGTGACTACATGTTTTATATTTGAGACTACAGCTCCCTAATCCATCACAAAATCCAATTTTGTGTTTTGTATGTTCAGTACTGCCTAGTATGTGAGTGAATAAACTCCCTTACCATTTTCTCTTGTCCCAGCAGTTTAACAAGTACTTTTAGCATAAAATGTGTTCACCATTTTAATTGTAACATTTCACTTTAAAAGCCTAATTCATTTACATAGATTTTTAAAAATGCGATTAATCGCGATTAACTATATGAAATTCTGAGATTAATCGCGATTAATTTTTTAATCGTTTGACAGCCCTAATATATATATATATACTACCACCTGTTGACAAAAAATCTTCCAAAAGACACATACAATAATGGTGTTGCGAACAAGTGATTATTCTAATTATTCTTCTATATAATAAGCAGCAAAGTTTATTTGTTTGTCTTGAGCTAACATCGCCATTTCTCGACGGATTTTCACCATATTTGACAAGTAGGTACAGAAGATAGCCACAATTTGCCAGAACTCAGAAATTCCATATTTGGACCTCAGGGGGTCCCTGGTGGGCCTCTGGGTGGTGGATGTTTGGATTTTTGTTTGTCTTGGGTTAATATCACCATTTCTTGACGGATCTTCACCAAATTTGACGTGGATGTCTGGGGGCAACCCAGAATTTTGCAAAACCTGGGCAACGCCAGGTAACCTACTAGTACTAAATAAATGTGTCTTCAAGTGTTTTGTAAATAACTCAAAATCAGTTTCAAAACAAATAACATCTGGTAGTTCATTCCACAGTGTTGGCAATAAGTAACTAAAACTTCGACCACCAAATGTCATTCTCTTTACATTCAGAGTTTTGAGGTAGTTCTTGTCATCAGTTGCTCAAGAGCACTTCAACCAGTCCTGCTTATCCAGGGAATTAAACCAATGACCTTTTGATGATGATGATGATGCCCTTTATTGTCACTAGTCACATGTACCAGCGAAATTAGCCGTCAACCTGTCCATACAGTGCTCAGCGTAAATAAGTACACCCCCTTTGAAAAGTAACATTTTAAACAATATCTCAATGAACACAAACAATTTCCAAAATGTTGAAAAGACAAAGTTTAATATAACATCTGTTTAACTTATAATGTGAAAGTCAGATTAATAATATAAACTTAGATTACACATTTTTCAGTTTTACTCAAATTAGGGTGGTGCAAAATTGAGTACACCCCACAACAAAAACTACTACATCTAATACTTTGTATGGCCTCCATGATTTTTAATGACTGCACCGTCTTCTAGGCATGGAATGAACAAGTTGGCAACATTTTGCAACATCAATCTTTTTCCATTCTTCAACAATGACCTCTTTTAGTGACTGGATGCTGGATGGAGAGTGATGCTCAACTTGTCTCTTCAGAATTCCCCAAAGAAAATAATTTCTTTACACCACAAAGGTGAAGGCTACAAATAGATCAGCAAAGCTTTACTTATCAGTCAGAATACTGTAGCAAAAGTGGTACAAAAATGTAAGAAAGATGGAACTGCAACCATCTCACAGAGACGTCCAGGTCGTCCACGGAAGTTAACACCTCGACAGGAGCGTCTTCTGATGAGAAGGGTTGAAGAAAATCGGCATGCAAGTTCACTGCAGTTATCTAAAGAAGTAGAAAGCCAAACTGGGGTGACTATTTCCCGTGACACAATACGGCGTACACTGCAGAGGAATGGCATGCATGGATGCTGTCCATGAAAGAAGCCTCTCCTAAAGCCCAGGCACAAAAAAGCCCACCTAGAGTTTGCCAGGGCCCATGCTGACAAAGATGAAGACTACTGGGACTCTATACTCTGGAGTGATGAGACCAAGATAAATGTTTTTGGAACTGATGGCTTCAAAACTGTATGGCGTCACAAAGGTGAAGAATACAAAGAAAAATGCATGGTGCCTCCAGTGAAACATGGTGGTGGCAGTGTCCTTATGTGGGGCTGCATGAGTGCTGCTGGTGTCGGGGAGCTGCATTTCATTGATGGCATCATGAATTCACAGATGTATTGCTCCATACTGAAAGAGAAGATGCTACCATCACTCCATGCCCTTGGTCGTTGTGCACTTTTCCAACATGACTAAACACACATCTAAGGACACTGTTGGATTTCTGAAGAAGAACAGGGTGAAAGTGATTCAGTATGTCTCCTGATCTGAACCCAATCGAACACCTATGGGGAATTCTGAAGAGACAAGTTGAGCATCACTCTCCATCCAGCATCCAGTCACTAAAAGAGGTCATTGTTGAAGAATGGAAAAAGATTGATGTTGCAAAATGTTGCCAACTTGTTCATTCCATGCCTAGAAGACTTGGTGCTGTCATTAAAAATCATGGAGGCCATACAAAGTACTAGATGTAGTAGTTTTTGTTGTGGGGTGTACTCATTTTTGCACCACCCTAATTTGAGTAAAACTGAAAAATTATTATTATTAACCTGACTTTCACATGATAAGTTAAACAGATAGTATATTAAACTTTGTCTTTTCAACATTTTGGAAATTGTTTGTGTTCATTGAGATATTGTTTAAAATGTTACTTTTCAGAGGGGGTGTACTCATTTACGCTGAGCACTGTACATATACAACATACAATTGACATAAGGTAGACAGGACAGGAAGACAGGGATAAAGATAAAAAGGAAACACAACATGAGGAGAGATAAGGAAAAAAAGAACACCCCCCCACTATGCTCCTGTCAGGAGTACAGTGTGGGAACATTTAAAAAAAACCCTTTGCATAAGCACAACTACAACACAGGTACACTTTAAACACGGGACTTGAGGGGGGGAATCAGGGGAGAGGGGGGGAGGGGAGGAGGTAATCCAGCGCAAGCAGGCAGCTGTCCGCTCCTGCAGCCATGAAGGTGCTGGTCACGCACCCGCTTGTCACACTGGGGGTAAAAATGGCGACCGCGGAGAGTTAGAGAAGGAATGCAAGGAATGCGAGAGTGTCTCCCGGCAGTGACCTTCAGGGGGAAATGTTGTCTCAGCAACGGCCTGAACCAAGGCCGGTGCTGTCTCAGGGTGCCGAATGTCGATAAGATATGAATTGTTTGGTCTTTCCAGACGCAGTCTTTGCACGTCCACACCGCTCGTCCATATCTGTCCATTCCGTCCATTCTATTCAAATTGATCTCTGAAAAACGTATTCCTTGCAAAGCTGAAAGCTGCTCCGAGATAACAACCATCTTGTGGTTAAAGTTCTGAATGTCCACAGTCTGAGTGCCAACAGCTTTGCCCACCACTCCAATCATATCGGGCAGCTTTGTGGGGCTTTGAACAGCTGTCATGATTGTCTGATTTCCTCGATATACCAGGGCAATGCCTAATCCAATCAGCAAAAGTCCTGTAATCATGGTTCCGAATAGGTAGATATCTTCAATGTCCTCCACAGAAAGAATCACCAGGCACACGACCCGCCACCACTCCCACGCGTCCATCATGTAACCAGCCGCAAACGTTCCGGCAGGACAGAGGGGTTCCCCCGAACCCAAACTTCTCGTTGAGAAAACTGTGTCAATTTCGTTAGGAGACCAGTTTATCAATTCCATGCTTTTTTTAGTTTAGAAAGTAATGCAGGAAGAGTCTCTTCAAAAAGTACAGCAGACGAGACAAGACACAGAAGCACAAGCAGGGAAAAAAAGGAGGGAGAGGGAGAGCAGAAAATGCGACCGCCTTCCGTGGAAGCACGGAGAGAAAAAAAAAACCCTTTTGATCCTAAAGCTGCTTCTCTAACCATTCAACCATGGCTTCTCCTAATTTATCACCCATCTCAGGTCTCAAATTTATATTATGAACCAGTTTATAGCAATTCAGGGGCATTCAACGTGTTCATCCTGTCTTCAGGAGATTGCAAGTTTTAAATTCTGATGATGCCAAGCAATCCAAGTCCAAGAGAGCAAGTTTGGCCATGAAGCATTAGTGCTTTCATCTGAGTGTGTTCAGCTGCCTTGTGATGTAGCATGAGCAGCAGATGGTAAAGATGTGTCTTGGAGGGAGCACATGCAAGTTTTCACCTGCCCCAGTTGGTAGCAGTTGGGGAGAGCTAGCTAGTATGTGGCAGATGGCCAAACTCGGAGAAAATATGGTAAAAAAACAACCAACCAACCAAACACAGCTGTTGAAAAGATAGAGCAATGATTATGAATGTATAGAAAAAGCAAACTCTACTCTTGCTCAATGTAATCGAGTTTGAAATACAAAAATATAGAGGCTGGTGCACAGTTGCCTCACCCTATTTAGATGCTTTGAAATATTTAGAAAACCATTTTTTAATATGGGTGGCATAGTGGTTAGCACTGTCACCTCACAGTAAGAAGGTTCTGGGTTCGAGCCCAGTGGCTGATGGGGGCCTTTCTGTGTGGAATTTGCATGTTCTCCCTGTGTCTGGGTGAGTTTCCCCCACAGTTCAAAGACATGCAGGTTAGGCTAACTGGTGGCTCTAAATTGACTGTAGGTGTGAATGGTTATGTGTCAGCCCTGTGATGACCTGGCGACTTGTCCAGGGTGTATCCTGCCTCTCACCCATAGTCAGCTGGGATAGGCTCCAGCTTGCCTGTGACCTTGCACAGGATAAGCAGTTATGGATAATGGATGGATGGATTTTTTAATACACAGGAATTGATTCTAATTAATAACTTGATATGATAATAATGTGATTTTTGAGCAAGCTATAAATCATATCAACAAACAACAAACACCAAGTGATAAAGATCAGTTCATGTGACTGTGAGCATAGCAAGCTGCCAGTAGCGCACCTAAAATGTAAATATCACAGCATTGGATGGGGGGAGGGCGAGAGAGAGAGAGAGAGAGAGAGAAGGAGGGAGCAAGAAAGGAAGGGGGAGAACACTCTCATATTAATGCATTCAGCGCTACCAGGCTTTCAAAGCCAGTGCTAACCCCCAGAGCCCTGAGTCTAAAAATAAGAGACAGAGGGATGGAAGACAGAAAGAAAAATGAGGGGAGGAGGTAGAGAAAGAGAGAGAGAGAGTGGGAGAGGTGGGGTTATATGCTACCCTTTATACTCTTGTTGCCTTTCAACACAGCAGGTATAGAGACAGTGGACAGCTGGATATGGACCCTGGGATATTAATTAGATGCACTAGGGCCTTCATGAAGAACTAATATAATTTTGGCATGTTTTATTTTTAGGTGGCACGGTGGTGTAGTGGTTAGCACTGTCGCCTCACAGCAAGAAGGTTCTCGGTTCAAGCCCAGTAGCTGAAGAGGTCCTTTCTGTGTGGAGTTTGCATGTTGTCTGCGTGGGTTTCCTCTGGGCGCTCCGGTTTCCCCCACAGTCCAAAGACATGCAGGTTAGGTTAATTGGTGGCTCTAAATTGACCGTAGGTGTGATGGTGAGTGTGAATGTTTGTTTGCAGGTTCAGCAGAACCTGTGTGGTATTGTGAGTGAAAACACAACTATGCTAAGGGCACATAGCGACAGGTCAGTTAGATGTCAGAAAATGTGAGATAATCTGAGTGGATAACACTAAGGAAGAACCAGCAGGGAGAATGAAGGTCAATTAAATGAAATCTAATCTTGTATTGAGAGTTCAATGCCAATTTAGCTGGCATGGTAGTCAAAGCATGTGGTATAGCACAGGAAAACCACTGGTTGTGGTGCATAGCCACTGGACCAATGATTGGCAAGACAGCAGGGGATGTGAAATACTCAGAGGAGATAGGGCTGAGGGAGAGCCCAATCCAAAGGATAAAATACGAGTGCTGTTAGTAGAGATAACTACTGAACAGTGAGCAATGGTAACAAGGGAAAGAAAAATTAAAGCTAGCAAGTGCCACTGAGTTCCATAGCATTTTACAAGAAAAACACTCCCAATGTATAAAAAAAACCTCACCATGGCAGAAGAGATGAGAGGAGGCTACTCCTCATGGTTAAGATGAGTTAAACTGAACATTATTTACATACATACCTGGGGATCTATGAATCCCAGATAAACACTAGAGTTGCTTGTTATTTGGAAGCAATGCTAACAGGTAGAACTCAGCAATAAAGTTCCAGGGAAAGATGATTGTATAACAGCAGGATTTATTAATATCGAAGGACAACCAGACTCCTGTGCAACCCTGTAACCCTGTGCAAAGTAAAATTAGCATATACACACAAACTGAAAATATCTTGAACCAAAGCCATGACCGAGCTAAGGAAAGAACAGCTTTAAGAACATAGCCAAAAGAATGACAAGAAGAACGAATCGACCTCTATGTGCTATAATGAGATGGAAATGAATTCATCTATGGCTTCCACTGCAAGCAAATAGACCAATCGAATGAATGAATAATTAACTATAAGTGGAAAATAACAAATATCAGAACTTTGATTTAAGACCGTTGTGATACATTTAGACAAAATTCTGCTGTCTTCACTTTTTTAAATCAAGGATTTGTTGTTTATTCTAAAATGACCGTGTTTCTCAAGTATACATCTCTTCAATTTCTGCACAAAAGGCTACAGTGGTGCTTGAAAGTTTGTGAATCCTTTAGAATTTTCTATATTTCTGCATAAATATGACGTAAAACATCATCAGATTTTCACACAAGTCCTAAAAGTAGATAAAGAGAACCCAGTTAAACAAATGAGACAAAAATATTATACTTGGTCATTAATTTATTGAGGAAAATGATCCAAATGTTACATATCTGTGAGTGGCAAAAGTATGTGAACCTCTAGGATTAGCAGTTAATTTGAAGGTGAAATTAGAGTCAGGTGTTTTCAATCAATGGGATGACAATCAGGTGTGAGAGTGGGCACCCTGTTTTATTTAAAGGACAGGGATCTATCAAAGTCTGATCTTCACAACACATGTTTATGGAAATGTATCATGGCACAAACAAAGGAGATTTCTGAGGACCTCAGAAAAAGTGTTGTTGATGCTCATCAGGCTGGAAAGGTTACAAAACCATCTCTAAAGAGTTTGGACTCCACCAATCAACAGTCAGATTGTGTACAAATAGAGGAAATTCAAGACCATTGTTACCCTCCCCAGGAGTGGTTGACCAACAAAGATCACTCCAAGAGCAAGGCATGTAATAGTCAGCGAGGTCACAAAGGACCCCAGGGTAACTTCTAAGCAACTGAAGGCCTCTCTCACATTGGCTAATGTTAATACTCATGAGTCCACCATCAGGAGAACACTGAACAATGGTGTGCATGACAGGGTTGCAAGGAGAAAGCCACTGCTCTCCAAAAAGAACATTGCTGCTCATCTGCAGTTTGCTAAAGATCACATGGACAAGCCAGAAGGCTATTGGAAAAATATTTTGTGGACGGATGAGACCAAAATAGAACTTTTTGGTTTAAATGAGAAGCGTTATGTTTGGAGAAAGGAAAACACTGCATTCCAGCATAAGAACCTTATCCCATCTGTGAAACATGGTGGTGGTAGTATCATGGTTTGGGCCTGTTGTGCTGTATCTGGGCCAGGATGGCCTGCCATTATTGATGAATTCTGAATTATACCAGTGAATTCTAAAGGAAAATGTCAGGACATCTGTCCATGAACTGAATCTCAAGAGAAGGTGGGTCATGTAGCAAGACAACGATCATAAGCACACAAGTTGTTCTACCAAAGAATGATTAAAGAAGAATAAAGTTAATGTTTTGGAATTGCCAAGTCAAAGTCCTGACCTTAATCCAATCAAAATGTTGTGGAAGGACCTGAAGCGAGCAGTTCATGTGAGGAAACCCACCAACATCCCGGAGTTGAAGCTGCTCTGTACGGAGGAACGGGCTAAAATTCCTCCAAGCCGGTGTGCAGGACTGATCAACAGTTACCGGAAACATTTAGTTGCAGTTATTGCTGCACAAGGGGGTCACACCAGATACTGTACTGAAAGGAAAGGTTTACATACTTTTGCCACTCACAGATATGTAATATTGGATAATTTTCCTCAATAAATAAATGACCAAGTATAATATTTTTGTCTCATTTGTTTAACTGGGTTCTCTTTATTTGTATTTATCTACTTTTTAGACTTGTGTGAAAATCTGATGATGTTTTAGGTCAAATATAGAAAATTCTAACGGGTTCACAAACTTTCAAGCACCACTGTATGTGATTATTTTCAGGCAACTTTCAATCCATCTAAGTGTGTCACAGCAAATTGGTAACAGTTATAATGTTTATTAGTTCCAGTGGATGCTATGCAAATGAATACCATCATTCAAGACCCTATCCCTATAGTGAAACACTAGGGGCAAGTCAGGGTAACTATTAACATGTTGGGTGTTAATTTTACACTAAATATTTTACTGTGTTCTATACATGTCACATAGAGTAGTCAGGAGAGATTTGAGGATCTATGCGCTCGAGGTTTAGTAGATGACAATCACATACACAATCCAAAAGTCAATGTCATAAGAAAGGCAATGGTCAAAACAAAATCAAGCATGAAACACGGTCAAGCCACAAGAAAGGCTTGACCTTGTTTTATCACTAGCAATCAGGCTCAAAACACTCTAGTTTATCACTAGATAGATGGCGGAGAACACTCAAGAGTTGGCAAGACTTCGCAAGGAATGTTCTGTCAACAGGAAGTGCTTATCAAGTAGATCAGTACTTAGCAAAGGAGGAACTTTGCTGCCAGGGAGATGTAATGTCCTGGGAAGGTGTGGCGATACCATGCTCTCTGCCCCTTTTCTCTCTCTTTTAACTTTTAGTTCCCCATCTAGATCACCGTGAGTTGGCCTAGTGGTTAGTGTGTCCGCCTCTTGACTGAGAGATCGTGAGTTCTACTTGTGGTCGGGTCATACTAAAGACCATCGTAAAAATAGTGTCTACTACCGTCTGGTAAGGCATGCTGCAATACAGATGTGAGTAGGTAAGGCAAACTCTCGTGGTTACCAGAGGACGAGCCCCCCACTGTAATCCTAGCTGTATAGGCAAGAGGCCAAGGGCTATCGAAACGGAGATCGGTGCCGCATCCATACGCCTCAAAGAGTTGGCTAGTACTGGGACAGGAGACTGCCTGCGAAGACCAGATTCTGGCATGAGAGGGACTTTGACTTGACTTCCCCATCTAGATCTGACCTAACCTAATACTAAATTACTACCAGATGTGACTTGAGTTCAAATTCCATCAGCACCATGTGGTCTCACCATGAGATTTATCAAGCACAAGGATTGTTCAATTTTTGCAAGACCCTATCCCTGTAGTGAAACACTAGGGGCAAGTCAGGGTAACAAACTGTTGCACACATACAGGGGCAATTTACTCGTAATCCACCTGCAGGCATGTTTGATTATTGGAAATTAATATACTATCTTGGGGATTGGGCACAATGAAATTTGCAGAAAAATTAAAAGATAATTGAGCGGGTCTCAGCACTGCCTTAGGCTACATGGATTCTCCTGCAATACTTGAGACGGATAATAGACTTAATACCCAGTATTATAACTCAACATGACAATCCATTTAATTACAGTACGCTGTAATTTGCATTATGCGATAATTGAAGTGCCGTGATTACATGCTGTCACACTGCACAAAACCTTCAAGTGCTTTTTCGCATGCATTCATTACGTTCGCAGACTTCTGAAAGAAGGATGGAGATTAGTGACAGAAAACCCAAAATAAAAGAAGAAACAAGCACTGTTTGTAGTTTTCACAAACCTTGGTCCTTGTATGCCTGTCTTGCACATGGTAGTGCTGTCTCTGGACTAACGCAATCATTTTAAACATATCAAGGGCTTGTAAATAAAGTTAGGTTTACTGAGAGCAGAGAAATGGTAAAATGTGGCATTAGGGGATAAGGTTTTGTGGTAGTATTCAACGCCAATGTGGACCCTTTGAGAAAAGCTCAAAGTTTTAAACTAGAGCGGTGGCTACAATTATCGACAGTCCATAATTATCGACACCTTTTCAGATTTACCAATAAAAAACAATTTTACAAAGGTGAGTTTCAGTTACAACAGTTATTATTGGTTAATTAATCAACCAGAAGACCTGCCTCGCCCTTTGATCTTGTCGTCTGATGACACAGCTCGATCAGCAATTTGAGGAAAACCCAGATGTTATCATCACAAGTAAGCATGGTGGAAAGATCATGGACATGTTTTTACTGATCAAATTCACCAATGTTTCATGATATTCTTGTCGAAACCTACTTTGTTTCTTATTCTTTCATTTGGCAGTCACCATTTTGTATCTAAACGCACATTTGAGAAGTCACGTGAGGTGTCGATAATAGTGATGACTTTCACCAGTGTCCACCGTTATCGACACCCTGTGGAAATAAGTGACATTTACAACTGTTATGGATCGATCTTTGTGTAACATTGTTGAAGTCGATGAAGTACTTAAAAAAAATAAAAGTGCTGTGATTTATAATATTTTTTTTTATTCATAACAGAATGGAATGCTTATAAAGTATTTGGAATCCAATTGCAATAAATAGAATTAGACCAGAATTAAATTCCTAGGATATAAAAAATTACCTGCTTGAAATATTCAGATTTTTCTAGTCCATTCAGATTTTATTTTATTTTTTGCAGTTTGTTGTAAATATCTACCACATATTACAATATAAGTAGACATTTTATATTTTGGTTCGAGGAATGACATGCGACCTTTGACCTGGATTTTCATGTGGTTACAATGTCAATCGCCTGTTGACATTTATTGGTAAACAACAAAACTAGGAATTAATACAAACAGCAATGAATGATGAACAAAATGTGATCTACGGAAATACTTATAAAGTGGGTAGAAAGTGGAACAAAAAGATTTTCTGACAGGTTAAACATTATCAGTTCATTTGTTTACAAACATTAGAATTACTTCCTCATTTACGTAAGCACCAACATCGATATATTTATATAAAATATATTTTGTACTAAATATAAGTCTGTGCAAAACAAATTTTAAATAAAAACTATGTTTTGTTAACTTAATACCACATATTGATTTTTAAAAAATAAATAATCATCTGCGTGTCGATAATTGTGGAACGGTGTCGATAACTGAGGACGAAGGTGTCAATATTTGTGGAACGGGGTCACGTGATCTCTAAGTAATCAGGGATCAACTAATTTTTTTTCAGTGGAAGTTTGAGTAACTATTCATGCACAATTTACGTACTGAAAGTCTTTTCTACTTTTGCAACGGGCAAAAGATCGTTAAGGTGTCGATAATTGTAGCCGCCACTCTATATATTTGGATTGTATTCTGTGGCACGTTTATCTGAATCCACAATATACTCTCACTGAACATCCTTTCACCAGACTTAGTACTGCTTGACTTTACTCTTCCATACCTGTATACTGTAATGGTTTATCATCACACTCTCTACAGATTCCCTTTTGAGTCTGGTTCCTCTCAAGGCTTCTTCTTAATGTTGAATTTTAGTGCTTTTCTTTGCCACTCCCACTTCAAAAATAGTCAAAGACAGTTTCACTAGCTCTTCGCATAATGGCAGTCAAATTGGTTTCCCTGACCACCACGTCATTCACCGGAAATAAACTCGCAAGCAAAAGTCACTTGACTGAATACAATACTATTACCTCCACAAACTTTGTTGTAGGAGGTTATGTTTTCACTGCTGTTTTTGTTTGACTGTTCCCAACGTAACTCAAAAAGTAGTGAACAGATTTTGATGCAATTTGGCCGAAAGGTGGGTCATCAGCCAAGGAATAATTGATTAGATTTTGATGCAAATCTGGATATGTATGTGGATCCAGGATTTTTTTATCCCCCACTGGCCAAAAGGGGGATTATGTCGTGACAATGTCCATCCGTCCGTCCGTCCGTCCATCTGGGGAAGGGTACTCACCTTCTGAAATGAACTCCTCTCACAATTTTTGGAGGAATTTCACAAAACTTGGCAGAATTCTTTGTTATATATCGGTAATACGCATATTGCAATTTTGTTATATTCAGTCACATTTTACCAGAGTTACAGCCCTTGATTAACAAAATTATACTTTGACAATTTCATGAGTGTGTTTTCCTTCTGAAATCAACTCCTCTCACAATTTTTGGAGGAATTTCACGAAACTTGCCAAAAGGCATTGTTATATGTCATTAGTATGCATATTGTTATTTTGTTCAATTCTGTCACATTTTACCAGAGTTGTGGCCCTTGATTATCAACCTTGTACTTTCATGATTTCATGAAGGTGTGCTTGCCTTCTGACATCAACTCCTCTCACAATTTTTGGACGAATTTCTTGAAGCTTGGCAAAAGGCCTTATTATATGATGGTAATACTCATATTGTGATTTAATTCCATTTGTGGAAAATTTACCAGAGTTTTGACCCTTGATTAAATAACTTGTACTTTGACAATTTCATGAGGGTGTACGTTCTTCTGAAATAAACTCCTCTCGCAATTTCTGGAGGAATTTCACCAAACTTGGCAAAAGGCTTTGTTATATGCATATTATATGCATATTGAAATTTTGTTGAATTTGGACAAATTTTACCAGATTTATGCTCTTGATTATTAACAAACTTATACTTTGGCAATTTCATCAAGGTGTGCTTGCTTTCTGAAATCAACTTCCCTCGCAATTTTTATCCCCCACTTGCCAAAAGGCCCGAAGCGGGATTATGTCGTGGTGATGTCCGTCCGTCCATCCCTCTCTCCCTCCCGGGAAGGGTGCTCACCTTCTGAAATCAACTCCTCACAATTTTTGGAGGAATTTCATGAAACTTGGCAGGATTTTTTGTTATATGTCAGTAATATGCATATTGCAATTTCGTTCAGTTCAGTTGCATTTTACCAGAGTTATAGCATAGTTGCCAGTGGGGGATATTGTGCTCTCAGAACACTCTTGTTTGTCTGTTCCCAACATAACTCAAAAAGTAGTGAACGGATTTTGATGAAACTTTAAGGAAAGTTGAGTCATGGGCCAAGGAACAATTGATTAGATTTTGATGCAAATCCAAACATGTGCCTTGGCAGAGATATGCACTCTACTGAGTGCCCTTCTAGTTAGGGATATAAATTTATATCCAGAAAACTGTAAAGCTGCACAGTGACAATGTGGATTGTAAAAGGTGCCATACAAATTTGGGGAAAAAAAAGAAAAAGCAAACTGAAATGAAATTGAATTGAATTAATCTGTCTACATCTAATTAATGCTGGATCTGATCTGATCTGTATTATGTATCACTATGATCTTGGTACTGAAAATGCATTAAAATTAGCATAAGCCAATGTGTATAGAAAATAAACATTTCTTATCCATTAGATGAGACTGCACTTCTCAGAATTAGTCTCTTTTTTTGTTCATGTTATGAATCCAGACTGTCTAAATGCTTTGTATTTCTGAGCCTTTAATACTTTGCATGTGCTGAATAAGAACGTCTGCTAAATAATGTAAACGGTATACAATTCACCACAAAATATTAGAGATTGTTGTCGTCCTTTTTTTTCTTCCTGTCCACCAATTATGCAGCCCATGTACTGTAAATCTCTTTTTATCCTAATGTGGGAAACATGATAACATATCCATGGTGTATCATTGTGCATTATGGATTTTCAGATGTGTCATAACTCAGATGATGGGCTCAAATCTCTCAGATAGCAGAATCAGCACTCTTTAGAAATTTCTGCTGACTGCATTTGAAATATTAGTGATGGACTATTCCTAAAAATGCCACATTAGGTAAGATTAGAAGCTCTCATTATTGAGATGGAGATGCAAAATGAAAAAAAAATCAAACAATAAACCGAGCATAATAAGACATTTAGAAAACAATGAAAATTAAAAAAAATTTGATTTAAACGATTAATATAGAGGCTTGACAGAATTGAGATTTGAGGTTAGAGATTTAACACAAGCCTTTGGGTGTTTCCCAAATACTAATATAAAAGAATGAATGAATCACATTTTTTATTAGAATTCATTCAACATTCATTTGGAAAAAGAACACACCATCTTGGGGAGTGGATATACACGGTGAGATAATACACATAACTAGTTTCGATTTAGTAACTAGATAATAACAGCTTGCCTGCTAATCAGCTACTTAGCATTTGACAACAAGCAATAGGAGGCTAAACATTTATGACCTATAGGTATGGTACTGGTTAAAAGTTTGGACACACCTTTTAATTAAATGGTTTTACTTTATTTTATTTTTTATTAAAAGACACTAAGTGTCTTAAAGTAATGATGGATGTCATTTTTCTTTACTTAGTTGAGCGGTTCTTGATATAATATGGATTACGACAGTTGTGGTGTGAAATAGGGCTATTTACTGTATTATTATTATTTACTATTTACTGTTTGATCTCAGATGCATTAAGAAGGCAAGAAACTAGTCCACTAATTACCTTTTGACGAGGCACATCTGTTAATTACAAAGCATTCCAGGTGACTACCTCATGAAGCTGATTAAAATAATGCCAAGTGTGTGCAAAGCGTCATCAATGTAAATGCTGGATATTTAGAAGAATCTAAAATATAGAACCCTTTTTTCTTTTAGCACTTTTTTTTGTTTACCACATAATTCCATACATCTTCCATATGTTATTTCATAGTTTTGATGTCTTCAGTATTGTTCTATAATCCAAACCTATGAATGAGTAGAGGTGTACAAACTTTTGACTAGTACTGTATGTACTTTATTTAATTACTGTAACGTGCGGTATGTATAGGCAGGATACAAGTGCACGTGTAAGGTGTGAACAACAATTTATTCCAACAGTTGTAACCAGAGGTCATTAAAGGGGTCAAAACACAGGCAGAAGACAGGGTTTAACTGGTCATCACAGAGCATGGGTCAAAACCCAAGAACACTCCCTGGTTTGGGCTGGGGAAATATGGTTCCGAATTGACACGAAGAAACAACAAGACAACTAATCGTGGACTAAACACAGAGCAGGTGCACACATTTAAGTAACAAACCAATCACAGGATGATGAGTGGAGAGAAGATCAAAACCAATCAAGGCATGAAGATAGACTCTGTGACAATGACACAATTTGCATGATACATTTGTAAACTAGTTCTCTGCTCATTTCTCAGTGTTAAAAACGATATACACATGTACAATGAATTATGGGACTCTCATGGCCAGAACTTTCTATGTTCTTGCTTTGGAAGTTCTTAAAATTCAGTTCTACCTTCATCCCAAATACAAGGTATAATCTTTCAACTCACAAATTCAACTCTAAGTTTGACTGGAAGTCAATTTAGTGAATTGTTTACCCACTAGCAACCAAAAACTGTCATAAAACCAGAAAATTGTGTTATTCGAAATTCACACATTTCATGAAATAAATGATAAAACATGACTGGAAGATATAAAGACGCCAAAATGCTAATTGAAAAGTCTGTGAAAAAACCGCAGGACAGACATGACAATAATTCAAGTTCAAGTTCAAGTCAACTTTATTATCAGTAATGCCATATGTGCAGGACATACAGAGAATTGAAATTGTGTTTCCCTCTTATCCGCGGTGCAAACAGTAATAAACATGAAATATAAAATATAGGTAAAAGATATAAACTTTTAAAAAAAGGGGTATATATACACACACAAACTAAAGCTATCTAAGAAAAAACAGTGGCAATCCAGAAAGTATAAATATGGCAAATGTGGCAGTGTGAACAGAATTAACAGTATACATTTAAATGTGACGAATGACGATATAAACAGAATGAACAATGTAAACGGGAACAGCAGTCTGACAGTACAGTAGGGCAAAATAGCACGATATAAACAGAATTATCAGTATAAATATAAATAAATATGGCAGTATGAGCAGAATTTACAATGTAAGTATAAATATGGCAGATATGACAGTATAAACAGTATAGCAATGAAGTCTATCAAAGATAATAATCTCAATATTGTAGCTATTGAAATATGTTCCCCTAAGTCGATCTTTTTTATTGTTTAAGTCTTTGTGTCTTTCTTTAAAACCAGTGATAAACTGTTTTAAATGGTTTAGCAAAGCTAGGAATGTTCTAGTAAGCACACTAATGAGATATGAACTGTAGCCTTTGGG
This sequence comes from Neoarius graeffei, assembly GCF_027579695.1. Lineage (NCBI taxonomy): Eukaryota > Metazoa > Chordata > Actinopteri > Siluriformes > Ariidae > Neoarius > Neoarius graeffei. The sequence continues at coordinate 13,903,946 of NC_083595.1, forward strand.
ACATACTCTAGTTCAGTCCCACAGATGATATAGAATATTCATCCATCATGTTGGTCTTGAATAATTCTCTCTCGTTCTTTCTGTGTGTGTAACTGTAGAGGATTTCTAAAAGGAGAGCAGAAACCCTGTAAAGATACAAAGTGAGAACTTTTGTGTCACTATGGATTGCTGACTAAGCTGTGTGTGTGTATATACACACACACATACATATATATATATATATATATATATATATATATATATATATATATATATATATATATATATATGCGCAGACACACACCCATAAAGTTCAAGTTACTGCACATGGGAATTGGATGTGAATTTAGTTTCTCTAGCCAAGGACCTTTATAGAAACCCACATTCTCCAGTATGTGAGTTTGATACATGTCAGAAGGTCTGTGTTTAAAAGTTTAAAAGTGCAAGAGTCATTTTTTTTATTCCTTACTTGTACATAGTATAACTTAGAACAAGGGTTCTATTTCCTTCACTCCAGACCGCCAGGGCGGTGCTGAAAGCACTAGTGGAAGGACCTTTGCATCCGCGCGTTTCGAGAATTGCATACAAAAGTTGTCATCTCATGACGTATGACGTGCCTGCCTATATAAGGCAACATCCCATGTCATTTGGCCTCTTCTTTTTTCTCGCGTTAGAATCGCATCTCTTCTATCGGAATTGTGTGTGTGTTATCAGCTAACTGTGGGAATACATACGACAATCTACAGTGCAGCTCATGACTGAAGAGGACTTCAGTAGGACTCGACTCCACGCGAGCTGTTTGGTCGCTAAGGTAACTTGTTTTATGCATCAATAGTCACTGAATCTTGGCTGCCATGTTTTCAGGGACGGCTATTATATCTGTCTTGTCACAAACTGCTCGGTTGCCGGCAGGTTTCTCAGTGTTGAGTGAGTTAGCGGATTGGTTGCCAATAACGTTAATGTGTACTTACAACTTTACATGAGCATCAGTTTTCTGGTTGCTAGTAAATCGTCTGTAGCGGTAAAGTTGCACTTGTGAACTCGCTAGCCTTGGTTGCCAGGCTAGCAAGCAGCGCTACACCTTGCTTCTTTTCTAAAAAAAATAAATAAAAAATAGCAGGTGAGTAGACACTGAGATGGATTCAGTGAGGTGTTCCACTTGCCCCAATCTAATGGAGGTGCTGGATGCACATGATCACTGCGCGGAGTGCCTTGGCATGCAACATCTAAGGGAGGCAATGTCTGATCCATGCCCTTCCTGTGCGTTAATGCCGCTTACTGTTAGACAGGCGCAGTTGGCTGGTGTGGAACGTGCGTCTAACAGTTTTCTGCTCTCGGATTCTCAGACACAGCGTAAGCGTAAGCTTTCACTACCAGTGCATGCAAAACAGTGCAAAAAATCTAGGTCTTCTGAGTTAGAGCGTAAAGTGGAACTGCTCTCATCTACAGTGGAGTGTCTACTGCCTCTGCTTGCAAGGCCCCCCCCCTTACAGCAGGGGCACAGGTAGGTACTGTAGAGGAACAGCCTGCACCGCCTGCCTCCTTGTCACCTGTTGGCTCATGTTCTCAGCCACCTGACCAAGAGGAAGTGATGTCTGTGGCTGCCTCAGACACCTTTTTCAGTCAGCCTTCTTCCTCAGCGCAGCCACCAAGCGAAGTCCTGCCAGGTGTTGAGCCCCGTGATTTGGGCAGTGATGCTACCTCTGGGCGATCTGGGGAGTCTGCCTCAGTGGTGGGTTCGGTGGAGGCCACACTGAAGGCTTTGCTTGCACGTTTGCAGTTGGACACCCCAGCGCCTCCTACCGGATCTGAGAACATGTTCCTGCGCCGTGTTCAGCGTGCCTCTCTGGTAATTCCACAGTGTTGTGACTTTACTTCTGTGGTGGCCTCTGCCCTGGAGGCTGCTACAAAACCTGCCCGTCCAGACCAGATGTCTCGCATGCTTGTGGCGATGCAGGACCCCGGTGCTGTTGGCTTGGGTAGCATGCCAGTAGTCGAATCAAGCATTGCTTCGCTCATTGTGTCTCCAGATGAAGCACTTCGGGAGCAGGTGCATTGCCCTAACACTGAGTGCCGCCGCACAGATGAGCTACTTTCTCGTGCTTACAACTCTACTGCCTTTCTTGGCAGGATGTCTAACTCGCTGGCACACATGCTTGTTATGCTGCACTTGACACTCAACACATCATCGGCAGACCCACTGGCGGCTGAGGTACTGGAACTTGCACTGCAGGCTATGGGTGTCATTGCCAACCAGTGTGGCATTACCTTAGGCACCTTGCTGCAAGCCCGTCGACAAGTGTGGCTGGCTCAATCACCTCTGCCAGAAGTATGCAGGAACAACCTGAGGCACCTCCCACTGGCACCTGGACAGGTCTTTGGGCCAGCAGCACAAGAGGCCCTTGACAGATGTGTGTCTGTTACAGAGTCTCGCTCCCATCATGTGGGTGTAGCACCCACCTTCAGAGCTCCGCCAAACCCTTCTGCCTCACGCTTTAGGCATGTGGCCCCTAGAGCTGCACAAAGGTCTCCCCATCGACCCCAGCAGCAGGCCCCCAATCCCCCACCTCCCTCATCTCCCTCGGCCAGGCAGGGTGGCGCTCAGCCACACGTGAGCTTTCGCCCTTTTCGACAGATGGGTCCTCCCTGCCATCGTCACCCCCCCATCCCTTCCGAAAAAAGTAGACAGGACCACTGACAGGTCAGGGCCAGTGGCAGGAGTTTTTACAGGCAGCCAGCTAGCGCGTTGGCGCGAAATAACAACCAACCAATGGCTACTCACCAAGGGCAGCTGGTGCATGAGGGCGATTGGGCGATGCACTGCCAAAACGAAAAAAAAAAAGTTTTTTTTCTTTTTTTAAAACAAACTTTCACCAGCGCTGCTCGAGGCTGTTTTAATCTGTCTCTGGGTGTCATTGTCTAATCAGGGTGGTCTTGCTTCTAGAGTACCGCCCCTTTTGGGGCGATTTCAGTCACGCTGAAAATCGCCCAAGAGTTCACTGATAGAGTCCCATGTTAATATATTTTTTTTTCTCCTGACTGACACTTCAATGCAATCTCTATGGGTTCCGGGGGGGCTTGCCCTGACGTGCTTACGTCACTGCGAAGCGCGGCAAAGTTGCGTTTGATCCACTCAGTTTCTGAGGTGAGATGGATGCGGACATAGACATATAAACATAGATGCCGCATTCTGCGTAGAATCATACGTCATCCTCGCCGCCATATTGGATGTGGCAAAGTGGAGATTCTTCAACCATCTCTGGTATAGCGTCTAGACAGTAGCCGAGAATAAAGATGCCTCATTCATGTGCTGCGTTTAACTGTACCAACAGGTTTACCATCCAAACAAGATCACATGGGATCAGTGGCGGCTCCTGAATTTTTTTTCAGGGGGGGGCAATTTTCCCCCGTTATGTCTACATGGACCATAAATGTCCACAGGACTGAAGTAAATTGACCTAGGTAGCAAGTCAATAGTCAACCAAACCCAGAAAAACACCACGGTGACTGGAGCCCTCAGTTTCGTCTTTGCCTCGTAGAGCTAACTCGAACACTCCACAAAATTTCACGCATTGGGTGAGCCGGTTTAATATGTGCCTGTTCTTGCTCACCTCATCGTTGTGGCGGCGAACTGCTAGCCTGTAGCCCTCATCCAGTTGTGTAGCAATGTTCACTCTCCCAAAAGCCGAAAATTTCAGGCAGCTGCCCATGTGAATCTTTGATGACTCATGTTTTTTTATTTTCTCAGACAAATGATGCATGTCCGAAACTCCAGTGACCGTCCAAGCAGTGTTGTCCGTGGAGCCACCTCCAGGGTGGAAAAGTAAGCAGGGGGAGCAGAAAACCGCTGAGGCGTCCTCACAGCCAGCTTGCCAGGATTTGCGCTGGGACCATGTTGAAGTAAAACCTCAAGTATATGATTCCCCCCCTCGTCGAAATTTGTTTTATGTTTAGATTAGGTCGAGGGGGTCCAGCTTGTTTTGTTGCCAATTTAGCTCGATTTGATCGCTGACTAAATGGAACTTCTTTTAAGGACTGCACTGAATTGCTTTCCGCATCCATAGACATATAAACATAGACGCTGCATTGAGCTGGTGGCCCCATTGCTGGGATACATCAGAGTGTCCGCCATATTTGATGTGGCAAATCTTCCCCGTAAACCAATGCAAGTAAATGGACTGAACTTCATAAAGCCCCTTTCTACAATAATATTTAACTTGATGCCTTTTATTCACCCATTAAGACACCGCATTTCGTCTTAATCGCGGAGTCCATCATGGGATCTGAACACTATGCTCGAATCCCTTTGCTTGCCTCCTTATGAGCCCCTGTCAGCAGCTGACATTAAGTGGCTATCTGTTAAAACGGCTTTTCTCCTTGCCATCACAACAGCCCGGCGTGTGAGTGAGCTACATGCCCTCTCAGTGAGTACTGTTTGTCTTCGTTGGGGCCCTATGTTTGACAGTGTTTCATTGTGGCCTAACCCAGCTTTCCTCCCGAAAGTCTTATCTCCCCAGTTTAGCAACCAGCCGATTTTGCTGACTGCTATACCGGCGGACAGGACGGACTTGCATGCTGAGTTGTGCCCTGTCAGGGCTCTGAGGTTCTATTTTGATAGGACGGCAGCCTTTCGTACGACAGACCAATTGTTTGTTTGTTTCTTTTGGTGGTGCTCCGAGAGGAAGGCCTCTGTCCAAGCAGCGGCTCTCCCGTTGGGTTGTGGAGGCAATCACCCATGCCTATTAATCTATGGGACGTACTGTGCCCTCTCCTGTCCGCTGCCATTCGACGTGTGCTCAGGCAACATCATGGGCAGCTCTCCGGGGTGTACCACTCTCTGACATTTGTGCTGCTGCAACTTGGTCCAATACATGTACATTTGCCTGGTACTACAGGCTAAATGTTGCGTCCATGCCATTGCTGTGTGCAGCTGTTCTTCCAGAAGGTGGTGATGCTCTTCTGAATACCTCATGACTGGGTTGGTATTCGTCTTCCACTAGTGCTTTCAGCACCGCCCTGGCGGTCTGGAGTGAAGGAAATAGAACGCTGGTTACGAATGTAACTGTGGTTCTATGACTAAGTGAAAGACCGCCAGGGTCTTTGGTCACTCGGATTGCGCGAGAATGATCTTGAGGCCAAATGATGTGGGATGTTGCCTTATATAGGCAGGCACGTCATACGTCATGAGATGACGACAACTTTTGTATGCGATTCTCGAAACGCGCGGATGCAAAGATCCTTCCAGTAGTGCTTCCAGCACCGCCCTGGTGGTCTTCCACTTAGTCATAGAACCACGGTTACATTCGTAACCAGCGTTCTCAACCTTTTCTACTTTAAGGCCCACCTATTCATACTTGTAACGAGTCAGGGCCCATTAAAAAAGATCCCCAATTATTTTGGCTCATTTATTTCATTAGAATCTAATAATTACTGTAAAGTGTATTAATGGGATGCAACATCACTCCCTGTTACAGATGGGAACCCAGGAATTAAATAAATGCGATAAAAACAAATTGTGGGCGGCACGGTGGTGTAGTGGTTAGCGCTGTCGCCTCACAGCAAGAAGGTCCTGGGTTCGAACCCCGGGTCCGGCGAGGGCCTTTCTGTGTGGAGTTTGCATGTTCTCCCCGTGTCCGCGTGGGTTTCCTCCGGGTGCTCCGGTTTCCCCCACAGTCCAAAGACATGCAGGTTAGGTTAACTGGTGACTCTAAATTGACCATAGGTGTGAATGTGAGTGTGAATGGTTGTCTGTGTCTATGTGTCAGCCCTGTGATGACCTGGCGACTTGTCCAGGGTGTACCCCGCCTTTCGCCCGTAGTCAGCTGGGATAGGCTCCAGCTTGCCTGCGACCCTGTAGAAGGATAAAGCGGCTAGAGATAATGAGATGAGATGAGAAAAACAAATTGTTTTTAATTGTAGGTATTGTATTTAAAACTGTATGGATGTGCCAGAAGCCAACATAAACCCATGCATGCAGGACATTCTCAGTCAAAAGGGATTAATGATCCAAAAGCGGCGTCTGGTCCATTAATACAAGAACTTATTGCCATGTTTGTGTTCAGCAAACAAGCAAGTTATTAAAACCAAGAAGTACACTCAAACGAACTGGATATGCACTACCGTTCAAAAGTTTGGGGTCACCCAGACAATTTTGTGTTTTCCATGAAAAGTCACACTTTTATTTGCCACCATAAGTTGTAAAATGAATAGAAAATATAGTCAAGACATTTTTCTGGCCATTTTGAGCATTTAATCGACCCCACAAATGTGATGCTCCAGAAACTCAATCTGCTCAAAGGAAGGTCAGTTTTATAGCTTCTCTAAAGAGCTAAACTGTTTTCAGCTGTGCTAACATGATTGTACAAGGGTTTTCTAATCATCCATTAGCCTTCTGAGGCAATGAGCAAACACATTGTACCATTAGAACACTGGAGTGAGAGTTGCTGGAAATGGGCCTCTATACACCTATTTAGATATTGCACCAAAAACCAGACATTTGCAGCTAGAATAGTCATTTACCACATTAGCAATGTATAGTGTATTTCTGATTAGTTTAAAGTGATCTTCATTGAAAAGAACAGTGCTTTTCTTTCAAAAATAAGGAAATTTCAAAGTGACCCCAAACTTTTGAACGGTAGTGTAGGAACCACTCAATGGGATTAGATCCTCACACGCTAACAAAGAAGGATTTTTCCTGTGAGTTGGAAAATTATCCATCCATTGAGTTCCCCGACATCTCAAACTACCTGGTGCTGCAGACATCGTTCTACATGGACACACACATGAAAACCTGGAAGAGCATGGAGGTGTACAACTTTTTATACTGTATGTGGCTGGGTTAAAGATCTGGCGATCAGGACACTACAAGATAGCCGGCGCTAGATGGATCTAAGTGCAAGAAGAGTGTTTATTAGCAGGCGTCATATATTTACAAAAACGAAAGCAGAAACATAAAGCAGAGTATTATAAACGTTATAATACAGAAACATAAAGCAGAGTGTTATAAACATGGCTAGAAATAAACATGACCGTGATAATGATGATACTTCTCAAAGCCTCGGTGAAACCAGCGTCCATATCTGCACATGCTGATTGCGCTCAAATCAGTATCAGGTGTTTCCCATTACAACTGGGTCCCAAGAGCGCGCACAATGTGCTCCGTGAGTGAGCACGGCTGCTCGAGCTGCACCAGACTCAAGTGCACAAAGGTGTGAGAGTCAAGTGTTCACCTGCTGTGTGACCACAACATTTAGCTCACATGTACGTATATTGCCAACAAAATGCCTCAATAACCCATCGCAAATCACTGCGAGCTGTAGTGTTACCGTAGCTTAATGAGGCGGATGTGACGTCGGGGGCAATCCAGCAATTGTACCAAACTACGAGTGAAAATTAGCTTCAACTTGGAAAAAAAATTTGTGGCCCACTAGATACTGCTTCGCGGCCCAAATCCAGTGGTTGAGAAACACTGACTTAGAAGATATGTAAAACATGACTAAAAACAAAACAAAATCAAACAATGGATTAAGTCATGACCTTTGTCATGGAATTGGTTAATATGTGAGTGGTTTGTGTATATAACTAGAGGCTTTTAACAAATTTCATCTAGTCCCACGCAGCTACACTTGCTGGCCACTTTATTAGGAACACCCTTCCACCTGTTGTTTTATGCAGTTATCTAATCAGCCAATCCCTTGACAGCAGCACAATGCATAAAATCATGCAGATACAAATCAAGAGCTTCAGTTAATGTTCACAAGGTTCAAACATCAGAATGGGAAAAATTGTGATCTCAAAGCGTGACTTTCACTGTGGCATGGGTGTTGGTTTGAGCCAGATGGACTGGTTTGAGTATTTCAGAAACTGCTGATCTTCTGGGGTTTTTACACACAACAGTCTCTAGAGGTTACACAGAATGGTGCGAAAAACAAAAAAACATAGAGTGAGTGGGCGACAGTTCTGTGGGTGGAAACAAACGCTTTAATAATTGCTGGGTTTCATGTGACGTCACATCCACCTCATTAGTTATTCAGAACTTTAGCTGGTGGTCTACCAAAGTGCAGTTGACAAAGCATTTGTATGGAGAAGGTGCTTTGCTCGCATGAAAAATGTCTCACGTTTGCATTGTTTTAGGTTGTTCGAATCAATCAAACCATGAAACTGATAAAAGTTTCTTAAGGGTTCCCTGTGAATTAATAAAAAAGGGTGAACGAACACAGGATTTCACAAAAAGACGTCAAGAAAGGTGGCTTTTGAACCCCTCACTGAAATCGAAGAGAGCCGAGTCGAAGCATGCTCGAGTTTGCAGTGATCACTTGGTGAAAGGTTTGTATCTCCCTCTCAGCTATGCCCTTAGTGTTTTTCAAGTACTTTTCTTGCTACATGTTATTTTATGGTACTTTTTTTTAGTCACCCAGCTGTTTTTAGGGCCCGAGCCCTATGGGCGAAGGCCCTATTGTTCTTGTAAGAGTTCACTATTATTAGGGCCCGAGCCCTATGGGCGAAGGCCCTATTGTTCTTGTAAGAGTTCACTATTATTATTCTTCTTCCGTCTTCTTCTTCTTCTTCTTCTTCCGTCTTCTTCTTCTTCTTCTTCTTTATTTTTCTCCGCTGTTGGGCCATTTTCGGGGCGCTTGCCATGGGCGAAAACGCACGAAATTTGGCACCAGTTCCGAGAATTGCCACCGCTACTCAGAACCAGAAGCCCAAACTTGGCCGGGGCTCCGGGCCTCTATAGCGCCCCCTAAGTCGTTGTGATTTTGGCCTCCCGCTTTAAGGTGCCTGGGTGCCATGTAGTTTGTCGTAGTGGCATGCCATTTGGTACGCATATGTATCTCACTAAGCCGGACAAAAATGTAATGCCAATGCATTAGCCACGCCCAACAGGAAGTGAGGTAATTTCACTTTTGTGCGAAATGCATGGCCACGAAGACGGCGCAACTCCTCCTAGACTGTTCATAGGAATGTCACCAAAATTGATACACATCATCTACAGACATGGCTGACAAAAGTTACTAAATACGTTTCACGTAGGATAAACCGTTCAGAAGTTATACGTCAATCAATTTTCGATGCAAAATTTTACATGCTTAAAAATTCATAACAAATCTTCTGATTGCTCAAAACTGCTCATACTTCACACGCAAATCACTCATTGGGCTTCTGACATGTTACCCTATTTCTGTGATATTTCGCCACTGGGGGCGCTATTTTTGGGCAAAAATTCCAATCTTTCCTCAAATTTGGTCAAACTTCACGGCCACCCTCTTACTACCTCCCATGTCATGTATACCACATTTTGGAAATTTTCGTCCATGGGGGGCGCTGTTTTTGGCCGACGCAATTGCTCCAAAACGGGTTTTTTGTTAATAATTCCATAATGCTTTTCCTTCACACCACTACCTTGGGATAGTACGTTGCTGTTGTAGACACTTATTTTTCCAACTCATAATCGCTCATTTACAGCATAGCGCCACCTACTGACATGGGAAAAACCAAAAAATTTATTCTTCAAAAATCTATATCTCATCTTCTATTTACTCAATTGTCATCAAACTTCATACGCAAACTCTTCATAGCTCACCTGACATCTACACCAAATTTTGTGCACTTTCGCCCCTGGGGGTGCTGGTTATGACAAAAATGATATTGCAGCTTCTGATCTGTCAAACTTGCCAAGCAAACTCTTTACAAGACCCTTATTGGGGCGCTTGCCATGGTCGACAACGCACGAAATTTGGCTCCTTTTTCTTAGACTGCCACCGCTACTGAGAACCAGAAGCCCAGATCCAGGCGGGCCTCAGGGCCTCTATAGCGCCCCCTAACTCGTTGTGATTTTGGCCTCCCGCATTAAGGTGCCTGGTTGCCATGTAGTTTGTAGTAGTGGCATGCCATTTGGTACGCATATGTATCTCACTAAGCCGGACAAAAATGTAATGCCAATGCATTAGCCACGCCCAACAGGAAGTGAGGTAATTTCACTTTTGTGCGAAATGCATGGCCACGAACACGGCGCAACTCCTCCTAGACCGTTCATAGGAATGTCACCATAATTGATACACATGATCTACAGACATGGCTGACAAAAGTTTCTAAATACGTTTCACGTAGCATAAACCGTTCAGAAGTTATACGTCAATCAATTTTCACTGCAAAATTTTACATGCTTAAAAATTCATAACAAATCTTCTAATTGCTCAAAACTGCTCATACTTCACACGCAAATCACGCATTGGGCTTCTGACATGTTACCCAATTTCTGTGATATTTCGCCACTGGGGGCGCTATTTTTGGGCAAAAAATCCAATCTTTCCTCAAATTTGGTCAAACTTCACGGCCACCCTCTTACTACCTCCCATGTCATGTATACCACATTTTGGGAATTTTCGTCCATGGGGGGCGCTGTTTTTGGCCGACGCTATTGCTCCAACACGGGTTTTTGGTAAATAATTCCATAATGCTTTTCCTTCACACCACTACCTTGTGGTGATGTCTCTTGCCGAAGAAGCTGTGGAAGGTATTTCGCGGGGACGCAGGCCCCCGCCCCCCTTGGCCGCTGGCGCGAGGGCCCGTCGAGGCCGCTTGCGGCTTTAATTCTTCTTCCGTCTTCTTCTTCTTCTTCTTCTTCTTCTTCTTCCGTCTTCTTCTTCTTCTTTATTTTTCTCCGCTGTTGGGCCATTTTCGGGGCGCTTGCCATGGGCGAAAACGCACGAAATTTGGCACCAGTTCCGAGAATTGCCACCGCTACTCAGAACCAGAAGCCCAAACTTGGCCGGGGCTCCGGGCCTCTGTAGCGCCCCCTAAGTCGTTGTTATTTTGGCCTCCCGCATTAAGGTGCCTGGGTGCCATGTTGTTTGTAGTAGTGGCATGCCATTTGGTACGCATATGTATCTCACTAAGCCGCACAAAAATGTAATGCCAATGCATTAGCCACGCCCAACAGGAAGTGAGGTAATTTCACTTTTGTGCGAAATGCATGGCCACGAAGACGGCGCAACTCCTCCTAGACCGTTCATGCGAATGTCACCAAAATTGATACACATCATCTACAGACATGGCTGACAAAAGTTACTAAATACGTTTCACGTAGGATAAACCGTTCAGAAGTTATACGTCAATCAATTTTCGATGCAAAATTTTACATGCTTAAAAATTGATGACAAATCTTCTGATTGCTCAAAACTGCTCATACTTCACACGCAAATCACTCATTGGGCTTCTGACATGTTACCCAATTTCTGTGATATTTTGCCACTGGGGGCGCTATTTTTGGGCAAAAATTCCAATCTTTCCTCAAATTTGGTCAAACTTCACGGCCACCCTCTTACTACCTCCCATGTCATGTATACCACATTTTGGAAATTTTCGTCCATGGGGGGCGCTGTTTTTGGCCGACGCAATTGCTCCAAAACGGGTTTTTGGTAAATAATTCCATATTGCTTTTCCTTCACACCACTACCTTGTGATAGTACGTTGCTGTTGTAGACACTTATTTTTCCAACTCATAATCGCTCATGTACAGCATAGCGCCACCTACTGACATGGGAAAAACCAAAAAATTTATTCTTCAAAAATCTATATCTCATCTTCTATTTACTCTATTGTCATCAAACTTCATACGCAAACTCTTCATAGCTCACCTGACATCTACACCAAATTTTGTGCACTTTCGCCCCTGGGGGTGCTGGTTATGGCAAAAACGATATTCCAGCTTCTGATCTGTCAAACTTGCCAAGCAAACTCTTTACAAGACCCTTATTGGGGCGCTTGCCATGGTCGACAATGCACGAAATTTGGCTCCTTTTTCTTAGACTGCCACCGCTACTGAGAACCAGAAGCCCAGATCCAGGCGGGCCTCAGGGCCTCTATAGCGCCCCCTAACTCGTTGTGATTTTGGCCTCCCGCATTAAGGTGCCTGGTTGCCATGTAGTTCGTTGTAGTGGCATGCCATTTGGTAAGCATTTGTATCTCACTAAGCCGGACAAAAATGTAATGCCAATGCATTAGCCACGCCCAACAGGAAGTGAGGTAATTTCACTTTTGTGCGAAATGCATGGCCACGAACACGGTGCAACTCCTCCTAGACCGTTCATAGGAATGTCACCAAAATTGATACACATCATCTACAGACAAGGCTGACAAAAGTTTCTAAATACGTTTCTCGTAGCATAAACCGTTCAGAAGTTATACGTCAATCAATTTTCACTGCAAAATTTTACATGCTTTAAAATTCATAACAAATCTTCTAATTGCTCAAAACTGCTCATACTTCACATGCAAATCACTCATTGGGCTTCTGACATGTTACCCAATTTCTGTGATATTTCGCCACTGGGGGTGCTATTTTTGGGCAAAAAATCCAATCTTTCCTCAAATTTGGTCAAACTTCTCGGCCACCCTCTTACTACCTCCCATGTCATGTATACCACATTTTGGGAATTTTCGTCCATTGGGGGCGCTGTTTTTGGCCGACGCAATTGCTCCAACACGGGTTTTTGGTAAATAATTCCATAATGCTTTTCCTTCACACCACTGCCTTGTGGTAATGTCTCTTGCCGAAGAAGCTGTGGAAGGTATTTCGCGGGGACGCATGCCCCCGCCCCCCTTGGCCGCTGGCGCGAGGGCCCGTCGAGGCCGCTTGCGGCTTTAATTATTCTTCCGTCTTCTTCTTCTTCTTTATTTTTCTCCGCTGTTGGTCCATTTTCGGGGCGCTTGCCATGGGCGAAAACGCACGAAATTTGGCGCCACTTCCGAGAATTGCCACCGCTACTCAGAACCAAAAGCCCAAACTTGGCCGGGGCTCAGGGCCTCTATAGCGCCCCCTAAGTCGTTGTGATTTTGGCCTCCCGCATTAAGGTGCCTGGTTGCCATATAGTTTGTAGTACTGGCATGCCATTTGGTACGCATATGTATCTCACTAAGCCGGACAAAAATGTAATGCCAATGCATTAGCCACGCCCAACAGGAAGTGAGGTAATTTCACTTTTTTGCGAAATGCATGGCCACGAAGACGGCGCAACTCCTCCTAGACCGTTCATTGGAATGTCACCAAAATTGATAGACATCATCTACAGACATGGCTGACAAAAGTTACTAAATATGTTTCACGTAGGATAAACCGTTCAGAAGTTATACGTCAATCAATTTTCACTTCAAAATTTTACATGCTAAAAAATTCATAACAAATCTTCTAATTGCTCAAAACTGCTCATACATCACAAGCTAATCACTCATTGGGCTTCTGACATGTTACCCAATTTCTGTGATATTTCGCCACTGGGGGCGCTATTTTTGGGCAAAAATTCCAATCTTTCCTCAAATTTGGTCAAACTTCACGGCCACCCTCTTACTACCTCCCATGTCATGTATACCACATTTTGGGAATTTTCATCCATGGTGGGCGCTGTTTTTGGCCAACGCAATTTCTCCAAAATGGGTTTTTGGTTAATAATTCCATAATGCTTTTCCTTCACACCACTTCCTTGTGAAAGTACGTTGCTGTTGTAGACACTTATTTTTCCAACTCATAATCGCTCATGTACAGCATAGCGCCACCTACTGACATGGGAAAAACCAAAAAATTTATTCTTCAAAAATCTATATCTCATCTTCTATTTACTCAATTTTCATCACACTTCATACGCAAACTCTTCATAGCTCACCTGACATATACGCCAAATTTTGTGCACTTTCGCCCCTGGGGGTGCTGGTTATGGCAGAAATGATATTGCAGCTTCTGATTTGTCAACCTTGGCAAGCAAACTCTTTACAAGACCCTTATTGGGGCGCTTGCCATGGTCGACAACGCTCGAAATTTGGCTCCTTTTTCTTAGACTGCCACCGCTACTGAGAACCAGAAGCCCAGATCCAGGCGGGCCTCAGGGCCTCTATAGCGCCCCCTAACGTGTTGTGATTTTTGCCTCTCGCATTAAGGTGCCTGGTTGCCATGTAGTTTGTAGTAGTGGCATGCCCTTTGGTAGGCATATGTTTCTCACCAAGCCGGACAAAAATGTACTGCCAATGCATTAGCCACGCCCTACAGGAAGTGAGGTAGTTTCACTTTTGTGCGAAATGCATGGCCACGAAGACGGCGCAACTCCTCCTAGACCGTTCATAGGAACGTCACCAAAATTGATACACATCATCTACAGACATGGCTGACAAAAGGTGCTGAATACGTTTCACGTAGGGTTAACCGTTCAGAAGTTGTACATCAATCATTTTTCAATGCAGATTTTTACATGCTTAAAAATTCATAACAAATCTTCTACTTGCTCAACACTGCTCATACTTCACACGCAAATCACTCATTGGGCTTCTGACATGTGACCCAATTTCTGTTATGTTTCGCCACTGGGGGCGCTATTTTTGGGCAAAAAATCCAATCTTTCCTCAAATTTGGTCAAACTTCACGGCCACCCTCTTACTACCTCCCATGTCATGTATACCACATTTTGGGAATTTTCGTCCATGGGGGGCGCTGTTTTTGGCCCACGCAATTGCTCCAAAACGGGTTTTTGGTAAATAATTCCATAATGCTTTTCCTTCACACCACTACCTTGTGATTGTACGTTGCTGTTGTAGACACTTATTTTTCCAACTCATAATCGCTCATGTACAGCATAGCGCCACCTACTGACATGGGAAAAAACAAAAAATTTATTCTTCAAAAATCTATATCTCATCTTCTATTTACTCAATTGTCATCAAACTTCATACGCAAACTCTTCATAGCTCACCTGACATATACGCCAAATTTTGTGCACTTCGCCCCTGGGGGTGCTGATTATGGCAAAAATGATATTGCAGCTTCTGATTTGTCAAACTTGGCAAGCAAACTCTTTTCAAGACCCTTATTGAGGCGCTTGCCATGGTCGACAACGCACGAAGTGCGAGACCCTATTGTTGCCATGTGTCCAATTCTGTGCTTTGTCGCCATTGTGGGAGTAATGTCTCTTGCCGCAGAAGCTGTGGAAGGTATTTCGCAGGGACGCATGCCCCCGCCCCCCTTGGCCGCTGGCGCGAGGGCCCGTCGAGGCCGCTTGCGGCTTTAATTTTGTTTCCTTCTCACTCCAAACAAAGCCCATATGCATGAAGGTCATGACAAAATTCTTACCCAGCCATACAGTTATAATGCGCCGTGATCACTTCTCCATCTTGTTTAACTAAGATCCAGGTCTTTAAAGGGGTTTCTGATGATCTTTGTGAATGATTTACTTGAGAGATAAGAGCCAACTCAAGTGAGAATCAAGCGAACTGTTGTTTGTTTACACTTCAACTTGCAGTGCTTCATTATAAAGACACGAACGAAAAGCTTAAAAAAACATACTTACACGGGCAAAAACAATACAGGATTCATTCAGCAGCGACTTGATACCGAGGTCCTTTACCCAGTCACATACAAAAAAAGTTGTAAGCCTCCATACTCTTCCACACTTTCATCTGTTTTGCGGTATAGAAGGATGTCTGCAACACCAGATAGTTCGAGATATCGGTGAACTCGACTGAAGGGTAGTTTTTGAAATCATATGACAAATCCTTCTTTCCCAGACTGTAGGGGTCGATTCCATTGCACATAGTGATCTTCTGAATATACCTAAAGCGAGCAGTGGCTTCTAGATTATGAGCATACTCTAAGTTATCGCTAGTCGTTTGCACTACGGCAGCCGTTTAGACCACCAGCTATTTCACTTCCGGTAAAACCGCTAAGAAAAGTCACATGACTGAAACCCAGCAATAAAAGAGGTCAGAGGAAAACAGCCAGTGCTGAGTTTCCCAAAAGCATCGTAACACAAAGATCATCGTTAAATGGTAGAGCAAGCAGCACAATGAACATTCTCTCTCCTAGTTAAGATGCTCTTAGCAGTAAGAGGCTTTTGGGAAACCCACCCCAGATTGGTTTGAGCTGCCAGGAAGGATATAGCAACTCATATAAGCACTCTTTACAACCGTGGTGAGCAGAAAAGCATCTCAGCATGCAACAGCAGAAGACCACATTGGGTTCCACTCCTGCCATCCAATAACAGGAATCTTAGAATCAAGAACAAGTTCCTATTAAAGTGGCTGGGAAGTGTCATTTAGATTGTCATATTCTTGCTGACAGAAGATGATCAATCCAGACTCGTGTTCCGATGCTTCTGAGACTGATTATGAATCTAGGAAAAAAAAAACTCCATTCACTCTTCTCATTGAATGGAATGGAAATTTTTATTCTTCTCATTGAATACCCCTCCCACTGCCAACCCTTACTGAGCCATAAGAAGAGCGCTATTGATGGACATGAGCTTCCATGCTGTGCACTGTCAGTTCCAGAACATTTAAGCCGAGCCACCAGGTTGTTGAAACAAGTGCATTTTAAAGATTGGTACAGTCTTTGTACATCCAAAAGCATTGAAGCTGGAAAAGTAAACGTAGCCTGTGTACAGCTATTAACTAGAGTGCAGTTTGATGAGATCTTTGCTGTTGTTTATCAGCATTTAACTGGTTAAAATGGAGCCTAAAAATAATGATTAAATTATTTACTTTTGAAAGCTTTTTTTAAATTTTAACCATAGAAAAGGTGACTAGCTGATTATCTTTATGAAGTACTAGTCAACTAGTAAAAATTAATAGTTGTGCAACATCTAATGCATGCACAATGCGAACAGAAATGGATGCTAGATTGGATGTTCGGTT
Organism: Neoarius graeffei; assembly: GCF_027579695.1. Lineage (NCBI taxonomy): Eukaryota > Metazoa > Chordata > Actinopteri > Siluriformes > Ariidae > Neoarius > Neoarius graeffei. Next base: position 13,920,599 of record NC_083595.1, read on the forward strand.
TGATACTGGGTTTAAAGCCATTCGAGCAGTTCAAATGTAAGCAAAACATTGACACCAACATCTAGAGCCTAAGAGGCTCTTATCCTGGAGTCCCATCTTTAGTTATTCCTCCAGATTTACAGTGAAGATGCAGCTATCACAATCAGTATGCTTTTCACAGAGAAGAGCTGGAAAATAAAAACAAGACTACACACCACTAGACACAAGACTGCTCTAGACTTTTAATGGAGCCACTAAAAAAGCCCATCTTGTCTTCTGAATCTATAATATTAACTATAATAACTAGGAAATGCATGTCCTCCTGGAGAGAAAGCTTAACTTTAGAATGGTAAAAGGGTTTTTGGTTTGTATCCCTGGGGAAATACTTAATAGTTTCATGTAGAACCCAAAAAGCATCTACTTTTCAGATGGATTCCAAGTAGAACCCCTTTAGTAAACTAAAAAATGTTAATTACGCAAAGAATCCTAGAAGGATTCTTTGCAAGGTGAACGTCTACTTGCTAACATTAGCTTGGTTAATGTTATTCTTGCTAGTTAGCTGGTGTCTTCGGGAATGAAAGATTCAAGTGTGAATATTTGGAGTGTGTGCGTTTCGGTACTTTAGTAGAAGAAAGACCAAATAGAAATGTCTTGAACAAAAAATACTTGAGTTTCTCTAACCGGAGATACTTGCAAACACTAGAATAAAAGTCATCTTTGGATCAGTGAAGCTTCCAAAGTCCTACTTGGGATTCTTTCTGATGAAGAAACATGTTTTACACAGAACCTTTAAGTTCTCTTGAACAGTAATGATTTATAATGGCTTTTGAGCCTGGTTCCTCTCAAGCTTTCTTCTTCATGTCTTCTCAGGGAGTTTTTCTGCCAGTGCCACCTTCTTAATTAAAGATCTAAATCTACATCCAGATTTCTGTAAAGCTGCTTTGTGGCAATATCTATTGTTTAAAGTGTTACGTTTTAATTGACAGGTGAAGTGTACTACTAAGTCTACTTCTAAGTAATATATTTTCCTGCTAACTTGCAAACAGTCTTGCTAAGGCTATGGTCAAACTACAGCTCGTGATGCTTTGCAATGGGTTATCGATGAAAATGAGGCGTTTGGTAGCGATGCTTCCCCGAGCATTGGAAGGTATTCCCAAACCCATCTGCGAGTATTTGCTGCTTAGTTTGCCGACAAAAACATTGCCACCAAATTTCAATGTGCGTTTAATTTTTTCGTGATGTTTTTGGCCACTCACGAGGCGGAGATGCACCAAAAAACAACTCGCAAAGCTTGGAGAACATGTGCCGTACATCACACTATTGGTGGCGATGCTACTAATTTTTCATCGGCAGGTAATCACAAACCCATCACAAGCTGTAGTGTGACCAGGGCTGGTTGCTTTCAAACTGGGCATACTAAATTTTTAAATTCTTCTGAAACACAGCATTGGCTTGAAGTATGTTATGGTCAACTAACAAACAGTGGAGAAAATCAGCATTGAACTGGCGAGTTCATGGTGAGTAGGACGTCTTCGATTGGTGGGTTCAGTTCAGACTTTGCAGCCATTTTGCTGAAATTGGCATTGAACTCAATCATTCAATTGACTATTATTTGAAGAAATAATCTTAGTCATCTTATTTTGGTAAAAACCTTTTCTCTAAACTACAGTTATCCAATCAAGGGTACAGCAGAGTGTGGTTTAGTGTTTCACTGCTCAAACTGCTGCTTCAGGAAGTATATATGAGCCACATTGGTTCAGTGCAGTTTATTTCTTTATTTAAGAGTGTTAAGATGATCTGAACCATAAAACTGAAAGGACTGGTTTGTTCAGGTATCCGAAATGCCTCTGTGAACATTAATTTAAATGGTTTGATTGTTATGGAAGTAGATTCTGATGCAATAATTTTGTGATCTTTTCCAGCTGTTTCCGCAATGAGAAGCAGTGCCTCGGCGTTTGGCTTTGCTGTAAGTACACCTTACCCAAAGACTTTTGACATGCCATTAAGGATACTTTTGAACTTGTGGTTTGTACTGATCAATAGTTTGTGTGTTGGTTTCCAGTTTGACGCCACACTAGATGTGCTGAGCTCCATCATTGTGCTGTGGCGTTACAGCAACGCAGCAGCCGTGCACTCTGCCCACAGAGAGTACATGTGAGTACGGAGACCATACTGGTGCTTAAAAGTGTTTGAAGTGGATTTTGTCTCACTTCTAGTCAGAGAGCTGAGAATTGAGGCCAAATTTGCTTGCATTTAGGCACAGAAGAGACCAAAGCAGCTTAGTTGTAAGGGCACATTTAAAGTTTTTAATAGCATTTGAAATATAGGCCAAATGAAACCAGTGTCATTTTAGCTTCGTGAAACAGCAATAAACTCTGTCCTGAGATACAGTCTCATCAAGGTTGAGTATTCAGGCAATCAAATTCAGATGAGCTCATCGATGTCATTCCATGGTGTGATGTGGGCAGCGTTAGGCCTTTACTCATTGCTATCGAGGCAATAATTACAGAATAGAGCTTTAAGGAATACTCTAATGTTCTTTAATCGAATCTTTGTCCATCAGTAGTGTACTGTATGTGTGATTACCACAGTCAAGAGTTTTATGCTTAGCAAAGAATAGAAAAATGAGTTTATAACTCAAATGATACACTTGAGGTTTATTAAATACAATAAAAAATTGTAATGAGCAAAAACACAGGCAAAGGTCATACTCAGTCAGGCATCAATGGTCAAAGTCATCTCATCATCTCTAGCCACTTTATCCTGTTCTACAGGGTCGTAGGCAAGCTGGAGCCTATCCCAGCTGACTACGGGCAGAAGGCGGGGTACACCCTAGACAAGTCGCCAGGTCATCACAGGGCTGACACATAGACAACCATTCACATCTATGGTCAATTTAGAGCAGGGGTGCCCAAATTGATCCATAAAGGGCCATGTGGCTGCAGGTTTTCATTCCAGCCATGCAGCAGCACACCTGATTTGGCTTATTCAATCAACTGACACACCCACCCTTTAATCAAGGGTGGGTGTGGCTGCAAGTATTTGACTGTGTGAAGACAGTTCAGTTGATTGAATGAGCCAAATCAGGTGTGCTGCTGCATGGCTGGAATGAAAACCTGCAGCCACATGGCCCTTTATGGATCAATTTGGGCACCCCTGATTTAGAGTCACCAGTTAACCTAACCTGCATGTCTTTGGACTGTGGGGGAAACCAGAGCACCCGGAGGAAACCCATGCGAAGAACATGCAAACTCTGCACAGAAAGGCCCTCGCCCGCCACGGGGCTCGAACCCGGACCTTCTTGCTGTGAGGCGACAGCGCCAACCACTACACCACCATATGGTCAACCTAACAGGGATAATCCAAAAGCACTTCAGACAAGGTCAACCCATACAATAGGGAATATTGGCAAGACTTCGCAAAGTGTATGTGAAAACCATGTGTTTTTATCGTCAAATAAAATAAAGAGGAAATGGATCACCGATTAACATTCTGTTAACAGTGACCTCTGTTGGCAGGGAGGGGTATTGTCTTGGGCTGAAACAAAAATGATACCCAAGCTATTTTGGTAATTTCGGAGCTCAGGAAGAGAGGCAATACTCCAAGAAAAAACTCAGAATTTCCAGGATTAAAGTCGTAAATCAATGTCATCACACCACAGACATCACAGCTGAGCTGAGGGTGATAGGAAATGCAGTCTTTCTTCCTTGATCATGTAATATATAGAGGATATTACAAAGACATGTAGTTTACCTTAGAGTGGTAAATGTATATTTCACAAGTGAGCGAAGTGAACAAGTGAAAATATTTTCAACACAAGAAGATAAACTTCATATCTTCACGCCACCGTGTAATGTTCTTTATATTATATGGACACATCAATTAAAAAACAAAACAAAACAAGTTAATCAAAATAATTTTTTGTGATTAATAGTTTTATTGCAAATATGGCACACATCAAACCATGTACATTAAAAAAGTAAAGTAAAGTGTAATGCCACCCCCAAAAAAAAACAAACAAAACAAAAACAAGTCACCACCTCAAACAAGTTAGCCTTGGCTGTACATAGATGTAGTCCTCATATCAAATATATAAGTGTATGTCTTGTGCTTACAAGATATGAGCAGTAAATATATAAACAATAAGACACAATTATTGTCCATGAATGTGTATTATCTATAGATAAAATAAAAGAAAAAAGAATGTACCAAATACACATCACAGTAATATTAAAAAACAGAGCGAACTAGAGCAAGTAAAGAATTAAGAATGCATCTCTCTACTTATTGATCTGACGTTTTGTCCTCTTCCAAAAACGATAGGTATTTTCCCCATTTTTTATAATAGACCTCTAGTCTACCAAATGACTTCCATGACATCCTTTCCAAAGCTGCCACTCTAGCCAATTCTGCAGTCCACTCCTGCGTTGAGGGCACCCCCTCAGTCTTCCATGCCCTGAGAAGTATCTGCCTTCCTATCATGATGCTAGTTTGGATCCAACTTTCTCTCCCCAGTTAAAACGGAATCATCCCCTAAAACAGAGTCTGGGGCAGAACTCTGTTGGGCTGTCTGCAATCTCACTAAGAAAACTGTGAATCCATGACCAGAATTCTTGTACTTTGTCACAGGACCATAATGTATGTAACAGGTAACCCTCTGTAGATTTGCACCGCCAGCAATTTGGGTTTTCAATCAGACCTAGTCTGAACAGCCTAGAGGGTGTCCAGTAAAAGCGGTGCAGGATTTTGAACTGCATTAGATGCACTCTTGCATCCCTTGACATGGTTTTTGTTTTTACAGATCTTTAACCACTCCTCTTCCTCTAACTAAGGTCCTTCTCCCATGTGTTTTTAAGCGCTAGCCATCTCCAGTTGTCTGAATCAACATAGAATAATACATAGAGGCCTTAAATCCTTGACTGTAGTACCTCAGTATGTCCTCAAGAAGTTCAGCTGCCTTTGGAGCTGAGGTATCCTGTCCAAAAGCCCTCATTAACATGTGACGTAGCTGTAAGTATCTATAGAAATGTGACTTGGGGATTCCGTATTGATGACCTAACTCATCAAATGATTTCAAAGTATTATTGAAATACAGATCACCCAGAGTGACAACACCCTTCTCCATCCAATCCTTCCACCATATAGGGGATTTGTTAATACATAATTTGGGATTTAACCAGATACTGGAGGACAAATTTAGAAAAGGATCCAGTTTAAATAATCTGGTAACTTTAATCCACATCCCTTTCATGCTAGAGAATATTGGATGAGTTTTGACTTTTCTTAAGAGATTAACTGAGAGACACTGGAGTAGCGGCACAGGGGCAATAGACTGTTCAATACAGAACCAGGGTGGTGCCCTCTCTGGAGGGAGCAACCAGTGGGCTAGATGTCTCAAATTAAAAGCATAGTAATAAAATAACATATTAGGTAATCCTAAACCACCTCTATCAACTGGTCTTTGAAGTTTTTTAATATGTAAGCGGGGCTTCTTACCATTCCAAATAAACGCTTTTACTATCCTATCAAACCATTTAAAATAAGTCATGGGGATCTCCAGAGGAATAGAATGAATTAAGTAGTTAAGTTTGGGGATGCAGTTCATTTTCACCACATTAACCTTTCCAACCAATGATAAATTTAGTGTTGCCCATCTATTGGCATCACAAGCAATCTTATGTAATAATGGATCAAAATTGACCTTAACCAAATCTTTCAACTGTGGTGGGAAGAGTATACCCAAGTATCTTATACCCTGTCTGGGCCACTGAAATGTGCCTGGTTGGAAGGCTGAAGATGGGCAGTAAGCTGTTAAAGGGAGCGCCTCTGATTTTGACCAATTCACCCTATATCCTGAAAATTTTGAAAATGAGCTAATTATTCTTAAAAGAGAAGGCACTGATCGACCTGGTTCAGAGACAAATAATATGTCATCTGCAAAAAGCATAAGTTTATGTACTTTACCCCCCTGCCATTACGCCTGGGAAATCAGTAGCCTTTCTTATAGCAGCTGCTAATGGCTCTAAGGCCAAGCAAAATAACAAGGGAGATAAGGATGAGCCTTGTCTGGTTCCCCTCCCCAGGGCAAAATAGTCTGATATGAGTCCATTGGTTTGTACTGCAGCTTCTGGTTGATTGTAAAGTAACTGAATCCATTTAATAAACTTACTACCAAACCCATACATATCCAGTATTTTTAACAAATAGCCCCATTCAACCATATCAAAGGCCTTTTCCGCATCTAAAGAAATGGCTGTCACCAGGGATTGAACATCTGCCACAGACCACATTAGATTAATAAAGCGCCTTATATTATCTGTAGAGCTGCGGCCATTAATAAATCCAACTTGGTCAGGGTGAATCAGAGATGTTATGACTTGATTCAAACGGTTTGCTAAAAGCTTTGAGAGAATTTTCACATCCAATTGAATTAAAGAAATTGGACAATAGTTCTTACATTCTATGGGGTCTCTCCCCTTTTTAGTAACCAAGGTGATCAGTGCCTGTCTCAGAGTTTGAGGTAATATCCCCTTATCCAGTGACTTGACATATAGATCTAGCAACAGTGGAGCTAGCTCTGTTGCAAAGCTCTTAAAGAACTCTGCAGTAAAGCCATCGGGGCCTGGTGATTTTCCTGCAGGAAGTGCATTTATTACTTCCATCAGCTCTTCCACAGTAATATCTTCATCTAGAATTTGTTTTTGTCTCTCAGACAATTTAGGAAGCTCTAATGGCTCCAGGAAAGCAAGCATTTCTTCCTCTGTTGAGGTAGATGTAGAACTGTAAAGGCCAATATAAAATTCTCTAAAACATTTATTAATATCTCCAGTTGCTGTTAGTGTACCTCCAGTTAACGTCCTGATCGCTGGGATAGTGGAAACCTGCTCTCGCTCTTTGATAAACCTGGCAAGTAGCTTCCCTGTTTTGTCACCCGACTCAAAAAAGGTTTGTCTGGCCTTAAATAAAAGAAATTCCATTTTTTTTTAGACAAGATGACATTGTACTGGCATTTTAATTGTGTTAATTCCTTAAGGATGTTGTTTGACATGTGTCTTTTTAGCTCTGCTTCTAAACTTTGAATTTTTGTTTCCAATTCCAAAAGTTCCTTTGCTTTTGTGTTTTTGATATATGAAGTGAATGAAATAATATGGCCTCTGATGACAGCCTTAAGAGCCTCCCAGGCCACACCCATACATGTACCTGTGGACCAATTAGTCGCAACATATAAATCTAGCTCCGTCTTCATCCATACAATATTGTCAGGATCTTGTAAGATAGAGGAGTTAAGCCGCCATCTAGTAGAACGCAGTCTTTCACAATAGGGCTGGAGTTCTAAACATACACAGGCATGATCAGAAATTATTATATTTCCTATTGAGCAGCCAAGCACTGAAGGCATAAGAGACTTAGATAATAAAAAGAAATCTATCCCTGAGTATATCTGGAGAAAAAAAAGTGTAGTCCCTTCCTCTGGGATTTAAGGTCCTCCAAATGTCCACCAACCCCAAGGCTTTAGACATGTGCTGCAGAATAAAGCCTCGGTCACAACCGGCCGTACGTGCTTCTATGGCCGGTCTACGTGCAAAAAACGCAAGAAACGCACGGAGGGCACGCGTGAAACACACGGAGGGCGCGCGTGTGACGTGCTGATTTTCGAGCCGTAGACTGGCCGCAGACCGGCCGCAGAGGTTCTATGTCATGTCAAACAAACTCTACGGGCGCTTACGTTTTTTTCAGGTTGCAAGACAAACTTACGGCCAACGTGCGTCTTTCTCCATGAACAAAAAAAATGCAGCGATTTGGGAAACGCCAAAAATCGTACGGCCAAAAAATCGTACGTCTGGTTGTGACCTAGGCTTAAGGAGTGCATGTGGAGACCTGCCCACCGCACCCCCGCTATGGTCTAAAACTGGATCCATCAATAAGTTGAAGTCCCCACCCAGTACAATGTTATGGTTGCCCATAGCATTAAGCTTCCCTTCCAGGTCTACAAAAAATGAAGGATCATCCCCATTAGGTGCATATACAGTGGGGCAAAAAAGTATTTAGTCAGTCACCAATTGTGCAAGTTCTCCCACTTAAAAAGATGAGAGAGGCCTGTAATTTTCATCATAGGTATACCTCAACTATGAGAGACAAAATGAGAAAAAAAAAATCCAGAAAATCACATTGTCTAATTTTTAAAGAATTTATTTGCAAATTATGGTGGAAAATAAGTATTTGGTCAATAACAAAAGTTCATCTCAATACTTTGTTATATACCCTTTGTTGGCAATGACAGAGGTCAAACATTTTCTGTAAGTCTTCACAAGGTTTTTACACACTGTTGCTGGTATTTTGGCCCATTCCTCCATGCAGATCTCCTCTAGAGCAGTGATGTTTTGGGGCTGTCGCTGGGCAACACGGACTTTCAACTCCCTCCAAAGATTTTCTATGGGGTCGAGACCTGGAGACTGGCTAGGCCACTCCAGGACCTTGAAATGCTTCTTATGAAGCCACTCCTTCATTGCCCGGGCAGTGTGTTTGGGATCATTGTCATGCTGAAAGACCCAGCCACGTTTCATCTTCAATGCCCTTGCTGATGGAAGGAGGTTTTCACTCAAAATCTCATGATACATGGCCCCATTCTTTCTTTCCTTTACACGGATTAGTCGTCCTGGTCCCTTTGCAGAAAAACAGCCCCAAAGCATGATGTTTCCACCCCCATGCTTCACAGTAGGTATGGTGTTCTTTGGATGCAACTCAGCATTCTTTCTCCTCCAAACACGACAAGTTGAGTTTTTACCAAAAAGTTCTATTTTGGTTTCATCTGACCATATGACATTCTCCCAATCCTCTTCTGGATCATCCAAATGCTCTCTAGCAAACTTCAGACGGGCCTGGACATGTACTGGCTTAAGCAGGGGGACACGTCTGGCACTGCAGGATTTGAGTCTCTGGTGGCGTAGTGTGTTACTGATGGTAGCCTTTGTTACTTTGGTCCCAGCTGTCTGCAGGTCATTCACTAGGTCCCCCCGTGTGGTTCTGGGATTTTTGCTCACCGTTCTTGTGATCATTTTGACCCCATGGGGTGAGATCTTGCGTGGAGCCCCAGATCGAGGGAGATTATCAGTGGTCTTGTATGTCTTCCATTTTCTAATAATTGCTCCCACAGTTGATTTCTTCACACCAAGCTGCTTACCTATTGCAGATTCAGTCTTCCCAGCCTGGTGCAGGTCTACAATTTTGTTTCTGGTGTCCTTTGACAGCTCTTTGGTCTTGGCCATAGTGGAGTTTGGAGTGTGACTGTTTGAGGTTGTGGACAGGTGTCTTTTATACTGATAACAAGTTCAAACAGGTGCCATTAATACAGGTAATGAGTGGAGGACAGAGGAGCCTCTTAAAGAAGTTGTTACAGGTCTGTGAGAGCCAGAAATCTTGCTTGTTTGTAGGTGACCAAATACTTATTTTACCGAGGAATTTACCAATTAATTCATTAAAAATCCTACAATGTGATTTCCTGGATTCTTTCCCCCCATTCTGTCTCTCATGGTTGAAGTGTACCTATGATGAAAATTACAGGCATCTCTCATCTTTTTAAGTGGGAGAACTTGCACAATTGGTGGCTGACTAAATACTTTTTTGCCCCACTGTATATTGGCCAGAATAACTGTCTGACCCTGAATTTCTGCCAATACAATTATAATTCTTCCTGAATTATCTTTTGTTTGTTGGATACATCTAAATTGTACATTTTTATTAATAAGTATTGCAACTCCCTTACTGTTGCTAGCACCTTTACTATAAAAAATATGACCAACCCAACCACTACAGAGTTTAATGGACTCTGTTGGAGAAAGATGTGTTTCCTGCAGGAATACCACATCATATTTATCTTTTTTAATACTGGACATGACTTTTTTCCTCTTGACTGGATTCCCTAGTCCTTTAACATTCCATGTAGAGAGACGCATATAATTACTTTTCTTAGACATATTTGGGACCATCAGCGCATAAGAGTACAGAAGGCTTACAACCAAATCCCTGAAACAAAACACTGCATTGGTGACTTAACACAAAATAACCGCAAAGAACCCTCACACAAAGAATATGCATTGAAACCAGAACTATGCACATTCTGTTACCCCCCAGTATGACTTTTACAAAAAAACAGTCATCCATGACTCCTCTACGAGTCTCCCTCCTAAGTGCCTGCAATCTCCACTGCTGTACATTAGCTTAACCAGAATCATAACCCTGACATCGCTTCATTTTAGGTAGCATTAACTGAAAATCGTCAAAACTCAACACACAAGCATAACGGTAGTCTAAATGAAGAATCTATTTTTCTCGCCTTCAACCCGGTCAATACTCACACTCATTACATGGTATTAATAAAAGCCATGGCTTTCTTTGGGCAAATAAAAGTCTTCTCACCCTCCTTGCACGTAACTTTCAATGTGGCGGGATGTCATGTAGCTTTTTCTTGCAGTCTCTAAACTTATCACGTTTCACCATTGTAGACCGGGAGTAGTCCGGGAAGAGCATGATGTTGTTGTTGTCCCAGCTCAACGTGGCCTTGTTCCTAGCCGCTCGTAGCACCAAATCCCTGTTGGATGATCGTAGAAACTTCGCCAGTATTGGACGGGACCTGTCTCCTGCCAGCGGGCGTTGAGTGGGGATTCTGTGCTCATTCGATCTCCACCTTCCCGTCGATGCTAAGCAGCTCCGGGATCAGGTCCTCCACAAACTTAGTCATTTCTCTCCCTTCCACCCCTTCAGGAAGTCCAATAAACCAGACATTATTACACCTTGCACGATTTTCCATATCTTCCAACTTCTCCCAAATAGAATCTACATCCTTCTTACTAGCAGGAGGGGTAGCCTGCCAGTCTTTATCCACTGATTCAAGGTATTCCACCCGCCTCTCCATCTCGTCGATTCGTGAGATTAAAGTGGAGACTTTGGCTTCGGTTGATGCGGTGGTCCGGTGAATTTCCACCAGTCCCTCTATTTCGCTAGAGATCTTTGTCAGAGCCACATTAATATTGCTAATATCCTGGCTTATCTCCTGAGAGAAGTGGCTTCTGGATGTTTCGGCCCTAGCGTTAGCACCGCCATCTTTATCTCCCACTTCTTGTGAACGTAAATGCTTTTTAATGTCCCCACCGGCCAGTGTCTTCGAGCTTTTTGCCATTTTTTAGATACTCTACCGCTATTCTCGCAAACCAACTATAGATCTCTGGTTTAAAATGAAGTTCAAATGATTACAGCAGAGCCTCATGGAGCACAATTCTAGGCAGCCGTTCCTCGCATTGCGCCACGTGACGTCTCTAATCAAAAGAATTTAAATTTTGAACTGGTTTGCCATTTTGACAATGTGTGTCAAGTCAGCAGGAAAACACTGGGAGTGATGTCATCAGAGTGAAATATCAAGAATTAGTATACATACAGGACACTTCCCATGAAATAAAAACACATGTTCGATTCCCTTCTAGTGGGTTTCATTCATGTGGTTTGATAGCATGCAATATAGTTAGCATATCGCTTATCCTACATGTATTACATCACACTACCCAATGGTAATGAGCGTTCAATATGGTTTACGATATTGCATTGTTGTAAAGACAGCATGACATCACACGTCAGCACTAATGCGAATACCCAGTGAGAAAGTTTTCTGCTGTGCATGCGCAGAAGCATTTCTTTGTCCGTCGGGAAAGAGAAAGGCTCGGCTAATCCAGTGCTAGGATTAGCTATGCTATAATTAAGTACTAAATAAATAAACTGAAGACTGAAACTAAAGACACATTGAACACCTGAAAGGCTACCAAAACTTCATTAGATATTATTCACGAATATTTACAAGCAGTTGCGAACTGTTACTTTTAGAGCTGGGACTTGAGCTCAGCCAAAACTTAGCCAGTCACAAAAAAGCAACAGGGCAAAGGATTTTACAAGGGATTAGCCACAGGCTGCCAGGTTGCTCCGTTGTGTGTAGTTGTCAATGTTAATTTTAAAAGTAACTAAGTAAATTACACAGGGAAATTAATACTTAAGTCTGAGTGAAAAATACTGTGGCGAGCGTGCAGTGTGGAAGAAGAGTCTGGAGACAGAAATATTAGTTTCTCGGTTGTTAACCTGTACTGCTTGCTCTTGATAGCACTGGCTTGACCGCTTTATTAGCATTCGTTAATACTGCTGATTAACACTACACCGGATGGAAGGTGACTTCACTGCTGCGCTGACTCATAGTTAAGCTAGCGTTGGCCTTCGAGAGGCCTAGGGTGATAAATTTTTGGTCCCTCCCACTATAAACCAATATCTGATTGGTTAATTCATCTGTCACTTCCTACATAAACATACACTGCCATGGCCTTCTGTCCCGGCAATGAAGTCCTAATCAATGAGTGAGCCAGCTCTAAACACTTCTCAGCCTTTACTCAACAAACAAAACAATCTCACTGGATAACTCGATTTTAATGTTTTCAGGACAGTAACCCTTTCATTTCTGAAGCAAATTTGATAGAAAATGAGGCTAAATTAGAATAGTTATAAATGAAATTATGAAATTATGATTCTCCTATTTGTCCTGGATATATAGTGAATTGACAATAAAGAATCTTTGAATGAAAGAATGAAAGCGAATAAAGAATGAAAGAAATTAAATATAACATTTGAAATGCTGATATGTTTGGGCCTTCTCTGAAGGCTTAGAAGGCCCTGATGGTTCCCCTCTGTTTACAAGAGAAAAACATACCAACAGACATAAAAAAACTGGAACAGAGAGCGTATTATAATAATAATAATAATAATAATAGGGGCGGCACAGTGGTGTAGTGGTTAGCGCTGTCGCCTCATAGCAAGAAGGTCCGGGTTCGAGCCCTGTGGCCGGCAAGGGCCTTTCTGTGTGGAGTTTGCATGTTCTCCCCGTGTCCGCGTGGGTTTCCTCCGGGTGCTCCGGTTTCCCCCACAGTCCAAAGACATGCAGGTTAGGTTAACTGGTGACTCTAAATTGACCGTAGGTGTGAATGTGAGTGTGAATGGTTGTCTGTGTCTATGTGTCAGCCCTGTGATGACCTGGCGACTTGTCCAGGGTGTACCCCGCCTTTCGCCCGTAGTCAGCTGGGATAGGCTCCAGCTTGCCTGCGACCCTGTAGAACAGGATAAAGTGGTTAGAGATAAGGAGATGAGATGATAATAATAATGGTTTTGAGAAGTATAGCAGATATATTGCATTCAGCTACTTGTCTTCGACTCGTTCAGTATCATGCTAGCTGAATAGAATATATCTGATAAACCTCTCAAAGCCAGCCAATATTACTGAAATGTCACTCAAATCCATGATGTTTCATGTGAAAAATGCAAGTTTTTCAACACAAGAAGATAAACTTCATATCTTCAAGCTAACCTGTAATTGTCTTTTTCTTATATACACATTCACAAAAAAAGTACCCAAATTTATCAAAACAATTCATCGATTTCTTCACAAGTGAGGATATTGAAAATTATTATACATATGGGCCACTTTTTCCATGGAATAAAAACATGTATTCTATTCCCTTTTAGTGAATTTACTGATGGCATGCAATATTGTTATCATATCGCTTATCCTCCATGTATTACGGCACTCTCCCCAATAGAGAATGAGCATGCAATATTGTTATAATATTGCACATTGTCAAAACATCACATCACATGTCAGAGCTCATGCGAAGATCCAATGACAAAACTTTTCTGTTGCACATGCACACAATCATTTCTTTGTCAGCTGGGAAAGAGAGAAGACGAGGCTAATCCAGTGCACTAAATAAATAAACTGGAAACTGAAGATGCACTGGACATCCGAAAGGCTACCAAAACTTCATTATATATTCTTCATGTATATTTACAAGAGAAAAACATACCAGTGGACATCGAAAAACTGGAAAAGAGACACATCAAAGATGTAAAACTTCCATGCTAGCGAGTGACTGTGACAGTTTGTAAACAAAGGTTAGCTTTGTTAAAAGCGGAAGATTTTGAGAGAATTTTGGCTGCCAGGTCGTTCCATTGTGTGTAGTTGTCAATGTTGATTTTAAAAGTAACTAAGTAAATTACACAGGGAAAATATTAATAATATTTGGCTTGACTGTGCTAGCATTAGCCTGCGCCAACACTACGCTGGCTAGAAGGCAACTGGACTACCGGGCTAACAGCACCAAGTCGCAGGTAAGCTCGTGTTGGCCTTCAAAAATGCTGATATGAAGAGATTGTATAATAATAATAATAATAATAATAATAATAATAATAATAATATTGGCTGGCTTTTTTTTTCATGGTCTATCAGATATATTCCATTCAGCTACTCGTCTTCGACTCATTGAATATCATGCCAGCTGAATGGAATATATCTGATAGACCACTCAAAGCCAGCCAATATTATTTAAATATGTCATGGTTTTGGTTCTCCATGTCTCAGATGTATCTCATATGAAAAATACGAGTGGCATATTTCCTAGTAATATAAAATAATACAGGTCTTTATACATAGAGTGAAATTTTTATGTCCAAAAAATATTTTTTGAATGACTATTACATAAACGAACACTTCTACATCAAAGGTGAATATGTCGTGTGTGAAAAAGTCTCATCTCATCTCATTATCTCTAGCCGCTTTATCCTTCTACAGGGTCGCAGGCAAGCTGGAGCCCATCCCAGCTGACCACGGGCGAAAGGCGGGGTACACCCTGGACAAGTCACCAGGTCATCACAGGGCTGACACATAGACACAGACAACCATTCACACTCGCATTCACACCTACGGTCAATTTAGAGTCACCAGTTAACCTAACCTGCATGTCTTTGGACTGTGGGGGAAACCGGAGCACCCGGAGGAAACCCACGCAGACACGGGGAGAACATGCAAACTCCGCACAGAAAGGCCCTCGCCGACCCCGGGGCTCGAACCCAGGACCTTCTTGCTGTGAGGCGACAGCGCTAACCATTACACCACCGTGCCGCCCGTGTGAAAAAGTGATGTTTATTTTTTCATAGCAAGTTCAGGTTTTCTAATATTTCATCTGGGAAAGGAATACATCCAACCAATCAGGGTGTAGGTTGTAGAAACATCATGATACTGCAGGCTTGGTGGAGTCGCTTATTCAGTTTGGCTGCATCCGAATGCACATACTATTAGTACACAAAAGACAGTATGTACAGTAGGTTGTCCAAATATGCACTAAGCATTTAATAGGACTCCAATGATACCTTTGTGTCTCAAAAACCAGCGCTGTTTGAGAAGGAAACAAAAATAATAAAGATAATGAGTTTAAAGAGAACGTTCGGAAAAGAATGGGAGAGGAACCAGGCAATGAAAATGGTGGGTGGACAGTTTATGGTCCAGCACTGACTTAGTGATGTGGTGAAGCTTGATGTCAGTCTTGGCAGATTTTGAACCAAGCAGTGAAAGTCCTACTCCTGAATTCTCACCTACTTCTCAGGATAGGATGTACCCAAAATTTTCTCCCCTTCCTTTTTTTAATCAAAGAATTGAGGTATTTCACCCACGTGACCAAGTCACGTGACGCAGCCATTTTGGACGGCACACTTAAGTCCTTCAGTGCAAGGCGGTATGAGATGGTGGAGACCTTTGCACATTTTAACAAGAAAGTAAGCTGTGATTCGTGTTAAATTGGATCTGTCTTTTATCACAAACACTGTACCCAGCCTTGGTATGGAGCCCTGTTTATTTATTTCTGTGTCCCGTTTCTTTCTAGCCTCTGTTATTGCGTTTTATGTCTGATGTCTGCTACATGCAACCCCAGACAAATTAACACTGCCTTGTTTCACTGCTCAGATGGGTTAAAAAACACTGACCCATTTACTTTTTGCTATATATTTTATCAAAATTGCGTTAACTGATAAACTAACCTGAAATGAAATGATCACTGCAAAGTCTGGAGTACTCTGTTGGCTCCCAATCCTGTCTCTTCACAGTTGCAATCCATTTGGCCCTCTTGTCTGGGTCAGTAGGAAACCGGTAAAAGGAGCGTCCTGCACGCTGTCCCTGTCTGTTGTGGCAGCCCACAGCACAACAAGCAAACACCATGGTTATTTAGAGTGCTTACTGACAAATTAATCTATTCTAGGTGTCTGTAACATGTTTTTTTTCAAGCTCGTTCTCCCTCTCTGTCTGCAGCGTTAGTATGTAGCTTGACGTTCAAAATGGCGGACACCGGGGCGTCACGTGACCCTGTGACGTCAGGTGAAATACCTCAATAAGCACCAGCTCATCATTTGTCGACTCTATAGTCATGCGATTGTTTTATGGAATGCTCGCATTATCACATCATGTTTAATTTGGTCATGCTCGCAAACATCGCATCACTTTTAAATTCTTGTACAGTTTTTTCACACTTTCTCATCATTTATTTGCATCATTCTGTATGTGTTAAGACCTGAAAGAGTGAAGAAATTTCAACTACAGTTCTCAGAATGCACTGCAGCCAGGAAGCATAGAAGTATTGTCTCAGAGAATATCTGAGTTTCATAAATTTACGAGTTTAATCTTGGACAATCTGAAGTTTTTTTTCTCAGAATATTACTCTAGTGCCCCCCCCCCCCACACACACACACCCACACGCACCCACACACCCACCCACACACTTTATTAGGACCCCCCATCCACCTGCTTTTTTATGCAGTTCTCTAATCAGTCAATCCCTTGACAGGAGCCCAATGAAACAAATCATGCAGATACAAATCAAGAGCTTCAGTTAACATTTACTTTAAATATCAGAATGGGAAAAACTGTGATCTCAAAGTGTGACTTTCACTGTGGCATGGGTGTTGGTTTGAACCAGATGGACTGGTTTGAGTATTTCAGAAACTGCTGATCTCCTGGGGTTTTCACACACAACAGCCTCTAGAGTTTACAGAGAATAGTGTGAAAAACAAAAAAACATTGAGTTGAGTGAGCGACAGTTCTGTGGGTGGAAATGCCTTGTTGATAAGAGAGGTCTGAGGAAAATGGCCAGATTGGTTTAAGTTGCCAGGAAGGACGTAGCAACTCATATAATCACTCTTTACAATCGTGGTGAGCAGAAAAGCATCTCAGCATGCAACAGCAGAAGAACACATTGGGTTCCACTCCTGCAGCCAAGAACAGGAATCTTAGGATCAAGAACAAGTTCCTATTAAAGTGGCCGGTGAGTGGACATGTATGATTGGAGTCGGGGGCGAATCCTCAGAGCCTCTTTTCAAATCTTCTCTCAAATATCAGAGTTTGCGAGCTGAAGCCCTGACCTTTGGAACATGAACTCAGCACCTAGCAGCTTCTCTTTATGCCCTAAGCATTGTGAAAGGTCAATAAAGGTCATGTAGTACGGAGACTGAGAACAGTGTAGAATACACATGCTATGCTAATTTGAAGCATGCACACACACAAAGTTGTGGTCAGAAGTTTACATACAGTGACAGGAATGTCATCTTGGAGATGAATGTCACGGCAATATTTGGGCTTTCAGTAATTTCTTTGAACTGTTCTTTTTCTGTGGCAGAATGTACAGCATGCACCTTTAAAAAACACTAGAATCTGGTGCACAGGTTTTCATTTTCTTTGGGTTTTCTGAAGTCAACACAGGGTCAAAATTTTACAAAAGGGTCAAAAATATACATACAGCACACATAATATTTGGGTAAAATCTCTCGTTGCAAGATTCACCGTGAACAAACATTTTTGTTTACCATGAACAAGCTTCTGGAAGAATTCTGGTTGGATATTTCACGACTCTTCATGGTAGAATTGGTAGAGTTCAATTAATTTTTTTTCTTGGCATGGACTTGACTTATAAGCACGGTCCATATATTTTCAATAGGGTTGAAGTCAGGACTTGTTTTAAGCTTAATGTTAGTCTGCTTTATCCTCCATAACCAGCTCTGATGCTTGTTTGGGTTCATTGTCCTGTTGTGACTCCCAATCATGTTCAAGTTTCCAATGGTTTGAGGTTATGGTGAAGAATTCTGAGGTAGTCCTCCTTCATTATTCCATCCACTTTGCGCAATGAACCAGTTCCACTGGCAGCAAAACAGCCCCAGAGCATGATGATCCTACCACCACCACCACCACCAGCTGGTACAGCGTCCCTCTGTACATGGTAGTCATTGTGGCCAAACAACTCAATCTTTGTCTCATCTGACCATACAGCTATCCTCCAGAAGGCTTTTTCTTTGTCCATGTGGTCAGCTGCAAACTTTAGTTAAGCTTGAAGGTGTCAATTTTGGGGCAGGTAATTATTTCTTGGATAGCAGCCTCTTAGATCATGGTGATCTGAACTGTAGACAGTGATCCATCAGCTTCCAGTTCATGGAACCGTGGTTCCCAGGTTGTTCCTGACCATCCAAACCAACTTCCTTTCAGCTGAGGGTGACAGTTTGGGTTTTCTTGAAGCAAAGTGGCTTGGCAAAGTGACTAAACCTTACAATAACTTGCATACAATTGTTTGAACTGATCTTGGAATTTGCAGTTGTTTAGAAATGGCTCCAAGAGACATTCCAGAGTTGTGTATATCTGTGATTCTCTTTCTCAGATCTGCACTGAGCTCCTTGGACTTTCCCATTTTACTGTGTGTTGGTCAATCCAATGAGTGCTGTAAACAAGCCCTTTTTATGAAGGCACAGAGAAGCTACCAACTGTACTCAATCATGATCACTAACAGGAAGTTAAGAGACCTCGGCCTTGGCAAGATAAGAGACGTTTTGGAAGTTTCAGCACCTCTGAGTTAATAATCTGAGTGAGCGTATGTAAATTTTTGATCCTGTATGTATAATTTTGACCCTGTGTTGATTTCAGAAAACCCAAAGAAAATTAAAACTTGAGCACCAAATTCTAGTGGGTTTTTTTAATTAAAGATGTATGCTGTACATTCTGCCACAGAAAAAGAACAGTTCAAAGAAATTACTGAAAGCCCAAATATTGCCATGACGTTCATTTCCAAGATGACATTCATGTCACTGTATGTAAACTTCTGACCACAACTCTGTGTGTATATCTATGTGTATATTAGTGTACATATATATAAAATCTCATCTTATTATCTCTAGCCGCTTTATCCTGTTCTACAGGGTCACAGGCAAGCTGGAGCCTATCCCAGCTGACTACAGGCGAAAGGCGGGGTACACCCTGGACAAGTCGCCAGGTCATCACAGGGCTGACACATAGATACAGACAACCATTCACACCTACGGTCAATTTAGAGTCACCAGTTAACCTAACCTGCATGTCTTTGGACTGTGGGGGAAACCGGAGCACCCAGAGGAAACCCACGCGGACACGGGGAGAACATGCAAACTCCGCACAGAAAGGCCCTCGTTCGCCACGGGGCTCGAACCCAGACCTTCTTGCTGTGAGGCGACAGCGCTAACCACACACACACACACGTTGTGGTCAGAAGTTTACACACGTGTGTGTGTGTGGCTGTTTATATGATAAGGGGTTACTACTTTGTGACATGCCACTCAAAATTTAAAACTGCAAGGACAGCTTTAAATATGGGTTATAATTAATAGTTATAGTACCCTGCTATATACATCATAAGGTGATAACTCTCTGTAAAATCCCCGCAGATGGGTGGAGCACAGAAGCACGGCAGGCCAGAACTAAGTTCTTACAAAACTCTTTATTTACTCGCTTTTCAGCATTTCAACATTCACTCTCCCAGCCACACGCATGCACACCAGTGTTCAGGTTGGGGAGAGCTCCCTTCCTCTGCTCTCCCTCTCCTCTTATAGGGTGCGGTCACTGGGGAAGACACACAAACACAGGTTAATTCCCATCAGGTGCAGTGATTCTACCACTTACCTTCCCTGACTCCGCCCTCCATTCACAGACCGACGCTTGACCACGCCCCCGCTGACACACTCTCCCACTGACACACACTCCCACATTGAAAACCGTGAAAATCTGGCATCACTCGTGTAACCTGGACATTAATTTTTGAGCCAAAAGATTTACAAAAATAGTCATGGTCATGATTTCTCATAGGGAAATAATAATATAGGCACTCTTCTTCATGTAGAAAGAAAAGAATTTCAAATATCATGCTGAAAAAAAAATTAAAATGCATAAATTGGCTCCAACCATTTTAACAAAATTTCATATAGATTTTGCCCAGGAAAAACTATTGGAGCAGAGTAGTGATAACACAATAAAGTGTACCTTGTAAGGTTGCTATTTAACCTGAGAAATAAATCCATAAAATATTTATGAATTGAAACTACAGGAGTCACTGGGGCATAACGTCTGTAACATGATTGTAATTTTTTTGGACAGACTACGATTTTCACCTACCTTGCTGCCATTAAATGCATCCCATATGTCTCGCGTAGTGACATCACATGAATGTGTCTGGAGATCTCCATGACCTAGTTAGCTCAGTCTTAAGACTTCCGAGTAGGAATTAGTGAGCACCTGTTTTGCATGTAACAGTTGAACGGAGGGTTACAACCAGTGGTTAAATCGGCTTTTGTAAGGAGGGGATACCCTTCTTCACTTACAGTGGTCAATATCTCTCAAAACATTTTTATTTATCGCACCATCGATTTAATACATATTTTATTGAGCCGCTTAGAAACTCTGCTTGGCATCACTGGTTCTTCTTTAGCCTGGTTCAAAGCTTTCTTACCATGAGAGAACAGTTTGTGTCAGTTGGAGACTTTAGATCCCCTAAATCACCCCTCCTTCATGGTGTCCCTCAGGGCTCTGTCCTGGGACGCTTACTATTTGTAATATACATCCTCCCTCTTGGCCACATAATACAGCATTATGGGCTCAACTTTCATTGTTATGCAGATGACACCCAAATTTACATTCAAACCAAACCCTCTCACCCACTCCCTCCGTCCAATCTTGTCAACTGTCTAAATGCAGTTAACAACTGGATGGTGCAGAACTTTCTTAAATTAAATCGAGACAAAACAGAAGCCATCCTCATTTCCACCCCTTCTATCTTGAAAAAACTGGAGCACTCACAGCTATCTATTCCTGGTTATTTTACCTTCACTACTGTTGAAGTAAGAAATCTGGGTGTTATTCTGGACTCTACTCTCACTTTTGACTCACACATTAAAAATATTACTAAAACAGCTTTCTTTCTCTTGAAAAGTCTCTCCAAACTCCATCCCTCTTTAACTTCATCTGCAGCTGAAACGCTTATACATGCTTTTATCACCTCAAGACTGGACTACTGCAAGGCCCTACTCAATGGCATCCCAGCCAAGCAACTAAATAGGCTGCAATATGTCTAAAACTCAGCTGCTGGGGTACTCACTCACACCAGGCCCTGGGATCATATTACTCCTATTCTCTACAACCTGCACTGGCTCCCAGTCAAATACCACATCTCATCTCATCTCATTATCTCTAGCCGCTTTATCCTGTTCTACAGGGTCGCAGGCAAGCTGGAGCCTATCCCAGCTGACTACGGGCGAAAGGCGGGGTACACCCTGGACAAGTCGCCAGGTCATCACAGGGCTGACACATAGACACAGACAACCATTCATACTCACATTCACACCTACGGTCAATTTAGAGTCACCAGTTAACCTAACCTGCATGTCTTTGGACTGTGGGGGAAACCGGAGCACCCGGAGGAAACCCACGCGGACACGGGGAGAACATGCAAACTCCGCACAGAAAGGCCCTCGCCAGCCACGGGGCTCGAACCCGGACCTTCTTGCTGTGAGGCGACAGCGCTAACTACTACACCACCGTGCCGCCCTCAAATACCACATTCAGCACAAAATTATCCTGCTTGTCTACAAATCCCTATATAACCTGGCCGCTCCCTATTTATCAAATCTCCTAACTCCATATCAACTACCTCTAAATCTTCGCTCCACAGATGTCCATCTATTAGCAGTCCCTTACTCTTGGCTCTGCTCTATGGGTGACAGGGCTTTTAGTGTAAATGGCCCTAAGCTGTGGAATCCCCTGCCACTAGCGTTGCGCCAATGCTCAACACTGTCCACTTTCAAAAAACAGCTAAAAACACATCTCTTTAGCTTGGCCTTTTCTCTCTGATTTTTAATAACGTAATTATTATTATTGATTTCTTATGATCTTATTATTGTTGTTCTTATCCTATTGTTTTGCTTTTTATTGTTTGTTTTTACTGTTCAGTGTCCTTGGGTACCTTGAAAGGCGCTTATAAATAAAATGTATTATTATTATTATTATTATTATTATTATTATTATTATTATTATTATTATTTATCAACTTATGGCCTACTTATTTATATCTCACATCAATGCACATATTGGTAACTTATTAAGCCTATGTTTCACCATCAATCTACACTGTAATTTGTAAAACTTATTCACAATATACACCACCAATTCACGTATTAGCAATAGTTATTTACATCTCATCAATCTACACTATTATTTGCATTACTTGTTTACATCTCACACCATCAATTCACATATTAGCAATAGTTCTTTACATCTCACACCATAAATCTACATCAATCAAATCAGTTGTTTGCTAAACTTACTTACATGTCACAACATCAAACCACATGTCAGAAATAGCCAGTCATTACAATTTAATTTATAACTTTCCAAATAGGACTTAGCTCAAGTTTCTCCTGCCTTTCCTGTCTACACACTCCCGGGGAGACTTCCAGAGCGTCTGGGAGACTAAGGATGTCTGAATCGTTTAATTTTGTTATTTAGTCTAGTCTTAGTACCCCACAGTAACCTCATAACTTTGGCCGACCAAAGCAACATTGGATTGGGAGTCGAGCGCGCTAGCCAATGGAAAAGTCCAGGCTGCCAATTCTCACTATCACGAGGGAGGTTTGCTAACGTTCCATGCGCAAAGATAGGTTAGCGGGCATCCATTAAATTAGCTAACTTAATTTTCTGATATTTACCTAAAAGCTAAAAACACAGAAAACAGCTACAACTTAGTAAATAAAGATAAAATATGACAGAACTACAGACAAAAAGATCTGAACTTCAGCAAATGGAGGCGTGAATTTTTCGACTAACATCCTGTCAGTGTTAGCTAATGTTACTTATGTCATCTGCTGCACTAGTATATTTTGCCTGAGAAAGTTTCTCAGCTAAAGACAAAATAAACAAAAGAATCATGACTTACCTCTGTCTACTTTGCTAAGGCATCATGTTTAGCAGATAGTTACAACTTCATACGACATAAATCCTCATTAAATATTAAGTATGATAGACTGATAGAAAACAGTGGCGCCAATTTCTCGAGCTGAAATCCATTAACGTTAACGTTAAATGTATGATGATGCTGTGTGATGTCACGCATTCTCGCAGCGCATGTGCATTCAATGATAATTCCAATTAAAATGTTTTTTTAAAAATTGATGGGTGTAATTCACTTTAGCTTATTTTTTTTGTTGTCTAAATCATTATTGACGAACTGTCATATTGATGGTGTTTTTAGAATAGATGAAAATGAATAAAAGTATTATAAACACTGAAGCAGAGGGAGCTCAGCTCCTGCTGGCTGTACTGCCGAGGCGAGGAGGCGGAGCTGAGCTCCGGAGGGCTCCGGCCCAATTTAATCTCTAGTTACGACCATCCATCCATCCATCCATCCATCCATCCATCCATCCATCCATCCATCCATCCATTATCTGTAGCTGCTTATCCTGTGCAGAGTCACAGGCAAGCTGGAGCCTATCCCAGCTGACTATGGGTGAGAGGCGGGGTACACCCTGGACAAGTCGCCAGGTCATCACAGGGCTGACATACAGAGACAAACAACCATTCACACTCACATTCACACCTACGGTCAATTTAGAGCCACCAATTAGCCTAACCTGCATGCCTTTGGACTGTGGGGGAAACCGGAGCACCTGGAGGAAACCCACAGAGACACGGGGAGAACATGCAAACTCCACACAGAAAGGCCTTCGTTGGCCACTGGGCTCGAACCCAGGACCTTCTTGCTGTGAGGTGACAGTGCTAACCACTACACCACCGCACCGCCCACTCGTACATTTAAATCCAAATAAAAGAAATTTATCAGAATTTTTTTGCCAAAGAACTCGAGAGCAGTCAGATTTATATCTATTTAACACACATACACCTGGCTTTTATTTAATTTTAAAAATAGCCTTTTGAACACTAGCTGAACGATCATAACTTAGATGGACAGAGGATGTGGGATTCTTCACCAAGGCCATATAACCAAATTTTGTCAATCAATCAACTGACCTTGCAGCGTTTCATGAAGACAAGCCTGCAGTGCATTCCTTATTGTGTACATTATGTGCCCAACAGTAGTATACTGACCTAGCTAATCCTTAGACCAACTGTTCATTTGTAATCAAAGGGAGGACTCAAGTGTGTAAATTCAGTGGAAGCTTAATTACGGCAAAGCCAACAATAGTTATTAAAGTCCATATTTGGTGTCAAAACACAGATGGATATCATCAGACAAGGGTGATTCATAATCAATGTCAACACAGTCAAAAATGATAACAAACAGGAAACAAGACAACAAGAGTCTTAGAGGCTGATAATGACCTAGCAGTTGAACCACAGTGTTCAATTCTGGCCTTATTAATGGGTCTTTTGGTCTCCATCAGTTCACAAGCACCACTGAGAGGTTCTGAACTTGCCATGGAAGCCAATCTTAAAATGCCAGTGGCTCGAGTGCATAGCATGTGGCATCAGCTGACTTACAGGGTAACGTAAGAATAATGTACAATAAGACTTGCAACAAACATTGACATGACAGGATGTAAACAGACAAAAATAATCAGTCACATAAAATAAAATAGGTGACAGTGGCAGAGAAGAGGTCTATGGACAAACTATTGAACATCACGGACGATGCCAGTCACCCTCTGCACACCATCATCAGCAACCAGAGGAGCCTGTTCAGTGACAGAATGCTCCTTCCCAAGTGCAGGACGAACAGACTTAAAAACTCCTTTGTCTCTCATGCCATCAGACTGTACAACTCCTCTCTGGGGGGGAGGAGGGGTAACAGGAGGACAGAGGACGGGAAGGAGCAGTAGCCTAGCCTAACAATAAGCAATACCGGACAATGTGCAATATAATGTGCAATATAAAGTGCAATATCTCTCCTGCTGCCGCCCCGCCCCGCTCTGCCCCCTTCTCCCCACCTTTTTTTTATTTTTTACTTTTCCCCCCTCCTTCCCCCCTTCCTCTCTTCTCCATATCTTCATCTCATCTCATTATCTCTAGCCGCTTTGTCCTGTTCTACAGGGTCGCAGGCAAGCTGGAGCCTATCCCAGCTGACTACGGGCGAAAGGCGGGGTACGCCCTGGACAAGTCGCCAGGTCATCACAGAGCTGACACATAGACACAGACAACCATTCACACTCACATTCACACCTACGGTCAATTTAGAGTCACCAGTTAACCTAACCTGCATGTCTTTGGACTGTGGGGGAAACCGGAGCACCCGGAGGAAACTCACGCGGACATGGGGAGAACATGCAAACTCCGCACAGAAGGGCCCTCGCCAGCCACGGGGCTCGAACCCGGACCTTCTTGCTGTGAGGTGACAGCGCTAACCACTACACCACCGTGCCACCCCTCCCCATATCTTATTCTTTTTATATTTGTATATGTAAATACTTAATTTATATTAATTTGTCTAGAAGTTTTCTCTATTTCTTTCTCTGTTTATCTGTAATGATGCTGCTGGAATCTTAATTTCCCTGAGGGAACCCACCCAAAGGGATCAATAAAGTTTTATCTAATCTAATCTAAACACAGTCAGGTAACAAACAAATGACAGGAGAGATGGAGACAACAAAATGCAAAACAAACATGGCTTTGGTCACTGGGAACTACCATAACAAAATGGTTAATAGTGAGTACTTTTTGGTTTAATTGTAAGAAATCAAGAAATTAATCTCCATTAAAAAGAAAACATCCATCCATTATCTGTAACCGCTTATCGGGCAAGCTGGAGCCTATCCCAGCTGACTATGGGCGAGAGGTGGGGTACACCCTGGACAAGTCGCCAGGTCATCACAGGGATGACACATAGAGACAAACAACCATTCACACTCACATTCACACCTACGGTCAATTTAGAGCCACCAGTTAGCCGAACCTGCATGTCTTTGGACTGTGGGGGAAACCGGAGCACCCGGAGGAAACCCACACGGACACGAGGAGTACATGCAAACTCCACACAGAAAGACCCCCATTGGCCACTGGGCTCAAACCCAGAATCTTCTTGCTGTGAGGCGACAGTGCTAACCACTACACCACCGTGGTGCCACAAAAATATATTTGGTTTTTATTTCTATTTATTCTCACTCATGCTACACAAACCTGGCATATGGCATTTGTAACCCCTCATTATAGAAAAAAAAATTATATACACACACATACACACAGTCATGTGAAAAAGAAAGTACACCCTCTTTCAAGTCTAGGTTTTAAGTGTCAGGACATAATAAAAAAAATCATCTGGTCCTTCCCAGGTCTTAAAATTAGGCAAATACAACCTCAGATGACCAATAACACATGACATATTCACCCTGTCATTATTCATTTAACACAAAGTAAGCCAAAAATGCAGTAGCAGTGTGTGAAAAATTACTGTAAGTACACCCTTACTGCTTCCATAGAAATTATGAAGGCAATTAGCAGCCAGGTGTTGCTGATCAAATTAATTTGATTAATTGATCATCAGCAAGTGTGGCCACCTCTTAAAAAGCAGAAGTTTTGGCAGTTTGCTGGTCTGGAGCACTCAGGTGTATGTTAACAGAATGCCAAGGAGGAAAGACATCAGCAATGATCTTAGAGAGGCAACTGTTGCTGCACGTCAGTCTGGGAATGGTTATAAGGCCATTTCCAAACAATTTGAAATCCATCATTCTACTGTGAGAAAGATTATTCAGAAGTGGAAAACATTCAAGACTGTTGCCAATCTTCCCAAGAGTGGACATCCCAGCAAATTTACTCCAAGGTCAGACCATGCAATGCTCAGAGAAACTGCAAAAAAAAAAAAAACACCAAGAACTACATCTAGGACTCTACAGGCCACAGTTAGCATGTTAAATGTTAAAGTTCATGACAGTACAATTAGAAAAAGACTGCGCAAGTATGGCTTGTTTGGAAGGGTTGCCAGAAGAAAGCCTTTTCTATCTAAAAAGAACATGGCAGCACGGCTTAGGTTTGCAAAGATGCATCTGAACAAGCCACACGCCTTCTGGAACGATGTCCTTTGGACAGATGAGACCAAAGTGGCCATAATGCACAGCGCCATGTTTGGCAAAAAACAAACACAGCATATCAGCACAAACACCTCATACCACCCATCAAGCATGGTGGTGGAGGGGTGATGATTTGGGCTTGTTTTGCAGCCACAGGGCCTGGGCACCTTGCAGTCATTGTTTCAACCATGAACTCCTCTATATACCAAAGTATTCTAGAGCAGTGATTCTCAAACTGTGGTACGCGTACCACTAGTGGTACGCGGGCTCCATTCTAGTGGTACGCCAAAGAATTACTTAATTAAATATAAATAAAATAAAAAAATAATAATACGTGAAATATTATCCATAATATCCGAATGGATGAAAATATCTTATCAACCGATGACAAGAAAATGAAAGGAGATACAAATTAAGTTAATAATTTTAAAAAGTTTGCAAGTGCTTCTGGGTAGCCATACGTAGCGTACGTACGCATTCCTGCCGGTTCCGCTGACAGACGGTTATCCGCCATTGGTAGACTAGGCTGTGATGGGAAAAGGTGGAGGTGGCTTTGCTAATTATGACGAGTACGACAAAATTACTGTCGTGGCTTAAATCCGTGAATGGGAGCGTGGATCAGGGGAGAGGGAGAACTGAAAAGGACGTGTGTGAGCCGAGCGCAGATGCTAACGACAGTGGCAAAACCAGCCCCAGAACTGCTAGCAAACGGCAGAAATCAGTGAGGAGGAAGTATGACGAAAAATACAAAGAAACGGCAAGAACTGCAGCTATGCATAGCCTGTTTTGATTTTTTTTCAAGTACATCAAGTACAGTACTTTTTTTTACTTAACATTTAAGTACAGTACAGTTATTTAACTTTTAAGTACATTTTCATTTAATCTTTAAGAACTCTTAATATTTATTTTAGTACAATGTTTATTTCACTTTTATGTGCAATTAATTTTATTTGATTCATTATTTAAGTACAGTGTTTTATTTTCCTATATTTAAACACAGTGTTACTGTTCAAAGTACTGTGTGTAATGTTACAGTGGCCAACAATATTAAATATACTTGTTAAATAAAACCTCCGCCTTGTTTTTAATGAATACTTAGGCCTACTACGCTACTGTATTTTAATGTTGGTCATTATGGTGGTACTTGGAGAGCCAAGTATTTTCTGAGGTGGTACTTGGTGAAAAAAGTTTGAGAACCACTGTTCTAGAGGCAAATGTGAGGCCATCTGTCTAACAGCTAAGGCTCGGCCGCAATTGGGTCATGCAACAGGACAATGATCCCAAGCAGACCAGCAAATCTACAGCAGAATAGCTGAAAAAGAAAAGAATCAAGGTGTTGGAATGGCTAAGTCAAAGTCCAGACCTCAACCCAATTGAAATGCTGTGGCGGGACCTTAAGAGAGCTGTGCATATACAAATGCCCTCAAACATGAATGAACTGAAGCAATGTTATCAAGAAGATTGGGCCAAAATTCCTCCACAATGATGTGAGAGACTGATAAAATCATACAGAAAACGATTGCTTCAAGTTATTGCTGCAAAAGATGGTTCTACAAATTATTGAATCATGGGGTGTACTTACTTTTTCACACACAGATTCTGCATTTTCATCTAATTTTTGTTAAATAAATAATAACACGGTGGAATCTGTTGCGTGTTGCTTTACACCTGAGGTTAGATTTGAATAATTTTAGGACCTGGTAAGGATCAGATGATTTTTTTTGTTATGTCTTGATTGGTAAAACCATATAACTGGAAGAGGGTGTACTTTCTTTTTTCACATGACTATATATAAATAACCTACAATGGCACTGTTGTACTTTGCAGACTCATGATATGAAAGGAATAATAATGAAAGGGTTCTGTGATGTGGAGTTACTGTGCCCTTTAGCAGCATGTCCAAAATGTTTTTGGGTTGGGACATGCTGTTTGTGTTTTATTTCTCCTGTGCTTTTTATCCATTTATAGTTACACATGAAATAAGATAGTTATCACTGTTATCTGTGGGCGGCACGGTGGTGTAGTGGTTAGCGCTGTCGCCTCACAGCAAGAAGGTCCTGGGTTCGAGCCCCGGGGCCGGCGAGGGCCTTCCTGTGTGGAGTTTGCATGTTCTCCCCGTGTCCGCGTGGGTTTCCTCCGGGTGCTCCGGTTTCCCCCACAGTCCAAAGACATGCAGGTTAGGTTAACTGGTGACTCTAAATTGACCGTAGGTGTGAATGGTTGTCTGTGTCTATGTGTCAGCCCTGTGATGACCTGGCGACTTGTCCAGGGTGTACCCCGCCTTTCACCCGTAGTCAGCTGGGATAGGCTCCAGCTTGCCTGCGACCCTGTAGAAGGATAAAGCGGCTAGAGATAATGAGATGAGATGAGATCACTGTTATCCCTTACATCATGTTTCCCAGAAACCGGAAAGCGTTCGTGCAGACCTGAAGACTGTTTTGGAATATTTAAGGTTACCTCTTACTCCCTCAAAAATGCTAAATAAGAGTCTGCTTAGTGAAAATGTCTCCATGTCTGTTCTGCTGTTATGTTAATTCGTCAAGACCAACCAGAATTGAGAATTCAACGGTGATGTGGTCTAAAGAAGCATCATTTACTCTGGTAAATTCTTCTTATGAGCAAAAGTATGGAAAAGTGAAATGTGGTGGAACTAGGGCATTGGTGTACTATTTTACATCAATCCCAGGAAAAACATGGACAACAAGAAATGAAATTGGCCTCAGGGTTGCTACCTACCCACGCACAGTTTATAAGAATGTGTTCATTAAACAACAGCCTCAAGAAAAATCGATACTGAATAGATTATTAACTCACATTCATCACAATGAACATGGAGGATCATCTCAGTTTTTCCACTTTTTCCCCTAAACAAACAAGTGGAGAAGAGTCAGGTGGGTTGTGTCTCACAGGACCAAGGAAAACCGGCTTTCGGTTTGAAGTGGACCGTTTAGATACACACTCTCTGTATGTAACAGTCGATCCAGTGACTGTTATCAGAGCTGCATGAAAGAAGAGCAATGACTAAAGGTCAGCAAGGCTTTTGTGTGCTCCGTGAAAGACGGAAGTAGAGGACAAGCAGAGACAGATGCAGAAAACAAAAGAGAGAAGTAAAGGATTGTATGCTGCTAGCTACCGGCTTCGTCAGAGTAGCGAGCCGCAGTCTCCTGAGGATGCTGTGGTGAAGCAGATCAGTGTGGGGGAAGGGGAAGAGATGAGAGATGAGAAATGAGACAGCTGAGCTTGGAACCTGAGGTGTACTTTAGTGTAGCGCTTTTCTGTCATGCAGTAAGACGAAAGGGAAGAAGAGTGTCGATTCACTGGCAGCTCTGTAATGTGGAAGTTGAACATCCTCCAGCTTTCTTGTTATAGCTCCGTTTAAGCAGCCTGGAAACCACATGGTTCTGCTTGGTTCCAGTCATCGAAGCACCAGGAGTCTCCAACGCCAGAAAAAAGTGTAGACAGATGGGCAGAGAACAAGAGGGAGAAAAAGAGAAAGAGTGTGTGTAGAACCAGGCTCTCTGAAAGGCACACTAGAGATGTGTGAGTAGCTGCAGCTCATTAAAACAGCCTCTAATGACAGGAGCGGGTTGTTCATGTCACTTGCTTCGTTAGCCAGCAGATTTTTACACACACACACACACACACACACACACACACACACACACACACACACACACAAAAAGAGAGACTGAGTGATGAGGTGAGCAAGTGAACAGAAGGGAGAGAAAATCCAGGACTGAGGATGAAACAGAGATAATGAGGCAGTGAGAATGAAGCAGCCTGGAGGATGTAGGATGTTAGAGTAAGGGTCAGTGTTACCATAACAACAAGAAGCATGCGAGTCCTTCCCGACGTTAGCTAACACATATTAGCTAACATGTTAGTTGAGATTTCAATTGCCTATAGCAAAGTTGAAATTTTCGCTTAATGGCCAATTTAAAGCGAGACAGCCTTTTGATTTCATAAAATCGGTGAAATTTAGTTCCCCCTGAAATTTGGTCATTGCGATATATGTTTATTTCTGTAATATCTAAAAAAAAAAAAAACCCAGGCCATTCTGTGACTGGGAAGTTATTTAAAGGAAGGCAATCAATTAAATTTGCCTTCAATTAAATTTGAAGGCAAATTTTTAATTATGAAAATTCCATCTCATTTTATTAAATACATGAATGCATTTTTGATCGCTATTTTGTCACTGCTATAGCAAGTTATGAGTGTTTGAAATATTCTATGTAATATATTGGCCCATATGTCAAAGCAATGGACTTAAACGAGATTCGTTGATACCTGTGCGAGACATTGTAAGATGGAAGTAAAACGTACAGCGGAAATCAAAGTGACCAACATCTGCCAATATTGTCAAAAGACACGCGCGCCCTCTTTCGAATGCTGATGTAATCAAGCTGGAAGTTTTGTTTGTTTTGATGGCAATCTGTTTTTAGTGTATATCTAGTCGTAATGGCAATAGTAGTATACAGTGGGGCAAAAAAGTATTTAGTCAGCCACCAATTGTGCAAGTTCTCCCACTTAAAAAGATGAGAGAGGCCTGTAATTTTCATCACAGGTACACTTCAACTATGAGAGACAGAATGGGGGGAAAGAATCCAGGAAATCACATTGTAGGATTTTTAATGAATTAATTGGTAAATTCCTCAGTAAAATAAGTATTTGGTCACCTACAAACAAGCAAGATTTCTGGCTCTCACAGACCTGTAACAACTTCTTTAAGAGGCTCCTCTGTCCTCCACTCGTTACCTGTATTAATGGCACCTGTTTGAACTCGTTATCAGTATAAAAGACACCTGTCCACAACCTCAAACAGTCACACTCCAAACTCCACTATGGCCAAGACCAAAGAGCTGTCAAAGGACACCAGAAACAAAATTGTAGACCTGCACCAGGCTGGGAAGACTGAATCTGCAATAGGTAAGCAGCTTGGTGTGAAGAAATCAACTGTGGGAGCAGTTATTAGAAAATGGAAGACATACAAGACCACTGATAATCTCCCTCGATCTGGGGCTCCACGCAAGATCTCACCCTGTGGGGTCAAAATGATCACAAGAACGGTGAGCAAAAATCCCAGAACCACACGGGGGGACCTAGTGAATGACCTGCGGAGAGCTGGGACCAAAGTAACAAAGGCTACCATCAGTAACACACTACGCCACCAGGGACTCAAATCCTGCAGTGCCAGACGTGTCCCCCTGCTTAAGCCAGTACATGTCCAGGCCCGTCTGAAGTTTGCTAGAGAGCATTTGGATGATCCAGGAGAGGATTGGGAGAATGTCATATGGTCAGATGAAACCAAAATAGAACTTTTTGGTAAAAGCTCAACTTGTCGTGTTTGGAAGAGAAAGAATGCTGAGTTGCATCCAAAGAACACCATACCTACTGTGAAGCATGGGGGTGGAAACATCATGCTTTGGGGCTGTTTTTCTGCAAAGGGACCAGGACGACTGATCCGTGTAAAGGAAAGAATGAATGGGACCATGTATTGTGAGATTTTGAGTGAAAACCTCCTTCCATCAGCAAGGGCATTGAAGATGAAACGTGGCTGGGTCTTTCAGCATGACAATGATCCCAAACACACCGCCCGGGCAACGAAGGAGTGGCTTCGTAAGAAGCATTTCAAGGTCCTGGAGTGGCCTAGCCAGTCTCCAGATCTCAACCCCATAAAAAATCTTTGGAGGGAGTTGAAAGTCCATGTTGCCCAGTGACATCACTGCTCTAGAGGAGATCTGCATGGAGAAATGGGCCAAAATACCAGCAACAGTGTGTGAAAACCTTGTGAAGACTTACAGAAAACGTTTGACCTCTGGCATTGCCAACAAAGGGTATATAACAAAGTATTGAGATGAACTTTTGTTATTGACCAAATACTTATTTTCCACCATAATTTGCAAATAAATTATTTAAAAATCAGACAATGTGATTTTCTGGATTTTTTTTCTCATTCTGTCTCTCATAGTTGAGGTATACCTATGATGAAAATTACAGGCCTCTCTCATCTTTTTAAGTGGGAGAACTTGCACAATTGGTGACTGACTAAATACTTTTTTGCCCCACTGTATGTATTGTCCATATTGTTTTATTGTTTGTTTGTTTGTTTGTTTGTTTGTTTGTTTGTTTTAAGCCCCCTGCCCAGGGACCACAGATGAAAATTAGCTGTATAGCCTACTCTGGTATGGGACTTGTTCTGTCCATGGCCCCTGTTAAATAAACTAATAAACTAAACTAAACTAATCAGGAAAGTTTGAAAAAAGTAGGCAGTAATCGCCATTTAAACTTGTTTTTGTGCAATATTTCATTTGGAAAACAGTTCATTTGGTGGAATAAATGTGACACAAGATGCCGAGGACACCTGGCTGACATTTCATGTTTCGAAGTCTCGCACAAGTCTCGTGAAGATCCCGCGGATAAGCGATGCCTGCCGTGGACCAAACGAACTAAATTCAACATGGCTAAAAACCAAATAGGCCGATACGTATAATATTTACTTGCAATTAGTTGCCAATACGAGTCACGAAATAAGGTTACTAAAACCGAAAATGTAATTGAATAACACGTTAATGAAGAAATAAAGCAAGTTTAAAAATGAATTCAGTTCCCCTTTAATTTGAGGGGATTCCCGAGCAAATAATGTGCATGAAGGTGCTCACTTCACGCAGTCAAGCAGACAGAGGAAGTCCGTGTGCGCATGCACAGGTTTACCTTCTTCTTCTTTTAGGTTTTACAACAGCTGGCGTCCAGTGTTGACCGTGCACTGACAGTTCCATCATTCTGTCGCTAGACGAACAGCTGATCACACTGAGGTGCTCGTTGAGCGCCGATATTTATTAGTTTGGTCCTGCGTTTCCTTTCCTTCATGTATAACATAATGTCTTTTTTTCTCATTTTGTTACTGTAGTCAGCCTTTCACGTTTCATTCACACGCTTGCATCCACCATTGTTCTCTCCTGTTTCAAATTCGTATACCACAATGCCTTGCGCAAATGGGGACGCCCACCACGTGATGCATGATGTAGTATCTTGAATTGGGTCATGGTAAAGCAGGAAAAAACAGCAGAAAATTTAGGGCAACGTGGCCCTCAATTCATTAACTGTTCTATTTTTTTTAAACTAATAAAACGAAGTATTTGATTCAAATTCAGCAGCTTTCAGTCCACTAAACAAAAATAATTGGGTGTCGGGGAAAATTCTTTTTATGACCTAAACTTGAAAAATCTGAAAGGCAATCTACCTGTAAGGCTGTTAATGCTATTTAACATCGCTAAACAATTTAACGTGAAGTTACTTATTATAGTGAGGAGGAATTCTTTCTTCAGAATAACCCATATGAACGACCCTGCTAGTCTGGCTAACGCGACTTCAAAGCTCTCCGAGCATTTGGTCTGGCCAAGCTATTAAGCCAAACAGTTTCCCAGAGCCCGTGGTTGACCCGCCTCCCTGAAATGCCTCAGTTTGCTACTGGTCGAAGCCAGAAAAGGCTGTGACGAAGCTTAAACCAATCACATCACTCTTTCCTCTGACGTATGTGACGCGACGGGGCTAACTGGTAGATTAAACTCTTACCGAAGCCGGTCAGGAGCAAGGCGAAAATGTCCTTCCTTTCAATAAATACCTCCAGAGCTGCTCTTTGCTCCGTTTTCAATGAGAACTTCCCATTGAATGCTTTCAATACAGCATCTACCGCTGTGTTAAAGGCTTGCCGCTGCTCCATGTTCGTGATGCGAATGAAGCGCTTCCGGCATAGATTGTGTAAACAATCTATGGCTTCCAGTCGCAGTTCTACTACGTCACTGCCTTGAACATGCTTCTACCCAGGGCCGTTGGAGATGCTCAAAGTTGATTGGTTCCCGATTTTTCGGGAGCTTGGAAATGCTGTAGATAGCCTGCCTGGCCAGACTAAGCTCGGAACAGGCCCTCGTGTT
The DNA here is from genome assembly GCF_027579695.1 of Neoarius graeffei. NCBI lineage: Eukaryota > Metazoa > Chordata > Actinopteri > Siluriformes > Ariidae > Neoarius > Neoarius graeffei. The sequence goes on from NC_083595.1 coordinate 13,955,710, forward strand.
GCGTCACGCTTAGGATGGGCGGGCCCAGGCTACGACCCTGCTACAAATAAGCATGAATAAAATCATCTGTAGATTCTTTTAGGTTAATATTTATCATATCTTCCTGGAAACATCCTCCAGCTGTCTGTTTGCACTGTCTTGATATTAATATATTGATATATCGTTAGGACGGATTTAAAAGTAACCAGTTGAAGAAGGGAAGACAAACTCATCAGGGTGTCAGTTACCTTCGAGCATACCAAATGTTCCCCGTGATATGTACATTATACTATATACACTCACTGGCCACTTTGTTTGAAATGCACATACACCTGCTGTTTTATGCAGTTCTCTAATCAGCCAATCCCTTGACAGCAGCGAAATGCAAAAAATCATGTAGATACAAATCAAGAGCTTCAGTTAAATAATGTTCACTTCAAACATCAGAAAGAGAAAAATTGTGATCTCAAAGTGTGACTTTCTTTCATTGTGGCATGGGTGTCGGTTTGAGCCAGATGGACTGGTTTGAGTATTTCAGAAACTGCTGATCTCCTGGGGTTTTCACACACAACAGTCTCTAGAGTTTACACAGAATGGTGCAAAAAACAAAAAAACATTGAGTGAGTGGGCGATGGTTCTGTGGATGGAAACAAATGCCTTGTTGATAAGAGAGATCTGAGGAAAATGTCCAGATTGGTTTGGGCTGCCAGGAAGGATTTAGTAACTCATATAATCACTCTTTACAACCGTGGTGAGCAGAAAAGCATCTCAGCATGCAACAGTAGAAGACCACATTGGGTTCCACTCCTGCAGCCAAGAACAGGAATCTTAGAATCAAGAACCAGTTCCTATTAAAGTGGCCGGTGAGTGGACATGTGTGATTGGAGTCAGGGGCAAATCCTCAGAGCCTCTTTTCAAATCTTCTCTCAAATATCAGAGTTTGCGAGCTGAAGCCCTGACCTTTGGAATACGAACTCAGCACCTGGCAGCTTCTCTTCATACCCTAAGTATTGTGTCTGGATACAAGCACTATGATAATGCTTCTTCAACAAGACCAGCATTCTTCCTGAGAATGAGCCAATGTGGAAAAGGTCAATAAAGGTCATGCAGTACGGAGACTGAGAACAGTGTACAGTGGGGCTTGAAAGTTTGTGAACCCTTTAGAATTTTCTATATTTCTGCATAAATATGACCTAAAACACCATCAGATTTTCACACAAGTCCTAAAAGTAGATAAAGAGAACCCAGTTAAACAAATGAGACAAAAATATTATACTTGGTCATTTATTTATTGAGGAAAATGATCCAATATTACATATCTGTGAGTGGCAAAAGTATGTGAACCTCTCGGATTAGCAGTTAATTTGAAGGTGAAATTAGAGTCAGGTGTTTTCAGTCAATGGGATGACAATCAGGTGTGAGTGGGCACCCTGTTTTATTTAAAGAACAGGGATCTATCAAAGTCTGATCTTCACAACACATGTTTGTGGAAGTGTATCATGGCACGAACAAAGGAGATTTCTGACGACCTCAGAAAAAGCGTTGTTGATGCTCATCAGGCTGGAAAAGGTTACAAAACCATCTCTAAAGAGTTTGGACTCCACCAATACACAGTCAGACAAATTGTGTACAAATGGAGGAAATTCAAGACCATTATTACCCTTCCTAGGAGTGGTTGACCAACAAAGATCACTCCAAGAGCAAGGTGTGTAATAGTCGGCGAGGTCACAAAGGACCCCAGGGTAACTTCTAAGCAACTGAAGGCCTCTCTCACATTGGCTAATGTTAATGTTCATGAGTCCATCATCAGGAGAACACTGAACAACAATGGTGAGCATGGCAGGGTTGCAAGGAGAAAGCCACTGCTCTCCAAAAAGAACATTGCTGCTCGTCTGCAGTTTGCTAAAAATCATGTGGACAAGCCAGAAGGCTATTGGAAAAATATTTTGTGGACGGATGAGACCAAAATAGAACTTTTTGGTTTAAATGAGAAGCGTTATGTTTGGAGAAAGGAAAGCACTGCATTCCAGCATAAGAACCTTATCCCATCTGTGAAACATGGTGGTGGTAGTATCATGGTTTGGGCCTGTTTTGCTGCATCTGGGCCAGGATGGCTTGCCATCATTGATGGAGCAATGAATTCTGAATTATACCAGCGAATTCTAAAGGAAAATTGTCAGGACATCTGTCCATGAACTGAATCTAAGAGAAGGTGGGTCATGCAGCAAGACAACAACCCAAAGCACACAAGTCGTTCTACCAAAGAATGGTTAAAGAAGAATAATGTTTTGGAATGGCCAAGTCAAAGTTCTGACCTTAATCCAATCAAAATGTTATGGAAGGACCTGAAGCGAGCAGTTCATGTGATGAAACCCACCAACATCCCAGAGTTGAAGCTGTTTTGTACAGAGGAATGGGCTAAAATTCCTCCAAGCCGGTGTGCAGGACTGATCAACAGTTACTGGAAATGTTTAGTTGCAGTTATTGCTGCACAAGCGGGTCACACCAGATACTGAAAGCAAAGGTTCACATACTTTTGTCACTCACAGATATGTAATATTGGATCATTTTCCTCAATAAATAAATGACCAAGTATAATATTTTTGTCTCATTTGTTTAACTGGGTTCTCTTTATCTACTTTTAGGACTTGTGTGAAAATCTGATGATGTTTTAGGTCCTATTTATGCAGAAATATAGAAAATTCTAAAGGGTTCACAAACTTTCAAGCACCACTGTAGAACACACACGCTGTGCTAATCTGAAGCATGCACTTCCTCGCATGCATCAGTGATCCTAATGATTTCTGGAGCTCAAATGAAACATTCACTGATCAAATCGAGAGAGAAGGTCTAGCTGTGCTTGTTCAGGTTGAACAGAAACTCTGCTCAGAGGAGGTTTTTATGGATACAATAGCTGGTTAAGAATTTGACGTGATTAAGTATGACATCTGGGTGAGATGTTAGCAGTGCACCATACTAGCACTTTCCAGAAATAAATGCTGTATATAGCTGTCAGGATGCTTTTATTAGCTCATCCAGCCAAGAAGCGATGAGTTTATGCCATCATGTGTTGTCTGTAGTTCATCCAGCATCGTCCACATTTCACGAAAATCGCTTCTTCTCTCTTAATTCTTCACTGATTTTTATTCTTTTTGGCAAGAAGATAGGTCTGCCTGGGGTGCATATACAGTGTCTTACAAAAGTATTCATCCCCCTTGGTGTTTGTCCTCTTTTGTTGCATTACAAGCTGGAATTAAAATGGATTTTTGGAGGGTTAGCACCATTTGATTTACACAACATGCCTACCACTTTAAAGGTGCACATTGTTGTTTTATTGTGACATAAACAATAATTAAGATGAAAAAACAGAAATCTGGAGTGTGCATAGGTATTTATGCCCTTTCGTATGAAACCCCTAAATAAGAGCTGGTCCAACCAATTCACTTCATAAGTCACATAATCAGTTGATTAAGATCCACCTGTGTGCAATCAAAGTGTCACATGATCTGTCACATGATGTCTGTATAAATCAACCTGTTCTGGAAGGACCCTGACTCTGCTACACTACTAAGCAAGCAACATGAAAACTAAGGAGCCTCCAAACAGGTCAGAGACAAAGTTGTGGAGAAGTATAGATCAGGGTTGAGTTATAAAAAATATTCCAAACTTTGAATATCCCAGGGCGCGCCATTAAATCCATTACAGCAAAATGGAAAGAATATGGCACCACTACAAACCTGACAAGAGAAGGCTGCCCACCAAAACTCACAGACTGGGCAAGGAGGGCATTAATCAGAGATGCAACAAAGACACCAAAGATAACACTGAAGGAAATGAAAAGATCCACAGCAGAGATGGGAGTATCTGTCCATAGAACCACTTTAAGCTGTACACCCCACAGAGTGGCCAGAAAAAGTCATTGCTTAAGAAAACACGTTTGGAGTTTGCCCAACAGCATGTGGCAGACTCCTCAAACACATGGAAGAAGATTCTCCGGTCAAATGAGACTAAAATTAATCTTTTTGGCCATCATGGGAAATGACATGTGTGGCACAAACCCAACACCCTGAGAACACCATTCCTGCAGTGAAGCATGATGGTGGCAGCATTATGCTGTGGGGATATTCTTCATCTGCAGGGACAGGAAAGCTGGTCAGGACTGAAGGAAAGATGGACGGCACTAAATACAGGGCAATTCTGGAGGAAAACCTGTTTGAGTCAGCCAGAGGTTTGAGACTGGGACGAAGATTCACGTTCCAGCAGGACAATGTCCCTAAACGTATTTGTAGCGCGTATCGAGTGTGGGTGGAGCACAGAGGACGGCAGGACAGCGTTTGGAGGCAGACAGGCGATTTATTTTTACAACTTTTCAGTATGATCGCATTCATTCATTCACACGCACACACTTGTCTGGTCCCGGGTTGCGCTCCCTCTCCTCTCTCTCTGCCTCCTTAAATAGGGAGCGGTTACTGGGAAAACACACACACAAACACAGGTTAATTATCCTCAGGTGTCGCGATTCTGCCACTCACCTTCCCCGGCTCCACCCTCCTGTCACAGACCGGCACTTGACCACGCCCCCGCTGCCACAGTATTGCTAAAGCTAAACTGGAGTGGTTTAAAGGGAAACATTTAAATGTCTTGGAATGGCCTAGTCAAAGCCCAGACCCCAATCCAATTGAGAATTTGTGGCATAACTTGAAGATTGCTGTACACCAGTGGTTCTCAAACTTTTTTCACCAAGTACCACCTCAGAAAATACTTGGCTCTCCAAGTACCACCATAATGACCAACATTAAAATACAGTAGCGTAGTAGGCCTAAGTATTCATTAAAAACAAGGCGGAGGTTTTATTTAACACGTATATTTAATATTGTTGGCCACTGTAACATTACACACAGTACTTTGAACAGTAACACTGTGTTTAAATATAGGAAAATAAAACACTGTACTTAAATAATGAATCAAATAAAATTAATTGCACATAAAAGTGAAATAAACATTGTACTAAAAATAAATATTAAAAGACAGTTCTTGGGCGGCACGGTGGTGTAGTGGTTAGCGCTGTCGCCTCACAGCAAGAAGGTCCTGGGTTCGAGCCCCGGGGCCGGCGAGGGCCTTTCTGTGTGGAGTTTGCATGTTCTCCCCGTGTCCGCGTGGGTTTCCTCCGGGTGCTCCAGTTTCCCCCACAGTCCAAAGACATGCAGGTTAGGTTAACTGGTGACTCTAAAATTGACCGTAGGTGTGAATGTGAGTGTGAATGATTGTCTGTGTCTATGTGTCAGCCCTGTGATGACCTGGCGACTTGTCCAGGGTGTACCCCGCCTTTCGCCCGTAGTCAGCTGGGATAGGCTCCAGCTTGCCTGCGACCCTGTAGAAGGATAAAGCGGCTAGAGATAATGAGATGAGATGAGAAGACAGTTCTTAAAGATTAAATGAAAATGTACTTAAAAGTTAAATAACTGTACTGTACTTAAATGTTAAGTAAAAAAAAGTACTGTCCCCGCATACAACACACTGCGGCCTGGGCAGCTCCTCTGTCCCGCTCCAAATGAATCCCAGTTTTATGTATTTTTCGTCGTACTTCCTCCTCACTGGTTTCTGCCGTTTGCTAGCAGTTCTGGGGCTGGTTTTGCCACTGTCATTAGCATCCGCGCTCGGCTCACACACGTCCTTTTCAGTTCTCCCTCTCCCCTGATCCACGCTCCCATTCGCGGATTTAAGCCACAGCAGCAATTTTGTCGTACTCGTCATAATTAGCAAAGCCACCTCCACCTTTTCCCATCACAGCCTAGTCTACCAATGGTGGATAACCGTCTGTCAGTGGAACCGGCGGGAATGCGTACGTACGCTATGTATGGCTACCCAGAAGCACTTGCAAACTTTTTAAAATTATTAACTTAATTTGTATCTCCTTTCATTTTCTTGTCATCGGTTGATAAGATATTTTCATCCATTCGGATATTATGGATAGTATTTCACGTTTTATTTTATTTAATTTTTTAATTTTTTTTTATATTAATTAAGTGATTCTTTGGCGTACCACTAGAATGGAGCCCGCGTACCACAGTTTGAGAATCACTGCTGTACACCAATACAACCCATCTACAGTGGGGCAAAGAAGTATTTAGTCAGCCACCAATTGTGCAAGTTCTCCCACTTAAAAAGATGAGAGAGGCCTGTAATTTTCATCACAGGTACACTTCAACTATGAGAGACAGAATGGGGGGAAAGAATCCAGGAAATCACATTGTAGGATTTTTAATGAATTAATTGGTAAATTCCTCAGTAAAATAAGTATTTGGTCACCTACAAACAAGCAAGATTTCTGGCTCTCACAGACCTGTAACAACTTCTTTAAGAGGCTCCTCTGTCCTCCACTCGTTACCTGTATTAATGGCACCTGTTTGAACTCGTTATCAGTATAAAAGACACCTGTCCACAACCTCAAACAGTCACACTCCAAACTCCACTATGGCCAAGACCAAAGAGCTGTCAAAGGACACCAGAAACAAAATTGTAGACCTGCACCAGGCTGGGAAGACTGAATCTGCAATAGGTAAGCAGCTTGGTGTGAAGAAATCAACTGTGGGAGCAGTTATTAGAAAATGGAAGACATACAAGACCACTGATAATCTCCCTCGATCTGGGGCTCCACGCAAGATCTCCCCCCGCGGGGTCAAAATGATCACAAGAACGGTGAGCAAAAATCCCAGAACCACACGGGGGGACCTAGTGAATGACCTGCAGAGAGCTGGGACCAAAGTAACAAAGGCTACCATCAGTAACACACTATGCCGCCAGGGACTCAAATCCTGCAGTGCCAGACGTGTCCCCCTGCTTAAGCCAGTACATGTCCAGGCCCGTCTGAAGTTTGCTAGAGAGCATTTGGATGATCCAGGAGAGGATTGGGAGAATGTCATATGGTCAGATGAAACCAAAATAGAACTTTTTGGTAAAAGCTCAACTTGTCGTGTTTGGAAGAGAAAGAATGCTGAGTTGCATCCAAAGAACACCATACCTACTGTGAAGCATGGGGGTGGAAACATCATGCTTTGGGGCTGTTTTTCTGCAAAGGGACCAGGATGACTGATCCGTGTAAAGGAAAGAATGAATGGGACCATGTATCGTGAGATTTTGAGTGAAAACCTCCTTCCATCAGCAAGGGCATTGAAGATGAAACGTGGCTGGGTCTTTCAGCATGACAATGATCCCAAACACACCACCCGGGCAACGAAGGAGTGGCTTCGTAAGAAGCATTTCAAGGTCCTGGAGTGGCCTAGCCAGTCTCCAGATCTCAACCCCATAAAAAAATCTTTGGAGGGAGTTGAAAGTCCATGTTGCCCAGCGACATCACTGCTCTAGAGGAGATCTGCATGGAGAAATGGGCCAAAATACCAGCAACAGTGTGTGAAAATCTTGTGAAGACTTACAGAAAACGTTTAACCTCTGTCATTGCCAACAAAGGGTATATAACAAAGTATTGAGATGAACTTTTGTTATTGACCAAATACTTATTTTCCACCATAATTTGCAAATAAATTCTTTAAAAATCAGACAATGTGATTTTCTGGATTTTTTTTTCTCATTCTGTCTCTCATAGTTGAGGTATACCTATGATGAAAATTACAGGCCTCTCTCATCTTTTTAAGTGGGAGAACTTGCACAATTGGTGACTGACTAAATACTTTTTTGCCCCACTGTAACTTGAAGGAGTTGGAGCAGTTTTGCCTTGAGGAATGGGCAAACATCCCAGTGGCTAGATGTGCTAAGCTAATAGAGACATACCCCAAGAGATTTGCAGCTGTAATTGCAGCAAAAGGTGGCTCTACGAAATATTGACTTGGGGGGGTAGTGAGCTACGCCGTCATTGACGGTCTTGTTTCTTTTTTCTGTTTTTTTATTTTCCTCAGTATTGGACCAGTGCAGAATATAATGAAAGAAACAGCAGTTGACATGCTCTAAAAAAAAGGGAAAAATACAAAAACAAACAGCAGAAGATCAATTACAGCTCAATGGAGAGAGAGAGAGAGAGAGAGAGAGAGAGAAAGGGTGTGTTAGCTTGCCTGAGGTTTATTAAGACTAGACTAACATGCCGTGTAAGCTAACATACAATGTAAACACACACTCTATCTAACCATGCATAACTGGACCATCTGACACACACACGCACACACAGCATTCAAGTCTGACTGAATTAAATCCAGCACAATTAAAGCCAAAAATTCTCCTGAGGAGCTTACTGGCAGCCTGAGCACATGTGGGCGTGTGTGAATATCATTACTAAAAGATCCTCGGCTGCAACGATTTCGAGAGCAAAGCTAATTATTGCTCAGCAGTGTGCGGCGAGGATGAGCCCAAGCAAACAGCTCAGATATCAGACGGAGAGCTGGGATGACCTGCCTTCCTGGGAGCAAAAATAATTTTGTGTCAACAGAGTGCGTTACTGCCAGACTGCTAGCATGTAGACCATTTGTGCTCATGTTCTCAGACAGCGCAGTATTAAACTCTGAGGTTAATGCGATTGTTGCACACTGCGATGTGAAAGAAAACAAAACCTCCATTTTTCATCGAAGCTTATTAGAATCCCTTTCAGCTGTATGCTTTGCAGCAGCTGCTTTTCCCCAAGTCCATGTTTATTTAATCCGTAACAACGATTCATTCATTCATCTTCAGTAATCACTTTATCCTGGTCAGGGTTGTAGTGGAAGGTGTGATGTCATCAGTCTGCCGACTGGCATGTTTTTTGGGGGTCGGAGGAAACTCATGAGGAGAACACATACAGATAGTAACTACAGCTCAAGATCTGTCCTGAGATTGAGCCAGCAACCCTGAGCTGTGACGCTGATTGATAACCAGTTAGATGAAATGAAGCAAGCATACAAACAGAAAGCTTCATGCAGATCAGTTCAGGAACTGAAATGAGAAGAACACAATTTTATAACCATTCCTTCCACAGCCACAATCAAAAATTATAGAAAGTCCCTATTTGAAATTGATTCCATCCATATGTTATCCGCAACTGCTTATCCTGTGCAGGGTCGCGGGCAAGCTGGAGCTTGTCCCAGCTGACTATGGGCGAGAGGCAGGGTACACCCTGGACAAGTCGCCAGGTCATCACAGGGCTGACACATATGGCCCTTTTCCACTACCCTTTTTCAGCTCACTTCAGCCCGCTTCAGCTCACTTCAGCCCGACACGGCTCGCGTTTCGACTATCTAAAAACAGCACGACTCAGCTCGCTTCAGCCCTGCTCAGCCCCCAAAACTCGCACGGTTTTGGAGTGGGGCTGAAGCGAGCCAAACCGAGCTGAGTGAGGCTGGGGGCGTGAGCAGACACTCCCCTGTGCACTGATTGGTGAGCACGCTGGGATCTGTAAACACTGTAAACCTGGAAGAAGGAGAATTACGAATTACGAGAATTATGAAGCCTTATGCGCCTCGCCTCATCTATACGCTCTTGCCAGTATCTGTTGGCGTTGTCGGTGACAACAAGCCACAGCACCAAGACCAGCAACACTAACGACTCCATGTCCTCCATGTTTATTGTTTACTATCCGGGTCGTGAGACTACCGCTTAAAAGATCACTGATGTCACTGTTTGCGCCGCCTAACGACATCACCTGACGTCCACCCACTTTCGCTATCTCCGCCCAATGTGTCCACCCACTTCCAGCCAGCACGGTTCAGCGCGGTTGTAGTCGAAATGCAACTCCAACAGCCCCGCTCAGCTCGACTCAGCCTGACTCAGCACGGCACGGCTCAGCCGCGTTGGTAGTGGAAAAGCGGCAATAGAGGCAAACAACCATTCACACTCACATTCACACCTACGGTCAATTTAGAGCCACTAATTAGCCTAACCTGCATGTCTTTGGACTGTGGGGGAAACCGGAGCACCTGGAGGAAACCCAGGCAGACACGGGGAGAACATGCAAACTCCACACAGAAAGGCCCCTGTTGGCCACTGCGGTCGAACCCAAAACCTTCTTGCTGTGAGGTGACCGTGCTAACCACTACACTACCATGCTGCCCTCTATTTGAAATCATTAAAGATTATTATTATTATTATTATTAATTGAATGTCTTGGGGGGGGGGGGGTTTAAAATGGTGGCACTAATAAACTCACCATCTCCTCCCTTGTGCTCAACTGTAGCTACCGTTCTGGAGTTTTATCCAGCTATAAATCAATACAGAATCTCTAAAGACTTTCCTTTTTCATAAATATTCATATATTAAATCATGTTAATTTCCAGTTATAAGACTGTGGCAGGATTTTTTTTGGCATGTGCAAAACATAATCCTATGTCCTCTATCATGTTATTAAGCTTAGATAAAGTATATTACTGGCACTAACTGGGAGCAGCTGTTATCCGTTCTGTCACTGTATGACTTGGAACACATGACATGATGATAGATTGCACCACGCACCATTGCCATTATTCCTACTCCGATGTTAACTAAAATCTATATACACCTATATACTATATCCCTTATCAAAAATTTCCCGTGCAGGGATTGGCCAAGGATGGCTCACGTGATAGAAAATAGTTCCACCATTGATTAAGTAATGTATCTTGTGATGTCAAAAATAAAAAAAAAAATCGATATGGTGTGAGTCAGTCGTGGTGTATCCTTAACAACAAACATGGGTGCCTCTAGTGAGTTTATGCCGAGATTCAATCTTAACACTTTTAGTTTGGAATTTTTTGATGAGGGATCTAAATCTAATATACCATGCACTGAGAGGCTCCAGTAATTATGGATTCTTTTTGGTGAATTCGGGGCCCTATGCCAGTCACCTCAGAGAATCCATAATTTCCAGTGACTCTCAGTACATGGTATATTTGATTATTAGTTCACGAAGTGAAGGCACAACTTAACATGTTTTCAGGTAGAAGTCAGTGTTCACTTGATTGGACCAAACTGGCCACGTTAATCACGTCAGTGGTTGCTTTAAAATAAATGGGAGTTTGGAAGTTGGAAATATTAGCCTACTGATGAGACTACTTCGCTAGATCATGTCCTAAGAAACAGACAAATAATGAATGACTTGTAGCTAAGTGGGAAGTCTGCTTTGTCCAGATGAAGCAGATAAGTGAGAAATAATCCACAACGGGGCAGGCAGTTATAGGGAAGCAATCAACAGCATCCCAAAGTCTTCTGCAATTGGCTGAAGATTACAATGATGCTTGAAAGTTTGTGAACCCTTTAGAATTTTCTATATTTCTGCATAAATATGACCTAAAACATCATCAGATTTTCACGCAAGTCGTAAAAGTAGACAATGAGAACCCAGTTAAACAAATGAGACAAAAATATTATACTTGGTCATTTATTTATTGAGGAAAATGATCCAATATTACATATCTGTGAGTGGCAAAAGTATGTGAACCTTTGCTTTCAGTATCTGGTGTGACCCCCTTGTGCAGCAATAACTGCAACTAAATGTTTCCGGTAACTGTTGATCAGTCCTGTACAGAAATTTTAGCCCATTCCCCCATACAGAACAGCTTCAACTCTGGGATGTTGGTGGGTTTCCTCACATGAACTGCTTGCTTCAGGTCCTTCCACAACATTTCGATTGGATTAAGGTCAGGACTTTGACTTGGCCATTCCAAAACATTAACTTTATTCTTCTTTAACCATTCTTTGGTAGAACGACTTGTATGCTTCGGGTTGTTGTCTTGCTGCATGACCCACCTTCTCTTGAGATTCAGTTCATGGACAGATGTCCTGACAATTTTTCTTTAGAATTCGCTGGTATAATTCAGAATTCATTGCTCCATCAATGATGGCAAGCCATCCTGGCCCAGATGCAGCAAAACAGGCCCAAACCATGATACTACCACCACCATGTTTCACAGATGGGATAAGGTTCTTATGCTGGAATGCAGTCTTTTCCTTTCTCCAAACATAACGCTTCTCATTTAAACCAAAAAGTTCTATTTTGGTCTCATCCATCCACAAAATATTTTTCCAATAGCCTTCTGGCTTGTCCACATGATCTTTAGCAAACTGCAGAGGAGTAGCAATGTTCTTTTTGGAGAGCAGTGGCTTTCTCCTTGCAACCCTGCCATGCACACCATTGTTGTTCAGTGTTCTCCTGATGGTGGACTCATGAACATTAACATTAGCCAATGTGAGAGAGGCCTTCAGTTGCTTAGAAGTTACCCTGGGGTCCTTTGTGACCTCGCCGACTATTACACACCTTGCTCTTGGAGTGATCTTTGTTGGTCAACCACTCCTAGGAAGGGTAATAATGGTCTTGAATTTCCTCCATTTGCACACAATCTGTCTGACTGTGGATTGGTGGAGTCCAAACTCTTTAGAGATGGTTTTGTAACCTATTCCAGCCTGATGAGCATCAACAACACTTTTTCTGAGGTCTTAAGAAATCTTTGTTCATGCCATGATACACTTCCACAAACATGTGTTGTGAAGATCAGACTTTGATAGATCCCTGTTCTTTAAGTAAAACAGGGTGCCCACTCACACCTGATTGTCATCCCATTGATTGAAAACACCTGACTAATTTCACCTTCAAATTAACTGCTAATCCTAGAGGTTCACATACTTTTGCCACTCACAGATATGTAATATTGGATCATTTTCCTCAATAAATAAATGACCAAGTATAATATTTTTGTCTCATTTGTTTAACTGGGTTCTCTTTATCTACTTTTAGGACTTGTGTGAAAATCTGATGATGTTTCAGGTCATATTTATGCAGAAATATGGAAAATTCTAAAGGGTTCACAAACTTTCAAGCACCACTGTATGTTTATAGTTATAGCTATATGTTGTGGAATGTCTGTGAAGCAAGTTATCACATATGTCATCGTAGTTATAATAATAATAATAATAATAATAATAATAATAATGCAGCCTGTCATATGACAAAGACACAAAGAAGCGCAGTTTCTTCTGTCCTGAAGCTACTGGACTTGCTTGAAATTCTTGAAGACGTTTCACCTCTCATCTGAAAGGCTTCTTCAATTCTGCCTGACCTGTGGGGCCTGACCTGTGGGGAGTTCCAGGTATTTATCCTCTAGTGGACCAAAAGGAGAGTCGTTGAGGTCACATAGGTCGTTGACAATTTTAGTCATCCTGTAGGTGTTGGGGTCACTGGGGGCCAGGTGTTAACTGTGCTAGCAGCCTAGAGGGTCGTTAGGGTGATCTGTGGGTCGTTGACTCTCTCTGCCATCATGTGAGTTCTTGACATCAGCTGAATTTTGGTGTGGATGTGTATTCAGTTTTCTGGGAAGTGTGCCAAGGCCTGCATTGTAGGTGGCTGATAAGTGGTGTCTCAGGTGGGGTTTACATTAGACCGTATCAGCGGATCATCAGATTAACATTTTTAAAAACGATTAGCGTGCACACAGCAACGCCAATACACAATTCGCGTGCACACAGCAACGCCAATACACGGATACGCTAATCACATGACTAATTAGACGGCACGTAAGTTGAAATGTGTAAATGTGTAATGTGTAAATTTCTCCTCAGCGGCTTGGCTCCGCAGGCATCCTGCGCTCCAAATCACTCCGCCCTGAACAGCGAGTGCCCTCTGGAGGGTGCGCACTCCGGCCCTGTGCAGCTCACAGAGCGCGTGAGTGAAGCGCACGAGCAGTGATTCGGGACTGAGCCGCTGTGTGTGTGATCCCAGTGCATATCGGGCATGCGCAAGTCTCTTACCACTTGCAAGTGGAAGGATGGCAAGCCTAAAGACAATCATAACTACACAATGGGCAGTATTTGCAGTATTTTCATACTTTTATACTCTTTAATGAAAGGTGATACAAGGCGGAAGTCCGTGCCGTTTTTCAGCAGTCGCGTCACATGACCAACGCCAGCGAATCAGGAAGGTGGATGTCACAGTGACGTTGTCCAATGACAACGTCAGCTAGAGCTCAGCACAGCGTATCCGTGTATCCTCAATGTTTACACAGCACCGGACCAGACACGAACTGGGTTGAATACGTGGGCCCTGGCGGATTCCCGTTTCCCGGCATTTTAATGTGAACGGACAGTGCATCTGCGAAGAAAACGAGACAGATACGGTCTAATGTAAACTTGGCCTCAGACCACCTCTGTTCAGTGATGATCATTCCAGGTTGACGAAGATGGCTTCTTTTCCTCCTCTTTCAAACCACCGGTTTTCTCTGGCTAAAATGCGTACATTACAGTCCTGAAATGAGTGTCCTTTGTTATTGAGATGAAGATAGACTGCAGAGTCCTGGTCAGAGGAACTGGCTTTCCTGTTTTGAGCCATGCACCTGTGAAGCGGTTGTTTCATTTCCCTAATGTACAGGTCTGTGCATTCCTCACTGCATTGAGTTGGATACACTACATTCTCCTGTTTGTGACTGGGTATTCTGTCCTTAGAGTGGACTAATTTCTGCCTCAGAGTGTTACTGGGTCTGAAGTATACAGGAATGTTGTGTTTGTACAAATACAACAACACGTATTCTGTCCTGAAGATTTTCCTGTGACAAAAAAGTTAAATGTTTCATCAATCCATATATATATATATATATATATATATATATATATATATATATATATATATATATATATATATATATATATATATAAGAAGCACAAATTAGATTATAGCATGTTGATAACTTCTTCAACTCTGGTCTCCAGGTGTAAATCTATATATAAAGTCTCATTATGGTGGACTTCATTTTGGTTCATTGTGGCCTTCATTTTACTCATCATAGGTTGAACCAAGTGTTGATTATTTGGCTTAATTGCTTTCATTACTTTGTTCATGTCACAGTGCATTAATGCAGACGTTCATGATTTGTTCATATTGACCACTGTGTGAAGTAATGCCAATTATGGAAACCTTACTGCAAAACATTGATATTAAAATCCCCAGCACCTCATTTAAAATCTGGCTTAGATGTGACGTTGTAAGCTGAAGCCCTGGCCTTTAAAACAGAAACTCGGTATCAGGTAACTTTTCAATTTAAGCCCTAATCAAGCTGTCAGAATTCAGAGCAGAACCTTGATCTTTTGTAATAAAGTGTTCCCAACCATCCCCAGCATGTTTACTGCAGTAGCACCAAGAGAAATCAAAGAGAACATAGAGAAAGCTGTAAACTCTTCATCATATGCCAATTGCTTTCTGTACTTTTAATTAGTATTGTACTGACCTTAATTGTCAAGGCCATCTGCACACTTCCGTCATTAATGGCAGTGGAGACATGAGGAATGATTCAAACCACCTGGTTTCTATAGTGAGTTGATTTTTTTGGTTCACCGTGCTGACGCAAAAGAGCCAATAAACAACAGCAGTGATAAACAAGAGCCCACGTTTGTGAATGCTCTATGCAGGGTTTTAATATTAAATTATATCATTACTAATTATTTAATCTTTGGTTTTTTTTTTTTTACCATTTAATACTATATGCACAATGACTCCAGATTCATCATGGCAAATAACCTGACATTGAACAGAGTACCAGTGCATTGCAAACAATTAGAATATCATGAAAAAGTTCAACTTTTTCGTAATTTATTTCAAAAGGTAAATATTCTGTATCAAGGGCCCGTTTACACGAGGACGCTGTCGGGTAAAAACGACTAAATATTTTATCAGAAGTGCCTTTCGTTTACACGAGGACGGCGTTTCCGAGGCTGAAAAACGGATAAAATTGAAAACGCCTTCCAGAGTGGATAAGTTAAAAACGGCCCCCGTTGCATATCCGTCTAAACTACCCAATACGCGAAACTCTGCTCGGATCTGCTCACGTCGGGTACGCGTTTACGTCATACATATGTCATATACTGCACATGCCAGCCCGGGAAGTAAGAAAGTAAGTAAAAAAGTAAGAGCATGTCTGATTACATCGATCCAACGGACCTTCAAGCTGCTCTGTGTTTTAATGCAGTAGATGTGTTTTCCTGCTCACCCGCCCGGCTGGAGCTCCTCAGTTTGGTGTCGCCAAGTTACACACACACGCACGCGCGCGCCGCCTATTCAAGCCGCTCGTGAAACCATAAACCCGAGACTGAAAACAAAACTAGCAGTCGAACGGGTTTATTTTGCTGAGATGGACACTGCCTTTTCTCTTCTTCACTGAAACAAGAGTGAGTGTTACTTAATAAAGGCAGATTAAAAGAGTTTCGGTTTGCTCCTGCTCCTCCCTCGAGCACTACAGTACCTCAGCCGGACCGGTGTTCTGTAAAGTTATCCTAGCAAGTTCTCATACAGACCGTTTTATTATTCAAAACAAGTCATTACAAATTATTTGACTCGGCCAAAGACTCGACCAATACGCACAAAACATAAAAATCGGCAAATGCGTGAAATTCTCACCGATTTTCTATCAGCCCAGCTGATCGGTGGGACAAAACTACTGTTGAATTTTCCTACCCTCCTGGATTTCGCGCATGCTTGGTAGGATAACTTGACAGAACAGCGGCGCAGATGTGCAGATCAGACAAGACAGAAGACCTTGCGCATGCGTGCAGACATAGCGGAGACATTTATGCGTCACCGTATAGACGCAGATTTCCTCCTTGAAAACGGTCGTGTAGACGCGGAAAAAAGTGAGAACGAAAACGGACTTTTGCGTTTTTGTTTTATACCGTCCCCGTGTAAAGTGGGCCTAATTCTGCATAAAGTGAAATATTTCAAGCCTTTTTTTTGTTTTAATTTTGATGAACTATGGTTCATGAAAATCAGAAATCCAGTGTCTCAAATTATTAGAATATTTCCCAAGTTCAATTGAAAAAGCATTTACAATACAGAAATGTCCAACTTCTAAAAAGTATGTTAATTTATACACTCAATACTTGGTTGGGGCTCCTGTACCACGAATTACTGCATCAATGCGGTATGGCATGGAGGTGATCAGCCTGTGGCACTGCTGAGGTGTTAATGAAGCCCAGGTTGCTTTGATAGTGACCTTCAGCTCGCCTGTATTTTTAGGTCTGGTGTTTCTCATCTTCCTCTTGACAATAGCCCATAGATTCTCTATGGGGTTCAGGTCAAGCGAGTTGGCTGGCTAATGAAGCACAGTAATATCATGGTCAGCAAACCATTTGGTAGTAGTTTTGGCACTGTGGGCAGGTGCTACAGTAAGTCCTGCTTGAAAAGGAAATCAGCATCTCCGTAAAGCTTTCAGCAGATGGAAGCAGGAAGTGCTCTAAAATCTCCTGGTAGATGGCTGTGTCGACTTTGGACTTGATAAAACACAGTGGACCAACACCAGTAGGTGACATGGCACCTCAAATCATCACAGACTGCAGAAAATTCACACTGAACTTCAACCACCTTGGATTCTGTGCCTCTCCACTCTTCCTCCAGACTCTCGGACCTGAATTTCCAAATGAAATACATTTACTTTCATCTGAAAAGAGGACTTTGGACCACTGAGCAACAGTCCAGTTCTTTCATTCCTTAGTGCAGGTAAGACGTTTTTGATGTTGTCTCTGGTTCAGGAGTGGTTTGATATTAGGGATGTGACAGTTGCAGCTTTCTGACTGCAACTTTCCTGAAGACGTCTGTGTATAGTGGCTCTTGATGCACTGACACCAGCCTTAGTCCACTCCTTGTAAAGCTCTCCCAAGTTCTTGGATCGACTTTTCTTGACAATCCTCTCAAGACTGCATTCATCCCTGTTGCTTGTGCACCTTTTCCAGCCAGCCTTTTCAGCAATGACCTTCTGTCACTTACTCTTCTTGTGGAGAGTGTCGATGATCATCTTCTGGGCAACTGTCAAGTCAGCAGTCTTCCCCATAATTGTAGTTGCATGCACTGAACTAGACCTAGAGATACATGGTATTTATACTGTTTTACTCAAACTTGAAATGAAATATTTTGAGATTTTTAATTTTTTGCTCTGTAGGCCATAATTATCAAAATTAAGATAGAAAATTGCTTGAAACATTTTACTTTATGTGTAATGAGTCTAGAATATATAAAAATTTCGCTTTCTTAAATAACTGATGGAAAATATTGAACTTTTTCATGATATTCTAATTGTTTAAGATGCACTTATCTTAAATTATGGCACTCATGATGCATGATAGAATATGTGAAATGCTGAATATGGTACATTAAACAACAGTTAGCAGGAAATTGATTGGTCGAACAACTTTCCAAGAGTGCTGTTGTTTCATATAATCGTACTGAATGTATCACTCCACTCATCTGTGTTTGCCACATAAAATTCCACTTCCTAGTTCGAAATGGTTAATACAGTAGAGTTAGCAACATCATCAAAATCATAATTTTCAGGAATATAACTTCTGGATTAAAATATGAAAGCTCATCATCAGATGAAGATGAAAAGGAAGGAGGGATGCCAAGTTTACTGGAAGCACTTATAACCAGAAAGTACAAATCCGTGTAAGCTAACTAGCCAGCTAGCTGATGGGCTATCAGTGAGTGTGGTTTCTTTGGGATCTATAATATTGCACTTTCAATTGCGCAGTTATACTGAATATCAGATATTCGATTTAACAGCAGTCTTGCTCAGGTGCTATTGCTCAAGTATAACAAAGAAACCTCTACATCAGTTTCTTGGTTGTTTTGCTTTCGTTAGAAATCTTATAATCCTAATAAGAGAACTGGGATTGTGCATCACACTGCAGCTTATCAGAGCCAGGAGGTGTAATTGAAAGTACGTAACTGATCTCAACTGTTACGTCTAACCTGGATTGCCACTTTGATTTGATGCACACAAGGGTACCAAACCCTGCATCCCATAAATAAGTGTAAGCAAAATACTGTAGTACTAACACTTACGTTTGTTGTTGATAACATTGCATTTCCCGTAATATTTTCCCAGTTTACACCAAAAACATTGTGGCCCTGCACATCTGGTGGGTGTGGAGCATTATATCCGAAAATGTTATAATTATGCATATGATTACATACAGTTCATTAATCCAATGAGATTTTCAATTCTACACTTTTTGCAAAGTTTGTATTATAGCTGTCTCCCCACAGGTTGATCTACTTCCACGAGCAGCACCATAAGCAGGAACTAGAGCATGCAATCCATCGTGGCTTTGAGCACCCGGACAACACAAGCTAGTCATAGATCATTTTGTAAAGGTCGTATATAAACATGTTGCGGTATAATCTGTCTGCCACAGAATAATCTTGAATCTTCAATTTTACCACGACACCGAAAGGCCAGCATTAGCATGAGGCTAATAGAACAGATGATTGAGTTTCAAGCAAGTCAAGTTTAAGGACAGAGGTTTCTTGGTAACATGACAGACTGCATTTTTTTTTTTTGTCGAACTTGAGAGAGCGGCTGATGACTGGTGTTGCTATAAAGTAAACGATAACAGGAATTAACTTGTCATTGCTGTTTCACAACATTAAATAGATAAAAAGTGTGATATTCCCACCCACCAGCTGGTTCTCCTGTGCTACCTCCCAGACACATGAATCGAGCTACCAGATCTTTTCAAACTGCTGCTCATGAGGCATCACAGGGCAGCGTAACACAGTCTGAGGAAAGCACTATCTGCCCTCTTCTGCATAAATCAGTTCACAGATGCCTGTGATTGACTAATTTTGCTGTAACTGACAGGGGAGACAGACAACCATTAGCATGGCTAACTTTTCTCACTTGGCCCCTGACATGCCGACATGGCATTGGCAAATTGCTGCGGAACAAAACATTTCAGGAAAATAAACATGACATGCTAATCGCACAACCGTCATTGATTATTTTCCTATAATAGCACACCCCATCATATTTTACTCCCCATTGTAATAGAGATTATCAAGCAACCAAAATAGTACTGTACAGATTCATATTGCAAAAAACGTATATAAAAATAGAATATATTTATTGATCCAGTGCCCTGTTAGAAAAGTTCTGGTGTGGCCATGATGCTATTTTGTAAGTGTCTGAGGCTTTAACTGTGTTTACAGAAAACAGTACTCAAAATAATTTGATCTTTTGTCCCAATGCCTAACTAACTTACTTTGGCGAATATTATGTGTTTTTCTACAGAGCTTGTGTGGTTTTGGGGGTGGTGTTTATCCTGTCTGCTCTAACCATCCTGATTAAGGCCATCCATGCTCTTGCTACCAAAGTGCTCCCTGAAGTGGTAAGAAATCATTCATGGAAGAGTCCTGTATTTTACATGTCAAACCATCACACTGATTGTTGATAAAGTTAGCCATGGAAAAGTACTCTAACCCAGTATCTGTCCTTCCTTAACATGATGAGAACTCTACCAGGGTATGATAACTTGTCTACTCAGTGTCCAGAGCAGTATAGCAATGACTTCTCTTCTGAAACATCTGATTCAAGTCTCGAGGACTGTAGCTATAGACCTTATCCATACACTGTGCAGTGTTCTGTCTTATATATACACACAGAGTGGCAGCAAGGTTTCTGAGAAAGGAGTCCAGACTGTGCTTGTGTAAGAGAAAGATTGATGAGATTGATGAAAATCCTGGTGCTAAGTCCCTTTATGCGGCATAAGATTGATGAGGAGTTTGCAATACTGCCTCCTCTTCTGTTCCTCACATTCCCTAGTGAATCCTTTGTGCCGAGGTCTGACTGGCTAGACTCATTTCAGACTGCTAACCCATTACCTTAGGGTGAAGATACACCATGTGTACACATACACCACTGTATGCTGAAGCTATTAGACTGCTCAATGCTCATTTTTCTCTCCTGCAAGGTGTCAAATGATATCCCAAGAGTGCCATCAGCAACCGGATGTCTACCAGGGTGGCTAGATCATGCTGGACCAACTCGTGGAACATACTAGTAATCCAAATGTTCATTAGAGACCACTCATAGAAAAGGATAACCCCCACTTTCACTTGCTATCAACCAGTTATCAATCCCAAGCTGAATTTGTCTAACAGGCTCTCTGGACTGATTACAACTGTGAGTTAGCCTAATGGTTAGTGTGTTCGCCTCTCGATCAGGCGATTGCAAGTTCTACTTATGGTCGGGTTATACCATCATAAAAACGGTACCCACTGCCATTTGGCGAGGCATGCCACAATACAGATGTGAGAAGGGAGTCAAAGTCTCGTGGTTACCAAAGGACCATTCCCACACTGTAACCCTAGCTGTGCAATAGACAAGAGGCCAAGGGCTATGGAAATCGGTGCCAAGTGCCTGGTTGGTACCAGTGGGGTACTTTAGACCAGAGTGCCTTTTGGTCTCATCTCAGCACCAAATTGGCCAACAATGGTTTTACCCAGAACCTTCTAAAACCCAGCTTTGCAGCCCAGTTTGCTTTCTTCCAGGCAAATTCTGGCAACTTCCTACCTCTTGGTTGGTATTGGGATGGGGGACTGCCTGGGAAGATCAGGTCCTGACACAGGAAGGACTTTGACTGATGACGAACCTGGATAAGATCACTGGAGCAAGATGCAACAGTGGCAAAGATGTGAGAATTGTAACTGATGTTCTTCTTAACTGGCGGCACGGTGGTGTAGTGGTTAGCATTGTCGCCTTGCAGCAAGAAAGTCCTGGGTCCGAGCCCAGTGGCCGACAAGGGCCTTTCTGTGTGGAGTTTGTGTGTTCTCCCCGTGTCTGCGTGGGTTTACTCCGGTTTCCCCCACAGTCCAAAGACATGCAGGTTAGGCTAATTGGTGGCTCTGAATTGACCGTAGGTGTGAATGTGAATAGTTGTTTGTCTCTATGTATGTCAGCCCTGTGATGACCTGGCGACTTGTCCAGGATGTACCCCGCCTCTTGCGCATAGTCAGCTGGAATAGGCTCCAGCTTGCCTGTGACCCTACACAGGATAAGTGGCTACAGATGATGGATGGATGGATGGATTCTTCTTAACCTAGAGCCCAGAAACTCCCTGCTTGAGCTCAGGAATGCCAGTGTTGTGGTACAGGCTGTTCCTTTGCAAAGATGTGACACTTTGCCTTTATTACTACCCCATCCTCCTCATGAGCTCCTACGTCTCAGTCAGTGCCAATAACTATTCCAGAAATACTTCCCTCATACACTTTCAAATCTTGCACTAGGACGCTTATTACAGGTGTTCCTGGACCCATTTGCCAATTGGGCTCTAATTAAGAGTTTGTGTGGCTGTGGTTTATGTGGCTGAAGTTTCCTAAGCTTGGCCCTCACTTACTAGATCTCAAAAAAACAAAACAACAACAACAAAAATCAGGTGGCTTGCTCAACTGTATTGACCGCAGTGACCATGAAAGGGCCAGTTATCCTCATAAACATGGATGTACAGTATGGTAGGGCTACGTCATGGTGCTATTTCATCCTGACAGCTCAGAGCATACACAGTCATACCTAGTGGGGTACTTTAGTAGACCAGAATGCATTTTTGGTCTCATCTCAGCATCAAATTGACCAACAGTGCTTTTATCCAGAACCTTTTAAACCCATCTTTGCAGCCCAAGTTGCTTCCTTCCAGGCAAATTCTGGCAACTTCCTACCTCTTATACCTGACTTCTCCACTGCACCAGCCCCTTTTGCATCAACTGTTTAGCAAAGATGGCCTGGGAATTCACTCCAGGGTGCTCCACTATCTAACATTCATTCATGAATCATTAACTCTTATCCTGGTCAGGGTTGCAGTGGATCTCGAGTGTGTACAGAGATAGAGAAATCTGAACTGACCTTCTCAGCTTGTTGATGAAATGAATGAATGGATGAATGAATGTCTGGTTTCATTACAGCTTGGGAATTTATCATATTCAGGCAAGGTCACAGAGACTAGATTCGACTGGGGTTTTCAGATAGAAAATGATAAAGGTTGTTTGAGAATTCTTTTGAAAAATCTCTCACGATAGGTTTTATTGTGAAGATACGAAGAAAAATCTCAAGCCAATTTCTTTCTTTAATAAAACAAATAAAACAAAACACAAGCCAGAACACATGCATCTGGGAAGATCTTCTTGGAGATATTCACTATTCTTTTGTAAGAAATTTATAGACTGACGGTCTAGTCCATCTTACACTCATAACCAATCCAATTCTTTAGCTCTAGCGCTTTACTTTTTTTTGGGAAACATCCCAGGAAGTGTGTACCTGTGTGTGCGTGTGTGTCTGTGTGTGCATGCAGTGGTCCACCAGGAACCCAAGGCATCTCTGAGGCCTCCTCTCCTAGACAAAGTATATCTGAGTACTCTGTGTGTGTGTGTGTGTGTGTGTGTGTGTGTGTGTGTGTGTGTGTGTGTGTGTGTGTAATGCCCAGGTCAGACGGCAGAAAGACGCATACTGTGACCTACGATCGGTCGCGTGGCAACCGATCGCAGGTGGATGCAGGCGTTTTGCATCAAATCCTTCGTTGTGGTCAGACGTATTGCAAGACGCAGAGTTTTTAAACTGAATCAACCAGTTGGAAGCAGACGCAGCTAGACGCAGGGTGCACGGAAAACCTTTTTAAAAAATACAAGGCTATAAGACTGCTCACAGGTTGTTGTAAACTATTTGCTGGTGCAGTCTGTGTGTACCTGCGATGCATCACAGCCATCTCTAAAGACTTGTCTTCCCCTGCATCTAGCTGCCACCTGTTTCAACCTGCGATTGGTCGCTCAAGCGTTGCATGATCGCCTGCCTCTACATGCGTCAACCTGCTATTTGCACCGATTGGAAGCGAGTCACAGCTGAAATGTGAACAGATCATGATCCACTTGCGTCAACCTGCTTCTACTAAAGACCCTCTGCAACTCTCTGCCATTATCTGCGTTGTCATGCGTTGACGCAAGACCAGTCTTATGTCTACCTGTAATTTTGTTATCGCAGGTAGACACAAGTAGTTGAAAACTAGTTGCAGCCTGCCGTCTGACCTGGGCATAAAGTACCCCTGGCCACGTTTGGTTATAATGAACTCATTTCAAACCAAAGTAAGGGAGAAAGAAAAGACCAGTATCGTACATCTCGTATTAGCAATTAACTTCATATTGCATATCCAATAATCAATTAATTACACAAAAGAAAAGCAACATCCTTTCTATGAAACTTCTTCAAGGCCCAATTAAATTAAATTCTGCTGGTTTGGATAAGCAACATGACTGGTTAGTTTATAATTCCAAACATTTCGATATGGTTTGGTTTTGTGCACTCAAGCCCACTCCCACAGACAGTTTGAACAATCCAGCCCATTTGCACAGCTGTTATTTCTGATTATACAAATTTGCGATGTTTTCGGACACACTTAGTTTACTCTGTTTCCCAGAAGATGAACGAATGCAGTAAATGTGTTGTGCAGAACCTCATGAGCAACCTGTACATTCCCATGTTAATGAATGTGGCCTTTATCCATCTTTCAAGCTTCATATGGGAATGCTCGTCTTCCAACAAATTGTATCATTTCACTAATCAGTCCAGAAGGTGTTAATGAAATAAAGAAAAAATGATGACAGTGGGA
The DNA here is from genome assembly GCF_027579695.1 of Neoarius graeffei. NCBI lineage: Eukaryota > Metazoa > Chordata > Actinopteri > Siluriformes > Ariidae > Neoarius > Neoarius graeffei. Next base: position 13,980,043 of record NC_083595.1, read on the forward strand.
AATCTTTCCTCTCTGACCTGCCTTCAGCTAACCAGCAACTGATCATTCAATCCAAATGAGCATCATTATCTTAAATGAAAGTTTAAAAAAAAAATGTCACTTTTATCACTAGAAATGATTTGCAAGACATCAGAATAGAAAGAAGTGATGGAACACAGCTGAGGTGTGAACTGAAACGAGACAGCATCACAGGGTGAAGTGGGAAGCCAGGGACGGGTGTGTGCATGCTGCGAATCAGCTCACTCCTCTGTTGCCAGGCAATTCGGGCTGCTTGGCAACATAAGGAGGGAAGAGAGCTCAGTTATTCCCCACCACCAACTTGCACACATGTGCCCATCCACAAACACAGAAAGATGCTGTGCTTTATTTACCCCATTCTGTAATGTAACTAAGTTAATAAGAACAGGAGCAGCTAAAGGAAAATGAGAGAGAAAGTGGAGATGAAAGAGAGAGTGTGTGTGTGTGTGTGTGTGTGTGTGTGTGAGGGTGGTGGTGGTGGTGGTGGGTGGGTGATGTTTTAATCAGGACTCCGGCTGCTCTCTCGAGGACTAGGGCTCCTGCTCTGGCCTGTGAAGCTGCATTTGGCGCATACAAGCACCTGTTAAAAATAGATCTGAAATTTTTCTGCTGCTTTCGTCTGCTATTGATGTCACACACACACGCACACACACAGAGTTTCTCCCCTTCATCCTTTTTGTCTAACGCTTATTCTCTCTACACTTTCTACTTATCCTTCACCTTTTTTCCTCTCTTTCTCTGACACGCATCCATTCATTCACACATTCAGTCTTTTCTTCCTCACCACATCCCTTTTGCTCACTTTCTCACCCACACACTCTTACCTCTCTCTCTCTAGCTCTCTTCCTCTTGCTTTCACACACACATGCACAAACACACCTTCATTGTAAGTCTTCTTAAACACAATCTGTCTATCCTCCACTCCTCTTCTCTTTCTCTTCCCCACCGACCCTCTTGTCATACACACAGTCATCCTGTCGCACTCACACAGACTAAACCTAGTTGAGTAATGAAATGTTACAGATATTCCGTCACGGGTGTGTATGCTGAATTGTACTCCTGCAAAGTTGTGTGTGTGTGTGTGTATAATGTTATGAGCCTGCTAATTATTAATGATCTCAAGCATCTACTTGATGAGCAGTAAACTAACATAGATGGGCTGGAATACTGACACTGTACTGAAACCATGATCAGTAAATCACTGATTGGGTTATGAGAATGGAACAGAGCCAATGAGTGTGTATAGCTCAGTCTTACAAATAACATCATAAGAAAGATCTCATCTCATCTCATTATCTCTAGCCGCTTTATCCTGTTCTACAGGGTCGCAGGCAAGCTGGAGCCTATCCCAGCTGACTACGGGCGAAAGGCGGGGTACACCCTGGACAAGTCGCCAGGTCATCACAGGGCTGACACACAGACAACCATTCACACTCACATTCACACCTACGGTCAATTTAGAGTCACCAGTTAACCTAACCTGCATGTCTTTGGACTGTGGGGGAAACCGGAGCACCCGGAGGAAACCCACGCAGACATGGGGAGAACATGCAAACTCCGCACAGAAAGGCCCTCGCCGGCCACGGGGCTCGAACCCAGACCTTGCTGTGAGGCGACAGCGCTAACCACTACACCACCGTGCCACCCCATAAGAAAGATAAACATCCAAAATATATGTGCAATACACACCGATCAGCCATAACATTATGACCACCGACAGTTGAAGTGAATAACATTGATTATCTCATTACAGTGGCACCTGCTAAGGGGTGGGATATATTAAGCAGCAAGAGAACAGTCAATTCTTGAAGTTGATGTGTTGGAAGCAGGAAAAATGGGTAAGCGTAAGGAGTAACTTTGACAAGGGCCAAATTGTGATGGCGAGATGGCTGGGTCTGAGCATCTCCAAAATTGCACATCGTGTGGGGTGTTCCTGGTATGCAGTGGTTAGTACCTACCAAAAGTGCTCCAAGGAAGGACAAGTGGTGAACCGGCAACAGGGTCATGGTTGTCAAAGACTCATTGATTCATATGGGGCACAAAGGCTAGCCCATATGGTCCAATCCTACAGAAGAGCTGACAACTTTCTGTTTTAGCCACCATTAACTTTTTTAATAGTTTGTGTTACAGTAGCTCTTTTGTGGGATTGGACTATATGAGCTAGCCTTCGTGCCCCATGCAAATCATTGCCTCTTTCTTCTTGGCTTTTTTTCACGGGTGAAGATTTATGAAGGGGGGTTTCCACGTTGACTGCAACCCTTTGGTGGCTGAGAAGATAGCCGTGGACGTGGATGTTTCTTTCAAGCCTGCGCAAGGGAGTTTTAAGGTGGAGTCCAGTATGCGCTGTACTGGCCCCACCCTTTACACCCAAGGTTTGTCTGCCATGGTCCAGCAAGATGGGACAATGGCAGCGAGGTCCTTTGGTTGTAGGTTTTACATTGAACTGTCTTTGTCCTAGATGGATTGCCTGCTAGGGCTACCGAGTTCCATCTACCTGAGTGCTATATTAACCTTAGCTGGGGGTCTGGTTCATGGGCATCAGGCCGTGTCCACACACCAGTGGGCCATGCATGCTGCATATCTGGGGGCCAGATGTCCCCCAAGCTCCCGGCAGTTTAGCCCGGGGCTTTATGGTGTCCAGTTTCCGTCTGTAGCCATGTAGAGGCACTGCACGGGACTTGCTATGGAGAGGCTATGTAATGGCAGGAGAGACTTATGCACTCGGCTGTCTTTTCACAGTGCTATGGAGCAGTGGTGAGGCTGAAGGCGAGAGGTGGTGGCGAGCATACAGCCGTTTAGCCTACACACTAGCCGCATCACACAGCCCTTTACAGACAACAAATCAATCAAATCAATGAGTGCCTAATATATCCTACCCCTTGACAGGTGCCACTATAATGAGATAATCAATGTTATTCACTTCACCTGTCAGTGGTTTTAATGTTATGGCTGATCTGTGTAGAGCCCCTTTCGAGCAATACTTTGCGACACAATGGCAAAGCTGTGCTGTTATAATGAGACGTGTTTTGAATGCAAATTGTGAAGCTTTTCTCCAATGCTGATATTTTTCTTTTGAATAATTAGATGTTGACTCTCCTCCTGATGTCCTTTTTTTGTGAGACTCTACTGATTAGAAACAAGGATGAGAATTATTTCTGAAGTGCATCCTTGAGTTTTCTCATACTTTTCACTTTCATTTAATACTTTCCATTCCCTACTTTAAAAAAGTTACTTCATAATCTACTTATATTTGTTTTAAAGTCATCTTGCCACGTTAGACTATCTCAATTCCAAACAGGTCTAGAGAATGAAACACTTATTTGCTCATTAGCCATCAGCATGCAAGCTGTTTACCATCATCTTTAGTTCCAGCCAAAGATGGAGGATCTAATGTAGCTTGTATTTTGGGTTCCTCAGCAAAAAGGTGCACTAATTTATCATCTATGTTCTTTCCTCAATGTACCAAAGCATCATTCTAGTGCTCTGTAATGCAGCACTGAACGATGACTGTATTATGGCACTATGAATTGTTTCGCCCAAATGTTCTGGGTCCTTTTGTTTCTCTCTGCCGATTTGTCAGACCTCGTGATTTACAATTGAAGCAGTAGCTTGAACCAGTAGGAAAATGCAGGAGGCATTTTTCTGAAAATTCAAATCAGGGCTGTGTAGACAGCAGGTCCTCTATTGATGAAGATTGAGCATCGTATTGGCATTGTAAGAGAGATAAATGAAACACCACTGGGGTTTTATCTTTAATTACTTTTCCTTGGCACCATCAAAGAGTTTTCTGATACTATAGATTCATCACACTGTTGGGGCGTGGGCACGTTGACATATATTGCATGTTTATGTTGCATATGAGAGAGACAGAGAGAGAGAGAGAGAAGTGCTGTGTTTTAATAACCGTAACCTTGCAGCGCTGCAGTATTTCTTGCCTACAAGGCTGCCATGCAGTATTAATGATTTGGCCAAGATTAAAAATGCAGCTTTCTCATCTCTCTCTCCCCACTGCTCATCTTTCACCCCTCTCTCTCTCTTTCTCTCTCTCCACCCTTCTGTCAACATCCATCTGTGCATCTCATATCTCTCTCTCACTCTTCCTCTCTCGCAGGACGACTTCCTCTACAGCGTTTCGGTGCTCAGCGGCCTAGTGTGCACAATTCTGGCTGTGATAAAGTGCATGCTGGGTAAAGTGCTCACTAGCAGGGCACTCATCACTGACGGTATGTTTTAATATTTCCATCTGTGCCTCTAGCCCCTACCATTTCTTTCTTGCACAAAACACACAGTGTAATAAAAGAATAAGAGATGGACTGGCAAGAGGGATAAAAAGCAAAAACCTGTCATACTGGAAGCAGCTCATACTCAAATAAGCCATGGTGTTCAAACAATGTTTGAGTGGTGATAAGTAATAAGAGGCTGAATGTCTACCAAGAAAACATTCCCCACACCATTACACCACCACCACCAGCTTGAACTATTGACAAGACAGGTCCAAGATGCCCAATTCTGGTTGTGCTACCTGCATGTTACAACAGTAAGTGAGATTCATCACTCTTCACTGAGTCTGTGCCCAATGTAGCCTCAGATTTCTGTTCTTGGCTGACAGAAGTGGAACCCAATATGGTTTTATGCTGCTGTAGCTCATCTACAGCATGACCTTAAGGACTTCCTCCTCATCCGCTCAGATCTCAGACCACTCTGTAATGGGACCTTAACTGAAGAGGCCAGGCACTTGTTTGGTGAAGCAATTACTGGAAGAGCCATGGCCTAATGGTTAGAAAAGCCAAGAGCCAAGATCCATGGCCTAATGGTTAGAGAAGCAGCTTTGGAACTAAAAGGTCACTGGTTTGATTCCCTGGACCAGCAGGAATGGCTGAAGTGCCCTTGAGCAAGGCACCTAACCCCCAACTGCTCCCCGGGCTGCTCTGGGTACGTTGTACTGTATGTTGCTCTGGATAAAAGCTTCTGCCCCTTAAAAAAGCTCTTGACTTGTATCTGCATGACTTTATGCATTGCACCACAGAGACATAATTGACTGATGAAATAATTGCACAAACATGCAGGTATACAGATGTTCCTTGTAAAGTGGCCAGTGTGTTACAGTTGATGCTCACACTGTCTAACATCAACTGTAAGACAAGTCTCGGCTCTTCCAGTAGCTGGTTCACCAAACAAGTGCCTTGCCACTTCAGTTAAGGTCCCATTACAGAGTGGTCTGAGATCTGAGCAGATATTGAGGAAGTCCTTAAAAACAAAGATTACAGGGTTGATGGAATATTTCTTCCCCCATTTAATTGCCCAAACTTAGATTACATTGTAATGAGTATGTGTATCATGCCTTGCGTAATATCTAATTGAACAGCTGGAATCCAACTATGTGCAATTAAAGCGTCGTATGATCTCAGTTCTCAGTAAAACAGTCCCATCTGAAAGCATTAAAACAGCAAGGCCAATCTTTTTGCTCTGAAGACTAACTATGTAACTATCTTCAGGGACCAAAAATAATTGGACAAACCAACTTAACCATAAATTAAATTGGAATTTTCAAGACTTGGTTGCAAATCCATGTCAATGAAAAACTCTTTCAAGAATTCATCTCAGGTTTTCCATGTTTACTCATTTCCAACTCTTTTCAGATCACCCCTTCTCACTGTTAACTTCACACTTTTTTTGTGTGTAGCCATGACTAAAGACACATCATTCTACATATTAATTCATTTGTAGGATGTACTCAGAGGAAAAAGGCTCTTGCGTTTTAGCTAACTTAACCTAGACGTCTGCTACCATCAGATGAAAGGAAAAATGCAACCTGTTGGCTAGCAGGCTACCAATCATACATCTGTCCACAGGCTGCATTTGGCCTGGTGCTGGACTTTGATATACACGCCTGGTGTAAATCAAGTAATAGAAATCTCAGTTCCAGGTTGTAACATTACAAAATGTAGAAAAGTTCAAGTGTGTGTGTGGTGAATACTTACGCAATGCACTGTAAATGAATTAACAGGCCAGTTAGCTCGTCCAATAGAAAATAGTTGTAATGATAATGATTTGATTGCTATATAGAGCCTTTGTCAAACTTAATTTCGGTTAACCTGAAAAACCTGACAACACAATATACAAAATAAACTGCCAAGACTCATTCCAAATATAAAATTTACCAAACTTTAAAAGAAAAAAAAAAAACTTCCGTCTCTATGGATAGTTTATATGCACTGTCGAGTGAGTCATTAGGGAAGCTCGATCAGGGCATGCCCAAGGCAGTCACGAAATGCAGGGTATGTTAGAAAACAGTATTTCCAAAAATGTTTACCGAGCTAAACTAATCAAAATACCAACATATACGGGAGTTTTCGCACTTTTAATCCATTGTGTTAACCCGCTCAACAGTCCTTTTTAAGTTAAAGCAACACTGATTTAACAGACAGACAGTGACAGTAGAGTGAACACACACTCACAGACCTGCAAAAGCTGACTAATGTGCACCTAAATTCAGCAGCAGAGTGTGAAATTTAACACCTGCACTGAGAAATTTCCTTCTAATACCGAGTCCATCATTGCACACCTCTTACTGCGTCTATGGCAAGTCCTTCCTGAGAATTAGATCCAAACGTGGGAAATAAAAGCGAGAATAAGACTATAAATAATAACAAAATGCATTATACTACAGTGCTGCTGAATTCTGATTGGTTGATCAAGTTTATAAAACAGCAGCTCTGACAGTAGTCCTTACTATGTTCATATTATTAATCCGTTCTTTCCTAACTCCTTATTGCTTGTATAATAACAGCTATCACAGTGACTTCATAAGCTAAGACTAATAAACTTTCTAAAATACAAAGCAAGGAAAAAAATCGGAGGAAACGTTGTGCAAAAATTTTTGACATTACGTCCAAGTTGTATCAGACATTGTGATGTACCACTTACTATAATATTGTGCTGTTTGTTTACCTGCAGGCTTTAATTCATTGGTGGGTGGAGTTATGGGTTTCTCCATCCTCATCAGCGCTGAAGTGTTTAAGCACAACCCGAAGGTTTGGTATTTGGACGGCGCCATTGGTGTGCTGATTGGACTCATTATCCTCGCTTATGGCATCAAGTGAGATTTTTGAGAATACTTATAGTCCCAAATGCAAAACATGCACTCGAAATTTGCTCAAGAGGAGTTATCTGTTTTGAGTATAAGGTTTATTTGTCTTAATAAAATACATACTGTTATTAGCCACTATTAAATATCACAACCACAATGAACACCTTGAGGATGAACTGGAATGGTGACCGCACCCCAGGCCTCCTAACGTGATATAAGTGTCTGATCTCACCTCATCTTTTGTGTGTGAATGAACAAATCCCCACAGTCATGCCCCAAAATCTAGTGGAAAGCCTTCCCAGAAGAGTGGAGGTTATTATAAATACAAACCAGCATTTGTTATAACTGAGAGCGAGCATGCCTTTCCTCATAACTACAGTAAACAAGTAAGCAAACCAAAAACCAATCCTATGTTTAACTGTTAATGGAAAAAATTGCTGGAACATTATTACTTTGTTTTAAATAGTGGTGTGAGCAAGACTATTTTTTAAAATCCCACTCAAGTCTGCTCCTAAAGGAAGTCTGACCAATCCTGCCCATTCCCAATAAATTTTTGACCAATCCTAACAGCCCCCAAAAGAAATCTGACCAATCTTACCTGCCCCGATGATATTCTAACCAATCCTGCTTATTCCTGAAAGAATACTAATGAATCTCACCTTTCCCACCCATTCCCAAAGTGTCCCATTCTCTTGTCTAACCAATTTCACCTGCTCCTGAAATAATTATGACCAATCCTACGTAATCACAAAGGAATTCTGACCAATTCTGCGTCCTCTGGGAGGAATTCTGACTGATTCTTCTTGCTCTTGAAGCAATTCTACCAAATCCCACCTTCTCCAAAAGTAACTGTTACCAGTCTTTTCCCTGGCTCATGAAGGAATTGGGCCCAGTCCCACCCACTCCTAAAGGAATGCTGACCTATCCCACCCACTCTCAAAGGAATTCTGACCTATCCTGCCCACTCCTAAAGGTATTCTGACCAGTTCCACCCACTCTCAAAGTAATTCTGACCTACCCTGCTCACTTCTGAAGGTATTCTGACCAATCCCACCCACTCTCAAAGGAATTCTGAACTATCCTGCCCACTCCTGAAGGTGTTCTGAGCAGTCCCACCTACTCTCAAAGGAATTCTGATCAATCCCACCCATTCCTGAAGCAATTCTGACCACTCTCAAAGGAATTCTGACCAGTCCCACCCACTCTCAAAGGAATTCTGACCTATCCTGCCGACTCCTGAAGGAATTCTGACCTATCCCGCCCACTCTTGAAGGAATTCTGACCAATCCCACACATTCTCAAAGGAATTCTGACCTATCCCGCCCACTCCTGAAGGTATTCTGACTAGTCCCACTCACTCTCAAAGGAAATCTGACTTATCCTGCCCACTCCTGAAAGAATTTTGACCATTTCCACCCACTGCCGAAGGAATTCTGATCAATCCCACACACACTTTCAAAGGAATTCTGATGAATCCCATCCATTCCTGAAGCAATTCTGACCAATCCTCCCTGCACCTGAAATTAATTCTGACCACTCTCACCCACTTCCAAACGAATTTTGACCTTCCGAAGTTCTGTTTCGCAAAAATAATAAAGTAGTAATTTACACTAAAGTGGCCATGATTAGGATAAAGTATTGACTGAAAATGAATGAATGGCATAAGCATTTGACCCCCCTAATATTAATGAAGGTCATCTGTTTTTGTCCCACAAGTAAAAACCACCTGCTCCTGTGATCTATTTGTTGGGTCCTGGTGGATCCTAGTCCTGCTGCAGACCACTAAAACAGTCACATTTTCAGATGACTTTAGCTGCAGTTAGACTCAAACCATGTGTAGCAGTTCCCATTGATAACCTTATGTAGTGAAGTCACACTTATGGAAAGAGCCAATGGGAAACAGCAGGTGGAACATTTTAAATGAGTTGTGTTTGTTCTGGCAGATTGATAACATAATATTAGACTAAAGTAAAAGTTAACACCATATATAAATCGATTTGACTGATTAGTAACATAAAAAATAAAGAGGATTCATTGCCTTTATTTAGCAGCATTGTGTATGCAACTGTCAAGTCAGTATACACCAGGTTACAGCATGTTTTTCAGCATATTGTTGTCAGTTATATGTCTGCTTCTTCCCTCAGGCTGCTGATTGACATGGTCCCTCGAGTGAGACAGACCAGACACTACGAGCGCTTCGAGTAGGATCAACAGTGCACAGTGGAGACTGGACTCTATCTGCATACACCCACACACATTGAAGAGACTCTTGCAAAGAAGGGAAACACTCACCCACGCACAAGCACTCCCATAGATATAATAAACACACACACACACACACAGAATGCACAATGCGTCACAGCAACCTGGCATCGTCTCCAACATCACCCCTGCTCTGTGAAGATGAAGTAGAACAAGAACAAAAGTCCTGAAGATATGAAATTGGGTCAGAGGAAGCATTCTTCATGGGTGTGTCTAGCCCAAGTGTGGCAAATCTACTGCAGCTGATCTTGACATTTAAACAAGACAATACCAAGCATATATATGTGTGTGTGTGTGTGTGTGTGTGTGTGTATGACAAAGCTTCTTGCAGTGAAACACCTGCTCTTATAAACTCATTGCCTGTGGCTGGGAGCATCATAGACTGGAGGGTATGGAGAGAAATGAAAAGAGAAAGAAAGCAAGATGGTATCTTGGACATAAAACTATATTTAGCATTCATTCATCTTCAGCAGGATCCTTGTGTGCACCTCGAGCGACACATGAAAGAGCAGCTGCCATGCTGTTCCCGTAATTCGAATCCAGCCTCATCTGGACATTCTTCTTCCTTAAATGTGATTACAGGGCGTGGATTTCTTTGCCAGGTGGATGTCTACCTCTTTACAAGTCCACCAGGTGCAAACTGATGACACAAATGAACAGACATAAAGAATCAAAAGTAGAACAGAAAAATGTAATTGAACCAACAACAGGTACAAGAAGCACACTCATACACAGCTGTCCAAAGTGGAACATCTGAGAGCACAGAAAGGTTAGCACAACATCTTAATAGTGTACATAACACGCTCATATAGCTACAATTAGTTACAACTACATTTGTTCTGAAGGTCAAAGTTTAATTTTTAATACTTATCCAATGTTCATTGTAGATTTATCGGTAGTAGTAAACATTCAAATTTGATAAATATGCTACGTAATTAATGTAAGTGATCTAAATTAGTTAATAATTTGCTGATGTTAGGTGACGTGGCTGGCGTACACATTAGAACAGTGCAGTTATGTTACATTCGATTATTTCAAAGCGAGATATCTTCTGATGCATTTCAAGTATATTTAGAGAGTAATGTGAAAGAGTATATGAACCAGCTCTGGTTTCAGGACACACATCCACAATTTAGTGAAAAAAAAAAATCGTTTGGTATCTTACTATGTGATGTCAGTTTTGAGGAAATTAGTGAAGTATCTTGAGAAAATGTCTTACTAGTGAATAATGTGCTGGTCAAGTCACAATGGTACAAAGTTATAAATGTACATACAGTACTTCCCTTTATTATTATTTTTTAAAATTGTATGCACATAACATTTGTTTTGTTTCATGAGTATTAACCCGTCAGACTCCCATGATCAGACCTACATTCCTCTCTAAAACTACAGACTCAATTATTAATCCTTCTTTTAAAACACTGTATTACAAAGCGGCTTGGAGGAAATCTGGATTGTAAAATAGATCCAGGCTTGAAATGGAAGCCATCCTCTTTGGGGGCGATACCAAATTGTGGGATTGTAAATCATTATATTTATACAGGTTTACAAGACTAAACTAAAAAAAAAAAAAAAGATAAAAAAAAGTGTTCAGGATGAGTATAATATTGCTGGGTTTCATGTGATGTCACATCTGCCTCATTAGTTATTCAAAACTTTAGCTGGTGGTCTACCAAGGCTCAGTTGACAAAGCGTTTGTACAGAGAAGGTGTATTACTCGCATGAAAAATGCCTTACACTTGTGTTGTTCTAAGTTGTTCGAATCAATCAAACCATGAAACTGATCAAAGTTTCTTCAGGGTTCCCCGTGAACTAATTTAAAAAAAAAAAAAAGGGTGAATGAACACAGGATTTCACAAAAAGACATCGAAAAAGGTGGCTTTTGAAGTTGCCCATTTCTACCACCCACAGTTTACTATGACCTGGATGATTGAGAATCTTCACAGACATCTCTGAAATTGAAGAGATCCGAGTCGAAGCATGTTCGGGTTTGCAGTGATCACTTGGTGAAAGGTTTGTATTTCCCTCTCAGCTCTGTCCTTAGTGTTTTCCAAGTACTTTACTTGCTATGTGTTGTTATTTTACGGGACTTTTTTTTAGTCACAAAACGCTAAAGTCCCCAGCTGTTTCTGTTTCCTCCTCACAAAGTCCATATGCATGAAGGTCACGACAAAATTCTTCCCCAGCCATACAGTTACAATGCACCGTGATCACTTCTCCGTCTTGTTTAACTAAGATCCAGGTCTTTAAAGGGGTTTCTGATGATCTTTGTGAATGATTTACCTGAGAGATAAGCGCCAACACAAGTGAGAATCAAGCCAACTGTTGTTTACATTTCAACTTGCAGCGCTTCGTTGTAAAGACGCAAACGAAAAGCTTAAAAAAAACCCAACATACTTACATGGGCAAAAACAACACAGGATTCATTCGGCAGCGACTTGACACCGAGGTCCTTTACCCAGTCACATGCAAAAAAGTTGTAAGCCTCCATACTCATCCGCACTTTCATCTGTTTTGCGGTGTAGAAGGACGTCTGCAACACCAGATAGTTCGAAATGTCGGGGAACTCGACTGAAGGGTAGTTTTTGAGATCACATGACAAATCCTTCTTTCCCAGACTGTCAGGGTCGATTCTGTTGCACAGAGCAATCTTCTGAATATATCTAAAGCCAGCAGTGGCTTCTAGATTATGAGCGTACTCTGATAAAGTTATCGCGAGTTGTTTGCACTACAGCAGCTGTTTAGACCACCAGCTATTTCACTTCCGGTAAAACCGCTAAGAAAAGTCACGTGACTGAAACCCAGCAATTGTGAAAAAGCATCCTGGGATGAGCACTGGACGAGTCTTTCTGATTACAGCAGCAGTTCTTCAAGTATCCAAGTGCGCAAAGGTGAATCATGGGCATCCACTATTTTTTTTTAAACTAATAAGCAGAGATGTGAAGGGGTTAATCTTTTTTTTTGCCACGACTTTCAATTTTTCTGCTCATTTTATTTCAAGTAGCATTCACTTTTCCAGTGACAGCTAGTTTTAGCTAGAAGTATTGTATCACATATACAGTGTGTAATTCTGGCTAGCCCAGCTTACGTATGTAGCACTGACATTTCACAGACGGTATAGAGTTTTACTGAAGATAACATTGTTTTATTTATTGTTAATTCGCTTAGATAATTAAAGCTAGTGGCTAGTGTTAAGCTAAATGTAACAGGTGGAACACATGTTCCCATGTCTTTTTTTTTTGAAAGACTTTTATGAAGGATAAAATTGTTTATTTAATTATCTCTCACTTGGTTATTTCTCATGTTCTCACATTAAATCACACAAAAAATGCACGTTCTAACTAGGAACTAGCATGCGGCTTATACAGCTGATGGAACATTCACATTTTATGGTCCTTTAAGAGATTTATTAAGGAGAACACCGATTTATTTATTCATTTCTGATTTATAAAACATTAAACCATCGTAAAGCTAGGCGGCCTTTCGATTTCATAAAATCGGTGAAATTTTGTTTCCTCTGAAATTCGGTCATTGTGATGCATGTTTTTTGAGTAATATCTCAAAAAACAGGGGCGGCACAGTGGTGTAGTGGTTAGCGCTGTCGCCTCACAGCAAGAAGGTCCGGGTTCGAGCCCTGTGGCTGGCGAGGGTCTTTCTGTGTGGAGTTTGCATGTTCTCCCCGTGTCCGCATGGGTTTCCTCCGGGTGCTCCGGTTTCCCCCACAGTCCAAAGACATGCAGGTTAGGTTAACTGGTGACTCTAAATTGACCGTAGGTGTGAATGTGAGTGTGAATGGTTGTCTGTGTCTATGTGGCAGCCCTGTGATGACCTGGCGACTTGTCCAGGGTGTACCCCGCCTTTCGCCCGTAGTCAGCTGGGATAGGCTCCAGCTTGCCTGCGACCCTGTAGAAGGATAAAGCGGCTAGAGATAATGAGATGAGATGAGATCTCAAAAAACAAAACAAACCAGGACATTTTGTGGCTGGGAAGTTGTTTAATTTAAAGCAATTAATGTGCATGAAAATCACTCACTTTGCACAGTCAAGCAGACAGAGGAAGTCCGGTGTGCGCATGCACAGGTTTACCACCTTCTTCTTTTGGGTTTTACAGCAGCTGACATCCACAGTGTTGCATTGCTGCCATCTACAGGTTTACCTTTGACAGTGCACTGACAGTTCCATCATTCTGTCACTAAATGAACAGCTGATCACACTGAGGTGTTCGCTGAGTGCCGATGTTTATTAGTTTGGTCCTGCATTTCCTTTCCTTCATATATATCAAAATCAAAGTCCTTCCCACGCCATGTGGTGCATAGGATCCCCATTTCCGTAGCCCTCGGCCTCTCGTCTATTACCTAGCTAGGGTTACAGTGGGGGGCTAGTCCTCTGGTAACTGCAAGAGTTTGACTCCCCACTCGCATCTGTATTGCAGCGTGTCTTGCCAGATGGCAGTAAGTACCATTTTTATGATGGTCTTTGGTGTGACCCAACTGTGAGTAGAACTCGCGATCTCCCAATCAAGAGGCAGACACGCTAACCACTAGGCCAACTCACGGTTTCCTTCATATATAACATAACGTCTTTTCTTCTCGCTTTCCATTACTGTAGTCGGTCTTTCACGTTTCATTCACACATTCATGTCATCCATTTTTCTCTCCTGTTTCAAATTTGTATCCTGCAATGCCTTGTGCGAACGGGGAAAGCCCACCACGTGATGCATGACGTAGTATCTTGAATTGGGTCATGAAGCAGGAAAAAATAGCAGAGAATTTAGGGCTACATGGCTCTAAATTCATTGATTCATTCAATGGTTGTTCTGTTTAAAAAAAAACTAATGAAATTGGAAGTCTGTGATTCAAATTCAGGAGCTTTCAGTCCACTAAACAAAAATAACTGGGTGTCGGGGAAAATTCTTTTTATGACCTACATTTGAAAAATCTGAAAGGCAGTCTACCTTTAAGAATGTGACTTCTAGCTAGTCGAGCTATGAGGTTCACCATCATCATCATCATCATCATCATCAGCTCTCTTCGTGAAGGCTATTTCTAGCTAGTTGGCTCCATTTATGAAATTCTTTCAAACTGACCATACAGTTTTGTCATAAACGACATTTACGACATCAGTGGGTTTTCTACGGTAAAATTTTCATCAAGGACTGATCTGTGTCCCAAGGGAGGGGGAAAAAAGATCTAGTCCATTGAATTATGTTATTTGTTCGCACACAAAATGGTGTTGCTAGTATTGCACATGTGAGGCCTTACCTTCGCCCTCGAGGATGTGAAGTTTTGAAGTATTATGTGGTCATTTTTAGCCTTTTCAGATGTATATTTGGGACTTTTGTCAGGTATCTGAGCGTCACATGTAGCAAATATAATATGTTGTGGCCATGGGTGCACTAGTGATAGTAGCTAGTAAACTTTTACGTTGCATTTTCTGGTAATATAGCAATGCGCAACATTGCTCTTTGGTGTGTGCACAACAAGGTAAATACTTTCTGACTCGTTTCTGAAGATGTATATTTTCGTAGGGATTTCCTGTGGAGTTCTTTGCCATGAACATCGAGCCACTCAGCCAACACAGCCATGGAAATGAAATGATTCTTTTGCACAATGTGTGGTTAAGACTTACACGAGCCTGAAGGCGTCTCTGCATGGCTTCGATTCTTACCCGTGTGTGATAGACACTGGCAAGGAGCCCCTAGATATATACATATTCATATACACATACATACATAATATATATATATGCTGCTTTAGAGTGGACATTGATATTATATTGAAATTTCTGTTGTCACAGAAAGTTTATTGAAAAATAAAGATTATATCCAGCGTATTCATCAAAAACAGACTTTTTTAATTCGTTATGTCCTCTAATCTTCTATCACTGTCATGACATGAAACACACAAAGCAGATGAACTGATGAGAAGGTTGACACATGTTTGGGTGGGTGGGTAGGGAGGTAGGTGGGTGGTGGGGAAACAACAAAGCTAGGGCATAAAAATTAGCAGTAAAGAGAATCTTGCATTTGCACCAATAATTACTGAGCCTAAAGCATTTCTAATCTCATTAATGAAGTTATAACGAATGACTGGCCTGTTCGTCACAAACGCACCTTTCACGCTCCATCAACAACTGTAAACAAATACAAAAACATATTGAACTTTACATTTCTACCCACCACGAGTTTTGGCAAAACTATCACGCAAACTTTTTTTTTTGTATTAAACAACTTTGCTTGTAGTTCTTCTGCACGTCTACACTCACTCTTTTTCGACATCAGAAAGGCACATCATGAACAGAACAGAAAGACAGTAGCTTGGCTAAAGGCTGTCAAGATTATATACAAACTGAGATCTCGGAAACGGAACACGAAATAAGTTAGAAAATAAGCGTCCTTATATACAAATGTGCAAATGTGACACAAAAGCTAAAATGAGGCTCTGAATTAAACATAAAATCTGAACTCAAGGTGCACCGCTCGTCCACGACAGAGACACTGAGGGGAAAATTAGACAATATTTAAGGTATGTATACACACACACGGATCAGCTATAACATTATGACCACTGACAGGTGAACTGAATAACATTCACTCATTACAGTGGCACCTGTTAAGGAGTGGGATCTATTAAGCAGCAAGAGAACAGTCAGTTCTGGAAGTTGATGTGTTGGAAGCACGAAAAATGGGCAAGTGTAAGGATCTGAGTGACTCTGACAAGGGCCAAGTTGTGATGGCGAGATGACTGGGTCTGAGCATCTCCAAAATGGCACATCTTGTGGGGTGTTCCTGGTACACAGTGGTTAGTACCTACAAAAAGTGCTCCAAGGATCCAAAGGACAACCGGTGAACAGGCGACAGGGTCATGGGTGTCGAAGGCTAATTGATTCGCATGGGGGCATGAAGGCTAGCCCATATGGTCCAATCCCACAGTAGCACAAACTGCTGAAAAAGGTAATGCTGGCTAAAACAGAAAGGTGACAATTTAGCCCTTGTGAAAGTCACTCAGATCCTTACGCTTGCCCATTTTTCCTGCTTCCAACACATCAACTTCAAGAACTGACTGTTCTCTTGCTGCTTAATATATCCCACCTTTTGACAGGTGCCATTGTAATGAGATAATCAGATGATATACAGTTCACCTGTCAGTGGTCATAATGTTATGGCTGATCGGTGTATATACATCTATCTCACTTTTATCCATCAGTAGTCTTTCAAAAAAAGGTAGGATTTTCTCTTGTTCTCGGCATATTTGAAGGGATGTGCTGGAAATAACATTTTTTTGACACATACATTAATATAATGAAGAATTATTTCAGGTCATTCCAGTGTATTTTGACTCATAATAATAATAATAATAATAAAAGAAAGGTTAAAAGATGACAATCTTGCCAATCGCTGTGCTGTCATAATTTTGTCCTCAACATCTGTCCTGGACAAGCACGTGCACACAAACACACTTAACACATCATAAATAATATTTCCCTCTGTAAAGCAAAAAAAAAACAAAAAAACAAAAAACCAACTATATAAATAAAAATTAAAATCATCAGATATACAAAATAAATAAAAACACATATGAACAATTGTACAGTGTTATTACATCTGGTTTTCAGTATGTAGGATAGTGCACAGGCAAATGAAGAATCCAAGAGTGAAAGGAACTTCAAAAAAATAAAAAAGTCACATGAATTCAAAGAATCGAAACGCGTCGATCTTGAGCATACGGTATGTTCATGAGATTTGAGATGAGCTGCAGGGATATAACCATCACATCTATAACATTGTGCGTCTTTTCTGAGTAATTTCAATATATGATATTGAAATTTGTAGAACTAGCAGAGTTTGTTTTGGGAGTGTGTAGCTCGCAGTGCTGATCACGCCACTGAGGATCAGAATGTGTCCTCGCTGTTTCAAAAGGAAAACAAACAAACAAAGAAAGCAGGCCACAAAACACAGAAGGCCAGGAAAATGAGTATGCATGTGCCATTGTGGGTACGCTGCGACACATTTACTTCTATTTCAAACGTATATGTACATGTAAATGCAGTGCAGTGCAGGCAGTCTGAATAGAAAATCCTCCACACGCAGAGTTTCCGACCTGTTTTTCCTGGCGCTTTAATAAAAGTTCCTTCCTGGGCACGTTGGTCCCGTGATAAACAGAACACAGGAACGGAGAGGATTAAATAAAATCGAATCAAGTCCACCAGCGCAGCGCTATAGAGCGTCTCCTCCACACACAGGGGGCAGTGACGAGTTCCATATACCTGCACGCCTCCTTCAAGTATTTCAGGCCGTTTCAGACGACAGTTCATCCCTTGTTCAGTCTTTTATTTGTCCATGTGTCCCTCCCTCCCACCTTGTTCACAATTGATCACTTACTCAGAAATGTAAAGCCTTGTGAGAAACACAAGCTTCAGCCTTGAGCATGTGTGCAGTGTTTCCCCAAATATCAGTCTGACCTTAAGATTTTGGAAGAGAATTAAAACTATTAGCAATTACAAGTTTGTTCAGTAATTAGTGGGCATTCAGGACTGTCTGGTTCTGAACATTTTCAGTTCAAGTTTCTAATTAGTGCATGGTGCTAATTAGTGCACATCTGTAATGACTGGGAATCACTAATTATTGGTAATTAGTTTCTATTAGTAATGGGTATTTATTGGGAATTGGGAATTATTGGTAATTAATAATTAATAGTAATTAATAGCAGAAGCCATGGCCTAATGGTTAGAGAAACAGCTTTGGGACCAAAAGGTTGCTGGTTCGATTCCCTGGACCAGCAGGACTGGCTGAAGCGCCCTTGAGCAAGGCACCTAACCCCCAATCGCTCCGGCAAGAGCGGTGGCGTGCCTTGTGTCTGATTTAGCCAATGAAAAACTAATGATGTGATTATCAGTTCGGGCATTGACCCCGACCGACTGGACTGGAGTAACTGATGATTATTGGAATTTGGTATTCAGAGGACATTTGTAATTATTGGGAATAAGTCATTACTGGGAACTGGTACTTATTGGTAATTATTAATTGATAGTAAATGGTTTTTATTGGGACTGGGTATTTATGAGTCATTGGGAATTACTGGGATTTAGTTATTATGAGTAACTGGCATTTATTGGAAAATACTGGGATTTAGTTATTAGGAGTAATTGGTATTTATTGGGAATTACTGGGATTTTGTCATTATGAGTAATTGGTATTCATTGGGAATTAGTGGGATTTTGTCATTATGAGTAATTGGTATTTATTGGGAACTTGCAGGCATTTGGGAAATGACTGGGAATCAGGAATTATCAGGAATTAGTAGTTATTAGTAACTGGTCATTTTTGGGCATTGGAAATGAATGATAATTCATAATTATTGGGATTGGGTAATCAGAGATAATTTGTAATTATTGGGAACTAGTAATTAATAGTGACTGGCAATTATTTGGAATAATTAATTAATGGTAATTGGTAATTAGAGGGCATTTGTAATTACTGGGCATTTCAGGCTCCTCTGTGTCTGCTGTATGACTCTTTCAGCAGAGTGCCAGAACCTTGGTGAAAATAAACCTAATACTGAAATGAAGATATTACTAATTTCTGAATTTATTAATCAGTAGGTGCTCTTAAAGAGCTTTGACTCACCAAAGACAGTTTTCTCTTTTAAAGTTTAAAACAGAACGAAGTCACGAGTTTTCCTAAACGCATTTCCTTTTTGGAATTTTTGCCTAACAAAGTGCATCACAAAAAATAAATAGTTTGCTCACGATAAACAGACTTTATCCATTAAAACGTCAGTAGCTGGTTATTGTATGTAGGCAGTATAAATTTACTCAGTTCTATATGAAAACATTCTCGGACACTAAAATTACGAGACCCCGACCCAGAGCTAAAGGGGAAACACTGGAATGTGTGTGTGTGTGTGTGTGTGTGTGTGTGTGTGTGTGTGTGTGTGTGTTATAAGCAGTCCTTGCACAGGGCCACCTGGCCCTTCATGTAGTCCCTGCAGGGGCAGATGCGCTGGAGTGAGGGGTGAGCTCCCGCACAGCTGAACAGCAGCAGATCAGCCTGCAGTACACAATGACGTGATGACTCACTGAACGCAGGAACCACGATGTCCCCAACACTCTCCACCGTCCTGCACTCTACACCAAACCTACAGAGAGAGAGAGAGAGAGAGAGAGAGAGAGAGAGAGAGGGGACAGATAAGAGGAGGGAAATAGAGACAGAGGCAAGACAATAACTAACATTACATTAATTATAATGTAAATTACATTAAGTAAACAACACTGCCCTCTAATGGCAAGAGCACAACCTGCGTTTTAGAGCTGATTTTAGTTCCTGGGCCATGTGACCTTTCGAACTCCTGCACCAGAAACTAACTTTTTGGATTAATTTTGCTGGAACTCAGCACCAGATCAATCAGAAGAGCAGAACATTCAGAGAGTATTAAAAACCCCTGAAATAACTGTTGTTGTCACTGCTACTTTACTTTCCAAAAACCACTGCACACCAAAATGACACATTTGTCACAGAGTCTGCCTTATTTCTTCTTGCCATCTTCTACCCATGCCTATTACTGTTTATATTAATGCCTAGTAATGATGTTTGTATAACATACATATAATACAACAAGCATGTATTTCATACGAGGAATAAAACACTTGGGGACATGATCGAGTTCAACGGTGCGTCCCAAAGTGTTTTATTTATTCCCTACATAAAGTAAGGAGGGTTCTTTCATTTTCTGACGTCTTTTTGGAAATGACCAATTAAAATCAAGTTAAAAATGAGATGGTGTCTGAAGCACATCTGTGCATTTATAGCTCACGCGCTCACCTGGCCAGGTCCTTGTCTTTGTTCAGGTGCTGGAAGAAGGACGGCTCACAGATCAGCTGCTCCTCCTGACATACCTGTTTACAGGATTTGCCTGCAGGAGCCATTTTCACCTGCAGGGCGCTGAGAGGAGGCCACATCACCTGACCATGACAGAAATCCTGCCGAGAGAGAGAGAGAGAAGCAAGACAATGACCAACACTGCAGATTGAAGAATTACATATGTAGGCATGTCTGTGAAGATTCTCAGTCATCCAGGTCATGGTAAACTGTGGGTGGTAAAAGAGAGCAACTGGACTTGCTTGAAGATTCTTGAAGACGTTTCACCTCTCATCCGAAAGGCTTCTTCAGTTCTGTCTGACTGGTAGGGAGCATCAGGTATTTATCCTCTCATGGATGAAAAGCTCATCTAAGGTGTCATCGAGTCATTCTGTTGGTGTGGGTCACTGGGGGCTGGATGTGAATGGCCTCGAGAGTCGTTAGGGTGATCAATGGATTGCCCGTTAGGGTGATCAATGGAATGCTGATTCTGGCTACATCCACATGACAATGGCAACGAGATTTTTTTTTTTAAATATCGCGTCTACATGGGCAACGGATCAGTAAAATATCAGGTTCATATGGCAATGCAACGCTTGCTGAAAACGATGTGATACACATGCCACACCTCTACGTGCGCTGTAAGACGGTCCCATCGGAGACACTAGAACAATAGAAGAAGTAGACGCATGCGCATAAACCCCTTCTTCTGTAGCATCAGCCACAAAGTTTTGATTACAACCCCGATTCCAAAAAAGTTGGGACAAAGTACAAATTATAAATAAAAACGGAATGCAATAATTTACAAATCTCAAAAACTGATATTGAATTCACAATAGAACATAGACAACATATCAAATGTCAAAAGTGAGACATTTTGAAATTTCATGCCAAATATTGGCTCATTTGAAATTTCATGACAGCAACACATCTCAAAAAAGTTGGGACAGGGGCAATAAGAGGCTGGAAAAGTTAAAGGTACAAAAAAGGAACAGCTGGAGGACCAAACTGCAACTCATTAGGTCAATTGGCAATAGGTCATTAACATGACTGGGTATAAAAAGAGCATCTTGGAGTGGCAGCAGCTCTCAGAAGTAAAGATGGGAAGAGGATCACCAATCCCCCTAATTCTGCGCCGACAAATAGTGGAGCAATATCAGAAAGGAGTTCGACAGTGTAAAATTGCAAAGAGTTTGAACATATCATCATCTACAGTGCATAATATCATCAAAAGATTCAGAGAATCTGGAAGAATCTCTGTGCGTCAGGGTCAAGGCCGGAAAACCATACTGGGTGCCCGTGATCTTCGGGCCCTTAGACGGCACTGCATCACATACAGGCATGCTTCTGTATTGGAAATCACAAAATGGGCTCACAAATATTTCCAGAGAACATCATTTGTGAACACAATTCACCGTGCCATCCGCCGTTGCCAGCTAAAACTCTACTTATAGTTCAAAGAAGAAGCCGTATCTAAACACAATCCAGAATTGCAGACGTCTTCTCTGGGGCAAGGCTCATTTAAAATGGACTGTGGCAAAGTGTTGTTCTGTGGTCAGACAAATCAAAATTTGAAGTTCTTTATGGAAATCAGGGACACCGTGTCATTCGGACTAAAGAGGAGAAGGACGACCCAAGTTGTTATCAACGCTCAGTTCAGAAGCCTGCATCTCTGATGGTATGGGGTTGCATTAGTGCGTGTGGCATGGGCAGCTTACACCATCAAAAAAGAAACCATCAATGCTGAAAGGTATATCCAGGTTCTAGAGCAACATATGCTCCCATCCAGACGACGTCTCTTTCAGGGAAGACCTTGCATTTTCCAACATGACAATGCCAAACCACATACTGCATCAATTACAGCATCATGGCTGCGTAGAAGAAGGGTCTGGGTACTGAACTGGCCAGCCTGCAGTCCAGATCTTTCACCCATAGAAAACATTTGGCGCATCATAAAACGGAAGATACGACAAAAAAGACCTAAGACAGTTGAGCAACTAGAATCCTACATTAGACAAGAATGGGTTAACATTCCTATCCCTAAACTTGAGCAACTTGTCTCCTCAGTCCCCAGACGTTTACAGACTGTTGTAAAGAGAAAAGGGGATGTCTCACAGTGGTAAACATGGCCTTGTCCCAACTTTTTTGAGATGTGTTGTTGTCATGAAATTTAAAATCACCTAATTTTTCTCTTTAAATGATGCATTTTCTCAGTTTAAACATTTGATATGTCATCTATGTTCTATTCTGAATAAAATATGGAATTTTGAAACTTCCACATCATTGCATTCCGTTTTTATTCATAATTTGTACTTTGTCCCAACTTTTTTGGAATCGGGGTTGTATTAATCAGTAGCGTAAAACGAAAGACGCGGAAAGAGGAATGAATGGGGGTAGATGGAAGCCGGTATGCCAACATTCTGAGATCCTCCAGAATTCTTTAATGGTCCGGAATAAATTGAATGCTACACGTTGATGGATTACTTTGCTCTTCTACGCCCTTTTTGAGGAATGTATTGTTGGACTTAAACCAACATCTGAAGAGGTGAGATCGCTCCTTTTTTTTTTTCCTATTTTTGCTGGCGGGATTGTTTTTGTTTTTGGAAAGCGCACGGGCGGTGCGCGGTTTGGTTATACTCAGTACTTCCGCAGTGTTTGGACTAAAGACTCTGCCCTAAGGGCTATTCTCTCACTGTCTCTCACTTTGCACCATTACACAATAAATATTCACAGTGAAAATATTTTGTAAGCGCGTTTCATGAACCAAGTTATAGGATTTGTTGACAACTCGCATCGCGTTCGTTACACTTCTACCCGGCGTGAAGCACTGACAGTCATGTGGTTGTGATGTCATTGTAAACAAATCCGTTCTACTCATCCAGACGACTTCGCAATGGTGCCGTTGCCAGATTTTTCCACTCTGGAACCCGTTCTCAAAAGATTTCGTTTTGGGGCACCCAAAACGCCGGTGCCGTGTGGATGCCAGGCCGAAACGATAAACAATTTTATCAGATTCACCTGAATCCGTTGCCGTGTGGACAGGGCCTCTCTCTGTCCTCCTGTGAGTCACTGAAAACAGCTGGGTTTTGGTGTGCATTCAGTTGTCTGGGAAGTTTCAGGATTGCAACGTACGCATTTTAGCCAGAGAGGATCGTTGGTATGAGCGAGGAGTTAAAGAAGCCATTTTTGTCAACCTGGAACGGCCATCACTGAATAGAGATGGGGGTCTAAGACATCATTTATCAGCCACCTACAATGCAGTCCTTGGCACACTTCCCAGACAACTGAGGCCCTGTCCACACGGCAACGGATTCAGGTGAATCTGATAAAATTGTTTATCATTTCGGCCTGGCGTCCGTCCACACGGCACCGGTGTTTTGGGTGCCCCAAAACGAAATCTTTTGAGAACGGGTTCCAGAGTGGAAAGATCTGGCAATGGCGCCGTTGCGAAGTCGTCTGGATGAGTAGAACAGATTTGTTTACGATGACGTCACAACCACATGACTGTCAGTGCTTCACGCCGGGTAGAAGTGTAACGAACTCGATGCGAGTTGTCAACAAATCCTATAACTTGGTTCATGAAACGCGCTTACAAAATATTTTCACTGTGAATATTTATTGTGTAATGGTGCAAAGTGAGAGAGAGAGAGAGAGAGAATAGCCCTTAGGGCAGAGTCAATCCCGCCAGCAAAAATAGGGGAAAAAAAGGAGCGATCTCACCTCTTCAGATGTTGGTTTAAGTCCTACAATACATTCCTCAAAAAGGGCGTAGAAGAACAAATTAATCCATCAACGTGTAGCATTCAATTTATTCCAGACCATTAAAGACGCCGCCTTCCACGTAGAATCATACGTCATCCTCACCGCCATATTGGATGGGGCAAAGTGGAGAATAAAGATGCCTCATTCATGTGCTGCGTTTAACTGTACCAACAGGTTTACCGTCCAAACGAGATCACATGGGATTACCTTTCACAGGTGAGACTGGAAAAATACTTTTCGTTGTATTTGGTCATTATAATGTAATTTTACGAACAGATTTTCCTGACTTTGTGGCTAATATGAAGTCTCGCGCATAATAGTTTATGCGCATGCATCCTTACTTCTTCTATTGTCCTGGTGTCTCCGATGGGACCGTCTTACAGCGCACCTAGAGGTGTGGCATGTGTATTGCATCGTTTTCAGCAAGCGTTGCATTGCCATATGTACCTGATATTTTAGGCCCTGTCCACACGGCAACGGATTCAGGTGACTCCGATACAATTGCTTATCGTTTAGGCCTGGTGTCCACACGGCACCGGCGTTTTGGGTGCCCAAAACGCAATCTTTTTGAGAACGGGTTCCAGAGTGGAAAGATCTGGCAACGTTGCCGTTGTGAAGTCGTCTGGATGAGTAGAACGGATTTGTTTACGATGACGTCACGACCACATGACTGTGAGTGCTTCACGCCGGGTAGAAGTGTAACGAATATCACCAGGAAAAAGCCTTACAGAGCACTAGTGAGAGTGAAACACGAGCTTGGATATTATTATTATTATGTTCAGTGTTAGTTCACAGTAGTAATGCAAGAAGCAGAATAGTGACAGTAATAGTGAAGCAAAAACATGCAATTGTACAAACACTGCAGCTCTACAGCAAAATATTCATTTATGAAATGGTCTGATTCTTAACACCAGTAGTGCCAATGATGATCTCATTGCGATGCGAGTTGTCAACAAATCCTATAACTTGGTTCATGAAACGCGCTTACAAAATATTTTCACTGTGAATATTTATTGTGTAATGGTGCAATCCCGCCAGCAAAAATAGGGGAAAAAAAAAGGAGCGATCTCACCTCTTCAGATGTTGATTTAAGTCCGACAATACATTCCTCAAAAAGGGCGTAGAGGAGCAAATTAATCCAATTTATTCCGGACCATTAAAGACGCCGCCTTCCACGTAGAATCATACGTCATCCTCGCCGCCATATTGGATAGGTCAAAGCGGAGAATAAAGATTCATGTGCTGCCTTTAACTGTACCAACAGGTTTACCGTCCAAACGAGATCACATGGGATTACCTTTCACAGGTGAGAAACAAATTAATCCATCAACGTGTAGTATTCAATTTATTCCGGACCATTAAAGATGCCGCCTTCCGCGTAGAATCATACGTCATCCTCGCCGCCATATTGGAGAGGTCAAAGCGGAGAATAAAGATTAGCTGCGTTTAACTGTACCAACAGCTTTGCCGTCCAAACGAGATCACATGGGATTACCTTTCATAGGTGAGACTGGAAAAATACTTTTCATTGTATTTGGTCATTATAATGTAATTTTACAAACAGATTTTCCTGACTTTGTGGCTAATATGAAGTCTCGCGCATTATGCGCATGCATCCTTACTACTTCTATTGTTCTGGTGTCTCCGAAGGGACCGTCTTACAGCGCCCCTAGAGGTGTGGCATGTGTATTGCATCGTTTTCAGCAAGCGTTGCGTTGCCATATGGACCTGATATTTTACTGATTGTTGCCCATTTGGACGCGATATATTTTTAAATAACATCTCGTTGCCATTGTCGTGTGGATGTAGCCTTACTGATCCGTTGCCCATGTGGACGCGATATTTTTTTTAATAACATCTCGTTGCCGTTGTCGTGTGGATGTAGCCTGAATGCACACCAAAACCCAGCTGTTTTCAGTGACTCACATGAGGACAGAGAGAATCAGCATTCCATTGATCACCCTAATGGGCAATCCATTGATCATCCTAACGACTCTCGAGGCCATTCACAACCAGCCCCCAGTGACCCACACCAACAGGATGACTCAATGACACCTTAGATGAGCTTTTCATCCATGAGAGGATAAATACCTGATGCTCCCTACCAGTCAGACAGAACTGAAGAAGCCTTTCGGATGAGAGGTGAAACATCTTCAAGAATCTTCAAGCAAGTCCAGTTGCACTCTTTTACCACCCACAGTTTACATATGTAGGCCCTCTAGTGGCAAATGCAAGAACTGCATGTTGTATTTAATGCTCTATAAGAGTAAGGCAAAATTATTAAATGTTTCACAACCCACAACCTCAGAGAGAGAGAGAGAGAGAGAGAGAGAGAGGAGGACGCAGATTCAGAAGGGATATGGGTCTGTCTCAGAAACTGGTCTCTCATTTGGGACATTATGGTTAAAAAATACATTTTCTAATTTTACTATTTTTTTTGCATTTACCTAACACTCAATGTTTCTTTTGTCATGTCATGTTTTTGTCATGCTTTATCTGGGCTCCACTGTGGAAAATATTATTGATTACAATTCAAATGTTTTTGTAAAATTGATTTACATATAAAATAACTACATCATGAAGAATTAAAGCCCCTCCTTCACAGATGAGTGAAAATATTGAATAAATTTCCTCTTTTTGATTGGTTGGGTTAAAAATGCCAAGTTATGATGACTGAATTGATTCTTCACTTAAATATGAATAATATGATACATTTTGGGTATTTGATATGACGAAATAGAACACAATGGAAAAATCAAGAACACACCGGAAAGATGAGAATAATGGCGGTGATAAAAGAACAGCAACTGTACTGGCTGAAGGTCGCGCGGGTCTCTGCCGCGGCGCGCGAGCAACGGGACATCACTACTGCACCGGACGGAGCGCGAGGCGGGGGTGGGGCAAAATGACCGACCGTAGATTCTATCCAAAAGTTTGATCTAAATTGACCATGGTTGCAAAATATTGGCCAAAAATACGCAAACACTACGAAATATGAAAGTACGATGAAAAAGAAACATTCTATTGCCTTATACTGCAAGACTAAAACAAAATAAAACTGTCAAAACTCACCTTTTCAGTGATAACGTCCGAACAGATCACTCGTGTAACAGAGAGACCGCAAATGGAAGCACGATCAACTTTAACTGCTGGAGTGTAAAACTCCATTCTACACATGCAAATTGTTAATGTGTGTCCTTCCCCGCACACAAATAACACGCTATGGTAAAAAATAGACCACAACTCATTTTATAGCTCAGAAATTCATACAAGACCAGCTACCATCGTAACATATTCTGTAAGAAACATATTCTATACCTAACTTTCAGCTTTCCTTTTTAAAAAACAAAATCGCTGATTTATAACTAAATTTTTATATGGCGTAGTGATTTTAAGTTACTACTTTTGGTGAGGTAGTGACCTTGACCCTGAGGCTTTCCGTTTAGATCAAAACACATGATCGTATTGGTTTTGGGTTTGCGGAAAATGGAGTTACGACGGTGATCAAATATTTTGCATGATGTTTTATTGCGGTTATGATTATTCTGTGAGTGCACCAATCCTTAGGTGTATAAAGTTACAACTTAAAATACAATTAGTGATAACTGTAGACTTTTCAGTGGACTACAACCTTTTTAAGGGAATGCGATGTAGTCAACCATTTATCATGTCCCAGATCAAGCCGCCATTTTTCCACAAATTTGCAGAATTTTTGCCAAATCCTGAATAGGAATATTCACATCAAAGATTTAGTTTTATCTGTATTATTTCTTTCATCATTTTATTTCAAATTAAAACCAAACATCACCATTCAAAACCGTATAGTTTATTGACTGTGAGTATATTTAGTGGGGTACCCCCACAGCACCCAGTTTCTGAGACAGACCCATAGACATGAGGAGGGAGAGAGAGAGAGAGAGAGAGAGAGAGAGAGAGAGAGAGAGAGAGAGAGAGAGAGAGAGAAGCAAGACAATGACCAACACTGCAAATTGAAGAATTACATATGTAGGCCCTCTAGTGGCAAATGCAAGAACTGCACGTTGTATTTAATGCTCCATAAGAGTAAGGCAAAATTATTAAATATTTCACAACCCACAACCTCTGAGAGACAGAGAGAGAAAGAGAGAAGTGGGTTTTGAGTGGGCGAGGTTCTCACCTCGCCCACTCAAAACCCACAACCTCTGAGAGAGAGAGAGAGAGAGAGAGAGAGAGAGAGAAGTGGGTTTTGAGTGGGCGAGGTTCTCACCTCGCCCACTCAAAACCCACTTCTCTCTCTCTCTCTCTCTCTCTCTCTCAGAGGTTGTGGGTTGTGAAAAATGTAATAATTTTGCCTTACCAAAGACATTTAATAATGTCATTACAGTTTGACCTTTTAACTCCAAGCGGTCTTGAGCATATCATGCTGCTATTGATGAGAATCAAATTGGTGTGTTTTCCACCATCTAATGAGTGTTTCACTTATTAAATCCGAAAGCTATTTGATTTAAAAAAAAAAAAAAAAAAAACTAGAAAAGCACTCAGAGCGCAGACCTCTGCCAAGAATCCTTTAAAAAAATCCTGGATCCAGAAGGTGATCCGGATCACCGCCAAAATTTAATGGATTGTTACTTGTGCCCAGTCACACCTCTGGAAAAAATTTCAGAGCAATCCGTTCATTACTTTTTCCGTAATGTTGCTAACAGACAAATCAACAAACAAACAAACAAACCAACGCTACCGAAAACATAACCTCCTTGGTGGAGGTAATAATAATAACTAGAATGCATTTCCGGAGAAAATTCGAAAGGGTGCTTGTTCAGGTGCGCCGCCATGGCGACCCGGCAAGAGAGGCGACTGCACGCCCACACAGCAAGTTTTGTGTCAACACGCGAAAGTGTGGCCAAGACACAAGGCGGATTCTCATACGGAGATGACAGGCTGGCAAGGTTCTTTACAGGGACATCCCAGAGCATCACTAACATGAAAATGTGGATGTAATTCTAAATCCGTAAAGAGATATGACCCAAAACATGTTTTGCTCATTGTGGCGCCCCCTAGTGGCCAAATGACACCAAATTTGATGAGGGTACATGAACTAGTGCCAAGTCATCTCAACAAATATGGTCTTGCGTCAAAGCGTTTCTGAGATATGAGCCAAAATAAGTTTTTGCTAACTGTGACGCCCCCTAGTGGTCAAATGACACCATATTTAATGAGGGTAGTTTGGATTGTGTCCAAAGTCATGCCACTAAATATGGTCTGGATAAGTCAAAGCGTTTCCGTGATATGAGCTCACTTCCTGTTTGGTGGCTTTGCCATCGATTTTGATTGGCTGCCACAGACGAACGCTTCAACGTATGAGAGCGAAACGAATATCATTCATTAGGCATGGACTGGACATCGTGTGTGCCAAGTTTCGTGATGATCAGACAAAACATGCAGCCAGGGTCACTCTACCGTCATTTTGGACAAAATTCAAAATGGTGGAAAATCTAATTAGGCGGAGAATGACATCATAGGGTGCGTTGAAATCATCTAGCTCCAAGGATTCCAACGGCACCAGACTTATGAAAATCGGACATACGGATCAAAAGTTACATGCATGAACGCATGTAAGACTGTGATCAGTTGGTGGTGCTACAGCGTGAGACGTACCAACATGAAACTTGATGAAATCAATCAGGGTCCACTCCTCTATCAGTGTACCACGTTTCATGACTTTACACCTTACGGTTTGGCCTACAGAAGGAAATATCTGTTTTTTGCTTTGCGTGCCCATTCATGTCAATAGGGAAAAAATTAATCCTTTAAAAAAATCCGGGATCCAGGAGGTGATCCGGATCACCGCCAAAACTTAATGGATTGTTACTTGTGCCCAGTCACACCTCTGGGAAAAATTTCAGAGCAATCCGTTCATTACTTTTTCCGTAATGTTGCTAACAGACAAACCAACAAACAAACAAACAAACCAACGCTACCGAAAACATAACCTCCTTGGTGGAGGTAAAAATGCACTGAACATTCCTGATCCTGTATCAACACAACACGACCTGTTTGGACCGCTGAGGAAAGCATCAGAAGTGATGTGGGATGTCATTTTTTTTTTTCCCCACTGAGGCACCCCCCCCAATCTTCCGTATTTACCAGACATCGTAGTCAATAACTGACATCACATGATTACTAATTACCACAAACCCCCATAAATACTTTAATACTATACAATAAACACCATGAACATTAACACAGTCCCCTCTCTCGCTCTCACACACACACCTGGTTCTCGATGAAGGAGTTGACTCTCTGCAGCATCCCCTCACAGGTGAACTCATATGGCAGATAGGGCTCAATCTGAAAAACACACACACACACACACACACCCCTCCTTAACATGGTACTGAGTATGAAACAGTAATTATAACTGGAGAAAAGATTCATCCTGGACATTTATCCGCTAGATAATAAAATGTACACAGTGACAGACACTGTATAAAGTCTGTTAGTTAGTGAGATATGATGGACAAGCAGATGAAGAGACAATGAGCTAAAGTCCATTCGCTGGACAGTTAAAGACCAACAAATAGGGAAACAATTGTAGTCCAACACCCAAAGAACGTACAGTGAAGAGTGGTGTATAAGCAAACATGAACACCCACCTTCTGACTGAGGATGGCTCTGAGCGCTCTATCCACCTCTCCGGGATTCTCGATGTCTACAGTCCAAACATGAGGCTGGCCGATGTACACCTCAGCATACGGGTGCTGTGAAGTCAGCTAGACACACACACACACACGTTAATCACACACTTCGTCCCACATTTAATAATTACACCTATCGTAAAGGCTATGCTCACATTACAAACTGATTTGATTTTCTATTTGGATTTAAAAGAGAACTGAAGTCATTTGTAAACTATGCTTTATTTCTCAATTCACGTGTTATTCAATTACGTGTTCGGTTTTAGTAACCTTATATCGTGACTCATACTGGCAACTAATTGCAATTAAATATTATACTTATCGGCCTATTCGGTTTTTAGCCGTGTTGAATTTAGTTTGTCTGGTCCATGTCAGGCGTCACTTATCCGCGCGATCTTCACAAGACTTGTGCGAGGCTTTGAAACGTGACGTGTCAGCCAGGTGTCAGTGCCGCCATTTTGAAAACTGTTTCCCAAACGAAATATTGCACAAAAACGAGTTTAAATGACGATTACTGCCGACTTTTTTCAAACTTTCCTGATTGCTATCAAAACAAACAAAACTTCCGGCTTGATTACATCAGCGTTCGAAAGAGGGCGCGCGCGTCTTTTGACAACGTTGGCAGATGTTGGTGACTTTGATTTCCGCTGTACGTTTTACTTCCGTCCTACGATGTCTCGCACAGGTCTCGACGAATCTGGTTTATGGCCATTGCTTTGACATACGGACTGATGTATTACAGAGCATATTTCAAACACGCATATAGCTATATAACACTTGCTATAGCAGTGACAAAATAGCGATCAAAAACGCATTCCTATATTTAATAAAATGAGATAAATAGAATTTTGATAATAAAAAAAAAATGCCTTCAGTTCTGCTTTAATAACCAGTGACCCATATCTGTTTTTAACATGAAGAATTACATATGTAGGCCCTCTAGTGGCAAATGCAAGAACTGCACCTTGTATTTAATGCTCTATAAAAGTAAGGCAAAATTATTAAATGTTTCACAACCCACAACCTGTGTGTGTGTGTGTGTGTGTGTGTGTGTGTGAGAGAGAGAGAGAGAGAGAGAGAGAGAGACCTCTCCCACAAAAAGCCCCACATGTGACACATTAAATGTCTCGGGCTGCTGTTTCACTACCCGACTTGGATTTGGATCGATTCCCCAAATATCAAGTGACTCACAGATTTTGCCATCATTCTGCTGAACATAGTCAGTGCTTCTGCAGATTAGATTAAGACTCCACAGAGAAGTGGCTCAGGTCTGATTTGATTTTTGTGTCCTGAGAAAAATCCGATTTGTGTCACATTAAGGCAGAAAATCAGATTTGGTAATGCGAGTGTTGCCGAATAAAGCTCAAAGACCTAATGAAAGCCCATTACACATCAGGTGTGTGTGCGCGCGCGCATGCATATTTATATATACACACCTCTCTCAGTGTGGGCTTTCCCTTGAAAAAATCCGTATTCTTGCTGCTCTTGGGTGGATTGAACTTCGGGTTCAAGAATGCACAGCCATTGGCTATGGCCTCCAGGGGGGCGGGGCCTTCATAAGGAAAGGACAAACCTACAAACAGCTGAGAAAGAAATACATAAAGGAAAAAGTTCAGGATGGAAATAATTTAACAATTACATTTATCCATGCAATTAGTCATAATTTTTCCCCCCAGGATTTGCAGGGACATTAAAAATGTTTTACAACAATCGAACACTAATTCGAATCATCTTGGACAATCTGGGTTGTTATCCCCCCCCCCCCCCACCTAAGAGTAATTAACCCCATTCATTTTCATGATTACATCACGTCCCACCAAGTCCATTTGTTTGCATTTCAAACCTCCGGATTATATTCCCACATGAGCATGACTCCTCTTGTTTTGCTAAAACATGCACCAATGGTTTGTGTTCCTAGGAATTTGTCGAGCACTGATCAGCTGATAAGTAACGCATGAATGACTTCCACATCACGACTTTCAGAGCTTTCAGCTATAGTACAGATATCTCATCTCATCTCATTATCTCTAGCCGCTTTATCCTTCTACAGGGTCGCAGGCAAGCTGGAGCCTATCCCAGCTGACTACGGGCGAAAGGCGGGGTACACCCTGGACAAGTCGCCAGGTCATCACAGGGCTGACACATAGACACAGACAACCATTCACACTCACATTCACACCTACGGTCAATTTAGAGTCACCAGTTAACCTAACCTGCATGTCTTTGGACTGTGGGGGAAACCGGAGCACCCGGAGGAAACCCACGCGGACACGGGGAGAACATGCAAACTCCACACAGAAAGGCCCTCGCCGGCCCCGGGGCTCGAACCCAGGACCTTCTTGCTGTGAGGCGACAGCGCTAACCACTACACCACCGTGCCGCCAGTACAGATATCTCGCCTAACAAATTCATTTCATGCCTCAGACTCATCAAAAGGTTAATGCAAGGCTCATCGGTGGCAATAAAAGAAGGTTTTTTTTTAAAGAAAAAGTGAAAAATTATTTAGAAATTGCACTGCAAGTTTACAGTACAGATAAGCAGTGGTGGTTACTGGCTCTTGAGCAAGGCCCTTCACCCCTTCTCCTCAAGAAGTACTGATCCTGTGCTCTGACCCCAACTTCCTAACATGCGAAGAAAAGAATTTCACTGTGCTGTAATGTAAATGTGACTAATAACAGCTTCTTCTTCTTCACGTAATCATTCACGGAGGCACTGAACCTGTGTGGTTGGGTAATGGAAAGTGAATTCTCCTCAATGTTATTTGTACTGCTGATAAAAGTTATAACTGCGATGTTGACAAAAGCAGATGTGTGGGGTATCGTGCAGCACTTGTACTTCTCCTGATCGAGTTGCACTACGACTCTGTCGGCATTAACTCCCTCTGGCCACATGCATTTCTTTTTTAATGTGATCATATACAGAGTAATGCTTATAGGGAAGTCAGTTGTGTTCTATTAATGTGTGTGTTACAATAATAAAAGCAAACCGAAAAAGTCTTGAGAATTTCACATGACTTGCTCCTTTCCTTTCGTGCTCTCCATCTTTCTCAGCCACAGTTTGAGGTCATGCTTAAAATTACAAGAGGTCTTATTCAGCTTGATGACTTGAGCAAATATTTGAAAAGGCCCAAGTTGTTCCACCAGTGTAGCTGCGTACATCTGAGCCACAATAATCTACTTGTTAACATAACGCCTCACAAACCTCAGGGTACAAAAAGCAGCCTGTGCTCCAAACAGACTGATGACCTCACGGAAGGGCTTCAGGATGAAAAATGTACAAAGACACCCTTATACACTCGCTGACTCTTGGAGTACAGTAGAAGCACACACTCATCCGATCACCCAATCCAGACATGTGACCAGTGGTAACACTCAAGTGGGTTCAGCTACAGATCTACAAACAGCAAGCGTTGGGATTAATGGGATAATTACATTGAGTACAATTCCTGTTTGTGTCAGTAGGAGGCAGTACAGCTTCACTACTGCAAGCAAAAGAGGCGGCATGAGGATGAAAGAGAAGGACACAGACTATTATTAGTATGCTGCAAAATATACTGAGATCTACTGACAAGGAGAGAAGGAGCAACACTCAGAGAGTGGAAAAAAAATTACCTCTGCCCTTACGATGTAAATATTCTATTAGTTCTGACAGCAGCGATGGTACTAGAGAGCTCTGTCTCTGCACAGACGCCCGTGTGTCACCACAAAGACGCAACAAACAACTGTGCATCACCCTAAAGACACCGCAAATGCCCATGCATCGCCATAAAGACGCAACAGATGCCCGTGCGTCGCCGCAAAGATGCAACAGATGCCCATGTGACACCATAAAGGCCCAACAAACAACTGTGCATAGCCGCAAAGAAGCGCCACAGATGCCCGCGTGTCGCCGCAAAGACGCACCACAGACGCCGCAAAGACGCCCGCGCGTCGCTGCAAAGACGCGCCACAGACGCCCGTGTGTCGCCGCAAAGACGCCTGCGCATCGCCACAAAGACACCCGCGCGTCGCCGCAAAGACGCAACAGACGCCCGTGCGTTGCCGCAACAGACAACTGTGCATCGCCCCAAAGACACCGCAAATGCCTGTGCGTCGCCATAAAGACGCAACAAACAACTGTGCGTTGCTGCAAAGACGCAACAGACGCCCGTGCGTCGCTGCAAAGATGCAACGGATGCCCATGTGACACCATAAAGGCCCAACAAACAACTGTGCATAGCCGCAAAGAAGCGCCACAGATGCCCGCGCGTCGCCGCAAAGACGTGCCACAGACGCCCGCGCGTCGCCGCAAAGACGCGCCACAGACACGGCAAAGACGCCCGTGCGTCGCCGCAAAGACGTGCCACAGACGCCCGCGCGTCGCCGCAAAGACGCCCGCGCGTCGCCGCAAAGACGCCCGCGCGTCGCCGCAAAGACGCAACAGATGCCCGCGCGTCGCCGCAAAGACGCAACAGACAACTGTGCATCGCCCCAAAGACACCGCAAATGCCTGTGCGTCGCCATAAAGATGCAACAAACAACTGTGCGTTGCTGCAAAGACGCAACAGACGCCCGTGCGTCGCCGCAAAGACGTAACAGACACCCGCGTGTTGCCCCAAAGACACGGCAGACGCCCGTGTGTCGCCGTAAAGATGCAACAAATGGCTGTATCGCTGCATGGACACAACAAACGACTGTGTGTCACACCAAAGACACAACAAATGACTAGGTATAAGCTGAGGACCACTGCAAAAGCACAACAAACTTCTGTGTATTACTGCTAAAGCTAAAAAAAAAAAAAAAAGGCTGTATTACACTGCAAAGACATAAAAGTCTGTATCAGTGTGAAAGCTCAACAAAAACAGCTGAGAAACAGTGCGAAAGCTCAATAAACATCTGTATATCATTTCAAAAGCACAAACGCATCTCTGCATCAGTGCCAAAGCACAAAGTCTGTTTCGCTACGAAAGCACAGAAAAGAGTCTGCGCATCAGTGCAAAGGTGCATCAAAAGGTCTGCGTATCAGATGACAGACGCAACAAACATTCGCGTGTCACTGCGACGATAACAGACGTCTGCATGTCAGTGACCCAAAATCGTTCACGAAGGTGTTTCATCCCACTGTAGCTGTGTTTCTAAATGTGACAGCAAGCAGAACTGAGTTCAAAC
Source organism: Neoarius graeffei (assembly GCF_027579695.1). Lineage (NCBI taxonomy): Eukaryota > Metazoa > Chordata > Actinopteri > Siluriformes > Ariidae > Neoarius > Neoarius graeffei. Next base: position 14,015,850 of record NC_083595.1, read on the forward strand.
AACTACCATCGTGATTCAAGCAAACAAGCTAAACACTCGGTACAGGTGCGAGGTAAATCGCGGCCCATAAAGCATGCTATTGTGTGTAAGCCTCAACCACAGAGACTCGGAGACCTTCAGGCTCGAGTGACCTCTCACTTAATGACACGAGCTCAGCTCCCAGGTACACGTCATCCCGTGACAGCATGCTGAGAGAATCCTTGGCTCCTTTCACCTTTCCATATGTGTTTGCATTAAGCATGTGAGAGTCCAAAAGCTCATTTGCATATTCTTTGAATTTGCACAAGACATACGGTGAACTTGAGAATCATGGGCACCTTCAATGAAGGCGAATAAAAACAACGATATTACATGAATAACTCAAGCAATTAAAGATTTTCTTTTTTTAGCTTCAACATACGGGAAGTGAAATTACTGGCACCCCCACCCAAAAAAAAAAAAAGTCTCCTCTAGAGAGAAAAGCAGCACAGAGATTCCGCCTATAATGTTTAACAAGGACACATTTCTGGCTCTCCTCCATGCATGACATGTCAAGCTGCTTTATTTTTAATCCTGCGCATATGGAACATACTCTAAGGTCATTTTAACATTTTTTTCCCCCCTCAATATTGGTATTTTTGGTATAATCTGCTCTCCGTGCTGCATGTTGAGTCATGCGTTTGAACTTTTATGCGAGTTCCTGTTTCGTTTTTGGTAATGGTGGGGTTACTGGATGAACATCTTGTATAACAAACCAAACTGGAACACTATAATTAGCTCAGATTTGCGGTGAGAGTGCTTGCACTGACAGCACTATTACCTTCATGTTTGCAGGTATTCCAGCACATTGATAAGCCATCCATCCAAAAACAAACAAAAACCGCGGTTCTGTATTGGTACCAAAGGAAAATGAACATTTTGAAAACCATACAAGTGATTCATGGATTTGCGTAATGGTACAGAGGCCCAGAACGGGACACGGAGGGGGAGGAAGATGTACTTTTGAGAGATCTTGCAAAATTTTGCATTTAGGTCGTTGTATTTCCAGGTCACGTCAGCAACATGGAAACAGGGCTGCCGTTGAGGCTAAATGTGCGACTAAATGAGGCTAAATACACGGCATTTACACACCTCCAACATTTCTGAAATAATGTGAACACGCATCTAAGAGTTTAATAAAGCAACTTTAAAATTTGCTAGCGTTAAGAGTTTCCTACTGTTTAATCAGCGCAAACTTGCGCTCCGAACAATCACATTGTTTCATGCTAGAGGCTCTGAACGTGATCAGAATCAGAATCAAGTGCAATAAAGGTTCACAGAATGGAGCTGCATGACTTGGATATCACTGCATATGGAAATCACTCCTACTGACAGAGTGGCCACGTTAACATTCACTGCATTAGCTTAAAAAAATAGCAAGCTGTAAAAAAAAACATGCACAAAAAATAAAGAAGAAAAAACCCTCCACACTTCTACAAATTGGATTGAATGTCTTTATATTCGAGGTCAATTTCAAAATTCTATGAACCTCTCCCACTGGTGTGTGCGCTCCATCCAGGCTTGTAGTACTCGAATCCGACTCGTGCCCTAATTTTAAGGACTTATGACTCGACTTGAGCACTGATGACTTGGATTTTTTCTTTATTTTTTGTAACAGGTCATAATAATTTGGTATAAGATATTTATATCTACGTTAATTTTTGTACTAATTTCGTGCAAGAGTGTCATTCCTGCGTGCCTTGGCGCGTGCATCAGATAGACTCTCGGGCGCGCTCCGGACAGTGGACTGTAAATGACTCGCACCTGCACAGGATTAAGGCACGATCAGCGCGCCTATAGAGAGCGTGCACGTGACGTCACGAGGTCACGTGATATTTGTTTATCTGCCATCTTGGACGGCAAGGCCGCGCATAGAATTTGGACAAACCCGTTCTAATTATCAAGTGTGTGGGAGTAGATCTTTCGAGAATGGTTATATCTTGTTCAGCATTTGGTTGTACCAATAGACAGGGCCAAAAGGAGGGCCTGTCATTTTATAGATTCCCCGCAGACGAGGAGAGACGCGCAAAATGGGTGTCCGCTGTGCGAAGAGAAAACTGGAACCCCAGTTCTACCAGCCGAATTTGTAGTGAACACTTCATATCAGGTAGGTGTAATCTTCTAATTCAATTCTCTTAGTACATCTGTTAAGTTGATTTTCGGATTGAATGATAACTGCATACTTAGAAACTAGACAGTCTCTAACGTTTAAAATGGCTATGCCTAGCCCTACTACCCTGGCCTAGTCTATGACAATGTTTTATCTTTTTGGCTCATATATGCCTTTGAAAGGCCAATCCATAGTAGGGATGGCGAAAACTAAAAAAAAATCTTGACCGACCACCGAGCCTCATTAGCCGGTTAAAGTCGGTTAACCTGAGTTTAAACAGGGATGAAAACGGCGGATGCCGCCTTTTTCACGGCTGAATCGTGCAGATCCGATTTTTTTTTTAGGGGGGGGCGTTGGAGTGTCTGAATAATTTCATCAAAGTATGAGAAGAAAACAGTAAATCAGAAAGCTGCGAACGTTTGCGCAGCTTCCGCGCAAACATGAGCAGCTTTCTGATTTACTGTTTTTCAGACAAAAACATACATATTTACAACCCTGTCATTATCTGGAACTGAGTTTAGATTTCGAACATTCTTACGATAAAACGTCCTGCATAGTCTCTTTATGATAAACGTCTTAATGCCACTTACCCGTGAGGTTATCAAGTAGACATTCTTCTTCGAGACCTTCCAGAGGTATAGTTGGGATACCCATCCCACAACAAAATATTTATAAGCTTCCAGGCTCTTGTAAGCTTTGAGGGCTTTGCCAGTGTAACACGATTCACGATTAACAAGAAAATTGTAAATGTCGTGGTAGGCCAGATCGGGCAAATCGCCGGCACCGCAGCTCCGAATTTCCCTGAACAAGGATTGCGGCAAGTTGTACAGATATGCAATCCCCAACCTGGAACACTTTTCCACGTAATGCTGCCTCACGTCACCTTCAAGATGCTGAACAAACTTAGACAAGTAATCGCGCGATGTAGATGGGGTCTCATCTCATCTCATTATCTCTAGCCGCTTTATCCTTCTACAGGGTCGCAGGCGAGCTGGAGCCTATCCCAGCTGACTACGGGCGAAAGGTGGGGTACACCCTGGACAAATCGCCAGGTCATCACAGGGCTGACACATAGACACAGACAACCATTCACACTCACATTCACACCTACGGTCAATTTAGAGTCACCAGTTAACCTAACCTTCATGTCTTTGGACTGTGGGGGAAACCGGAGCACCCGGAGGAAACCCACGCGGACACGGGGAGAACATGCAAACTCCACACAGAAAGGCCCTCGCCGGCCCCGGGGCTCGAACCCGGACCTTCTTGCTGTGAGGCGACAGCGCTAACCACTACACCACCGTACCGCCCTGTAGATGGGGTATTTTCCGAATTTTCTTGAGGATTACTCCCTGGATCCATTACGCTCGCACAAGGTAAACAATCCTGATGCCGTCCAATATGGCGGAGTACACACGTGCGGGTCACGTGACTGCACATCTATATAAAAACTGCGAAAACGCACTTACTTTGCGAAGTATTGAATTGGACACATTACTGAGCCTTATTTCCTTGTTTGGTTTCCTGATTTCCTGTTCCTCGTCTTTGATAGGCCGTTTGTGCTTCGCTTGACCTATTACCTGTTTCACGATTTTGCCTGCCGTTCTGGATTGTTTACCGGTCTTCACCTGTATTAATAAACACACCTTCTGCGCTTACATCCGTCTCCCAACCATCTTTGACAGAATACTTCACACTCCCTGATAAAGAGAAGCACATTCACCTGTGGGCGGCACGGTGGTGTAGTGGTTAGCGCTGTTGCCTCACAGCAAGAAGGTCCGGGTTCGAGCCCTGTGGCCAGCGAGGGCCTTTCTGTGTGGAGTTTGCATGTTCTCCCCGTGTCCGCGTGGGTTTCCTCCGGGTGCTCCGGTTTCCCCCACAGTCCAAAGACATGCAGGTTAGGTTAACTGGTGACTCTAAATTGACCGTAGGTGTGAATATGAGTGTGAATGGTTGTCTGTGTCTATGTGTCAGCCCTGTGATGATCTGGCGACTTGTCCAGGGTGTACCCCGCCTTTCGCCCGTAGTCAGCTGGGATAGGCTCCAGCTTGCCTGCGACCCTGTAGAACAGGATAAAGCGGCTAGAGATAATGAGATGAGACTTGGACTTGAACACTGGGGACTCAAGACTGGACTTGATGCCTCACAAAAGTACTCCCCCCTCCCCCCATACAACAGTGATTCTTCCGTGTGAAAGCAAACCTGTGACCAAACACACCCAGAGTGTGAAGTGCACTAAACCAGACGGCATGCTTTGTGTATGGATGTTATCAAAAGGTTCAGGAGGGTGTGTGTTTGTGATAAACACAAAGCAAAGTGTGGCCGCATACACGAATGGAAAGTATGTTTGAGAATGTATACATTTATGGCATTTGGTAGACGCCCTTATCCAGAGCGAGTCACATTTATTTATTTATTCATTCATTTAAAATACAATGGAGTAGTTAAAGGTTAAGGGCCTTGCTCAAGGGCCCAGCAGTTGCAGCATATCGGCGCTGGGATTTGAACTCACAACCTTCCAATCAATACCTAATCCACCAATCGAAAGAAAACGTGAAAGTAGGACAGTGAGCATGTTTTGCATTTCAATGCGTTCCTAGTGTGAGAAAACAGTGCGGTGTGGGATGCAGAATGTGTGCGCTTGCGTTTTGGCACAAGGAAAGACGAATGTTTTATGCATGAGCATATAAGATCAGAACAGCAACACTGAGATAGAGGGGGGAGCGAAGAAGAAAAAACAATAAGAAGAAGCGTGCATGCGTTCGTGCGCTTACTTTGGTCTCACGGAGCAGAAACTGCAGGTCTCGTCCGCTGAGGATGCCGTGGTTTTTGACGTAGCCGGGCAAATGGACAGTGCTGCTGCCATGGACAGTCGCGTGCACCTCCATGTACGAGTGGATGATGTCCAAGTACTTCTTTTTATCCTACAACATCGAAGAAGAAATAAATGATCAAAAACACACCACGTGTAAACCAAGCTCGAGAAATAGCCTCCAGAATTTTTTTATTTAAAAATCATCCAGAATTTCTACCTTGATGATTTGCCTCATTCGTTAGGACTCTGCACTAAACCTGCTTCATTTCAACCAAACTGAACTAGTTTTTAATTGATCAGTTTTCAAACTTTAATACGTGAGTATTAACCAAGAATACACCTTCAAAAACAGTACTTTAGACTCTTTGAACAATGAAGTACATTTGCTCTATGTTAACGCGCTCATTAATCTAAAACTTTTCTCATTGGTGATACTGTGACGTTTTTGCGAGGTGACGTTTATTTATTTTTGGAAGGAGTCTCCGGTGTCAGTGTTTTGTAACAGTCTAAAGATAAGACAGTGCGTTAAGTTTTCCACCACAGGGACGTCTTAAGGACTATTGCACTCTCACTGATTTTTTTTTTTTAATCTTGGAGATAAAGAGAGGCTGATGAGGAAACAACCGTTTATAACTGTTATAAACACAAGTATCTAAAAGAAGTAACTTGCTTCTTGGATGATCCACAACATTAAGTGTAATGGGCAAAAGTACAGCAACGTGTTCTTTAAAATGACCTTGATAATTTATTATTGTCATTACTGTGACTCTGTGTTCTGATAACATCATAATGAATTATCTACGTTACACCTGATCTCTCTCTCTCACACACACACACACACACACACACACACACACAAATTCACAGCAATTAAAAAAAAAAAACTGAAATAAATAAAGCAACATGATTCATGCCATTCCTGCACTACAGGAATAGTGTGCAGGAATGGCATGGTTGTGCCATCTTGGGTATGAAGTGGTTTGGTTGTGCCATCTTCATTCCCAAGATGGCACAACCCACCGTATTTAAAAAAAAAAGTATGAAGATATGACTAATCAGTCAGTAAAAATGTACTCATCGTGCAAAAAATTCCAAAGTGCACTCATGGTGTTTTCTTCCATATTGCTAAATGAATCAGAATAAGGATGTAGAGAGAAGCTCATTTCCTTTGGCATTCTGCCACACACAAACACACGATCTGATCTGCATTGGCAGAAATAAACAAACAAACAAACAAACAAACAAATAAATAAAACAAACCACAACAGAAGCATGTCAGCTCAACAAATCAGACACCAAAGCCACACACAGGTTTTATCACACTTAATGAATATAATGATTACTATAGCTAATTAAATTAATTAAAGCTAACTTAACCTATGCTATACCTAACCCCAACCTTCACTGGGTGGGAACTGGATTCCTTTGTGACACCAGCCAACCGCATCTTTTCAAACAGCTGCTTATGCAACGTTCGAGCACAGAGTAACACACTCCGAGGAAAGTGCTATCCGCCTACTTCCTTATGCATGAGCTCACATGATTGGCTGCTGTCGCTGTAATTGGCATTCCGATTTTGATCTCGCAGGCTCCCAGCCATGGGATCATCAGGATTCGAACTAGTGATCTCTGGATAATAGTTTCATATTTTATAAAAACATGGTTTATTAGGCGGCCAAGCACCGCAGATGCATCAGCACTGTACTGGAATTGTACGTACTGCATTATACTTCCACAATGGGAGTCGGCGGCAGCCCACCGCTTTGCATGCTTTTTATGAAATTTGGCACAGTGATGGAGGACAATCTCAGCTAGCTTTATAGCAATTTTGGTATTCACCACTCAAGTCCGCTACTGAAACCAACAGGGCAAATTTTGGCACGCGTTAACAATAATAACGCCGCAGTGAAAGGTTGTAGAAACTATCTTCTGATTCTTTGGGTCAAGTCAAGTTCAACAGACACCATGGTGTTAAATCTATGCCATATGGTATTTCCCACCATTTTGATTCCCCCCCCCAAACGTTTTTGTCGCTTCTCCTGCCTAAAATTTCACCTGATCAGCAACAAATTTGGAAAGCAGCATGGTGCAACCAAGCCAAACAAAACTCTCTCTCTGATTTTTGATATATGGGACATCCATAACACACAAACCAAACTGCCAAACAGGAAGTGAGGGAATTTCTCAGCAAGGGTGTGATGCACACTATTTAGCTTAAAGTTTGTGGACACCTAACCATCACACCCATATATGGACCTCTCTCAAACTGTTGCCACAAAGTTGGCAGCACACACTTGCCTAGGATATCTCTGCAATGCAGTTTCTCTTCACTGAAACTAACGGGCCTAGCCCAAACATGTTCCAGCATGACGATGCCCCTGTGCACAAGACAAGGTCCATGAAGGCATGCTTTGTCAAGGATGGCGGGGAAGAACTTGAGCAACCTCAACCCCAATGAGAATGTTTGGGATGAACTGGAACGCCGATTGCACCCCAGGCATTCTCACCTGAGAGCACTTACCTGACCTTGACCTCACTAATGCGCTCATGCTTGAATGAGCAAAACCCCACAGCCATGCCCCAAAATCTAATGGAAAGTCTTTCCAGAAGAGTGGAGCTTATTAAAACAGCAAAGGAGGACTAAATCTGGAATGAGATGTTCAACAAGCGCATATGGGTGTCAACAAACTGTTGGCCATATGCTACATGCTGACCAAAGATTGTAAACATCACCACAAAATCTGGATGACAGTGTTGTGAGTCCAGTCCAAAAACCCCTTCTTTCTCATATATTTAATGTGTGTGACATTTCATTCATAACCTACAAATGCATTTCCTACCAAAGTCACCAAATGGGCAAGGACCTCTCTTTGCTCTCAAAACAGCCTCAATTCTTCATGGTATTGGATTCCACAAGAGGTTTGAAATGTTCTTTTGATATTCTGGTCCATGTTGACATAATTGCATCATGCAGTTCCTGCAGATTTTTCAGGTGCACTTTCATGCTGTGAATTCCCTGTTCTACCACATTCCAAAGGTGTCTCTTGAACTCAGATCCGGTGACTGGAAAGGCCACTGAAGAACACTGAACTCCACAGTCCAAAGACATGCAGATTAGGATAACTGGTGGCTCTACATTGGCCATAGGTGTGAGTGTGAATGGTTGTCTGTGTCTATGTGTCAGCCCTGTGCTGACCTGGCGACTTGTCCAGGGTGTACCCCACCTTTCGCCCGTAGTCAGCTGGGATAGGCTCCAGCTTGCCTGCGACCCTGTAGAACAGGATAAAGTGGCTAGATATAATGAGACTTTCATGCTGTGAATCTCCTGCTCTACCACATTCCAAAGGTGTCTCTTGAACTCAGATCTGGTGACTGGGAAGGCCACTGAAGAACACTGAACTCATTGTCATGTTCATGAAACCAGTCTGAGATGACGTGGTGCATCATCATACAAGAAGTAGATGGTAAATCATGGCCATGAAGGGATACATATGGTCAGCAACAATACTTCAAGTGATGACTGACTGCTATTAACGGGCTCAGTGTGTGCCAAGAAAACATTCCCCACACCATTACACAACCTCCACCAGCCTGGACTGTTGATGCAAGGCAGGTTGGATCCATAGATTCATGCTGTTGACACCAGGTTCTGACCCTACTATCTGTATGCCTCAGATGAGATTAAGATTCATCAGACCTGTCTACTTTTTTCTCCTCAGTCTTCAACTGGACACTTTTGGTGAACCTGAACTCGACATGGTCTTCTTACTGTTGTAGCTAATGCGTCTCAAGGTTTGACATGCATCCTGAGATGCTTTTCTTCTCACTACAATTGTACAGACTTGTTATCGGAGTTACTGTGACCTTTCTGTCAGCTTGAACCAGTCTGGCCATTCTCCATTGAGCTCTCTTATCAACAAGGTGACTGTCTTCATTTGCAACTTGGGAAGGCTAGTGAAAGCAGGAAATTAAGTAATATCTCAGCAATGGCTTGATGTTTTGCCTTCAAGTTTATTGTACATCCTTGGGAGCGACCGAGCACTGACCGTCATAAAGGCTTCTGTTCTTCTACTGTCGCTACGCTGTGGGGACAGAAAGTGCTTGGCCCCCTTAACTGCTACTACTTGCAGTTATATTTTTACATGTGATTGTTGGGACATTTTACAAGATTATACAAGCACGATTGAGCTTGTAAATACAGAGACAATTCATTTTACTGTTAATGCACAGTGAAGCACTAAGCCGAATTAAGCGGATTAATAAAAGTACTACAGTGTGGATATTTTAGAAGATCCCTGAAAAGGGCTTTGCTTGAACAAAGTCCAAAAATGAGGAGTGCCATGATGAGCGACGTGCATTAGCTTACACATACTGAGTGGAGGTGTTTATGTTTGCAGACTAATCCTTGAAAATGCCAAATAGCAAACTAAGTAAAAAAGATGTGTGACAAGATGCACTGTTATATGAAAACATTCGAGAACAGGAGGTGTGATGTAGCCTGACGCAAGGCCGAGTTACTGTTACCACCCTAAAGTTGATTATTTTCCTACAACAGAATGTCCTGAAGCATTTTATTCCTTTCATACCGCAGGAACTTGAAAATGATTATAATCAATTACCCCACCCGCCAGCGAGTTCTCCCCCACCATACAACAGCTACCAACAAGAAGGGTGAATGCTAATACATGCTAAGCCTAAGACATGCTGTTCACGCTGCGTCACAGTACACTCAGAGGAAAGTGCTATCTACCCTCTTCCACATACATGAGCTCACAGACACCCATGATTTGCAAGTGTTGCTCTGATTGACAGGGAGCGGGAGTATATCATCCGTCACACATTGAGAGTATGGCCAATTCTTCCCTCTTGACTCCCGGCTACAGATGGCTGTGGCATCATCAGGATTCGAATTCGCCATGATAGGGGCGAATATATCCGGTTTCCTGTCCATTATGAACGAAGAAAATTACAACGAAAATGTTATTAATTCCTCTTCAATGCAACGCTGAAGTGTTGCCTGGAATTGAGCACGATGCCAGCGTCTATGTGCGGGACGTATCCTACAGGCCGCTGAACGTTATTGAGCATCGTTCTCACATCGAGTTGATGAGAACATGCTGGTAGATATGAGTCATTTCTGAGGATACCACTAAGCTTCTGAGCACACGGTCACACATAATACACAAACATGACCGCCTGCGGTTGAACATGTTCACACACGATTTCAAACTGCATTATTTGTAGTCTCACAAACACTTGGTCAAAAATATAATGTAAAAAAATAACACAATGTGGTGTACAGCACGCAGTGTGCGTGAAACCTTGAGACTGTTGTTCAAACTCGGCCAATCTGAGCTGAAAACCGGGATCCCAGCATCAAATAGAACTTCAAGAAAAGCCCCCTCGTGCGCGTGTGTGTGAGAGAGAGCATGTAAGAGAAGGGAGTTGCACAGAAGCAAGAGCATAGGATCCCAGTCTCAGGAGAGCATTTTAATTAAAGAGAATAAAGCAGTTTTATAGAGCCATAAAAGAGCAGGGAGAGATCATGAGATGCATATACAGAAAGGGTATAAAAGAGAGAGAGAGATTGTGTGTGTACACACCAGGTTATCTGGACAGAGATGAGAGGATATGTCTGCAGGCTTTTGAAATGCTAATAAAAGACAGTCATTGGCCAGACTGACTAACACACACACTTATAAATAGATGACTGTGTTAGCGAACAGTCAGGGTTTCACACATTCACTTACACACATTCTCTCAGACTTCCTTATTGCTATTACTGTGAATTTTGACCCTTGCCCCCCCACACACACACTTCCTATAGAGCTATATAAGGTGTGCTTCGGTGTCATATACAGGAAAAAAAGACGTCATTGCGATCATCACAGCTCAGACAAGTGTATGTATGTGTATATCATGACCTTTTAAAAGGTTATTTAAAAAAATGTTAAGTTCACATCACACAGTGCCGTTAATAACTTCCTGTCCACTTTCAGTCATGGCCGACTACAACGTTTCATAAAACGGTGAGTCACGACTGGATTCTTGATCAATAATTCATTAACTTCTCGAAGTTTCTCCGGTACATGTACTGTTTACAAGCATATAACGAACTAAACTCATTGCTTGCTGCTTTACAGATAAAGCAGATGCTCTTTACAACAAGAGACGCAAAGAGTTAATCAAATTGCCGCCGTTTGTCCTCAGCATCCTTCACTTATTTGAGTTAACTACATGTGCTTGGAAGCGCATCGATATTATAATAACAAACGATGTGTCCGTAACGACACGTAGCTTTGTACGCTGCTGTGTCATGTCCCGGAATCACTGTAATGAGATCACACGTCACAGCACAAGCAAAAGATAGATATTATTTTTAAAGACATACCACTTTTTTCCCCCCAAAACACATTTCAAAACGTGTTTACTCAGAGGTAATGCATGTCCAGTGTGACCATCCTCCAGCCATTAAGATTGATGGCTTCCAACTAAAGCGTGCTCATTGCAGCACTTCACGCGCTACCACCATTTCACATTTAGGATCTGATGGAGAGATCTTTGATGAAACATCTCAGGACGGTGGATATGATGGGCTAAGGTGGGCCATGAGCCATAGAGAAGAGATGGCAGGACTACGGCTTTGTATACAGATAACTTGGTGCGTATAGTGAGGCCTTTCCTCTCCCAGCACCTGGATCATAAAGCATTAAAGGCTGCTGCACCTCGAGAAACTCTCCTCTGAATCGCTGCATCGAGTGACGTGCCATCTGACATATTACCTCCAAGATATGACATATCTTGGAGGTAATATGTCAGATGGCATGTCACTCGATGCAGCGATTCAGAGGAGAGTTTCTCGAGGTGCAGCAGCCTTTAATGCTTTATGATCCAGGTGCTGGGAGAGGAAAGGCCTCACTATGGAGCACTTGCATGTGACGTCACAGCCGATCCAGATTGTGACAGACGCCATCTTGTCGGTCAAACGCCATATTCCGCCTTCTACTTCTACTTCTGCTTTTACCTTTTCTTCTGGAAAACCCTACTATATACAATTCTACTACAACGGCTGCGGCTACAAGCTCTCCCTACCTGTGCACGTTTTTTATGTTTTTTGTGTGTATTTTTGCGTGTTGTTCGTCTGTACCGGACTTCAATATCCACTACAATCATATGGACTTACTGGACATTGGTTTCCAGCAGAAAATGACGGTTTGTAGCGATTTCCATCGCATGCACAACATTCTGGACGAGAAAAAAAAAAACATTCCTGACGAGATAGTGAGACCAGCGGGGTCTCTGTGGATTGTTATCGGAAGCAAAGCGAAGGAGGCAGCGCCGGGAGCGGAAGCAAAAGCGAGGCTGCAGAGCCGGCCTGTTGACTAAGCTCAGAAAACAGCCACTCAAATCTCCACTGCTAAGCCTCTACCTCTCCAACGCCAGATCCATGTAAACAAGACGGACGATTTGGAATTACAGCTAGAATTACATTATTCTATTCTATAATCGGCTGGTCAGTGCATCTAGTATCAGTACTAGTAATACTTAAGTGACTTACCTGTCCAATGAGGATTCTTGTTTACAAGATGCCACATCTGAGTCGCTGACAAATCCTGAATTTCTGTAAAGATAACTGTCCAGAGATTTATAAGCACGCAGTGCTTCACCACTGAACAGCGAGGGAAAGTTAATGAGGTAATTATACACGTCCGGGTATTCCGCTGGCAGTTCAAAATCCGGTCGTGAAAACTCCGTCCGGAAAGCCATAAGGGTCACTAATCTGTAGATCGTTTATTTTAGACATATATCTAGTTATCTGTTCATTAGAAAAATGAGCCGTGTAGTCCGTCGGTTGAAATTGATCCATTCTGTACACGAGTGCAGCAGTATTCAGCGGTGTTTTTGACCGACAAGATGGCGGTTGTGTACTTTTCGGTCACGTGACTGCAAGATCTCTATACGCACCAAGTTATCTGTATACAAAGCCGTAGTCCTGCCATCTCTTCTCTATGGCTCATGGCCCACCTTAGCCCATCATATCCACCGTCCTGAGATGTTTCATCAAAGATCTCTCCATCAGATCCTAAATGTGAAATGGTGGTAGCGCGTGAAGTGCTGCAATGGGCAAAAACAACAAGGATAGAGACCATTCTCAGAGGCAACAAGATCCGATGGCTTGGCCACGTATCCCGGATGGATGACAATAGAATTCCCAAGCAATTGCTGCTTGGAGAATTGAGACATGGCATACATTCTAGGGGAAGACCAAGGAAGAGATGGAAAGACTGCGTGTTAAGAAAGATCTCAAAATCTTTGGATCTGACAGCCAGTCCTGGTTTAGAACTTCCTTGGACCACCAGGCCTGGAGATAGCAGCTCTATGAGGGGATGCAACTCTGTGAAGCCAAGCTGACATCTATGGCAGAACAGAGACGCAAGCACCACCAAAGGGCTATGCGGGTTCCCCATCGTCGAACTGACGGGGACCATTGAACGAATAAGAAAAATAAAAAAAAAATACAGCACCAAGCCTCTAAGGAAGGTTAGAAAGTGATCATGTGACCCAATGCGCCATAGAAAAGCTGCTTAGATTCGGTTTTCTCTAAAGATTTGAGATCAGGAAGTCCAGAAACATCTAGTTTATAGCATATTTGCCTGTCCTCTTCAAGGGTGCCAATAGTATCTATTAAATGAATTCAGCTTAATCATTAGTTAATCATTTGCTTTGGCAGGATTAAAGAGTGTGTTTTTGGGGAGAACTGAAGTCAAACAGAACCTTCAGATCAGCACCTTAAGTAAATACATTCTTGAAGAATAAACATGAACAGTTTGTTTTTTTGCTTTAGCTCGTCGGTTACAGGGTAAAATTTTAACAGGACTCTGAAGTGGTTGGATCGTCCTGTACATTTTCCACATGAATGCCGAAAGCTAAATCTCCGAGTGGCCACTGACCCACACGCTCTTAAACAGAGAGCTGTGGGTCTTAATGGCAACACCAGGCATGAGCTCACGATGGAGAAATGTGTGAAAGAGAAACTGGACGCCGTTTGGATGCAACGTGGTGGAACCACTGAGTTGAAGAAATCACTTTTCCGTGGTGGTGTTTTCAAGTTTCTAAAACAGACGTCAGTGTAAAAGAAAGACGATGGTTTTATTGTGCTTGGGTTACAGCACGCAAGGAAATCTAAATACCTGATGGGCTCTTATAACACATGGATTTCTCAGCAAATGGCCTTTGACTAATGAGAATGAGAAGAAACATTTGTTTGGGGGATGGGACACCTCTTCAAAATGTACATTGCTAACTAGCTGAGCTGTAACATGACGTATTGAGGAATTTCACCTGACGTCACAGGGTCACGTGACGCCCCGGTGTCCGCCATTTTGAACGTCAAGCTACATACTAACGCTGCAGACAGAGAGGGAGAACCAGCTTGAAAAAAAACGTGTTACAGACACCTAGGATAGATTAATTTGTCAGTAAGCACTTTATAAATAACCATGGTGTTTGCTTGTTGTGCTGTGGGCTGCCACAACAGACAGGGACAGCGTGCAGGACGCTCCTTTTACCCGTTTCTAGTGATGGGAATTTCGGCTCTTTTTCGGAAGCCGGCTCTTTTGGCTCTTCTTACTATAAGGAGCCGGCTCTTTCGGCTCCCAAACGGCTCCTGAGATTTTATTTTTGATTTAATTGCTGCAATTAACTAGTTAATTAATTACATTACTATTTATATTTTAGGGTGGCATGGTGGTGTAGTGGTTAACGCTGTCGCCTCGCAGCAAGAAGGTCCGGGTTCGAGCCCCATGGCCGGCGAGGGCCTTTCTGTGTGGAGTTTGCACGTTCTCCCCGTGTCCGCGTGGGTTTCCTCCGGGTGCTCCGGTTTCCCCCACAGTCCAAAGACATGCAGGTTAGGTTAACTGGTGACTCTAAATTGACCGTAGGTGTGAATGTGAGTGTGAATGGTTGTCTGTGTCTATGTGTCAGCCCTGTGATGACCTGGCGACTTGTCCAGGGTGTACCCCGCCTTTCGCCCGTAGTCAGCTGGGATAGGCTCCAGCTTGCCTGCGACCCTGTAGAACAGGATAAAGCGGCTAGAGATAATGAGATGAGATGAGATTTATATTTTATCAATAGGATGTTTTCCATTTTATTTTTTAGTTTTTGTAGCCATTGTAAAGCTTTGTAAAGTATAGCAGTGTAACAATGTTCTAGCTATAGAAACAAAACTTACTTACCAATTAATAAATTATTTTCTCACAAACATAATGCAAAACTGTGTTATATTACCAATATAAAATACACCGCTGATTTTCCCCTCCTCAGGTGCCTCACAGACTCCTCTCCCCTGCGCTCCACAGCTTTAAGCATTACACCAATTTTCGTATTTTTGCAGCTGTGAATGACATCAACCCCCCCCAACCAAAAAAAGTAGGCATACACCATGCTACTTTTTTTCCTTTGAAAGGTAATAGACAACACAAAGACGCAATCGGACAGCAACTTTTTTTGTGAAAGTTTCTCTCTCTCTCTGAGGCACCTAAGGACAAAAAACTAATGCGGCTCCCCAACTCGGCTCCCACCGAAGAGCCGGCTCCCGTCGTTCACTTCAAAGAGCCGGCTCTTTGAACCGGATCGTTCACGACCGACACATCACT
Source organism: Neoarius graeffei (assembly GCF_027579695.1). NCBI lineage: Eukaryota > Metazoa > Chordata > Actinopteri > Siluriformes > Ariidae > Neoarius > Neoarius graeffei. Next base: position 14,031,448 of record NC_083595.1, read on the forward strand.
ACCGGTTTCCTACTGACCCAGACAAGAGGGCCAAATGGATTGCAGCTGTGAAGAGACAGGATTGGGAGCCAACAGAGTACTCCAGACTTTGCAGTGATCATTTCATTTCAGGTTAGTTTATCAGTTAACGCAATTTTGATAAAATATATAGCAAAAAGTAAATGGGTCAGTGTTTGTTAACCCATCTGAGCAGTGAAACAAGGCAGTGTTAATTTGTCTAGGGTTGCATGTAGCAGACATCAGACATAAAACGCAATAACAAAGGCTAGAAAGAAACGGGACACAGAAATAAATAAACAGGGCTCCATACCAAGGCTGGGTACAGTGTTTGTGATAAAAGACAGATCCAATTTAACACGAATCACAGCTTACTTTCTTGTTAAAATGTGCAAAGGTCTCCACCATCTCATACCGCCTTGCACTGAAGGACTTAAGCGTGCCGTCCAAAATGGCTGCGTCACGTGACTTGGTCACGTGGGTAAAATACCTCAATAGCTTAGCTGTGTTCTGAGGTCCAGAATATTTCTCATTAATCCAAGTCATGATGTTGAACGTCACTCTGGAAACAGAAGCTGAGCACAGCATTATCTAGACCAAAACCTGCTGTTTGAATGTCTGATTGTTGAATATTTTCATTGCATGAGCGACACTTCTCCTGTGACATCAGCATGATACACAACCACTAAACTCTCACATGAATAAGAACAATAATAAATCCAGCACCAACCAACAAATCAGTACCGAAATTATTAATCGCAAACATTGAATATCAACATCTCATGTGTTTCAGAGTAGAGTTTTCCCTGAAACACAATATTTCTAATAATAATAATAATTTTAACAAAAATGAGTTTCTCTCATTGCCCTGTTTTTGGAAACCCCTACTAAAAGACTGCTGTAAGGTATCATTACATCATAACTAATTTGCATAATATAGTCTATTGAGCAAATGGAAATAAAATCGAGCGAATATTAACCCTCTGGGGTCTGAGGGTATTTTCTGGCACTCTAATGATTTTGGTATGCTCTGATTTTGTTGTCAATTTCAACAAATCTAAGCAGTATTTTCAAAGTAATATGACTTTTTTGTATTCAGCACAAGTTCAGCTACAATAATATCTATGTAGTATGTATGCCATGGTTGTACTTTAAAAAAAACATAAATAAAGATGTTGTAAAAAGCAGTTTTGGAACTGTGTTGGAATGTGTGAAAAAACATGACCTTACCCATTGTGGCGAACTGTTCTGGTCACTTGAGGTGATTCTGTTCAGTCTTAGGAATGTATCAAGCACAAAAACTTAAATCTGCTCCATTGATTTGGACAATTAACTGGCCATCAGAAAATTAATGCCCTATTGTTTTGGGATAAAGGGTTGGCAGTGGGAGGGGTATTCAATGAGAAGAGTAAAAAATTCCATTCCATTCAATGAGAAGAGTGAAAACCCCTCCCACTGCCAACTCTTAATCCCATCAGATTAACTCTTAATCCCATCACAATGGGTAAGGTCATGTTTTGTCACACATTCCAACACAGTTCTAAAACTGCTTTTTACAACAGCGTCATTTATCTGGTATTTGACTCTATTCAGTATGTCTTGAAATTAACTCTTGTACTATTTTACTCAGTTCAGAGCCACAACCAACTCTGTTACTTCGTTACACAATTACTCTGTAATTTTACTCTAATTCCAAATTTTACTCTCTAAACTCAAAATAGAGAAAAATTAACTATTTTTACGGAAAATACTTTTAACTCTGGAAAAATTGCTCAGTCATTTTTCCTGTGTATGCACTACAGCGCACACATATCAACCGATACACTCATAATAAATAGAAGAAGGGTGTGGCCAGACCTAGCTTGAAGCCGGTCTAGAATGGAGAGGTAAGGTGCCTCCTTCCCTCCACTAGCCTGGTTGGACACCATGGGCAGATGTTAGCACACCTATCGCCTCCCTCGGCCAGGGATACGGCCTTGCTATGCCACGTGCAAATAGCCCCACTGCCTTGTGGGCGGCTAGGGATAGCCAAAGGCTAAGGGAGTCAACCCTGACAGAAATCTGGAGTGGAGTCCTGTAGGCAGCATGGTGGTAATCCAGCCGCTGGCAACTCCTGCAGTCAAACTGGTCCCGAACGTACTGGCTACACCCTTCCTTCAGACTCTACCAGTAAGACTGAGAGGGGGATTCTGGGACATGGGCAAACCAGTTTCTCCACATATACCACCCAGGCTAGCGCACCCTGGAGAGGCAACTTCAGCGTGTCATACGGCTCTGCCTGAAATTTTGGCATGGACTTTGTCTGGTGGCTGCCGACCGGAATAGAAGAAATATTTATACTTACTCGAGTTGATCTTTGGTTGGATCAAGTCAAAGTTAAAAAAAAACAAACAAAAATCCACCGCTCATTATCAGTGTCGCAGTTCTCAAGATTGAACTGAATCACTGTCCTGAATCATGAAATGAATCATGAATCAAATCGCTGTCCTGAATCATCCGAAGTGCATAAAATCAGCATGCCATCTCACAACAAATTTTACCTCCAAATAGCCTAAACTATGTCTGACAGATTTTATCCTGTTTATGGTGGGCGTTCCCACAGCGAAAGAGAAACCAGTTGAAACCGAAACAGTGAAAGTGATTATCATGCTGTTAACATGTGAACCGTCTTTTATGCATGCGCAAGTGCACGCTCAGCGCTCCAACTCGTGTGATTGAGTAAGGTGACAAGTTTTATGTTTTATCTAATTTAGGTAATTTAAAAACTATAATATTATTTGGCAGTGGACACATAGGAAAGTGTAAAGCATAAAGTTTGTCAATATGTTTATCATGCTTATATGATAAAAAAAAAAAATCACAAAGATATTTATCTAAATACATTACCTAGTCATTCTAAACCTGTCGAGCTTCGCCGGCGAAGCTCTCGATCCCAGAGGGTTAAATATTCCAATCGAGATTCTGTGACTTGACCAAAGAAAGTGACCAAGTTTTATTTATTGTCATCATTCTATAAACCGATGGAACATACCTTCCAGAAGTTATCGACCTTCCCGTAGACGAGCGACTGGTTCTGGCGCTTGACGTCGTCAATGTGTTTGATGTCGCTGGCGTTCAGGTGCTGCTCCACCACGAAGCCCAGGAAACTGTTATCAGGAGTGTGAGCTGCAAGAAGGATACAGAATCAGAGTGGAGAAAGGGTGCATTAAGATATGTTGCAAAACAAGGCAACAAATAGATCGAATGTGTGAAAATGAATTGATATGGATTACATGATCTGTTTGAGCCTAAAAGAGGAGAAGAAAATGGTTTGTAAAATGATACACAGTCATTATGTCAAGGAAATGTTATGAAAACGAATATAAGGGTTAAGAAAACAGCGTCTGAGCGCTCGTATTAGATGTGTCTGTACAGGAGGGAAATGAACACGGGCTAACCCAAGATTGCCAAGTGAGACATGGTTACTATGGGAACAAGGGACCAAAAGGTCGTCTGGGTAATAGCGAGCTGGCAGTTTCACTTCGGTGCCATCTGTGAGAAACTTCACCCATGTTCACTGATTAGAAACGGACATCGCATTACAGAATTACAGTCTATTTTGCTGTAGACTGCTTAATGTTACCATTAGAACATTAGCGTTTGTTTGGCCAGAAGAGTTTGTGTTCTCGGGTTTCGCAGTAACTGTTTTTTAAATTAACTTCAAGAGAGACCAAAAAAAAAAGACAAACTGGTGAGGGTACAACTGTTTATATCTGTTATACATTATATAAGTGGACCACTTGTTGACGTTTCAGAACATTAAATGCAACTTATAATCAAATTGCAATCGGTGGCAAGTCGCTGTGGTATAAGAGGAATAAAACGCGTATCAAAAAATACTTTTCAGGAGTGTTTTATTCCTTACAAGTCGCCTACCTTAGCAGACCTACACTCCCCGGCCACTTGAATAGGAAACTTGTTCTTGATTCTAAGATTGCTGTTCTTGGCTGGCAGGAATGGAAACCAATGTGGTCTTCTGTTACATGCTGAGATGCTTTTCTGCTCACCACGGTTGTAAAGAGTGATTCTACGAGTTACTATATCCTTCCTGGCAGCTCGAACCAACCTGTGCAGAGTTTCCCAAAAGCATCGTAGCACAAAGGTCATCGTTAAATGGTCGAGCGAGCAGCACAATGAACACACTCTCTCCTAGTTAAGATGCCCTTAGCATTAAGAGGCTTTTGGGAAACCCACCCCTGCCTGGCTGTTTTCCTCCGACCTCTCTAAAATACTCAAACCAGTCCAACTGGCTCAAACCAACACCCATGCCACAGTGAAAGAAAGTCACACTTTGAGATCAAATTTTTTTTCCCATTCTAATGTTTGAAGCGAACATCATTTAACTGAAGCCCTTCATTTGATGCATCGTGCTGCAGTCAAGGGATTGGCTGATTAGAGAACTGCATAAAACGGCAAGTGGATGGTGTTCCTAATAAAGTGGCCAGCTCTTTAGGTTGTAGCTGCTCAGTTTCTCAAAGCTTTTCCTATTATTTTTCTGTCCTTTTGACCTAAATGGAGTGCAAGTGTTAATTCGGTTACTGAGTTATCTTACACACACACACCGAATTTAAGAGCCAGACGCACATGACAGGCAATGTAATTCCTTAGGAGTTGTCTACAGTATTAGATATGGAGCCTGTGTGCGTGCGTGTGTGTGAGATAGTTTGCCCCAAGAGAGCATCTGGACTATGCTGCTGCTGCCATCAGATCCAATCAGGGTGTGGGATGAGATTCAGAAGCCAGCCGGCCCATAATCCAATCTGTGTAAATTTGTGGAAATTGGAAATGGCAATATAAATGGAACCCCCCCCCCCCCCCAGCGCGCACGCATGCACACACACATACATACATACACACATACACAACCCGTCAAGTGGAATCACAATCAGCAGCACACATCTGAATGCAGTGATCATTTCAGTGATCCGAGCAAATGGCCTTGTCCAAGCATTCTTTTTTCCTTTCCTCACTTGGAAACTTTCTCTACTATAAATCAAAATAAATAGGGAAAAAAAAGCAGAAAGAAGGAGAGGACAAAAAAGGAGGATTGATTTCATTTCCTTCTCTTAAATGAGTGTCTCTGTCCTCCTCTCTCACACGCACACACACGCGCACACAAGGACACTAGCAGCCTGTTAATATCAGGTTATTGACTCGTCTATCTTTTTTTTTAAAAATCAAATCCTGAAAAATCTTCAGCACTGTTGAATCTTTCCTTGTGATTGGTCAGAAGGCGTTGACTAATTTTCCTCGAATGGTTGTTCACACTGCAAGCAAAACCACAAGTTTACAACAACCACCTTGTTCTAATAGGTTACTGTTTCTATAGCAACACAGTACTAACAAAGGGACTTGGACGACGTCCCTTGATGTCCCAACATAAACAGATTAAAACCCTGAAATGTTAAGAAGGTGAAGTAAGGACATTATAGTTTATTTAGCATTTATGGAGGGACTCTCCAGACTTACTTTAATTTATAAACCTGTTATGAAGCATGACCGGGAGTGAGCTGGAATAGTGTTGATGATCAACCGTTAAAGTTATAACTGACTTTCTGACCAATCAGAATCAAGAATTTGATAGTACTGAGATGTAATAAAAACAAGCAGAGGTTTGAGGTTAGGGGACTTTGAAATGCTATACCTCACTAGACAAGTCACACTCCTATCAGCCAACAACAGGAAACAGATTATACACAAAGCTTAGACTCACTGAAACCAGACAGTTAAAGACAGAAAAATGTTGCCTGATTTGATGAATCTCGAATATGACATGCAGATGACGGAGTCAGAATTTGGCCTCAGCAGCACGGATCCATGGACTCGACCTGCCTTGCGTCAGCAGTTCAGGCTGGTGGAGGTGGCGTAATGTTGTGGTTCTTGAGCACATTAATACTGGTTAAAAATCTTGGTGTTTTCATTGACAGCGAGCTAAACTTTGACAGTCACATGAAAGCAATCACTAAAACGGCATTTTATCACCTAAAAAACATTTCCAAACTAAGAGGACTTATGTCAAAAAATGATCTGGAAAAACTAATAGATGCCTTCATCTCTAGTAGGGTTGATTACTGCAATGGCCTTTTCACAGGCCTGCCAAAAAAGACCATCAAACGACTTCAGCTGGTTCAAAATGCAGCGGCGAGGGTTCTCACACGAACAAAAAGAACAGAGCACATTACTCCAATTCTAAGGTCCCTTCACTGGCTTCCAGTAAGCTACAGAATTGACTTTAAAGCATTGCTGCTGGTGTACAAATCTCTAAATGGTACAGGGCCCAATTACCTCTCTGATATGTTGCAGCGGCCTAACCCAATCAGATCTACCAGATCAAAACAGAAAAATTTACTATTAAAACCAGTTGTTAAAACAAAGTATGGTGAAGCAGCTTTTAGCTACTATGCAGTACAGCTATGGAACCAACTGCCAGAGGACATTAAAAATGCTCCTGCTGTTGGCAGTTTTAAATCTAGGTTAAACACCAAGCTGTTTTCAGATGCTTTCTGTTAAATAATTAATATTGTCTTCTTTACATTTTTTATAATCTTTACTTTCTCTGCATGTTTTAAATTTACTTTAATTTTAACTTTATTCTATTTTATTCTATTCTGCTGGTTTCTTTTTTTTCTCCTCCTATTTGAACAACTACTTCATTTTATTATTTTAATTCTTATTATTTTCTTTTAATTAATTGTTTTAGAATAAAAATAAAATTATTTTATGTAATTTTATTTCTCTATTGTTTACTGTTTTTGTTTTTACTTCTGTAAAGCACATTGAACTGCCATTGTGTATGAAATGTGCTATATAAATAAACTTGCCTTGCCTCTACTGCTGCTCATCACGTACAACCTTTTAATGGCTACATCATTTCAGAAAGCACAAGTCGTCTTAAACTAGCTCCAAAAATACAGTTCACATTAACGGTCTTCCCATTGACCAGATCTGTATGTAAGAGAGCACTTGTGGGATGTGGTGGAACGGAAGCAGGAATGAACGGCAGCTTGTAAATCTGCAGTCACATCGATAATGGACCAGAACATCCGACAGCTTGTGAAAACCATGCTGCAAGGTTAAAGGGTTGGGTTTCTGCCCAGGGTTAGTATGCGCTCTAAAGAAAGTGGGCAATGAGTGAGTGGACTGGATCATCCACTCCAAATTGAAGAAGGAAGCGACGTCATCTAACTGTTCTCAAGAACAAAAATCTACTTTCAAGAACAAGTTTTAATGGAGGACAAGTTTCTATTAATGTTTGCCTTATGATGAAATCATTCGAGGTGATGTGTCCAGACATTAACTCAGGAAAGTAGGAAATACACATTAATGCACTAGTGCCACTCTGGTGTGAACTAAAAGTCCAGGATGTGCTTCAAAAAAAGAAAGAAAAAGATCACCAATTATATACAGCAGTCTGGACTTGAAGCAGCTATCGGGGTTACACATGCATCTAACCACATGCAGAAACATGCAAACAGGCCACACACACACACACACACACACACACACACACACACACACACACACACACACACACACACACATTTCATAATGAAAGTCATGAGTGTTCTCTTTCTGGCCTGGAAAAAAAAAACAAAGGCTTATTGAGAATGTCATGTATTACACCTTAACAAAAGAGCTTTTCACCCTCTACAACACCTGAGACGACAATCCAGGCCAACGGCCCTGAAACACATGCCCGCTCGCTCGCGCTCTCTCTCTCTCACACACACACTTACGGAACATGGTGTTGAACTGCTGAGGGTTAAGGTTCCATTTGCCCCACGGAGTCTTGTGGCCTTTAGACTGAGCGTAGTGAGCGTGGTTAAACTCTGGCTCCGTCCCGAACGAGTCCAACACTCGCAGCATGCACCTGGAAACAAGGTCACACACACACAGTTTGAAACAGTCAGCACTACGGCAGATTATAACTTCTAATCTGACTTCTCATACGTTTTAATGATGTGTTCGGCATCATGATGGCATGCTGTTCTGATCTCAGCATGAGAATAATCCAACTTTTTTAATATTAAACACGAGGCAAATATGGAACATTGTAATATTTACTGATTTGGGGCATTTCAGCCCTGAACGTTCCCTCCAAAACCCCCAGTGTTACTCCATGTTGAAATGTAGATTCACAAAAGGTTAAGTGCAGTAACAGTCTTGATGACGCGACAAAATTTATGGCATTGACAAACTTCTGATAAAAAACGATACAAGACACATTATTATGAGTTAAACCAACGTTTCACATCAGGTCGTTATGGTGTCACGGTGAACGATCGGACAGTTACCTCACCACTGACTTTTTCTAAGTACAGATTAAAATGTGTTTCCCTTTGTTCCCATCAACCTGCTTTTTTTCTTTAATCAGTCATTGTTGTAAACACATTACATCACTGCCACTCCTAGAATGTTCCTAATTTTAGTATACATAAGGGCTATTGAACACACTGCGTATACTGCAGTTTCCACAGCCACTCGGTCTTTCAGACAACAACTACAACAATAACTACTACAACTTCTAGTACAACAGCTACACTACAATTAAAACAACAGCTATTACAACAACTACTACTACAACTACTACTACAACAACAGTTCCTACAACAACTACTACTACAGTTCCTACAACAACAACAACTACTACTACAACAGTTCCTACAACAGTTCCTACAACAACTACTATTACTACTACAACAGTTCCTACAACAACTACTACTACAACAGTTCCTACAACAACCATTACTACAGTTCCTACAACAACAACAACAACTACTACTACAACAGTTCCAACAACTACTACTACAGTTCCTACAACTACTACTACTGCAACAACAGTAGTTCCTACAACAACAACAACTACTACTACAACTACTACAACAGTTCCTACAACAACAACAACTACTACTACTACAACAGTTCCTACAACAACTACTACTACTACTACAGTTCCTACAACAACAACAACAACTACTACTACAACAAGTTCCTACAACAACAACAGTTCCTACAACTATTACTACTACTACTACAATTCCTACAACAACTATTACTACAGTTCCTACAACAATAACAACTACTACTACAACAACAACAGTTCCTACAACAACTACTACTACAACAGTTCCTACAACAACTATTACTACAGTTCCTACAACAACAACTACCACAACAGTTCCTACAACAACAAAAGTTCCAACAACAACAACTACTACTACAACAACAACAGATCCTACAACAACAACAACTACAACAACAGTTCCTACAACAACTATTACTACAGTTCCTACAACAACTATTACTACAGTTCCTACAACAACAACTACCACAACAGTTCCTACAACAACAAAAGTTCCAACAACAACAACTACTACTACAACAACAACAGATCCTACAACAACAACAACTACAACAACAGTTCCTACAACAACAACAGTTCCTACAACAACTACTACAGTTCCTACAACAACAACAACTACTACTACAACAAGTTCCTACAACAACAACAGTTCCTACAACAACTACTACTACTACTACTACAACAGTTCCTACAACTACTACTACTACAACAGTTCCGACAACAACTATTACTACAGTTCCTACAACAACAACAACAACTACTACTACTACTACTACAACAGTTCCTACAACAACTACTACTACAGTTCCTACAACAACTACTACTACAGTTCCTACAACAACTACTACTACAGTTCCTACAACAACTACTACTACTACAGTTCCTACAACAACTACTACTACTACAGTTCCTACAACAACAACTACGACAACAGTTCCTACAACAACAACTACTACTACAGTTCCTACAACAACTACTACAACAGTTCCTACAACAACTACTACAACAGTTCCTACAACAACTACTAGTACAGTTCCTACAACAACAACAACAACAACTACTACTACTACTACAACAGTTCCTACAACTACTAGTACAGTTCCTACAACTACTACTACTACTACTACTACAACAACAACAACAACAGTTCCTACAACAACTACTACAACAGTTCCTACAACAACAACTACTACTACAACAGTTTCTATAACAACAACTACTACTGCCACCACAACAGCAGCTACTCCATCAACAACAACAGCAGCTACTACTGCGACAGGTACTACCGCAGCAGCAGCAACTACCACAATAACAACAGCTACCACAACAGCAGAAGCAGCTACTACCACAAAAACAGCTACTCCATCAACAGCAGCAGCTACCTCAACAGGAGCAGCAGCAACAGTGCCTTGCAAAAGTATTCATCCTTCTTGGTGTTTGTCCTGTTTCGTCGCATTACAAGCTGGAATTAAAATGGATTTTTGGAGGGTTAGCACCATTTGATTCACACAACATGCCTACCACTTTAAAGGTGCACATTGTTTTTATTGTGACACAAACAATAATTAAGATGAAAAAAAACCAGGAATCTGGAGTGTGCATAGGTATTCACCCTCTTTCGTATGAAACCCCTAAATAAGCGCTGGTCCAACCAATTCACTTCATAAGTCACGTAATTAGTTGATTAAGATCCACCTGTGTGCAATCAAAGTGTCACATGATCGGTCACATGATGTCTGTATAAATCAACCTGTTCTGGAAGGATCCTGACTCTGCAACACTACTAAGCAAGCAACATGAAAACCAAGGAGCCTCCAAACAGGTCAGAGACAAAGTTGTGGAGAAGTATAGATCAGGGTTGGGTTATAAAAAATATCCCAAACTTTGAATATCCCAGGGAGCACCATTAAATCCATTACAGCAAAATGGAAAGAATACGGCACCACTACAAACCTGACAAGAGAAGGCCGCCCACCAAAACTCACAGACCAGACAAGGAGGGCATTAATCAGAGATGCAAGAAAGACACCAAAGATAACACTGAAGGAGCTGCAAAGATCCACAGCGGTGATGGGAGCATCTGTCCATAGGACCGCTTTAAGCTGTACACCCCACAGAGTGGGGCTTTATGGAAGAGTGGACAGAAAAAAGCCATTGCTGAAGAAAACACATTTGGAATTTGCCCAACAGCATGTGGCAGACTCCTCAAACACATGGAAGAAGATTCTCTGGTCAAATGAGACAAAAATTAAACTTTTTGGCCATCATGGGAAATGACGTGTGGCGCAAACCCAACACCCTGAGAACACCATTCCTACAATGAAGCATGGTGGTGGCAGCATCATGCTGTGGGGATGTTTTTCATCTGCAGGGACAGGAAAGCTGGTCAGAACTGAAGGAAAGATGGATGGCACTAAATACAGGGCAATTCTGGAGGAAAACCTGTTTGAGTCAGCCAGAGGATTCAGACTGGGATGAAGGTTCACGTTCCAGCAGGACAATGACCCTAAACATACTGCTAAAGTGACACTGGAGTGGTTTAAAAGGAAACATTTAAATGTCTTGGAATGGCCAAGTCAAAGCCCAGACCTCAATCCAATTGAGAATCTGTGGCACAACTTGAAGATTGCTGTACGCCAATGCAACCCACCTAACTTGAAGGAGTTGGAGCAGTTTTGCCTTGAGGAATGGGCAAAAATCCCAGTGGCTAGATGTGCTAAGCTAATAGAGACATACCCCAAGAGACTTGCAACTGTAAATGTAGCAAAAGGTGGCTCTACAAAGTATTGACTTTGAGGGTGGGTGAATACCTATGCACACCCCAGATTTCTGTTTTTTCATCTTATTGTTTGTGCTACAATACAAAAACAAATGTGCACCTTTAAAGTGGTAGGCATGTTTTGTAAACAAAAATGGTGCTACCCCCCAAAAATCCATTTTAATTCCAGCTTGGAACGTGAGAAAACAGGACAAACACTAAGGGGGATGAATAATTTTGCAAGGCATTGTACTACCACAATAACAACAGCTGCTGCTACTATAACAGCAGCTACTACAACAGTTACCACAACAGCAGCTAAAACTACATCATCATCTACAAGTACAACAGCTACAACAACAGCTACCACAATAGCAACAGCTCCAATAGCTAGCACAACTACAACAGCTACCACAATAGCAACAGCTACATCTACAACAGCTACAACTACAAGAGCTTCCACAACAAGAGCTGCTGCTACTACAACAGCAGCTACTACAACAGCTATCACAACAACAACAGCTACCACAACAACTGTCCGTTACAGTGACTCCGTTTCGTATTGGGTTGCACCACACCACTCCATCGTTAATTACTTTCCAATAACAGCCCACCCCGAGTGTTTTTTTTTCCCTTACAGATCAATTGACTGGATGGAACGTTGTGAGATCAAATCCCAGGACCTAAGTGGATATGGTCAGATGTATTAATGGAAATTAATGTCAAATACAAATGGAATTTGTTCAGAATAAAGATGTTGGATAAACACCCACCCACTGCTCTGATCCTACTAAACCCATGTGACAATGATTACGATGAAGCCTAAAGTCAGGACTTTTCTGTATCATTGCCCTGGTGCTCCAAATTCCCTGAGATATTTAATATGTTAGTAAGATGTTTAATTAATAGGATGGTTCATTTCAGGTCCTGTGGTTCATTCCAAGTTAATATTTTATACAACAGAAATTAATTAGTAAAACTCAAATCCCTGAATTGTTACACTCAATCCCTAGTGATTGGACTGGATTCTGTATATTAGTTGACCTTCCTATTAACCTTATAAGACTGATGACTGTCAAGCTGTCTTTAGAGCTCTGCTGCTTCTTAACTCTTTAGAGGAGATACATTTCTGGTGATAAAAGAACAAGTAGATTATCATTTAGCGTCAGTTTAAATAGGTTCTTAGTCAAAGCTAGTGTGAGGATGTGCGTTTTCGATACACACATTACAAAAGCACTTGCTCTTTGAAAGAAGACCTGATTTCAACTCAGTAACAGGAACTGTCAGTTACTCAGGGTGCTGATCCCAGTCTTGATATGAAAAAAGCAAAGTCACGGACCGCCATGCTGGACCCGTGATGATGAACTCTCTGCTCTATGAGAGTACCTCATAACATGCGATAATGAGATCCAATAAGATTTTGAGCTCGGGGGCCGAGAGCGCCGCAGACTGATTTGTGAGAAAGGTGAAGAAATTGAGGGTCAGTAATAACTATGAAGGCTCGGAGTATAAGGATAATTTCAGGCTGAATTCCTCAGAGTGGAGGACGGAGAGTACGAATAAATCAGTGACGCACTCGACTAATTCACCTTCGCTATTGGTTAATCTAGACTAATGCCCAGGATATACTGCTCTGATTACAGGGTTTATTCTCTGCCTGTACTGCTGGTTTTGAAGATTCAAGACGCAATAAGAGGTTTCAAAACAACAAAGTCACCAGTGTGTGTGTGGTTTTAAAAAATTTTTTTATTTATTTATTTTTTAATGTGGTCACACAACTAGGTTTATTCTTAATGCTCCTACTACGTGATCCACAGCCACACCGAACGAGCACATACGATTATCCTTGTTCACCCAAGACTGACTTAAAAAGCCATAATATTTCATGGTAAATGAGGCGCGCGCACACACACACACACACACACACAGAGCCCTATAGACTCTAATCAACTCAAAAAAATGCACAATTTAAATGGGAAACAAGCTTCAGTTACATTGTAACTGAATTTGGTTGTCCAGCGCTCTGTGCTTTAATGCTTGGCGTGATGTTCTGAGCAATGTTGCTCGATGGCGTCACGGCAGCTGTGCAGGCGGTTTGGGACACACCAGCGCTTTGCATGGCAGTGCTTCTGTGCTCACTTTGTGGATCCATGGCGTGATGTTACTGACAGCGTCACGGCGGCGGTGCTGGAGATGTGGGACTCGTTTTCGTGCGCCTTTTGGTGGGACTGTGGCTGCTACACCACGGGAATTACATCCTGACCCCTATTTGGTGGACTTTTTACTTAAAATTATTTTTATTTATTTATTTTTTTCCTTGTCTATAATTGTAAAGCATCCTTGGGTTTCTTGAAAGGTGCTATATAAATGTAACTTATTATTATTATTATTATTATTATTATTATTATTATTGTGCTCACTACCATTTCCAGGGGTGCCAATAACAGTGGCACGAGTTTTTGTTGAAAATAATTATTTCTTCATGAGGGACTGGTTTTTCTCTGAATAAATTTATTTCAATTAAAGGTTGGATTTTTCTCATTTTTTCAGCTTGAATCCACCAAAAGGTGGATTTTTAAGGTGAGTGGGTGTATATGCGGAAAAATTTAATGGTAGCTAAAACAGAAAGGTGTCAGCATTAACTTTTTCAGCAGTTTGTGCTACAGTGGCTCCTCTGTGGGATAAGACCATGCGGGTTAGCCTTTGTGCCCCATGCGAATCAATGAGCCTTCGACACCCATGACCCTGTCACCGGTTGTCCTTTGGATCCTTGGACCACTTTTGGTAGGTACTAACCTCTGCATACTGGGAACACCCCACAAGATGTGCCATTTTGGAGATGCTCAGACCCAGTCATCTCACCATCACAATTTGGCCCTTGTCAAAGTCACTCAGGTCCTTACACTTGCCCATTTTTCCTGCTTCCAACACAACAACTTCAAGAACTGACTGTTCTCTTGCTGCCTAATATATCCCACCCCTTGACAGGTGCCACTGTAATGAGATAATCAATGCACTTGTCAGTGGTTATGTCAGTGTTATGGCTGACCAGTGTGTGTGTGTGTGTGTGTGTGTGTGTGTGTGTGTGTGTATATATACACACACACAAGTGCATGCTAAGAAAATTAAACATCACACAAGAAAAATAGACTAGACGCTAAAATGCTTACAAGCCAGTTGATCCAAATAGCTTCCCTATACTCCATTAATTAACACTGAATAATTAATATCCTGTGCTAATGCATTATTAACACAGGATGTTAATTATGACTAAAATATGCAAGGCAAAATGTACAAAAGAAAGGAACGGGTTCATGATGAGTCGTTGTGTTTTGAAATGAGAAACTGTTCACTTGGTAGATTAATCATTCATCCAAGACCTTGCTCAGGTTTTCATTTACTTTTCACCCATCAAGTTCTTCTACAAACGACTGACTTTTTAGCTGAACCAGTAGAAGATAGTTTTTTTTTTTAAGATAGAAAATACCATAAATGTATGGTATGCTTGGACAAGCTGACAAAATGAGACAATACACAGTACTGTGCAAAAGCCTTAGGCACCCTATTTTTTTCCCCCCATACAAACTTTATCAATTTCTATTTTATGACTTCTACATTATCGAGTCAGTACAAAAACATTTTAGAGTCCAAATGTTCGGGTTTTTTTCCAGCACAAAATTAAATGTTACAGAAAAGAAAAGTTTGTATCTGAGCAGCATATTCCATAAGAGAGCACTTTTCAGATTAAAAAAGAAAACATAATGAAGGCTGCTGGGTTTTGGTGCAAAATTAAAGTGTCCAGAAGAACCGTGGCTGGTTCTGTAAGATGCTCAGTAAAACCTACAGCTCATTTCCTTATAAAACTGCACTCACTGTGCCTGAGACCATAATATATATATATATATATATATATATATATATATATATATATATATATATATATATATATATATATATATATTTTTTTAAGCAGAGTCATCTCACACCAAATATTGACTTTGTTTCTTTTATTATGGCTTACTGATTACTGTTTATAGTATTTTTTTAATGCTGAAACATTTCATTTCATTATTTTTGAGCCTTTTTTGGTTGACATTTCTTTGCATGTGCCTAAGACTTTTGCACAGTACTGTGTGCATATTCTATCCACATTCACTGGATATGAGCAATCGCGCACTCTGATCTACTACTCTACTACTAGGATATCAGCTCATACACCGTGACTAGAGAAAAACAAAATGGCGGCTTTGTTATCAAGTATTTAAAAGAAGCAGAAATAGTTAAAAGAATATAGTTTCTCCCACCCCCAGTATCTCCTGCTCCACACTCCAGCCCAGTTGGTGGCAGTAATGCACCTTGTGACGCCCCTCCTTTAGTTGGTTTGACGTATGAGCAGCAACAGAACTTGCTACTGCTTCAAATAGACAAGAGCAAGATTGACCAGCAAACTGAAATAGAAAGATGTAGGTTCGAGCTCGAGACTGAACGCTCACAACAAGACTTTGAACGTGAAAAATTAGAAATTGAGCGCAAGCGCTTACAACTGGTCGAAGAAGGCAAAATGCTTTCTATTGGTTCTGCTGCCGTCGTTCCGGGTAGTTTCGATGTGTTAAGATGTGTACGTCTTCTGCCTAAATTTGACGAGTCAAAGGTTGAAACTTTCTTTAAAATATTTGAGCGCGTGGCCGAGGCTCAGGATTGGCCTGAGCAGGCGCGCACACTTGCTGCAGTGTGTACTGACTGGCAGGGCGCAGGAGGCTTTCTCTGCCCTCAGTGCACCCGAAAGCAAGTTATACGCGTCAGTGAAATCGGTGGTGATGAAAGCTTATGAGTCAGTGCCCGAGGCTTATCGCCAGAAATTTCGTAATATGCGCAAACGCTCAGACCAAACCTATAGTGAATTTGCCCAGGATTTATCCATACAGTTTACTCGCTGGTGCTCCACCACTGAGGTAGGCTCGCAGGAAGATCTTACTAATTTGGTTTTAATTGAGCAATTTAAAAACGGTCTGCCCGACCAGATCGCAATTTATATTAGTGAACGCGATCCCGCAACCCTTCCGGAGGCAGCTAGTCTAGCCGATGATTATGCTTTAGTGCACAAAGCTAAATTCACCGGCTTGTTACTCCTCAGAGCTGACCGTGGGCTGCGCGGGGCTTCGCCCTTCCGCATTAATAGACCTGAAACGCCAGCGAGCAAACCTGAGATTCGTACACCGATTAGGTTGGACCCTAATCGTGTGTGTAATTATTGTTTGGGCAAAGGCCATTGGAAATTTGAATGCCCAGTTTTGAAGGGTAAAGGAAAAAACATCTCAGCTGCTAAACCCTCTATTTTAGCTTCCCCTCTCCCCGACTCGCAAAGCAGTGAGAACCGGCTCAGCATCCAATCAAACTTTTCTCCCTTTATCTTCGACGGGACCGCGGCGCTGAGTTCTGACGGAGAAAGGGTGCTGATTAAAATATTGCGGGACACGGGGTCAGTGGAATCGTTTATTTTGCAGTCTGTTTTGCCGTTCTCGGTGTTGACTGATACTGGCCAAAAAGTTTCCGTGTGTGGTATCAATCTTGATGTGCTCGTGGTACCTTTACATAAGGTGCACCTCACATCAGCTTTGGTTACCGGAGAGGTCGTGCTGGGCGTCCGACCAGCGTTTCCTGTCCCTGGTGTGTCTGTAATTTTGGGCAATGGGTTAGCTGGGGCGAAAATTTGGGTCGATGGGGTATTTCCCGTCATAAGGGCTGACAAATGCGGGCAGTTAAAGCAGTCGGTTCTGGGGAGTGCCGGATCTAACCAAGCCTACCCGTCGGGTGTGGTGACGCGAGCTGCTAAACGTAATGTAACGTAACCCAAGTGACTGGGATAGTAATTTCTTTGACCTGTTACTGTGGTTGCCACATCCCATCCCGTTCAAGCAGTGGGCAGAGGCCCAAAGCCGTGATTCTTCTCTCAAACCTCTTTTTGACAAGGCTTACTTGGACAATAATAACCTGACGCAAGGTTATGTGGTTAAAGACGGTATCCTGATGCGTAAACGCCCATTGCATAATGATTCCATCAGTAAACATGCATGGCAGATTGTGGTGCCATAGTCCTTGCGTCAGGTAATAATGAAAACGGCCCACGATGATGCTGGCCATGTGGGCGTTAAGAAAACGTACGATCGGATCGTCCATCATTGTTACTCGCCTCGAATTAAAAGGGGGGTGGCTAATCATGTCCGTACCTGTCATGTTTGTCAGTTAACAGGAAAACCCAACCAAACACCGAAGCCTGTTCCTCTCCGCCCGATCATAGTCACGCCTCGACCCTTTGAGCATTTGCTGATTGATTGTGTGGGTCTTCTACCACGTTCGAAAACCGGGAGCAGCTATCTGCTGACAGTGATCTGTCAAACCACCCGTTACCCTGCTGCGTACCCGCTTCGCTCGATAACGGCCAAGGCTGTAGTCAGAGCGCTGTCTCAGTTCATTTCAATATTCGGCCTGCCAAAAATAATACAGTCCGATTGCAGAACAAACTTTACCTCCAATATGTTCACCCAGATTTTGCGCCTCTTAAAGATCAAACATAATAAAGCGTCTGCGTACCACCCGCAAAGCCAGGGTGCCCTGGAACGCTTTCATCAGACGCTTAAATCAATGTTAAGGGCAGATTGCGTTGAGCTGGCGCGGAACTGGGAAGACGGCCTTCCCTGGCTGATGTTGGCAGCCAGGGAGGTCACACAGGAGAGTACGGGATTTAGTCCCAATGCTTTAGTATTTGGTCACGATGTGCGCGGCCAACTCTCCGCTTTGATTGATGATGCTCCGGTAGGGCAACGTCCGAAATTACTGGCTGATTATGTCCATGGGTTTAGGCAGTGCTTATACGAAGCCAGTAGGATGGCACAGGTTAAACTGCAGGGTGCACAAGCTAAAATGAAGCGAGCATATGATCGAAAAACAGTGCGTCACGATTTCAATTCAGGAAATCAAGTAATGGTCCTTTTACCAGTCTTGCATTCACCTTTTCAGGCTAAATTTGCCGGTCCTTACAAAGTTGTCAGTAAGGACAGCAATGACAATTATGTGATTGCCACGCCAGATTGGAAAAAGAAATCACAGCTCTGCCATGTAAATTTGCTTAAGCCTTATTTTGTGCGCAAGCACGAATTGGGTGAAAGCAAACCCGTGGTTACAGCATGTCTGTAACAAACTCCCTCCCTGGCTCGTTGGTGGTAGCAACAGGTAGGGGGAGTGAGCGTTCTTCTAGCGGCGGCGAGTCACCTGTCTCTCTTCCAGCGGTGGCAGCGCGGGACACAGCAAGTGCCTCCCCCGGCGTGTTTGGTCAACCTTCCCCGGCGGTGGCAATGCTGGAGGAGGTGGACGTCAATGAACCTGATGACGCGGTTTTGTTAGGGAGACTTAAAGATTCCGAGTCATTAGCTAACCTTCCCCTACTCCTAAGACATCTAAACCCAGAGCAGATCTTTGAATTGACTGCGCTAATAAAAGATTTTCCCACACTGTTCTCCGATACACCTACCCAGACCGGTCATTAGTCATGACATCGATGTAGGTGATGCTCCTCCCGTGCGTCAGTGCTTTTACCGAGTTTTGGGGGAAAGACAGAAAATTCTGGAGCGGGAAGTTCAATATTTGCTGAGGCATGGCTTGGCAGAACCATCCTTTTCTAGTTGGGCATCGCTATGCCTGTTGGTGAATAAATCTGATGGCTCTTATCGATTTTGCATCGACTATAGGAAGCTCAATAAAGTTACTAAAGCTGATTCCTTCCCAATGCCGCGAGTCGACGATTGCGTGGATCAGGTTGGTTCAGCTAAATTCGTCAGTAAATTTGACCTATTAAAAGGGTACTGGAAAATCCCACTGACCAACCGTGCGAGTTAAGTCTCCGCCTTTATTACACCAAGTGGCCTGTATGCTTATAAAGTCATGAGCTTCAGACTGCGTAACGCAGCTGCTACTTTTCAGCGTCTTATGAACCAGGTCATTGAACATCTGGAAGGATGTGCAGTGTACCTGGATGATGTGGTTCTTTATAGCGATACATGGGTGAGCCATCTCGATCGTATTCAACAGCTCTTCACCCGTTTTGCCGAAGCAAACCTCACCGTCAACTTGGCGAAATGCGTCTTCGCCAGGGCGATGGTGACATATTTAGGGAAAATTGTTGGACAAAGTTTGGTACGCCCGGTTCGCGCAAAGGTCATTGCGATTGACGAATACCCTCCACCCATCAATAAAAAAAAAAAAAACTGTTACGGTTCTTAGGCATGATTGGATATTACAGGGGATTCTGTCGTAATTTCTCGTCAGTGGTCGTGACGCTTAATCAAGCAGAGGAAGCCTTTTCTCTGGACGTCTGCGTGTCAAACCGTGTTCGAGGAAATTAAAAACGTCCTTACGTCCGCCCCGCTCTTTGCTGCGCCACAAACGAGCAGACCATTTAAACTACAGGTCGATGCAAGTAATGTGGGGGCCGGAGCCGTCCTGTTACAGGATAATAATCAGGGTGTTGAACAGCCCGTTTGTTACTTCTCTCGAAAATTCAACGCGTACCAATTAAATTATTCGACAATCGAGAAAGAAGCACTTGCTTTGATTTGGGTGTTGCAAAATTTCGAGGTGTATGTTGGGGGTAGTCAAGTTCCCATCGTTGTATATTGTGATCACAACCTGCTGACTTTTCTTCACTCCCTCCAAAACCCCAATCAAAGACTTATGCGCTGGAGCATCTTTCTCCAGCCGTACAACCTAGATATAAAACACATTAGAGGTAGGGAGAATGTGGTAGCGGACGCGCTATCGCGCGCTCCCTCCTCTTAATTCCATCAGTTTTGGTATGTTTCCCTGTCACCTGCTTGTTTTTGTGTCCTCCTTTCCAGGGCCCGGAATGTGGAAGGGCACTTTAAATACAGTGGGTAATTTCGCATTCCTTGCGAATATTCGCAACGGGTAATGGCGGGTGAATGCTTCGTATAACTTTTGATACAAATGTTGAATTTTCAATATTGTCTGTTGCTTATTTGGCTGTATAGTCACTGGTGACGGTTGGGTGTTAAAAGTGGTAATTCACTTTTGGTGTGAAAATACCATTTTGGAATGGGTGTTTTATTTAAATAATGGTTTAAATGAAAGGACAGCTACTTCTTGGCTGTATTGACTTTCTGCTTTATGGATCAAATGTGAAACCTAGAAGGTTTCTCTTATGCGGGGAGGTGTGATGCCCCTCCTGGGCTGCCTTCATGTTTTCTGTCAATCTTCCCTCATATTCGGTTCAGCGCGCTTGGGGGCGGAGTTTCCTAATTATGACTGAGGTGCAACACCGGCGCGCAGGTGTGCCCTGGTGTTTTAAGGAGCAGCTCCTGCAACTACAAGAGACCTCATTTTGTTTTTTGATCATCCAACGCGCATGTAGCATACCTCACTTCGTAATATAATTGACAATTCCCCACTTAACTTGGTTTGAACTTGCAATTCTGTTAAAATAAATAGTTCTTACGAACGTATTTGGTTCTCCTCGCCTCCCTTTATTGTCGTGGTTTCCCCTAGGCCATGACACACCTTTAAGTTGGTTTGCCAACCGCCAAAAAAACCCTAAAGAAGAACAAAAAAAAAAAAAAATGGTGGCGCGTGCTACCGAACAAGCCGAGGACGAAATAAAAACTACTCGAAAACAAAACCCCAAAAAACAACAAAATATGGAATAATTGTTATATTCCATGTATTTGATGGTAAGAACATATCTTTATTTTTCAAGAATTATTATTATCAGATAAAGTGCTACTGTCCTTTTGTTTACATCCTAAGTGGAAATGATTTTGCTGGGCGTTTTGTATAAAAGTTTTTATTTATCGAATTTGCAAAAAATAAAACAGCTATTCTGCTCGATCTCGTCGTACATGGACTGTAGACAACTCGGTGCTACGCGCCTCGTCGGCCATCAGCTCATGTACAACCCGATTTCGTGGAATAACTTATGTATAAATAAAGATAAAGAATATGAGAGCAACACCCCTGAAATGTAATGTGTTCCTGTACTTTGGCACCATTTTCTCCGGTACCAATATGACATTCCCTGCTGTTTTCCATCAAATGTGATTTTTAGTCTAAACAAAGTGAGGTAATGTGTACTAAAGGGTGCTTCACAATACAGAGCATGTCATCTATAATCAACTTATTGACTTTTCATTGAATTGCAGCCCTGGTCCTGACCTCACGGTATGAATCACACACAGCTTTAATGCCTTGGAGGACCTCACAAACCCCATCAGACGAATCTGTGCATATCCACTTGACTTGACTTACTTCTATCAGTGAAGAGTGAGCCAGACTGAGATCAATAAAGACGGCGGAGAGCGGATATTACTCACTGGTAGTGCACCCATGAGGGCCCTAGCGTCTTCTTAAATTGAGACAGGCCCACGATGTCGATGTAGATGAGCTCCACTACTTTGTCACCTTGTGTGGGACAGCTGGACTTGTTTCCCATCACCTTCCTCATGATCCTGCGGACAGACAGACAGAATGGTGGAGGTTATGAGAACGTCTCGTCGACAGTCTCTTACTGTGTGTGTTCACTCTGATGTGAGATCAGATGGAGAGAAGATCTAATTAATGGTTCATAAGGTGTGTGTAATTGTGTTATGTGATATTTGCCTAGGGACAATATTTGTAATATTTGCCTAGGGACAACGGATGAAAATGAGCAGTTATGCTAACTCCGGCGTCTTTACACTATGTATTTATACTAATGTTCATTAAGATGTAATGTCCCTATCAAACAAACCAATAAAATAAAAATAAATATTTCCAAACACAATTGATTATGAGTGCTGTGTGTGTGCGCTCACTCTTTAAGCTCAGCGATGGAGGCTGAAATGCGGATGTCGTGGCCCAGCAGATATAAAGTGGTGATGAGGTCACTCCACTGCACCAGCTCCCCCAGTGGACCCCCGCTGAACGCATTCTCCGCTATCTTGAAGCCAGACTCCTTTGTCAGAAGGCCCAGGTGCACAAGGATCTAACACGCGCACACACACACACACACTTCCTTATTAGTTTTTAGCCTTGTACATACACACAGGTCCGTTTGTGCGTCATCACTGAATACTTGTCCTCAAAAAAAAGAGGAGTGCGTGTGTGAGAGAGAGAGAGAGAGAGAGAGAGAGATGCTTCTTATTACTCATCATAACGATGGTCACTGAAATACTTGCTTCTGGCTGCCTGGAAGGTGTCTATTATTTATTTTGAATACCACAGTGTTAGTTTTAATCACAGCAGCTCTGATGATCGTTCTAGTTGCAAGGCAAATCACAGGTGTGTGTTCATTTTAATACGTAATCCTTTCTATATTATCAACTTACACTAGTGTTACAGTAACGTTTTCTATTTATAGCAACTGTAATGTAATTGATAACCAGAACACTCTCATTTCATGGATATTTCTAAACATTTAATGTAACTTTAGCGGTTAAAAACTATGACCGGACTTTCTCTGGTGTATTAAAAATTTGAATCGCTGGCTAACTGCTGCTGTATAAGAGGAATAAAATACTTCCGGACATGCTGTTTTTGGAAAATATTCCAATTCCCACAGAATATCAGTGGGCAAGTGAGAAAAATAAATCAAATGCTCTTGATACTATGTAACCATGACAACAGACAGAAAGAACAATTTTGACTCGAATATTTACTCTTCGTTATCGCTACTGACTGCACTTCTGGACAATGGCGTATTAGGGCGATTGCAGGTTAAAAAAACATGGAGGTGGGGAAGGGGGTAATATTCTGAGAAAAAGTTCACAATTTCTTTGATTAAAGTCGCAAGTTTACGAGAAACAAAATAGTGGCTTTTCTTTGTCAAAGAACCACACGCCAATAAAGACAGAATGTCTGATAACTCTCGGCTCAGCTCTTTTACAGTAACAGAGATTTGGGCAAATGGGAAGAATTCACAGACTGAAATTAACAGGAAACTGTTCTCGCACAAAAACGATACATTTATAAACAGCTAAGACAATAAGAGTGCTCTGAGAGCACGATATCCCCCCCGGCAACTATGCTATAACTCTGGTAACATATGACTGAATTGAACAAAATTGCACGATGCATATTTCCAACATATAACAAAGGATCCGGTCAAGTTTCGTGAAATTCCTCCAAAAATTGTGAGAGGAGGTGGTTCCAGAAGGTGAGTACCCTTCCTAGGACAGACAGACGGACATCGCCACGACATAATCCCTCTTTGGGTCTTTCGGCCAGCGGGGAATAAAAATTGTGAGGGAAGTTGATTTCAGAAAGCAAGCACACCTTGATGAAATTGCCAATGCACTAGTTTGTTAATAATCAAGGGCATAATTCGGGTAAAATTTGCCCAAATTAAACGAAATTTCAATATGCGTATAACTGTCATATAACAAAGCCTTTTGCCAAGTTTGGTGAAATTCCTCCACAAATTGTGAGAGGAGTTGATTTCAGAAGAATGTACACCCTCATGAAATTGCCAAAGTACAAGTTATTTAATCAAGGGTTAAAACTCTGGTAAAATTTTCACAAACGAAATTAAATCGCAATATGCGTATTACAGTCATATAACGAGGCCTTTTACCAAGCTTCGAGAAATTCCTCCCAAAATTGTGAGAGGAGTTGATTTCAGAAGGTTAGCACCCTTCCTGGAACGGAGTGAGGGAGGGAGGGACGGACAGACGGAAATCGCCACGATATAATCCCCCTTTGGGCCTTTCAGCCAGCGGGGCATAAAAAAGGATACGGAGAAACAAAGCTTTGTGGTTTACACACTCATCTCCTGATGCACCCAGGATGCGTAACAATCACATGCTTCCTGTGGCTGCAGTGCATTCTGAGAAACAGAGTTTAGGAAGAAAGACTGCATTTCCTATAACCCTCGGCTCAGCCATGGCATTTGTGGTACGATGACATTGATCTGGCCTTGCAAAGTGAAGTGATGTGACTACTTGACAAAATAAAACACCACTGTTTTCTCCCACCCTCAGCCCATGAGTTTTGTTTCTTGAAAATTTGTGACTTTTTTTCTCTCGTAAATTTTCGACTTTAATCTCAGAAATTGAGTTTTTTAATTGAAATATAATACATTAATTCCCCCAAATCTCCATAATTTATTTTTTTTTTTTACCTACATTGGCTCTAAAACACAGTTGTAAAATTAATGCTGTACTTCAAACATATTACTTAGAGTAAATAAAGGAACTGTACTGTATTAAAACTACAGTGCATGAGTGCAAGTCAATAAGAACAAAATGAGACAATGCTATCCGAGATGTAACAACAACTCTGGCCTGTTGATATGAGTTACGGTTGATTTCCACAATTATTTTCAGACACCACAAGAACCCCTTGCTCAGGAGTTAAAATGCGTGGTCTCAGATCGCTTAATTACGACGTGCTTATTTGCAACACCAGTCTGTTTTTCTTCGCTTTGCTGTGTCTGTCGTCCTTTTATTTATTCTCTTATTTATTACTTCTTCCTTGTTTGTTTCTGTCAGTCATTCTCTGGCTTCTTTAATACGTTTGTATGGCGAGTCTACTATTCTGTTGCAGGCTGTGAAACTCTTCAATCTTAAAGAGTTTCACAAGATTGGCAGATAAATTGGCAGAATTATTACAATTCTGCCAATTTTCAGGACACCTGCTTTTATCATCAGAATCATGGTTCATGACCTGAGGTCAAAGTCACTAGACACGAGCCTCGTCCTCGTCTCATCACTCAACTGTTCTGACCGATTTAGTCACATCGGTTAATTGAATGTAAATATTTTAAAGTGTATGTAACGCCTTATTGTAATGCTTTAAAATGAATATATATCATTAGTAATGATCAAGATGAATTAATAAAACGAGGGAAAAATAATAATTATTTTATTATCAAGCACAAAACTATCGATAAATTGCGGCTTCTGGAAAAAGGCAGCCTTGCCCCAGGGCTAATCTCGCATGACGTCATGCGTGGAACCGCGGTTATCTGGGTCATTTTGGCTCATCCGACTCCGTGTTTGTTCACTTGCTGAAATTGGATATTGTTGTAAAAATCTTACAAAAATAATGATGTGAAAGCACGGCGTTGTGTTTGGATGTTCAAATTTATATACGACAGGATATTCAGTTGACGAGTTTCCGAGAAATGACACTAATCTAAAGCGACAGTTTGTGCAAACGAAACAGGCAGATTTCATGTCGCCTACTAATAATTAATCTGATTCATCAAGTATTCACCACCACCACGACATGGGAATTATTGGAGCAAAAAATTTAATAAATAACACTCGATCTGACATTTGGACAGTTTGTTGATTCCCCTATTATCACCATGTTTTCTTTCAATAATTACACTGAATACGTGTACATTTTAAAGACTATATTTCTGCATTTATTGTGGTACATGTAAATATTTTCCCTATATTTTGCAGCAGCCAGCTTAGAATAAAAAAATAAAAATAAAATCCACAAACCAATCTGTTTCTCCAATTCTCTCTGGCTGGTGGTGCACTATTGGCAGTGAGCGGGACTGTCGTGAACTGGCATCTGTTTCTGGTCTTGGGGGCTTGAAAAGATAACCATTTACTCTGGAATATATTTGATAATCATCTGCTCCTTCGTCCGACATATAAGAATTCCGAGCACTATCAGAATTCTTTCCAAAATGTGATTCCATATCAAGACTGGTCTAGCCACTGGTGCGCACGGGAACGAAACTGATACCTGAATTGTTACACGTGTGACGTCACGCACCCCTCTGGGATCTTCCAGTTCAGTCTCGGCAGATTCTGTGAAAATCGGATGATCTTATTGATTTTCCATTAATTTATGGCCTTTTGGATCAGCTATGGTTCGAAAACACATGGTCAATCAACATAGACTGTTGCTTTGTACAAGGAAAAAAAAGTGTGCTTTAGGGACATTACATTCACTTTAAAACATTTCCCTGATCCATCCTGATGCCCTATTTCTGGCTAAAGTCTCATCCTGTGGAGGATGGCACCATATGGATGGCTGAAAGACACTTAGAAGATGGTTCTGGTCACTTACAATTTTGCTGTGATGGCTGAGGACTACAATCTTTCGGACTACAGTTGTCATGAACAGTTTTGCACTCAAGTCTCCATCAATGAACAGTTTATAACTTCAATAAAATAGACTTCATGTTAAAACTATAATTAATTTCCCAGTTACACAGTTGTACTTTGCGACTATATAGGACACGGTTATAGAAGCGAGTTATGTATAATCACACTATTGGTTATCACCCAAGTGACGATGGGTTCCCTTTTGAATCTGGTTCCTCTCAAAGTTTCTTCTTCATGTCTTCTCAGGGAGATTTTTCCTTGCCAGTGCCGCCATTACCTGGGTAGCTTTCTTTCAGCCCAGAAATATTGCGAAGAAAAGAAATATGTCACTACATGATGCAGAAAAACTAGTTCATGCTTTTATTACCTCTAGGTTGGATTATTGTGATGCCTTACTATCCGGATGTTCCAATAAGTGCATAAACAAGCTCCAGTTAGTTCAAAATGCATGAAGTATGTGATAATTAATAGATAATGAAGCTATATGGAATTTCCTGGTTACACAGTTAGAGAAGCAAGTTATTTATAATCACACTATCTGTTATCACCCAAATGAGGATGGGTTCCTGTTTGAGTCCAGTTCCTCTTAAGGTTTCTTCCTCATATTGTCAGAGAGTTTTTCCTTGCCACCATCGGCACAGACTTGCTCATCAAGGACAGATAAATACATTTATCTGGAGCAAAATTAGTTCATACAGTGGGGCAAAAAAGTATTTAGTCAGCCACCAATTGTGCAAGTTCTCCCACTTAAAAAGATGAGAGAGGCCTGTAATTTTCATCATAGGTACACTTCAACTATGAGAGACAGAATGGGGGAAAGAATCCAGGAAATCACATTGTAGGATTTTTAATGAATTAATTGGTAAATTCCTCGGTAAAATAAGTAGTTGGTCACCTACAAACAAGCAAGATTTCTGGCTCTCACAGACCTGTAACTTCTTCTTTAAGAGGCTCCTCTGTCCTCCACTCGTTACCTGTATTAATGGCACCTGTTTGAACTCGTTATCAGTATAAAAGACACCTGTCCACAACCTCAAACAGTCACACTCCAAACTCCACTATGGCCAAGACCAAAGAGCTGTCAAAGGACACCAGAAACAAAATTGTAGACCTGCACCAGGCTGGGAAGACTGAATCTGCAATAGGTAAGCAGCTTGGTGTGAAGAAATCAACTGTGGGAGCAATTATTAGAAAATAGAAGACATACAAGACCACTGATAATCTCCCTCGATCTGGGGCTCCACACAAGATCTCCCCCCGCGGGGTCAAAATGATCACAAGAACGGTGAGCAAAAATCCCAGAACCACACGGGGGGACCTAGTGAATGACCTGCAGAGAGCTGGGACCAAAGTAACAAAGGTTACCATCGGTAACACACTACGCCGCCAGGGACTCAAATCCTGCAGTGCCAGACGTGTCCCCCTGCTTAAGCCAGTACATGTCCAGGCCCATCTGAAGTTTGCTAGAGAGCATTTGGATGATCCAGAAGAGGATTGGGAGAATGTCTCATGGTCAGATGAAAACAAAATAGAACTTTTTGGTAAAAACTCAACTTGTCGCGATTGGAGGAGAAAGAATGCTGAGTTGCATCCAAAGAACACCATACCTACTGTGAAGCATGGGGGTGGAAACATCATGCTTTGGGGCTGTTTTTCTGCAAAGGGACCAGGACGACTGATCCGTGTAAAGGAAAGAATGAATGGGGCCATGTATCGTGAGATTTTGAGTGAAAACCTCCTTCCATCAGCAACAGCATTGAAGATGAAATGTGGCTGGGTCTTTCAGCATGACAATGATCCCAAACACACCGCCCGGGCAACGAAGGAATGGCTTCGTAAGAAGCATTTCAAGGTCCTGGAGTGGCCTAGCCAGTCTCCAGATTTCAACCCCATAGAAAATCTTTGGAGGGAGTTGAAAGTCCGTGTTGCCCAGTGACAGCCCCAAAACGTCACTGCTCTAGAGGAGATCTGCATGGAGGAATGGGCCAAAATACCAGCAACAGTGTGTGAAAACCTTGTGAAGACTGACAGAAAACGTTTGACCTCTGTCATTGCCAACAAAGGGTATATAACAAAGTATTGAGATGAACTTTTGTTATTGACCAAATACTTATTTTCCACCATAATTTGCAAATAAATTCTTTAAAAATTAGACAATGTGATTTTCTGGATTTTTTTTTCTCATTTTGTCTCTCATAGTTGAGGTATACCTATGATGAAAATTACAGGCCTCTCTTATCTTTTTAAGTGGGAGAACTTGCACAATTGGTGACTGACTAAATACTTTTTTGCCCCACTGTATGTTTAACGTCTTTATTTTACTGTAAAGTTGCTTTGCGACAATGTCTGTTGTTAACAGCGTTATACAAATAAACTGACGACTAAAATTTTGTGCAAGAATGAGTGAAAACACTTGCAAAACCACTGTGGGTGTTGACCGCCGGTATCTAATTAGTCACACATCTGTTTCACTATGGCATGTAGTGAAACCAAAAATGTCTTCAAATCATGATTAAAATCACACTCTGTTCAAAAGGTTTAGATATCTGTAGACAGAATCTTTTTTTTTTTTTTAAATTGAGGTATTTGTTATACCAGCTCCTCCTTAGCGAGGTTAGGAAGTAGACAAAAACAAGTTGTGCTGAGTAGACATATCAAAGTATATTACTAGCCAGGTTTCCATTGCAGTTTTTCACAAAATCAAAGCAATATTTAAAAAAAATTTGACATAATTGTGAATGGCTTATGTTTCTACAAACACGTTATGCGATTTATGCTTGGTCACACATTGGCGTTTTGGCCTTGCGTATATACGGCGTATCAGGAAACATGGCAGTAAGAAAGGAACGTCACAGCATCGGCAGCTTACGTATGTAGCTAATACTCTAGGATGCGTAACACGATCTCCTTGTACGCCAGGGTGCGGCGTATTTTTAAGTCCGCACTTAAAAATCCGTAGCAGCTTTGATAAGTCATGTGTACGCCGTAAAAATGAAAGCTACACAGCAGGAACATTGATCAAACATCTATTATGCTGTGAGAATGCTTTAGTTGACATGTCTGATGAGGGTTGGCTGGGTGGATGTGGCTGATGTCTTCGCTCTTCCCTTGCACTTCTTGGGTCCTGACTTCTTCTGGTATGGACATTTCTACACGTACCAACTAGATGCCTTACTGCAAGCATTAAATGTATCCACAAACAGGGACTGAGATCATGTGCTGACAACTACCGAGGTCTAAGTATCATTGCTACCCTATCCAAAGTTGTATTGGGGATCATTGTGGAGAGAGCTCAGGAGGCATATGAGCACATTCTGCTACCATCACAATTTGGATTTCGGTCAAACAGGTCAACGTGTGATGCCATCTTCACTCTACGCCAAGTTCTCGAAAAGTCAAGTAAATCAGGAACCCCACTGTTCATAGCTTTTGCGGACCTGAAAGCAGCGTACGATTGGATACCATGCGACGCTTTGATGAAATGCCTTGAAATCCAACTGAAATCACCCGTTAGGATCAGTCCTATGTGCTCTATACACCTGCACAAAAGCGTTTATCAAACGGACAGCTCGACTATTTGACACATTAGTTGGATGCCGACAAGGTGCTCTGGAATCCCCTTCCATTTTCAATGTGTACATGGACGTTGTTGTTAGAACTGCCCACCATGAAATACTGAAAGCGTACCCAGACACTGGCTTCAAGATCAAATATTGTATCCCAAGTGAGGTGTCGCAACGAGAACTTCATAAGAAAGTGTGAGCAAATCGGAAAAATCGGATAACAGAACTTCCATATGCTGATGACCTAACCATTTTTGCAGAATCCATTGAGGAGCTTCAAAAATGTTCTGCAGATTTATGCCAACACTTTCACTCGCTTTGGATTGCAAACGTCCTCTGTTAAGACGGAGACGATGGCCTTTAATGTGGATGAGGAGGTGAAAAGTAAGGAGTGTCTCATTTGCCTTGGTGATAACAAGATCAAAAAAATGTCCGTAGCTTTAAATGCCTTGGATATACCATCATGACCTCTGGTGACAATTCTGCATTCCTTGGTACTAGGATTGGAGCCGCTTTTCAAAAATGGAATGAGCTTAAGCACATTCTAACTGACCATCTATCAACTAAAGTTCCTCACAGCATGTGTTCGATCAAGGCTGTGTTGTACAGTGTACAGGCATGGCAGTTAAATGCATGAGAAAGGAGTAAAATTGAAGAAGTTGTATGGCATGGCCTCCTCCGTAAAATGGCAAAAGGTGGATTTAAGCTCAAAAATGCACCCGATAGAAACAATCAAGAAAAAGATATCAAGGGAGAGATAGACTGCAGCTTTGAAATATCAAATGCAGAACTACGTGAGAAAGCAAAGGCCCTTCCCATTAAACTATTCTGCCATAAACAGCAATTAAGATATATTACATACATGTCGTATGGGCAACGATGAACTCCCAAAACAACTGTTGTTCGACACAAGATCTTCTAAGTGGTCAAAATTTGAAAAACTTTTGGGTTTAGACACAGAACAGATAAGACGTACAATGATGGATAAATCAGGCTTCTTGCAACTGCCTGATAGGATTCTTCCGACCAAGACAGAAGCACCCTAAGGAGGACACTCCACAAAGGCAATATGATGATGATGATTTGCTAACACGATGCTTTCTTGACAGTGACAAATGACAACGAACGTCCCCTTTTACACCCACCTGTGAATGCCGCAGATACACCGCAGCAACGTCACACGCAAGAATGAAACGCCACGCCAACGAAATGGTTACACCGCAGCAATGCATCATACGCCATGCATACACCTCAGTACGCCATAACTTTATGTCCCTTGAACTCCATACAAGCCACAGGAACGTACACAGTGTATGTGTGACGTCACAGGACTTTAATTTTGGACAAAATACGCCTCATTTCTTGCCGTTTGACCCACACGACGCTTACGTGGCAAGATATGAGACGGTGTGATAGTAGCCTACGGCTGGGTTTTCTGCTCTTGTGACAGAGAGCATTCTTTTTTTTCCCAGAAATGACTTAAATGTGGAAAAAAAAAATAGGTTTCCATTTCAACTTTGCGAAGTATTGCTTTAAGGAACCAACTTAAAAACCAACTTATGTGAGCAGAAATTTTTTTTTTTTTGGACACACATCAACAGTTACATAGTTCAAAATTCTGACACGCTCCTGCACTGCCATACATGTAAATATTTTGTTCATATAGCCTCAACCCATGTGTGTTAATTAAACTATAATTAGAATCATACTTTTAAAGAAAACCCTTACAACTGGATTACTTTCTCTAACACGGTGACATCATTACAGTGTTCAGATACTCTTCTTTGATCGGTTGGTTTGATGCTTTCATTTTGTTCATTGCTCAGTTGCTTCACTTATTTCTTGTGCTCATATCATCCTTCCTGTTTTTGTCCGTGTGCGTTTGCTCTTTCCTCACATCTTCTAGCTAACTAAATAAAGCTAAGACAGAAAATATTGCACCGTGTTACATAACAGTCAGTATTGGGAAATGTGTGTGTGTCTGTTCAATCCAAGTTCAGTGCTGAAGGCTGAGATGATGCACCACGAACATATCATTTTCAGCTAAGAGCTGCTGATATTGGATTCAGATCAGGTGTCCTTTCAGCGAGGGATTTAAAAGGAGAGAATAAAGCGTGATGCGTCGGACGGAGAACGAAAATCATATCACAGCAATTAACTTTGCGGTCACATCAGGTTATGATGGCTTCCAGAAGGTTCTATGGACCAAATCTTTGGTTTGGAGTCACGGTAGAAATTAGTTGATTGGAGAATTGTGGTCATCACATTTCTGCACACACACACAGTTTAATTTAGGGCTCAATTGTTCAACACTTCCACATCAGGCAGTCTGTGTGCGTGCGCGTGTGTGTGTATTTGGGTGGTTGCCACGGTGGTTGGCTGCAGGTGAAAGAGAAGAGTCTCATCGCACACACTCTCGAGGGGAAAAGAGTGTTCTGGATGCCACGCGCATGTGCTTGTCTCTCGGCACGACACGTGTGTGAATTATTTAGCAGAGTGTGCATTATTTAAAACTGGCAGGTACATGCCACAATGGCTTTTCCGTGTTCCTTTCCGAATAACGTGCTGAACAAAGCACCAAAACAGACCTTCCTAAAACAAATACTGAAACAGAATCAGGATAAGACACTGATACACTGTTTATGCTGAAGCGGAGGTGTTTAGGGAATTGCTCATCCCTTGAGGGGGAAGAGGAACACAGAACAGAGGAGACGAGAAGGCAAGGAATGAGAGATGTGGGGGAAAGAGAGTAAGAAGAAAAAGAACCAAAAGATATGGGAGAAGGAAGGAGATGAGAGGAAGAGGGGAGGGAGAGAAGAAAGGAGGAAAAGACAGGAGGGTAAAGAAAGTCAAAAACAAGAAGAAGAGAGGAAAGGATAACGGAAAACAAAAAGAAAATAAAACGGAAAAGGAAAGGAGAACGGAGAGGACAAGAAAAGAAACGTTAGAAGAGGAAAAAAAACAGGAGGAATAAAAAAAAAATAGAGAAAGGATACAGGACACTTCGTCCAACGACCATTTCGTCCAATAGTTAAGACATTTCGTCCAAAGCCTTTTTCATACGCACTATCAGTTATTTTATATTTCAGGTATTTGTTTGCCCGAAATAAAAGGAATTCTCAACAGAATTTGACCGAAGCAAAACACATTTTTGCGGTGTGTAGTTTAACCACCCGCCAAACGCGAGTTGTGAAATCTAATGGCGAGTAAAGATCACCCCAGACTCGCCTTTCTCGGTGATGGGTTCCTACCTCGTATTCATGTAAAATCCAAGAAATAATCGACAAAAACCCCTTCCTCGCGCAGGACTCTCGGGTGCACTCTGGACTGCGCGCGCCTTATTAAAGGGGAACTGAAGTCATTTTTAAACTTGCTTTATTTCTTAATTAACGTGTTATTCAATTACGTTTTTGGTTTTAGTAACCTTATATCGTGACTTGTATTGGCAGCTAACTGCAATTAAAATATTATACTTATCGGCCTGTTCGGTTTTTAGCCATGTTGAATGTAGATCGTTTGGTCCACGGCAGGCACCACTTATCCACACGATCCTCACGAGACTTGTGCGAGACTTCGAAACGTGAAGTGTCAGCCAGGTGTCAGTGCTGCCATTTTGAAAACTGTTTTCCAAACGAAATATCGCACAAAAACGAGTTTAAATGACGATTACTGCCTACTTTTTTCAAACTTTCCTGATTGCTATCAAAACAAACAAAACTTCCGGCTTGATTACATCAGCATTCGAAAGAAGGCGCACGCGTCATTTGACTACCCCGTGTCCGAAAACGCTCCCTACCCACTATATAGGGCACTATATAGTGAGGATGCCATTTTGTAGTGCTGTCTGAAACCTTAGTGAGGATTATTTACACCCTATATAGTGCACTCAAAGTATCCCACAATGCATCACGAAAAGAAGTGTACAACGATGGTCACTAACCAAAGCAATATATCCCATCGACTGCGGTCGCACTGAAAGCAATCAAATTAAAAGTCTCAAATTTGATTTAATAAAAGGCAGTGAAGAAAGGATTCAGACTTGATTGAAAAAATCTGAAAGATGCAGGTACTTCGTATTTATTAATGTGGGAAATGCGCTCAGTATAATATGTATTCATCACAAAAATACATGCATGTATTTATTATTTTGAAAACCCACCAGCTGACTGATCTGGCACGTTTTAATCGTGCGACAGTAATGATGTAAATACCAGGGCGACGGACTAGAGTCCGAAAGTGTTTTTTCATTTTACCAATGAACTCACTATATAGTCCTCTATATGGTAATTCCCTACATACTGAGTAGGTAGTAGTGAACGAGTGAGTGATTTCGGACACAGGGAACATTGGCAGATGTTGGTCACTTTGATTTCTGCTGTACGTTTTACTTCTGTCCTACGATGTCTCGCACAGGTCTTGACGAATCTTGTTTACGACCATTGCTTTGACTTTTGGACTGATATATTACACAGCATATTTCAAACACTCATAACTTGCTATAGCAGTGACAAAATAGCGATCAAAAATGCATTCCTATATTTAATAAAATGAGAAATAAAAGTTTGATAAGAAAAAAATTTGCTTTCAGTTAGGCCTCTTGCGATATTCGATATACCGGCTTATCGTACGGTAAATGAAAAACTCGGTAATTTTTTTTTTTTACCGTGATTTTGCCATTTACGAGCTGTACATCTACATAGGGAAGCCACCAGAGTATTAGCTTGACCCATTGACTGAATAAAACACTGCTCTGTTTTCTGTCGTCTCACGCGGCTCTCTGCCAGAGGCGGGGCCTCCCAGCATGCAACAGTTATCCAGCCAGGGTATCCACTGAATGGGGAAGAGACAAGAACACGTTGCTCCGTTGGACAGACCATAGGTGTAGAGTTAGGTATGGACATGTCCCTACCAATATCAAATTATGGCTGATATGTCCCTACCAATATTTCTGATTTAAGAAAAAAAAAAAAATCACGCTCTGTGCGTGGTACACAAATGGTTACTGTAGGTTTCCACTGGGCGAAACACCACGCAAAATTCACTCTGGGGGCATGGTTGCAAAAACAGCAAGCATGTTTGGCTACCATATCAATTAGCAAGTGCGGTTGCAGTGCAGTGCTAGCTAGCAAACTGTCCTTGAGGAATGTAACGTTAGATAAGCTCGTAAAATGAATCAGTTAACAAGTTTGTATTCAGTGTGTAAAAACGACAACATATGAATACGACTTTTTCTAAGTTTGTGTGGCATGTAAATAACAATCCGAGTTGATACTGACAACAACTGGTGTTCAATAAGGTCACAAAGACATTATTAAATCATATCAAATTGTGCTAATGTTGGCTAATATTGCACTGAGTCTTGCTTGTGAAGTGCCTGCAAACTTTAGCAGCCTGCTAACCCTTAATCTGAAGTGCTTCATTTAAGAACCCTGACCGAGTTCGTGTAACATGACACATGTAAACAACAACCCGATGGTGATGTGGACATTGTTCGTGGCCCAGACACCTTTTAATCAAATAAAACATTTTCACGTAATCAGCATAACAGCCTCCGCCTTCTTGATCAGAAATTTTTGGTTACTCCCGTCTCTTTTTTGAAAACGTCACATACCGAGTACATACATACGCTGAACTGATTGGTTTTCGAGGAGGTTCATTGGAAAGTGGTAGGCAAAAAACTTCTCTGTAGAACCCTGTCACTCCCTCCCCTCTCCGCTCTGGGCTCAAGAAGACAATAAAAGGGCAATAATATAAGAACAGCCAATCAGAATTCAGATACGTTCTGTTACCAAGTAAAATTGTAACCTTTCAATGTGTCAAAAAAGTTCTAGAGCCCTCGTCCTGTTTTACCATTAGATCAATCACATATCAGCTTAAACTAGCATTCTAAAACTAGTTAAAGATCACACGGAAGCGAACCTACTCCCCCTGCCAGCCTCATGGAACAGTGTTTAAGGCTCTGTATGTGTTTTACTTCCATTTATGAGGGAAAGGAACATACACCCTCCCGACAGTCAATGCGTTATTCATTTGTAAAACACATTTGCAAATTGGTAGACTGAGTTAATCATCACATGCAAGATTTGCAATTAATCAAATGAACTGCATATTATTATTATGCATGAATTACTACAGTTCTGAACTTCAAATGTTAAAAGTCTGGACTTTGGAGAGATGATGGAGACTCTTTTGGTGGAACACAACAGAGCAAAATATTGTGACCCTCTAATGTTGACCTGAAGTTGGTGCCACTGGGGATTGACATTGGGTTTTTGTCCCCACCAATGTTAATACCAAACCTACGCCCTTGCCTACATATTATCTCATTCTAATTGTTACTTTTATCCAAATGACAGTTGGCAATACGTTGTTACTTTGCACTTTTTGTTTATCTGGGTGCTAATGTTTGAGAAACTGGATTGGCAGAATGTTGCCTGTGAAGAAAAGAATGTCGTTTATTACCCTGTGCC
Source organism: Neoarius graeffei (assembly GCF_027579695.1). Classification (NCBI taxonomy): domain Eukaryota; kingdom Metazoa; phylum Chordata; class Actinopteri; order Siluriformes; family Ariidae; genus Neoarius; species Neoarius graeffei. The sequence goes on from NC_083595.1 coordinate 14,068,248, forward strand.
AAGTTAATATTTACTTAAGTGCAATTTTCAAGAGCCATAGATTGTATTTTATTTATTGTTTTTGTTGTGAGTGGTTTTGTTTGATTGCCGTTTTATTTCTTTAGGTTATGTATTTATATATTTTTTATGTTCCACTGTTGAATTGAATAAGTTGACTTAATTAAAACGTTTACTGTTCTTTGAAAGGGTGCATTTGAACGATCATTATTATTAGTATTATTACTAGTGGCATAAAATTGTCTTGAAAAGACATCAACAATAATATCGTTTATCGCAATAATTTCTGAGACTATATATCGTCCAACAAAATTTGTTATCTTGACAGGCCTACTTTCAGTTATCCTTTAAGACTGGCTATATGATGAATTAAACTGCTTCACTGGACTCAAAGCTCCGAGAGCAGCCTGTAATGGTAAGGTAATGGTAATGTAATGTAATGGTAATTTGCCTTACAGAAATGTTTTCTGCTTCGGTCAAATTCTATTGAGAATTCTTCTTCAGGACTGGTTTAAAAATGTACAGCGATTTGTCGCACATATTGTCACCTCACTATCATTAGGCACGTTTCCATTTATTATGGGGAGATGCAGTCATAAACCTGCTTAATGCACTCCTTAAATGATTTATGGTTTGTTTATCTCTCGATCTTGTCGCACATATCGTCACCACATAAAATAATTGATAGTGCGTATGAAAAAGGCTTTGGACGAAATGTCTCAACTAATGGATGAAATGGCATTGGACAAAGTGCCCTGATCCCTACAGAACGAGTACAGAAGCAAAGAAAAGACGAGATGAAACAGGAAAAAAAAAAAAACATGAGAAAAGAAGGAATGAGAAAAAAGGAGAGAGAAGGGAAGCATGATGAGAGCAGAAGTGGCTAGTGAAAGCAAAGAAAAAAAAAAGATGAGAAGAAACTCAGACACAATTAAAAAGACATGTCACCTTCCCTGTTCTTAAAAGATGAGAAGCTAAGGAATGAGACAAGATGAAACAAGTAGGTGAGACGAGAAAGAAAAAGACAAAACAAAAATGAAAAAAAAGAAGGAGGGATGCAGGGAAAAGATAAATGTAGAAAGGACAAGAGCAGCACAAAAGTTAGGAGAAGTTGGAAGGAGGTCGGGTGAAGGAAGCAGAAGTGGAGGAGGAGTGCACCTTCTTTCGTTTGCGACTGCGCAGGTCTTGTTTGAGGCTGAGGGAGTGCACGGCGCTGAGCCATGGCTCCTCCATCCGCTTGATCCTCAACATCATCCAGCGGAACTCCTCACGCCGAGACATCACGCGATACAGCTCGTCCAGACTCGTCCGGATCTCCAGCTAAAACACACGTTAGACACAGTCACAATCGGTTTTGCTGTATGACTTATTTCAGTTTTCACTTTCATTGCACTGGATTTCATTATTATTTACAGTGCTCAACGTAAATGAGTCCACCCCCTTTGAAAAGTAACATTTTAAACAATACCTCAATGAACACAAACAATTTCCAAAATGTTGACAAGACAAAGTGGGCAGCACGGTGGTGTAGTGGTTAGCGCTGTCGCCTCACAGCAAGAAGGTCCTGGGTTCGAGCCCCGGGGCCGGCGAGGGCCTTTCTGTGTGGAGTTTGCATGTTCTCCCCGTGTCCGCGTGGGTTTCCTCCGGGTGCTCCGGTTTCCCCCACAGTCCAAAGACATGCAGGTTAGGTTAACTGGTGACTCTAAATTGACCGTAGGTGTGAATGTGAGTGTGAATGGTTGTCTGTGTCGGCCCTGTGATGACCTGGCGACTTGTCCAGGGTGTACCCCGCCTTTCGCCCATGGTCAGCTGGGATAGGTTCCAGCTTGCCTGCGACCCTGTAGAACAGGATAAAGCAGCTACAGATAATGAGAATGAAATGAGATGACAAGACAAAGTTTAATATAACATCTGTTTAACTTATAAAGTGAAAGTAAGGTTAATAATATAAACTTAGATTGCACATTTTTCAGTTTTACTCAAATTAGGGTGGTGCAAAAATGAGTACACCCCACAACAAAAACTACTACATCTAGTACTTTGTATGGCCTCCATGATTTTTAATGACAGCACCAAGTCTTCTAGGCATGGAATGAACAAGTTGGCGACATTTTGCAACATCAATCTTTTTCCATTCTTCAACAATGACCTCTTTTAGTGACTGGATGCTGGATGGAGAGTGATGCTCAACTTGTCTCTTCAGAATTCCCCATAGGTGTTCGATTGGGTTCAGATCAGGAGACATACTTGGCCACTGAATCACTTTCACCCTGTTCTTCTTCAGAAATCCAACAGTGGCCTTAGATGTGTGTTTAGAATCATTGTCATGTTAGAAAAGTGCACAACGACCAAGGGCACGGAGTGATGGTAGCATCTTCTCTTTCAGTACAGAGCAATACGTCTGTGAATTCATGATGCCATCAATGAAATGCAGCTCCCCGACACCAGCAGCACTCATGCAGCCCCACATAAGGACACTGCCACCACCATGTTTCACTGTAGGCACCATGCATTTTTCTTTGTATTCCTCACCTTTGCGACGCCATACAGTTTTGAAGCCATCAGTTCCAAAAACATTTATCTTGGTCTCATCACTCCAGAGTATAGAGTCCCAGTAGTCTTCATCTTTGTCAGCATGGGCCCTGGCAAACTCTAGACAGGCTTTTTTGTGCCTGGGCTTTAGGAGAGGCTTCTTTCGTGGACGGCATCCATACATGCCATTCCTCTGCAGCGTACGCCGTATTGTGTCACGGGAAATAGTCACCCCAGTGTGGCTTTCTCCTGCTTTAGATAACTGCAGTGACCTTGCATGCCGCTTTTCTTCAGCCCTTCTCATCAGAAGGCGCTCCTGTCGAGGTGTTAACTTCCGTGGACGACCTGGACGTCTCTGTGAGATGGTTGCAGTTCCATCTTTCTTAAATTTTTGTACCACTTTTGCTACAGTATTCTGACTGATAAGTAAAGCTTTGCTGATCTGCTTGTAGCCTTCACCTTTGTGGTGTAAAGAAATTATTTTCTTTGGGGAATTCTGAAGACACAAGTTGAGCATCACTCTCCATCCAGCATCCAGTCACTAAAAGAGGTCATTGTTGAAGAATGGAAAAAGACTGATGTTGCAAAATGTCGCCAACTTGTTCATTCCATGCCTAGAAGACTTGGTGCTGTCATTAAAAATCATGGAGGCCATACAAAGTACTAGATGTAGTTTTTGTTGTGGGGTGTACTCATTTTTGCACCACCCTAATTTGAGTAAAACTGAAAAAATGTGTAATCTAAGTTATATTATTAACCTTACTTTCACGTTATAAGATAAACAGATGTTATATTAAACTTTGTCTTGTCAACATTTTGGAAATTGTTTGTGTTCATTGAGATATTGTTTAAAATGTTACTTTTCAAAGGGGGTGCACTCATTTACGCTGAGCACTGTACTTTCCTTGCTAACATTAGATCAATAATAATAGCTTCATTATCAAGCTATTCATAAATATTAGATTTTAGCCTTCCATCTCATGCTTATTCTGTTTTGGCAGCATAAAATTATTCACTGCTTAACACTTTCCATTCAACTACTTTTATACACTAGGTCCGACAGCCCCAGTTTGTGTGTGTGTGCGCGCGTGACAGTCGTCCACACGTGCCTGTCCTTGCTTTTCAAAATCGTCAGTGTTACTGCCTCTCCACGGCAGACGAGGACACCAGTTCTCCACCTGTGAAAAGAAACAAACAAACAAAAAAAAGCCACAAAACAAACATCATCTGGTTAGTGTGTGTGAATGAATAACATGTTAAAGAGTATGTGCGTGCGTGGGTTTGTTTCACATCTCAGTTCAGTGCATCAGTGAGTAGGCAAAGTAACACTGCATGAAAAACAGATGTGGTGCTGTCGGCTTTGTGGCCTTTCTGACCCTCAGCTTCTACTTGTCTTTCTTCTCTGAATGCGGTTCATTACACTGCCATCCATTTGCTCACCAAACACACACGCACACCTACATGCATACACTGTTCTGTACGACCCGTGTCAGCTATCAAAACACTCCACTAACTTTTTTCGGCCATCTCCCACCAGCAGTGCGTCTGACCTTCAACAAACCACATAATATCTAACAACAGATACGTTTCCACAGATTTGCGTGTGTCATGCTAGAGGGGAAAAACATAAAGGCTTTTAAAGAGAGTTAATGATTTATAACAAATGATCCTTTTTTTTTTAAAAACATATTTTCTTGGGAAAAAAAGAACCCAGATAAGCAAACCAGCGTAAATGTTAAGAATCCATCTGTATCACGGGCGATTGCTCTAAGACAACGAGGGAGGCTCAGCCTCATCTAAAAATGACGAACATCGTGTAGGATGAATTGCGCTAGGCTTATGTTATATCCGACCTTATAACATTTGCTATTTCAGATCCAGACTCATAGAAATACATGTGCTCAACCCAACTACAGTGCGAAATCATTCCGTTATAACTTTCCCCAGTTCGCCTAATGTGCGCATGAGTTTTTCCTCCTCGTGACAGCGCGATGCAGCCCAGCCTCAGTGGACTTCAATGGCATTTGGGAGCTATGCGCTTTTCAATCTCAAAATGCAAGACGGTTATTGGACAAATACTGCGAAAACGCCCGCCCACGGACTCCCAGCCTCACAGTGGGAGGGACATGGCAGTTTCCGTGAGGAGACTGGTGATTGGTGAAAGCAGCCGGATATTTTCTTTGACAGCTCGTTTCAAATATAGACAGGCAGCGGTGAATTTCAGTTCAGTCCCATGCGGATTCGCAAGTGCTGTGGTGTATTGTAAGAGATCAGCTTACATTTCGATTTCATTCATTACATACGGTTTCTACCAGCTTTTTTAGTTTGTATATATTTTCATTGTAAATAAAGTGTAAATATAGTGTTGTCAAGTTTGCTATCTTAGTTCCAGAAATTTCATTTATTTGAGTGACTGAACTTGAACTTGAGGGGGCTAGTCAGCTAGCAAGAAAGCTGCGCACGGATGCCAAGCATTGCTGATTTAATTTTGGCGAAGCCATTTGCCAGTCTTCCTTTCGAGGAAAAAATTAAAATTAAAGAGCAGGGTAGACCAATGCCTCAAATTGACTTGGTGAAAAAGGTAGGGAATAATACTCGTTCCTTTCAGCTCTCCTGGTACGAGAAAGTGAATTGGCTAACAGCAAGTGACCCACATCAACAACAGTAAATAGGCTACTTTAGTAATATGTCATGGATGGACCAAAAATATAGAATCTATTTAAAATGTTTATGCTGAGTATATTATATTGGAATATATATTTTTCTGGATATGAATTAAACACAGCTACAATTTGGAAAACATTTTTAAACAAAAACACAGCCGAGAACATTTCACACTACAGACCTGGATTAAAAGTGAAGGGTTATCAAAATTGTCAATAAAACATTTCTCAGTCAAAATAAGTAAAATATAGGGAAAATGTCATTGAATGAAATGTGTGGCACCCAGCTCTATGTTTGGCTCCCCAAGGTCAGTGCTTGTGCCTATTCCAGAACACTCTGCTGTTACTGCTGAGGTTCCTGACAAAGAGCTGCTTTCAATAATGATCAATTTTTAAACAACATGCCACAATTTTAAAATATAAAATGTTAAAATATACCCCCCCCCCCAACACCACCATCATGTATATTGGACAGTAGGCTAATGGGCCAAAAGAACCTGTTATTTCACAGTTTGTGACACTGCCAACAATCAGCCAGATCAGAGGCAAGAGTATGGGCAAAATTGATGTGTTTTTTCTTTTAAAATCTGGAAATATCGTAACCGACCAGCCTCCCCTGTTTGAAAGACTACCAGCCGCCACTGATCTGTATACACAGTTACGTAAATTAAATAATCACCTGTCAGGCTGGACATAAGATGATACAAGGACTAACCATGGTTAATAGTACTGGACGGCTTCCAAACTTCCAGGCCAAATTAAACAGATTACAGAAACATATTTATTTTGAAATTCAGTAGTATTCTGATATCATAAAGCCTGATAAAAGGCAATTATTGTGTCATGTACTTGTTTTATGTATCTCCTCTCTCATCGTCGCAGATAAACAGTGGATCTCAGAGCCAGTGATCTTCCAGCAGGCTTTGTTCAGATTCCCATGAACCATCACACACGCACAGGCTGTTGGAGCATGTTCAGTCACCGGAGTGTGTGGTTTCTGGCGTGTGTGCGCGCGCGTGTGTGTGCACTGCTGGCTGCAGCTAATGTTCCAGGCCATTAATTTGCCTGCTTTCAGTCATCCGCTTAAACAGGCTTTTACTACCCATCATTCATCACACAAAGACCCTGTGACCCTCTCCACTCACATCAATTATACATCCCATTACTGATGGACAGACGGAGGAAGAACAGCAGAGAGAGAGAGAGAGAGAGAGAGAGAGAGAGAGAGAGAGAGAGAGAGAGAGAACCCAATGGAACAAGTGCAGGAATAGAAGAAATAACTTTCGCTGGAGTGAAGAGGACGATCTATGTGTCTGCAAATACTGCAATTTCCTCAGATATCCTGTCAAGTTAGCTTGTTGTTATTTTTATCTGGCTACGACAGTTTGTGAACCATTATTAATGTAACTTCAACACTGTCCCTTACAGTCAGAATCGCTGATATGATAGCAATAAAGATTACAAACATACATTCACTATAAAAACTTCAGAAATACCATCAAAAAAAGCCGAAGTTAGCCAGCTAAAAAGTTACAAACATTCAAAAATATGACCTAAAGACTGTCCTTAGAATCCTGTCAGTTTATCTGATGTTAGCTAGTTGGCTAGCATTAGCAATGTTGATTCTTAGCGTTCTTGACATTATTAAAACGTAAAAATCCTCTCAGAAATGCTGTCAAAAGAGCTTGATAGCCAGCAAGGTCGAGTTAACAATAAGGAGTATGAATATTCAAAGAAATGACTTAAAATCTTGTCAGGATTTTAGCTGATGTTAGCTAGCTAGCTTTAGCAAAGATGATGAACATTCAGTATGAAAACTTAATCCTCTCAGAAATCCTGCTGAAATAGGTTAACTTGGCCACCTAGCTGAAATAACCAACACAGATTTTAAACATTCAAAAATAAGACATTATTTTTCTCGCGGTCCGGTTTCCATCAAATCCTGTGCTCTGATTTTTTTTCATTTTTTTGTCAACATTTATCTTTTTTTCATAAGATTTCTTTACAAGATTATCAAAAATCTTATAAATTTTTGCCAGCATTTCTCAGGAGAACAGCATTAATTTTACAGCATGGATAGCGATAACGACAGTGTTCACAGCGAAAGCAAGTTTTACTACCCTGAGGAAGAAGAAATAAAAGAAAACATTTCAGGACAAAGCTAAAAACCCGTAACTTGCTAACGCCGAGCAAAAACATGGCTGAATCCTGAATGACTCAATTTTGTATAAATAGGGGACTACATAGGCGGCAAAATGTAGGTTTTTTTCCTGCCACGGAAGTGCACTTGTATACCGAGGAAGAAGGCATTTGCATTACAGCCGTGAATGAGGATTCAAAATGGCGGCTTGGCTCGGTTTTCCCTTTCAGGCGCTCTCGTTTTCTGTTAGAATTTGGTAAAGAAAAAAATAAATATATTATTTACCAGCTTAAGGTTGGTCCGTATGGTGATATACTGTGACCTCGGCCTTGAATACTGACCTCAGCCCAGAGGGCCTCGGCCAGTACTTTCAAGACCTCGGTCACGGTATTTCACGATATGGACCTCCCAGCTGATAAATAACATTTATTTTTTTCGCGGTCCAAATCCTGCGCTCTGATTGGCTGGTGAGTGGGTCCGTATCCTACGGTACGGACCCCAGTTATGGACCTCTGGCGACTCTCTCATTCACAACAACAAACACAGTATCAGGATTAAACAGGAAGATGTTAATACCTGCAGGGCATTGCTGCCTGTCGCACCTCCTCCGGTGCCCATGGGTCAGCTGCAGGGTCATCAGCCAGAAACCACCATTCACCAACGTTTCACTCCTTTAATTCTGGTACGTCTCCTGGTGGCGGAGCAGTGACAGGGACGTCTCCCTGTCACCCCCTGCAGCTGATGGGTGTTGTCCCCTGCAGCTGTTGTCTGGGGTTAGCTGTTCTTCCCCCAAGTTTTGTCCTTCCTCCTGAGCCAGAGCCAAAAGCTCCCTTTTTCAGCCTCCTCTGCCAGGTCCTTTGTTGCCTTCCTGAGTCTTCCTCCGGTGAGTCCCACATCCCTCAGGAGGCGTGTGATTGACAACCCCATGAAACCTCGGCATCCGACCTCCACTGGGTAGATGGTAGTCTTCCAGCCAGCCTCCCGGCACTCAGCAGCCAGCTCCGAGTACTTGGCCTTCTTACGTTCGAAGGCGGCCTCAATCCCCTCCTCCATCGGTACTGTGAGCTCGATGAGGATCACCGCTCTTGCCTTGGCTGACCACACGACTATGTCTGGCCGGAGAGATGTGATGGTGATCTCCGTGGGGAACTGAAGCTTCCTGTCAAGGTCGACCCTCATGCTCCATTCCTGGTCAGGGGAGAAGGGCCTTGATGTTTCTCTTGGCCTGATGCTTCTGCTGACCCCTCCTTCCGCAACAAAGATGGTGGGGTCCTCTGCAGATGCTGGTGTTTTCCTTCCCTGTCGGCACTCCTCCAGCACTTCAGCTAGCTTCCTCAGGACTTGGTCATGGCGCCATCTGTAGCGGCCCTGTGAGAGCGCGATCTTACAGCCTGACAAGATGTGCTGGAGGCTTACGTTGGGAGCATTGCAGAGCGCACAACATTCCTCACTCCCGAACCACTGGTGGAGGTTCCGAGGGCAGGGAAGCGTGTCGTAGGTTGAGCGGATGAGGAAGCTGAGTCTTGCCTGTGGGATCTTCCACACGTCTGACCAACTGACGTTTCTGTTTGTAATTCCCTCCCAGGTAGTCCAGCTTCCTTGCCGACCCTGCGACATGGCTTTGATCTTGTAGCGGTCTTCCTCCATCCTTGTCACCTCCGCCACCACCATCTCCTTCCTTTCCTTGCGGTTGGCCTTGGACCAGAAGCGCGGTGCATCTCCCCATCCTAGGCCTCCTCTTCCTACCTGGACTCTGCCCATGATCTCGTGATGTTGCAGCCGGCTGATAGCTTGGTCGACCTCAGTCTGGGCTTTCCACTTGCGGCCAGTCAGAACCTTGGCGTTAGCGTTCCTTACTGACTTGTCTGTGGACTCCCTAAGCTCGAGGACCAACCTGGCCTTCTCTTGCATGTAGCCCAGCTGTAGTGACTTCAGTGGTAGCTGCAGCATGTTTTTTCCAAAGAGGCCGGCTTCAGATAGGCACCGTGGCAGCCCCAACCACTTTCGGATGAATGAGTTGGCTTTCCCATCCATCTTACTCACGGTCGATGAGGGGATCTCACTCATTTTCAGGGGCCACATTACCCTCTGGTAGAGTGTGAATTGGTAGCACCAGACCTTGTACTTCCCAGGGAGTTGACTTTGATCGATCCTTGCCAGGCCATCACAAAGCTGTTTCATGACGGTTTTCCCCATCTGCTTGTCAGACAGCTCTGCGGTGTACTGCCTCCCCAGGCTTTTGATGGACTGCTCTGTGAGGAGTGGTATCTTCTCCCCTCTGACAACAAAGGTGATGCTGTCGTTCCTGACTCCTTTCCTGAGTGACAGACTGCGAGACTTGGAGGGCTTGATCTTCATTCTTGCCCATGACATCAGCTCATCCATCCTCTTCAGCAGTCTTGATGTGCATGCTGCTGTCTGAAGGAGGGTGGTGACATCATCCATGTAGCTCCTTAGTGGGGGAAGCCTCTGGCCAGTTGGCAGTTTGATCCCTCCTACCATTTGTCTTGCACCGATGAGAATAATCTCAAACGCTGCTACAAACAGTATCGGAGAAATGGCACATCCCATCGCAATTCCGACTTCAAGCCACTGCCACCCAGTAATGAAGTCCTGCACGGAGAAGCACATCTGCAGGTTGTTAAAATACTGTGCTACAATGTTCTTGACGCAGGTGGGCATGTGGAAGAAGTCCATGGCGTAGTTGATTAGCTGGTGCGGGACTGATCCATACGCATTGGCAAGGTCAAGCCAGATGACGTGCAGGTCGGTCTTCTCCCGCTTAGCCTTCTGGATCTGGTCCCAGATCATTGTGGAGTGCTCTACGCATCCGGGGAATCCTGGCACTCCTGCTTTCTGACAGTTTGTGTCGATGTAGCCATTCTCAAGCAGGTAGTTGGTCATCCTTCTGGCTAATACTGAGAAGAAGATCTTTCCTTCTACGTTCAGTAGAGCGATGTTACGGAACTGGCCAATGTCTTTGGAGTTTGTTTCTTTGGGAATGAAAACTGCTACCGCTCTTTGCCACTCAGATGGAATGAGTTGCTTTTTCCAGACAGTTCTCATTAAGTACCATAGCAGCTCTAGTACCTTAGGGCAGTTCTTATAGAGCTTGTAGGAGACTCCATTGGGGCCTGGTACAGAAGAGGACCTTGCCTTCTCCACAACTTGCCTGACCTCACTGAGCTTGGGAGGCATGGTGTTAAACTCAACTGTCGGCTGTGCAGGCTGAGGTACGTATCCTGGTGTTCCCAAAGGAATGTTCCTTTGCGGATCACTGTACTGTCCTCTGACATGCTGTTCCAACTGCTCCCTGGTGGTTTCGAGCTTGCCAGTCTTCTTTTCCTCCAGCAGCTGTCTGGCATGCTTAAAGGGATCCTTGAAGAAGCTGGCTCGCTCTTTTTGCTTCCGCCTGTTGCGTTTTCGAATGCGTTCAGCTCTGCGAAGCCCGGCTAGTCTTTTCCTGACCTCCTCCCACAGGGCTTTCAGCCCCTCTTTCTCTGCGTGGGTTGCCTTCCTCCAATTCTTACGGAGTCTTACGGAGTATCAATTTTTGTCAACATTTATTTTCGCATTTCTCAGGAGAATAGCATTAATTTTACAGCATGGATAGCGATAACGACAGTCTTCACAGCGAAAGCGAGTTTTACTACCCTGAGGAAGAAGAAATAAAAGAAAACATTTCAGGAGAAAGCTAAAAACCTCTAACTGCTGCTAACACCAAGCAAAAACATGGCTGAATCCTGAATGACTCCTATTTGTATAAATAGGGGACTACACATAGGCGGCAAAATGTAGTTTTTTTCCTGCCATGGAAGTGCACTTGTATACTGAGGAGAAAGCAATTTGCATTACAGCCATGAATGAGGATTCAAAATGGCGGCTCGGCTTTCCCTTTTGGGCGCTCTCGTTTTCTGTTAGAATTTGGTAAAGAAAAAAAAATATCATTTACCAGCTTAAGGTTGGTCCGTATGGTGAAATACCATGACCTCAGCCTTAAATACTGACCTCAGCCCAGAGGGCCTCGCTCAGTACTTTCAAGACCTCGGTCATGGTATTTCACGATACGGACCTCCCAGCTGGTAAATAATATATATATATATATATATATATATATATATATATATATATACACACACATATATATATATATATATATATATATATATATATATATATATATATATATATATATATATATATATTAGTTCTTAAAATCCTGTCAGGGTTTTAGGTGATGTTAGCTAGCTAGCTATTGTTAGCAGGTAAGATTATGAATGTGTCCTAAGTATCCTTTCAGAAATCCTACCAGATTAGCAGTTGCTAGCTAGAAAACATACATCTTCATTATCAGGCTCCATAAAGCTAATTTATGAGCATTTATGATAAGCCTGACATAAAAATTGTCTTTAAAGTGTCAGATTTGCTCATGTTAGCCAGTTGCCTAGTTGGTAAAGCGCAGTGAAATCATCTTCTGTTTTGTTAGGGTATTGGCTAACACAATCTATGAAAATGTTACATATTTTTAATCCAAAAGTATTCAGTGACCTGAAAACTCTTGATGTGCAAAAGTAAAATCACAAGATACTTCTTGTGCTCAGAGGCTGCGCTAGCAGAGTCTTCTGCAGTTTGGAATTTGATGATAGGACGACATACAGAGAAAATGCCATTACAGCATGGAGCAAGTGAAGAGCAAAGGATTCAAACCACAGAGAGAGAGAGAGGTATAAAGAAGTATATAAACAAGGTGAACTCTGACCAAGCAAAGTCTTATTTGGATGGATTAGCTATACACGGGGAGGTAGGGTAATGCAATTATGGTTGGAGTATCTTTGGGATTTTAGTCCCGTCTGATTGTGTAATTTCAGTAATTATTTACAGAGTTATTTACATCTACATGTGTCTACAACGCTATTGCCCTCTATACAAGAGTGCTCTGAGAGCACAATATCCCTCGCTGGCAATTATGCCATAACTCTGGTAACATGTGACTAAATTGAACGAAATTGAAATATGCATATTACTGACATAATAAAGAATCCTGCCAAGTTTTGTGAAATTCCTCCAAAAATTGTGAGAGGAGTTGATTTCAGAAGGTGCGTACCCTTCCTGGGATGGACATCGCCACTACATAATCCCTCTTTGGGCCTTTCGGCCAGCGGGGGATAAAAACTTTGCCAAATTACATGGAAATTCCTCCAAAAATTGTGAGGGAAGTTGATTTCAGAAAGCAAGCACACCTTGATGAACTTGCCAAAGTACAAGTTTGTTAATAATCAAGGGCATAATTCGGGTAAAATTTGCCCAAATTAAACGAAATTTCAATATGCGTATAACTGTCATATAACAAAGCCTTTTGCCAAGTTTGGTGAAATTCCTCCACAAATTGTGAGAGGAGTTGATTTCAGAAGAATGTACACCCTCATGAAATTGTCAAAGTACAAGTTATTTCATCAAGAGTCAAAACTCTGGTAAAATTTCCACAAACGAAATTAAATCGCAATATGCATATTACCGTCATATAACAAGGCCTTTTGCCAAGCTTCGAGAAATATGTCCGAAAGTTGTGAGAGGACTTGATGTCAGAAGGCGAGCACACCTTCATTAAATTGTGAAAGTACAAGGTTGTTAATCAAGGGCCACAACTCTGGTAAAATGTGACTGAATTGAACAAAATAACAATATGCATACTGATGACATACAACAATGCCTTTTGCCAGATTTGGTAAAATTCCTCCACAAATTGTGAGAGGAGTTGATTTCAGAAGGAAAACACACACACCGATGAGATTGTCAAAGTATAATTTTGTTAATCAAGGGCTGTAACTCTGGTAAAATGCAGACATCCTAAGTCTCCCGCAAGTTCCGGAAGTCTCCTGCATATTGATAGCGGCTCCCTGATGCCCGCAAATTACATACAATCTCACGGAATCTAGAGCAAGCGAACAAGCTTCATCCCGAACCTATCGACCAGTCAGTGAGTGCATAGAGCATGAAGAAGAGCAGCAGCTGCTCCAGCCATTTTCTGGAACCCAGGAAATTAATGCATGGTACAAATCGTTTTTTTTTTTTTTTTTAACTGATTTGGTGTTCAACTTTCACAGTTATGATAAAGCAGTGTCTCTTTGTAATTGTCATCTTTGTAAGCTCACTTGCTCGGCACAAGGCTAAATAATGGCAATAAATTGCTTTCACTTTACATTGCTGGAGCTGCAGGAGCAGGTGGCGTGCAACAGGCAGGAATTTGTGAGGATTCACCTCCAAAACTAAGTCGCTCATAAAACTACAACCTTTTCTGGTTCAAACAGAACCAATTAGGACCATGTACACCTTTTCTGTTTTGTGCTACAATGTTAAGTAGAGGTGTGTGTGTGTTGGGGGGGAGGGGGGTGTCAGCACGCAATTACCGTTATTTATTTTTACTAAAATCATCGTATCTCTGCAACCATAAAAGATTTTTTTCAAAAATTCCAGAACCTATGACCTTCTTGCGGTGCCCCTTTACAGAGAGCTGATTTTAAGGTGAATTGAACCTGTTTGAAATTTTAAGGTAAAGTCCCTACAATAATCACGGAATTGGTGCGAAGGAAAAAGCCATTGCAAGATTAATTTATAATTTATCACTCTGTGATAAACTTCCCTGTGTATTTCTGAATCCTGTCATTGCCTTTTTGTCCACTGAAACACGTGCGATGTTATATTGCATCTAAAAACATGATTTCAATATCAAATGAATGGATACGCCATCCTGTTATCTCTCTCAACGAACTCATCGGGTTTTTCTGTATTTATAGGCTCTGAAAGAGATTCTCTCACAACATGAGCAAAATGTACGCTGTTCAATTAATACTGTATCTTCAGGTACTGTAACACATCATATCCATCTTCCGTCAAATATGTGATTTTCCGATGTAAAAATCAGCATTCTCCAGTCACAAGACAAAGCAATTCTCCAGAGATGCGAGAGCATTCTACGTCAGAAGCTTTCAAAAGAAATAAAGGAAAAATTCCCAGTGAGAGATCAAATCTTGATGAATCTGTCGGTGGTCAATCCTGAGAACCATGATGATGTGAAACCAGAGCAGATTTTGACTTTGGCAGAGAGATTTCCAAATGTAATGAAGGCAGATGCCAGAGAACAACTCCATTTAGAAGTCCTGGATTATGTTTCATCTAACCTGGAAGCGCTGGTGTCAAATTATAAGAATTTACCAGTTGATGAGTTTTGGGGGAAGCTGTCTAAAGTCACATCTGTGAGCTCAGGGCAGTTGAGATTCAGGGAGCTCTCTCAGCTGCTGAAGCTGCTGTTGGTGCTGCCAAATCCTAACGGTGATGTGGAAAGGGCATTCAGCATGGTGCGTCACATCAAGACAGAATTTAGGAGTCGGATGTCTCACCAAACACTTGTGAATCTGATGTCTTGCCAGATTGACAAGTTCTACTTCCTTGTCTTCAGACCGCCAGATGGCGTATTTTACTGTGTGAATCCCCTTGCGCTAGCCGCATCTATGCTGAGAACTTGTATCAAAGTTGTCACCTTGTGACCGATGACGTGGCCCAAGTGAATAAATAGCTGTGCCCATGTCACTCGTTGCTTTTTGCTTTCTCGCTTTGCAGAGAACAGATTTGTCTTGTACTGTGGTAGTGAAACAGTTAATCTAGGAGTATATCTCCAACAACTGTCTTCTACAGCGAATTCAATTACATTCAACCTACAACTTTTGCAGTCAAGAAACCCGCGATAGCGGAGTACACGGTAAGTTATTTTAAGTGCTGCAGACCCACTACACCGGTCTAGCACAGAAGCGAGGTGAACTAGCATTCGGTGTGACAGCGTGGGCCCCGAATCCCAGAAGCGTTACACCGTGAATACACCTCATTATTGTGCGTGCTAGCGCCCAGTCCCGCAGCACAAGCATCTCATTTATACATATTGCCCTGTAAGCACGATCGATCAGGTGAGTATTAGCTCCGCTTCATTAGGCATTGTTGGATTGCTGGCTAGCGCCCATACCCCGGCGCAGCCTAGCGAAACATACCATCCTGAAGAACGGTCTCATAACCTCGCTCACACCCCAGCACAGGTTATAACCATATACAAAGTGGAAAGTTGCCCAGTCCCCGGCACTTTTATACCCCATCTCACTTGTGTTCTATGTACAAGAACTCATTGTGGAATCTATCCAAGCAGTCTACCGATTTGGTTCTCTCTGTGTTCATTCCCCTACACAGTGAATTTTCTTTGTCAATATGGCATTAGCCTGGTGCTCCATGTGTGGCATACCAATGGATGTGAATGACCCCCATGACAGCTGTCCTTCCTGTCTAGGGATTGAACACCTCAAAGAGGCTTTATCAGATCCTTCATGTATACATTGCAGCTTGCTCTCTGTGCAACAGCGACAGGCATGCTTGGCTGGTCTTGAGGGTAAGGTAGATTGTCTCCTCTCCTCCACGCCCACTCAGAAGTGCATAAATACTGCTAAACGCACAGCAGAATGTGATGCATCAAAGAAAGCCAAAAAGCCCAAGCGCTCCCACGTTTTGACACGTAGAGTGGATGAGTTGTCTGACAGTGTGACACAAATAAGAGAGTTGCTCATGAGCATGCAGTCACAGTATGTATCACAGCCTAACTCACATTCAAGTGATGAAGCCCCTCTACCGGCCTCACAACCTGACCCCTGCACTTCATTAGGCAGAGAAGATGATGCTCTTTCTCTTGCAGCCACGGATAGCCTGTTTCCTATGGACACAGGTGATTTTTCACTGCCAGAGGATATCACAATCTTTGACTCCTCTACTACAGAGAGGAGCAGAGAGCCAGAGGATGGAGCTGATCACTCTGGAGTAAACGCCACCTTATCAGGAGCCATTCAGATGGCCTTGGCGAAGCTCAACATTGAACCTCTTTCCAGAGCCATGGTTCAGACTAACCGTCTCTGTCGATTGCCCATACAGAGCAACGACCTGGCTATTCTGCCATGTGATGACTTTGTAATGATGTTCACAGAGGCCCTGAAAGAGGCAAATACCAGCAGGATGGACAGGCCAACTAGGCTGCTGGCGGCAATGGTGGACCCGAGTGCTGCTGGTTTGGGGCCTATGCCACCAGTGGAACCAACTGTGGTTGCCTTGGTTGTCTCACCTGATGAGGCCCTCCACACAGATCCGCGATGCCCTAGCCCGGAATGCAGACGCACAGACAACCTGGTGTGCTGGGCATACAACACACAAGCAACGATGGGACGCATTCTGAACACCATGGCTCATGTCCTTCTCGCTCTACAGACTACAATACAGCCTTCCCCTGATGTAGCTACATCTGAATTGGTCGACACAGCACTCCAGGGCATTGGAGCTCTGGCTAAACAATGTGGCAAATCCATGGGCCTGCTGCTCCAAGCCCGCAGACAGATTTGGGTGGCACAGTCCCCTCTTCCAGACGCGGCCAGAAATGTTCTGCGGCAACTGCCTCTGGCCCCAGGACAACTGTTTGGCTCAGCTGCACAGGAGGCCTTAAATCGACGCCAACTTGCCTCTGAAACACGCTCCCAACACGTAAAGCCACATGTTTCCTTCAAGAGGCCACAGTCACTGCCACAACCTGCGTTTCGTGGCAATTCCACTTATCGCCGACACTCCGCGCCTACTTTTCAACAGCCACAACGGAGGCAGGCAGAACACAGCCTTACTCAGCGCAATGCACGTGGCAGACCCACTCCCTCCTTTCCTAGGTCAGGGCGGGCTCCCCACAGTCGCCCCCCCCAAACCTACACACCACACTCAGGTGAGAGACTGATGGTGTACGGCCGGCGGCAAAACGTTTCACTCCTCAACAACTGGAGCATTGGGGTCTCACAACACCAAACCCATGGGTAATAGAAACCCTCACGAATGGTTATCGCCTTCAGTTTCACCGCCGACCTCCCCTGAACTCTGGGCTATGCACCACACAGGTCGCGAGCCCAGAGCTACGTTCAG
Source organism: Neoarius graeffei (assembly GCF_027579695.1). Lineage (NCBI taxonomy): Eukaryota > Metazoa > Chordata > Actinopteri > Siluriformes > Ariidae > Neoarius > Neoarius graeffei. The sequence goes on from NC_083595.1 coordinate 14,085,564, forward strand.
TTCTACACTCAGAAATACAATCACTTTTAGAAAAAAATGCAATCGAGGAGATAGACCCCAAGACACAAAAGGGCGTTTTCTCCACTTACTTTGTCGTGCCCAAAAAGGACAGCGGACTTCGGCCAATATTGGACCTACGCCGTTTAAACACATACCTAAAGCAGCTGCCGTTCCGCATGTTGCGAACATCAGATGTACTCCACTCAATAGAGCCAGGAGACTGGTTCGTCACGGTTGATTTAAAGGATGCATATTTCCATGTGCCCATTGCACCACAACATTGTCTTTTCCTCCGTTTCCACTTCGAAGGCCGCTCATTCCAGTTCAAGGTGCTGCCTTTTGGTCTATCTCTGGCCCCTCGGGTCTTCACAAAGTGCATGCGCGAGGCTCTTGCTCCACTTCTCAGACAGGGCATGCGTGTCCTTCCTTATCTAGACGACTGGCTTCTCTGTGCTCGGTCACCAGATCAAGCCAAAGTGCACACTCAGACTGCTCGACCTCATTTCAGATCTTGGTCTCTCCGTGAACTTCGAGAAAAGTTCATTGCAACCCATGCAGTCCATCGACTACATAGGTATCCACTTAAACTCAATCACCCAACAAGCATGCTTGACTCAAGGAAGAATGCACAATATAATGGGGCTGGTGATGCGTGTCAGGTCACGTCAGACTGTTCGCTACAGTCTACTGCTACGCCTTGCAGGTATGTTGGCTGCAGCTACACCGCTAGTCCAGTTGGGGAGATTGCATCTCCGACCTTTCCAATGTTGGTTAAGGACAAAAAGGCTTTCAGCACAAACACAGAAGAGTGTGCTGGTGAAAATCACACCCAAGGGGGCTGCTTCCTTGCACCAGTGGAGACTGGGATCTTTCCTTCACAACGGTGTACCTCTGGGACCCCCTCCAGCAAGAAGGGAAATCATCATAACAGATGCCAGCCAACATGGCTGGGGAGGAGTGTGGAATCACAAAGGAGTGCATGGTGTTTGGCAGGACGAACTGCGAGCCTACCATATCAATTACTTGGAGCTGCAGGCTGTCTGGCTGACATTGCAACACTTCCAAAAACAGTTGGAACACAAACATGTCCTTGTACGAACGGACAACACATCGGCAGTTTATCATATCAACCACCAGGGAGGACTGAGGTCCCAGACACTGAACAACCTCACCAGGAAGATATGGATATGGGCAAATGTGCACCTGCTTTCATTGAGAGCAATTCATGTGCCCGGGAAGAAGAATCAGGTGGCAGACGCCCTGTCTCGGGGCAGGCCTCTCCTGGGAGAGTGGTGTCTGAACCCAGAAGTGGTTCAGATGATCTGGAACACATATGGGAAGGCAGAGGTGGATCTGTTTGCCACCAGAGCCACAACCCACTGCCCGAGTTGGTTTGCTCTCCAGGACGAAATAGGCTCCTTGGGGCAAGATGCACTAGCCCACCAGTGGCCCAATCAAAAGCTTTATGCATTCCCTTCATTTCCATTGCTGTGGCAGACACTCCAGCGAATTCGAATGACCAATCAGCCAGTCCTTCTGATAGCTCCTTACCGTGTCCACAGTCCCTGGTTTTACCTCCTTCAGGCACTGCTGACAGGACCACCCTGCCCTCTTCCTGTCAGGGCAGACCTGTTGACACACCTAAATGAACAGCTGTGGCACGACCACCCTCAGAGACTGAAACTGTGGGTTTGGCCCTTGGGAGCACACCCATCCTACTGGACTGTTCACAAGGGGTCAGGGACACTATTTTAAATGCTCGTGCCCCATCTACATGCTCACTGTACAGCAGTAGGTGGAAGTACTTCTCAGCATGGTGCTTAAAACGTAATCTCGACCCACTGAATTGTTCTTTGAACAACGTTTTGGAGTTCCTTCAAGGTCTTTTGGAGACCGGTCGTTCAGTATCCACTCTGCGGGGGTATGTGGCAATGATGTCAGCTTACAGAAAATTGATGGGACGCCAGTTGGCGCACATAACTTGGTTGTAACCTTCTTGAAGGGTGCAAAGTGCCTTAATCCACCTCGTAAATGTTTTGTCCCTCAGTGGGACCTTAACATTGTATTGAACAGTCTATGCAATTCTCCCTACAAACCCCTGGAGGAGACTGACAAAGTGGCTATCAATGAAAACAGCATTCCTCATTGCAATAGCCTCTGCAAAAAGGGTAGGGGAGTTACATGCCTTATCTGTCAGCCCACAGTGTATTCAGTGGGGGCCAGACCTCTCACATGTGACCCTGTGGCCAAACCCCACGTTTCTGCCTAAGGTCTTGGGCTCTGATTTTGTAAACAGACCTTTTACGGTGTCTGCTTTCACTACTTCTGACACAGCGCTGAACATGGATCTTTGCCCTGTTAGAGCACTCAATCGTTATGTCACAGCTATGTCGGCCTGGCGTACTACTGATCAGTTGTTTGTATGCTTCAGTAATAAATGTAAGGGAAGAGCCCTGTCTAAAGACAGGCTCTCTAATTGGATTACAGACACTATAACACATGCATACTCCTCCACAGGTCGTGACGTGCCACTTTCAATTAAATGCCACTCCACTAGGGCCGTTTCCACATCTTGGGCAGCCTTGCGGGGTGTGAGTTTGGTGGACATATGTTCTGCAGCGACTTGGACGTCGCCTTGCACGTTCTCCAGGTTTTATAGAATTAATGTTGCTTCCACTTCTTCTGTTCAGACAGTATTAAATACTGCTCCATCAGTTCACTCAACTTAAGCTGCAGATGGCAGCTGTTCCAGTTCATCATGGCCATGAGTTTAAGTCTCCACCTTCGTTAATGTTTCTGGATGGAAAAGTTAATAAATTGGAATGAGCAAGAAACTGGTGTTTTGTGTGTTCATTTCTATCTTGGACCTGGGAGTAATTGACTCCATACAGTTGCTTAGGCCCTCGTGACAACTTGTAAATTAGTCTTCCACACAGTAAAATACGCCATCTGGCGGTCTGAAGACAAGGAAGTAGAATGCTGGTTACATATGTAACCGTGGTTCTACGACTGGTGGAAGACCGCCAGATATGTGGGTCACTCAGGCCTCTAGTTCTGGCGAGAAAGGCTCCAGGCAACGAGTGACGTGGGCACAGCTATTTATTCACTTAGGCCACGTCATTGGTCACGAGGTGACAATTTTGATACAAGTTCTTGGCATAGATGCGGCTAGCGCAAGGGGATTCACACAGTAAAATACGCCATCTGGCGGTCTTCCACCAGTCGTAGAACCACGGTTACATATGTAACCAGCGTTTATTGATAGAGTGCTACGAGGTGGAGGTGTCTGGAAAATTGCTCAAATCTGCAAAGCAAGCAGCCTCTAAATACAATGAAAGCTTGCAAAAGGAACAGGCATAGAGCCTAGGAAAGGAAAGTGTCCTTTAGGCCTAGGCCTACATGTACAATTACATTCATTGTCATTCATGCAATTCATTCATCGTTCTGTTATATTCATTTGTGTTTTGGTATCCAAGTAAAGCAATGTTCTGTGGTGAAATATCTATCTATCCTGGTCATCCTTCCTTATTTATGGGGGGGCGGGGTGTCCAGATTCAATCAGTAAGGAGCTTAATATATGGCACATTGTAGTTATTATAGTTTATGGGTTGGGGGCAGCTATGAATTTATTGTCAAATATGCTATATATGCTTGACATACAGCACAGATGAAATTTCAGTCCTCTCTGAACCACGGTGCAAACAGGCAATGCAATAAATAAAAATAGAATAATTGAAAAAAACAAACAACAATATAAACAGTATAAACACTCTAGATAGGAACTAGACATAGACTAAACACTCAGACAAACAATATAAACACTAGATAAGAACAAGACATAGACTAAACACTCAGACAATATAAACAGTGTAAACACTAAATAAGAACTACACACAGACTAAACACTCAAACAGACAATATAAACAGTATAAACACTCTAGATATGAACTAGACATAGACTAAACACTCGTATATATATATATATATATATATATATATATATATATATATATATATATATATATATATATATATATATATACACACACATATACACACACACACACACACACACACACAAACTGGTTCAAATAACCAAACAGTCAAGGGCACTTGAGGTATAGCAGGTAAACATGAAATAAGCAGTATAAACAAACTAACAGCTGTTAAGATGAGGTAGTGCGGAATAGTGCAAATGAGCAAGGTAAAGGTGTTGTTCATCTCCAAAAGGCCACTCCAAAATCCAACAGAATGCAGGAAATCACATTAACCAAATCCAAACTTTTCTGGGGGAGTACCCCCATACCCCCCAGCAATGTATTTGTCCCCCCCACAAAAAAAAAGAAAATCCCGGGGGGGGGGGGGGGGGGGGGGGGGGGGGGAACTCCCTGAAATGAATTTAGTCAGGTTGGGATGTCTGAAAATGTGACCGAATTTAACGAAATTACAATATGTGTACTACTGACATATAACAAAGAATCCTGCCAAGTTTTGTGAAATTCCTCCAAAAATTGTGAGAGGACTTGATTTCAGAAGGTGAGCACCCTTCCCGGGATGAATGGACGGATGGACGGAAATCATCACGACATAATCCCCCTTTGGGCCTTTTGGCCAGCGGGGGATAAAAATGGCCAGTAGAAATAACCTTAGGGAAATATACATGCGGTTTCCACTTTATTAGGAACACCTGCCCATTCATGACATTATCTAGTCAGCAGTGCAGTGCAAAGACTCATGCAATTATACCTCAAGAGCTTCAGTTAATGTTCCCTCCAGAGACTATTGCGTGCGAAAACCCCCAGGAGATCAGCAGTTTATGAAATACTCAAACCAGCCTGTCTGGTACCAACAACCATGACACAGTTAAAGTCACAGAAATCACAGCATTTCTCCATTCTGATGTTTGATGTAAACATTAAGTGAAGCTCTTGACCAGTTTCTGCATGTTTTTATGCACTGTGCTTCTGCCACATACTTGGCTGATTAGATAACTGCATAAATGAGCAGCTGTGTAAGTTGTTCTTAATAAAGTGACTGGTGATGAAGGTAATGATTCTTTTTATTGTGAAGGTACATACCCAGTGGGGAAACAGGTTTTTATACAAAGCTCGCTAATTTCATGTCAATCAATCCTAGCCATGAGACAAGGAGAAGGAAGAATACTGAATGAAGGAGAGACCGACAGAGCTCGAGAAAGAAAAAGAGGAGATGGAAAGACAGTGATGCAGTGAGAATAACGAGTTAATGTGGGGATGAGAAGATAAAGAAGAGAAGAAGAAAAGCGAGAGAGAGAGAAAGGTTTATGAAAAGACGCAGATGGAGAGAATTTTGGGATTTGAAGAAGGGAACGAATGGTTGATATGGAAATGCATTCACATTGCCATGGTGACCAGGAGAGACTGGCACCAACACCGTGTTTGTGTGTAGAGCTGCAGTGTTCCTTCTTTACTATGTACACACACACACACACACACACACACAATATTCCAATCCAAAAAAACTATGCAGCAGATGAGCTTTCATTACAGGTATGTGTGTAGTGTATGCGTGTGTATGTGTTGGAAGGGGAGGGGCAGGGAGCGCGCATGTCCCACCTGAGGTCAGTCTAATTCCACATGAGCTCAGTTTGTTTCCATAACTGCCAAACATTTGTTTAGTCGACTTTTTCTGTTAATGATGCTTGCCACTAAATATTCAAAGTAAGGTGTGTCTGTGTGGGTGCGTGTGTGCATGCGTTTATCCTCCAGGCTAGGAGTTCTGTGAATATCAATGAGCAGAACTCATTTGATTTGTGTGGAAGGTATGCATGCGAGAAGGAACAGGAGACAGACAGACAGACACCTTGAATGAGACACTTACAAATGAAACATCTGAAAATACAACAGCACCACCATATCAACTTATTACATGTTATGCTGTGAAGAAGAAAAAAACAAATGGGAAAAAGAGCAGTAAAAAAAAAAAAAAAAGAACAAAGGATGTATTTTTTACCCTGCAGAAAAAGCGAAAGGATCAAAATACGCAACAGTAGGAATTAGGTCCACTTGGTGTCCCCATGCACGATCCTCTAATGGAGGTCAGCAGTTCATTTATCAATTGGAGGCTTGTACAGGGCCTCTGGGGAACGAGTCAGTCAGTGCCAAGACCACCTGGTTAATGAACCTCCAGCCAAATGACATGCCTGGCACACCTTCACACAGACTGTATACACGCTGTTCTCTCCAACTGACCCCATATACCAAGTTACAGGGTGGCTAAGGACAAAAAGCACCTTTCGTCCTCATTCCACTTCCTCACAGCAGCAACAGCTATAGTAGGAAGATCGTACACTTGTTTACTCATTCAGTATTCACCATACACACTGTTTTGCATTAAGCACTACAGAGCAGCAGGAAGGGAGGGAAAGGAGACGGCACACTGAGTCTAGACAACACATCGTCATGACCTTCCAATATGGCTACACGATAGGTATCTAACAATATATTGTGTGATGATAAATCATGCTGCAAACTGCTAGCCATTCCTCTCATTTATGATCTCCCCAAGATTCACAAGGAAGGAGCTCCACTCAGACCCATCAGCAGCAGCATAAACTCAGTCCCCTATAACACTGCCAAACACCTAGCCACCATCCTGGCTCCCCTTGAAGGAAACATGCCACATCACGTCAATAACTCCCAGGATTTTGCCACTAAAGTTGCAGACCTAAAGCTAGACTTCGATGAAACCATGGTTTCCTACGATGTCACTTCTCTTTTTACCTGTATTCCCAGCACAGAAGCAGTCAAATTGGTTAGGAAACGACTTGAAGACAGCACCTTACCAGATAGAATGAACCTCACCATGGACCACATTTGCACCCTGCTTGACCTCTGCCTGACCGCCACCTATTTCCAGTTCAACGAATGTTTCTACAGACAGAAACATGGATGTGCCATGCGCTCACTAGTGTCCCCTATAGTGGCTAATCTATACATGGAGAAAGCGGAAAACAAAGCCTTGACCACTTTTTCAGGAGTTGCTCCCAGCCAGTGGTTCAAGTATGTGGATGACACCTGGGTAAAAATCAAAACCCATGAGGTGGAAGCCTTCACAGAGCACATCAATTCAGTGGATATCAACATCAAGTTCACTTGGGAGGACGTCAGTGGAAACAACCTAGCCTTTTAGGACTGCAGCATGTACATCAAGCAAGACAGAAGCCTTAGCATCGAGGTCTACTGGAAACCCACACACACACACCAGTACCTACTGTTTGACTCTCACCACCCACTGGAACACAAATTGAGAGTCATTAGGACCTTACATTACAGAGCTCAGAACATTCTTACAATGGTACGGGGAAAAGAGACGGAGCAAAAACACATCAAGGAAGCACTTCAGAAGTGTGGGTATCCCAACTGGGCTTTCGTCAAGACCAGAATAAGAAACATAACAGACAGGGAAGAAACCAGCAAAAAACGCAAGAACGTTGTCATTCCTTACATTTCTGGACTATCTGAAAAACTCAGGAGGATCTTCTACAAACACAACATCCGAGAAACTCAGGAGGATCTTCTACAAACACATCCCTGTACACTTCAGACCCAATAACACTCTGAGGCAGAAATTGGTCCACCCTAAGGACAGAATACCCAGACACAAACAGGCAAACGTAGTGTTCACAACTCAGTGCAGTGAGGAATACACAGACCTGTACACTGGGGAAACGAAACAACTGCTTCACAAGCACATGACAACATAAGAGAGCCAGTTCCTCAGGCCAGGAGTCTGCAGTCTATCTTCATCTTAATAACAAAGGACACTAGGCCTGTCACATTATTCGATATACCGACTTATCGTACGGTAAATGAAAATGAACTCTAATTTTTTTTTACCGCGATTTTGGCATTTACGAGCTGTACATCTACATAGGGAAGCCACCAGAGTATTAGCTTGACCCATTGACTGAATAAAACACTGCTCTGTTTTCTGTCGTCTCACACGGCTCTCTGTCAGAGGCGGGGTCTCCCAGCATGCAACAGTTATCCAGCCAGGGTATCCACTGAATGGGGAAAAGACAACAACACATTGCTACGTTGGACAGACCATGGGTGTAGAATTGGGTATGGACATGTCCCTACCAATATCCAATGAGGGCTGATATGTCCCTACCAATATTTCTGATTGAAGGAAAAAAAAAAATCACGCTCTGTGTGCGGCACACAAATGGTTACTGTAGGTTTCCACTGGGCAAAACCACGCAAAATTCACTCATGAATATTCACTCTGGGGGCGTGGTCGTGAAAACAGTAAGTATGTCTGGCTACCGTGTTAATTAGCAAGTGCGGCTGCAGTGCAGTGACCGGCTGCTAGCTAGCAAGCTAGCAAACTGTCCTTGAGGAATGGAACGTGAGATTAGCTTGTACAATGAATCACTTAACAGTTCGGATTCAGTGTGTAAAAACGACAACATACAAATGTGACTGTTTTCTAAGTTTGTGTGACATGTAAATAACAATCCGACTTGATACTGACAACAACTGGTGTTCATTAAGGAATCATATCAAATTGTGCTAATATTGGCTAATATTGCACTGAGTCTTGCTTGTGAAGTGCCTGAAAACTTTAGCAGCCCGCTAACCCTTAATCTGAAGTGCTTCATTTAAGACCTGCAGAGCCCTGATCGAGTTTGTGTAACATGACACATGTAAACAACAACCCGATGGTGATGTGGACATTAAAAGGTGTCTGGGCCACGAACAATCAAATAAAACATTTTCACGTAATCAGCATAACAGCCTCCGCCTTCTTGATCAGAAATTTTTGGTTACTCCTGTCTCTTTTTTGAAAACGTCACATACCGAGTACATACATACGCTGAACTGATTGGTTTTTGAGGGGATTCATTTGAAAGTGGTAGGCAAAAAACTTCTCTGTAGAACCCTGTCACTCCCTCCCCTCTCCGCTCTGGGCTCAAGAAGACAACAAAAGGGCAATAATATAAGAACAGCCAATCAGAATTCAGATACGTTCTGTTGCCAAGTAAAATTGTAACCTTTCAATGTGTCAAAAAAGTTCTAGAGCCCTCGTCCTGTTTTACCGTTAGATCAATCACATATCACCTTAAACTAGCATTCTAAAACTAGTTAAAGATCACACAGAAGAGAGCCTACTCCCCCTGCCAGCCTCATGGAACAGTGTTTAAGGCTCTGTATGTGTTTTACTTCCATTTATGAGGGAAAGGAACATACACCCTCCCGACAGTCAATGCGTTATTCATTTGTAAAACACATTTGCAAATTGGTAGACTGAGTCACATCACATGCAAGATTTGCAATTAATCAAATGAGTTGCATATTATTATTATTCATGAATTACTACAGTTCTGAACTTCAAATGTTAAAAGTCTGGACTTTGGAGAGATGACGGAGACTCTTTTGGTGGAACACAACAGAGCAAAATATTGTGACCCTCTAATTTTGACCTGAAGTTGGTGCCACTGGGGGTTGGCATTGGGTTTATGTCCCCACCAATGTTAATACCAAACCTACGCCCTTGCCTACATGTTCTCATTCTAACTGTTGCTACTTTTATCTAAATCACAGCTGGCAATACGTTGTTACTTTGCACTTTTTGTTTATCTGGGTGCTAATCTTTGAGAAACTGGATTGGCAGAATGTTGCCTGTGAAGAAAAGAATGTCTTTTTATTACCCTGTGCCAAGTTAATATTTACTTAAGTACAATTTTCAAGAGCCATAGACTGTATTTTATTTATTGTTTTTGTTGAGAGTGGTGCTGTTTATTTGTTTTATTTCTTTAGGTTATTTATTTATTTATTTATTTATTTATTTTTTTACGTTCCACTGTTGAATTGAATAAGTTGACTTAATTAAAGTTTGTTGTTCTTTGAAAGGGTGTATTTGCACGATCATTATTATTTTACTAGTGGCATAAAATTGTCTTGAAAAGACGTCAATAATAATATCATTTATTGCAATAATTTCTGAGACAGTAGATCTCATCTCATCTCATTATCTCTAGCCGCTTTATCCTTCTACAGGGTCGCAGGCCAGCTGGAGCCTATCCCAGCTGACTACGGGCGAAAGGCGGGGTACACCCTGAACAAGTCGCCAGGTCATCACAGGGCTGACACAGACACAGACAACCATTCACACTCACATTCACACCTACGGTCAATTTAGAGTCACCAGTTAACCTAACCTGCATGTCTTTGGACTGTGGGGGAAACCGGAGCACCCGGAGGAAACCCACGCGGACACGGGGAGAACATGCAAACTCCGCACAGAAAGGCCCTCGCCGGCCACGGGGCTCGAACCCGGACCTTCTTGCTGTGAGGTGACAGCGCTAACCACTACACCACCGTGCCGCCGAGACAGTAGATCATCCAACGAAATTTATTATCATGACAGGCCTAAAGGACACTCGTTTCAGGACTGCAACGTACGCATTCTAGCCAGAGAAGACTGGTGGGTTGAAAGAGGAGTAAAAGAAGCCATCTTTGTCAACCTGGAATGACCATCACTGAACAGAGGAGGTGGTCTGAGACCCCACTTATCAGCCACCTACAATGCAGTCCTTGGTACACTTCCCAGAAAACAGAATACACATCCACACCAAGACTCAGCTGACTTCAATGACTCACACGATGGCAGAGAGAGTCAACAACCCACAGGTCACCCTAACGACCCTCTAACACAGTTCACACTCCAGGGCCCCTAACACCAACAGGATTACTGAGAGGGTCAACGACCCATGTGACATCAACAACTCTCCTTAGGTTTGCTTTTGGTCCACTAGAGGATAAGTACTCCCACTAGTCAGACAGAACTGAAGAAGCCTTTCAGATGAGAGGTGAAACATCTTCAAGAATTTCAAGCAAGTCTCGGTGCTGCCTTTAGCACCTACAGTTTACAATGACCTGGATGACTGAGAACCTTCACAGACAATGGATTGTGATTATTATCAGGCTATGTAATCTCTTCATTTTTCCTAGCTGTAATTGCATTGGTTAGAAAGTACAGGGAGCAATAACGTCCAATAGTAGGAATACACGTGACTTCACCGTAGGTGGAAGTAACACAGCTCTCATGCTGCAAAAACACAGAATGGATCTAAAATGGGAAAGCGCTGTTGAATGACTGACTGTACAAATAGATTTAAAGGCGAACTGAAGGCAATTTTTTTTTTCAAAATTCTATTTCTCATTTTATTAAATATCGGAATGCATTTTTGATCTCTATTTTGTCACTGCTATAGCAAGTTATGTGTGTTTGAAATATGCTATATAATATAATCAGTCCATATGTCAAAGCAATGGCTGTAAAGGAGATTCATTGAGACCTGTGTGAGACATCGTAGGACGGAAGTAAAACGTACAGCAGAAATCAAAGCGACCGACATCTGCCAATGTTGTCAAAAGATGTGCGCGCCCTCTTTTGAATGCTGATGTAATCAAGCCGGAAGTTTTGTTTGTTTTAGCAGCAATCAAGAAAGTTTGAAAAAAGTAGGCAGTAATCGTCATTTAAACTTGTTTTTGTGCAATATTTCGTTTGGAAAATAATTTTCAAAATGGCGGCACTGACACCTGGCTGACACTTCATGTTTCGAAGTCTCGCACAAGTCTCATGAAGATCGCGCGGATAAGTGACGCCTGCCGTGGACCAAACGAACTAAATTCAACATGGCTAAAACCCGAATACGCCGATAAGTATAATATTTAATTGCAATTAGTTGCCAATACGAGTCACAATATAAGGTTACTAAAACCGAAAACGTAATTGAATAACACGTTAAGAAATAAAGCAAGTTTAAAAATGACTTCGGTTCTCTTTTAACAAGAAATCAGTGCTGAAAGATAAAGACAAGAGAAGCAAATGGAGGCAGTACAAATGCGCATAAAAGGTTTTTAAAAAATGCCTAATTATTAACATTTTCATTTTTAATAAAAGGAATACATTTCAGTTAATAGGTTATGGGTTGTTTTACAATCAGGGGAGAAAGTTTGTGTCACAGGGGTCCAAAATTCAAATTGATTCAAACTGGTTCTTGTGCCAGTTTTTAAGTGAAGGACAAGTTAAAGAACAGATTTCAGGTAATTTTTTGACATGTGTGTATGGTAGTTTTGTGTAATCTGCTATAAGATGGGAGAAACAAATGAAGTGATTCTCGGAGAGGATGGTTTTTTTTTTTTTTGACAATTCAGAATACACTACTTCCATAGTGCTTTTAAATATAAGGCTGTAAGCTCTGTGTTGGTTGTCTCTAATATTTATGTCCCAATATCTTGACCACATTTTAGGATGAAAATGATCATTTTAGATATGTTATTTTATATTGAAAAATTAGCTGTCTCGGAGAGGACTTTTTTTTGACACAATTACATACTAATTTGATCAAAATAGTCTGAAAACTTACTGGCATTCAACATTAAAACTTAATGTTTCCAATGATATGGAACCAAATATTTGTTTTATGGTATAAAGAATGATTTAAGTGCATCCCTTTTTGGAGCTACCTGTGGTCAAAAAAGCACTTTTTCTAAATGACACGAGTAATTTTGCTAAATATGACATATATTGCCATACATTCACCAAAAATAACGTTATCACCAAATTTTTTTTGCATGGTAAATAGAGCTATCACAGGGCTACAATAAACAACCAAGTTTCTTTAGTCAAGCCTTTTGATATTGAAGATAATAAGTGTTAAATGTGATTTTTAGCTTGCGTACCCTGATTGTAAAACAACCCTTATTATATTTTTCTCCAACCTTTACATATGTGGGTAAATAATCATTGATGGTTAAGAAAAAGATTTTTTTTTTTTTAAACAAAAAAAAAAATTTCTTTGCTAATAAAAAATTTTCTTCATCTAATATTTTTTCAAAAAAATATCATGGAGAAATCAAATCGTGAACCCGACATCACAAATCGAATGGCAAATTGGGTGAATCGTTACATACCTACTGAATAAAATACTTTATTCAGCTGTAATGCTTCCCTCTCTCCTCTACACATGTGAGACATGGACTGAATCATTTTCATATGAGCTGCCTGCGCAAAATCCTGAAGATCAAGTGGCAGGATCATATTCCAGACACAGAAGTTCTCTCCCGAGCTGGCATTCCAATGCGCACACCTTGCTATGCAAGGCTCAGCTGAGATGAGTAGGCCATGTTGTGCGCATGTCCAATGAGTATCTTCCTAAAAAGATCTTCAGAAAACTCATTCAGGGTAAGCGGTCTCATGGTGGACAAAAGAAGCATTATAACGACACTCTGAAAGTCTCTCTAAAGAACTTCAGAATTGAGCCAACCAACTGGGAAACAACAGCAAGTGATAGTCACTTGGTGCAGTCAAGTTCACAAGGGTGCTTCCTACTATGAGCAACAGAGGATCGGTACAGCCCAGAGGAAGCGTGAGCAGAGGAAGATGCGCGAAAGCATGCCGCCGACCCAACCCACTAATTCCCTCCCCTTCCCATTTGTGACCAACACTTCCGGGCCTAAATTGGTCTCTCTCACCAGCCTCCTTCGGACCCATAGATGAGAGCATGATCCTCTCCGAGCATGAAGGACGATCATCATCATCATCAGTTTATTCATATTATAAAAGCACAAAACAAAGCAGCAATATTTGGGTTGATGGAACATGGTAGATGGTACAGTTCTTTATGAGCAACTTGTAGGTGAAAACTTGATAAACGTGTTTTATTCGTAATGCGCTACTGGCAAGTTTTGAAACATGATGGCACGCACAGTCAATATTTACGGACCTCATTTATTTCCATTTAGAAGCTATAAGTTTAGCATTCAGGACATAAAACATTTCTTTAGGACACACTTGCGCCGTCTCCCTACAAGTGGTGGGGTTTTAAAAACATTTCTCCCTTTTTACTTCTGTAGACTCGCAGTGCTTCAGGTGCTACCACAACATACTATAGACCACGATATAATCAACTATAAGGGCTACGGTCCCACTACAGCTCGCGATGGGTTATCGATGAAAATGGGGCATTTGGTAGCAATGTTTCCTTGAGCTTCGGGAAGTATTCCCAAACCCATCTGCAAGTAGTCACTGCTTAGTTTATCGACAAAAACTACATGCATTGAAAAGTTGTGACATATCTGGCCACTCATGATGCGGAGACACACCAAAAAACAACTTGCGAAGATCAGAGAACATTCGCCGTTCGTGCATTGCACGATTAGTGGTGATGCTACCAATTTTTCATCGCCAAGTATGTTCAAACCCATCATGAGCTGTATTGTGACCAGGGCCTTCTACCCTCCATCACCCAGAGCTGCCATCTCATTATTTACAAGAAGCTCAAGCATGCAAAGGACTTACACAATGATTAAAAATAATTTTATAAATGGCTCCACCAACACCCAGGAAGCAGCTGGTGTGTCAGACAGCCTCAGGAGTCAAACACCTCCCACAAGTCGCACTCAAATGCGATTGTCTCAGCCTCAAAGACACATTTATATCCGTTTCTTCAATCATTCATGCTAAAAGAAGCTGCTCTCAAGATCAGAACATGGAACAGTGCCATTAGACATCACATGTCATGCATTAATGATTGGCCTCAAAACATTTCCAAAGATTTTCTTCTGGAGTTCTGGGGAATATTCCAGAGAGACAGTATTCTGTCAAATCTATAAAATATTTCGGAAAATGGTTTTGGATTTTGGGGTCAGGGGAGGGAGGGGAGAGGTGGGAAGGGTGGGGCAGAGCAGAACATCAATAAACCACTAAAAACCAAGAATGAGGAAGAACAGCTCAGCCAAGCTGCTAAATTATTCTCCATCCAGGCTAATTATTTTACAGGTTTAACCCCCCCACACCCCAACACTACCATTGCCCAACAACGCCCCAGTCTTTCCCTTCAGACCTGTTTTTTCCAGACACTTGTTTCTTTTTTTGGAAGGGGAAGTACTGTAGTTACCTTTTTTAAGTCGTTTTTATTAGTAAGCTGAAAAGCAGTCACTCTTTCTTAACCCGAACATAATCTCCTGAATATGATACTTTTGAAACGGAATCAAGCATGTTGAGTTTTATACTGAGGAAAAAAAACCCCACAAAACAAGAGTTACTGGATTTATTGGTTATAAAGCACGAACTCACCTCGCTCAGGTAGATGAAGAAACTGCACATGCTTCCATCCACGCCATAATTTGCATAGCAGGCATCTGAACGCCACATGTCCTTCATCCACTGAGGATGAGAAAAGGAAGAAAGAAAGGGAGTCAACCTGGAGCAGTATGGACACTTTATAGACCTACCTGACTTACAGATAAATGTGTCTTCTTGTTATTTGGTGCCTGTAATTGTCTGCTGCTGGGACAAAACAATTTCACTCAGGGATCAAGAAAGTTCTGTTTATCACCACACCCTTGTGTGTCATCATTTACTGTACGTCACATGAAGCGGTTACCATAGTGATCTTGATAGTAGAGTCGTTGAGGTTTGAACTGTGTCATATCTAGCTAGCGTGATAAGCAGCTAGTGTCCTAGCTACAAGAATAATTAATTTGGAATGAAGACAAAAAATTAGCTACAGACAAATTCACGGTTATATTTTTTGTCGTATTTTGTACTGTAATACAAATTTTTTTCAATTTTGCAAAGAAATTGATCAGTACCTTCCGTGCAAGTTCTGTTACTTATCTAGAGCCGTGATACCTCAAACACTAAGGTCCTATAAAAGGTCATGTACAACCCCGATTCCAAAAAAGTTGGGACAAAGTACAAATTGTAAATAAAAACGGAATGCAATAATTTACAAATCTCAAAAACTGATATTGTATTCAAAACAGAATATAGACAACATATCAAATGTCGAAAGTGAGACATTTTGAAATTTCATGCCAAATATTGGCTCATTTGAAATTTCATGACAGCAACACATCTCAAAAAAGTTGGGACGGGGCAATAAGAGGCTGGAAAAGTTAAAGGTACAAAAAAGGAACAGCTGGAGGACCAAATTGCAACTCATTTGGTCAATTGGCAATAGGTCATTAACATGACTGGGTATAAAAAGAGCATCTTGGAGTGGCAGCGGCTCTCAGAAGTAAAGATGGGAAGAGGATCACCGATCCCCCCAATTCTGCGCCGACAAATAGTGGAGCAATATCAGAAAGGAGTTCGACAGTGTAAAATTGCAAAGAGCTTGAACATATCATCATCTACAGTGCATAATATCATCAAAAGATTCAGAGAATCTGGAAGAATCTCTGTGCGTAAGGGTCAAGGCCGGAAAACCATACTGGGTGCCCGTGATCTTCGGGCCCTTAGACGGCACTGCATCACATACAGGCATGCTTCTGTATTGGAAATCACAAAATGGGCTCAGGAATATTTCCAGAGAACATTATCTGTGAACACAATTCACCGTGCCATCCGCCGTTGCCAGCTAAAACTCTATAGTTCAAAGAAGAAGCCGTATCTAAACGTGATCCAGAAGCCCAGACGTCTTCTCTGGGCCAAGGCTCATTTAAAATGGACTGTGGCAAAGTGGAAAACTGTTCTGTGGTCAGACGAATCAAAATTTGAAGTTCTTTATGGAAATCAGGGACGCCGTGTCATTCGGACTAAAGAGGAGAAGGACGACCCAAGTTGTTATCAGCGCTCAGTTCAGAAGCCTGCATCTCTGATGGTATGGGGTTACATTAGTGCGTGTGGCATGGGCAGCTTACACATCTGGAAAGACACCATCAATGCTGAAAGGTATATCCAGGTTCTAGAGCAACATATGCTCCCATCCAGACGACGTCTCTTTCAGGGAAGACCTTGCATTTTCCAACATGACAATGCCAAACCACATACTGCATCAATTACAGCATCATGGCTGCGTAGAAGAAGGGTCCAGGTACTGAACTGGCCAGCCTGCAGTCCAGATCTTTCACCCATAGAAAACATTTGGCGCATCATAAAACGGAAGATACGACAAAAAAGACCCAAGACAGTTGAGCAACTAGAATCCCACATTAGACAAGAATGGGTTAACATTCCTATCCCTAAACTTGAGCAACTTGTCTCCTCAGTCCCCAGACGTTTACAGACTGTTGTAAAGAGAAAAGGGGATGTCTCACAGTGGGAAACATGGCCTTGTCCCAACTTTTTTGAGATGTGTTGTTGTTATGAAATTTAAAAAAATCACCTAATTTTTCTCTTTAAATGATACATTTTCTCAGTTTAAACATTTGATATGTCATCTATGCTCTATTCTGAATAAAATATGGAATTTTGAAACTTCCACATCATTGCATTCCATTTTTATTTACAATTTGTATTTTGTCCCAACTTTTTTGGAATTGGGGTTGTATGTAACGAGATCTAGTTGAGTTGAAAACTAACAGAACGACCTACATATTCCCCAGAGAGAAATAGCAGGGGGAAAGTCGATGTATTTTTTTTAAAAATGGTATTAAAAACTAAATATAAAAATATTCAATAATGGAAAATTATAAACACCAAAAATGACAAATGTATATAAATTCGTCAAGACAAAATGTGATTAGGTCAAACAGACATTTTACACAAGCCAAGTTATTATTTAACAAAGAAAAACATAAATCATTGATCATTTTCTGTACGGAGACATTTACTGAACCTTTCTAGGAGTCTCTAGTGTCAGTGCTTTGTAACAGGCAGGAGGTTTTCCTACGGGAAAGTCTTCATGACAGAGGAGTTTATGCTTCCTGGTTTTTCAGTAACATGGCATGACACTTTTTTTTTTTAAATAAAGTGGAAGAAAAAAAAAAAAGAGAGAGGCTGCTGACGGAATGACCGTTTATAGCTGCTACAATGTCAGTGATAACAGGAACTGATTTGTTTTGCAGACGTTTCATTACCTTAACCCTTTGGGGTCGAGAGATTCTCCGGCGAAGCTCGGCAGGTTTAGAATGAGTAGGTCATGTATTTAGATAAATATCTTCGCAAGTTTTTAAATCATACAAGCATGATAAACATATTGACAAACTTTATATTTT
Organism: Neoarius graeffei; assembly: GCF_027579695.1. Taxonomy (NCBI): domain Eukaryota; kingdom Metazoa; phylum Chordata; class Actinopteri; order Siluriformes; family Ariidae; genus Neoarius; species Neoarius graeffei. Next base: position 14,103,560 of record NC_083595.1, read on the forward strand.
ACACTTTCCTATGTGCCCACTGCAGGGTTTCCCATATATAGACCATTGTGTGGCGCAGCGCCACACAATCAAACTCGCGATTTTGGAAAAAAAAAAAAAATTCCGTTGCGTATCGTTCCGTTCATTCATAGTGCTCTTTCCTCTCGTTCACGCGTGCACGCACACACCCCCACACGCAGAGACAGAGAGAGAGGCGTGTCCACAGGCCTGCTGGTGTGCATATACCCGGACTGCAAGTAGGCCTGTTAGGCTAATTAAAAATAACGCAGGCTTCCCGAGTCGCCTTCCGACCCCTTATTTTAAAAGGTAGCCTACGTTGTGCTCGTGATGAGCTTTATCATAGCCTTCTTGGCTTACAGGAAACTGAGTCAGGCTATAAATCAATTTTGATGCATACAGTAGCAGCTTGACGCGAGGAACCGGCCTTATTGCATTATCCCATTTATCCCGCTTCAGCAATGACTTCCCTTACGATAGGGCACTTGAGTTTTTTTCAGGAAGCCACGCAGAATTAAATGCTCTGATAGGTCATGCAGGCTTTGCACCAATTAGGGTAATGCTTTTTCATTATTGTTAGTTGCCTTGGTGTTACCTTAAGTGGTTTCTTACATCTAATTATGATATTTTACTTTATTTTATTATTATTTTGTTACATTATACTATTTATTTCATTTTAGTATTGGTTGAGGTAAGTGTTGAATTCAATATTTAAAATGAAAACCTCCAGCTTGTTTTTTGCAATTTATTCCTTGAATGTCAACTAAAGAATGATTGAAAGATTGCCACCAAAAAGGCAAAAAACTAAGGTAAAAACCAGAGATGCACCGATTGACCGGCTGCCGATCGGAATCGGCCGATTTTCACGTGATTGGCCATGACCGGCGACCGGCCGGTCAAAATTAAAATATGCCGATTTTCTGCCGATCAAAACTTGTGCATCACAGAGATGAAAGTGGAAATAGTCGTAATTCACAACTAAAAAGACTGCAGCTACACTGGCAGCTTGAACATGCTTTCTAGTGTGATTGTGTTGCGCTTGCACAGAACAGTGTCAGTCCTGCGCGCCTAACGAGCTCCAGCGCGCGTGCCATTAACAACAAAAAAAATTTACTATATTTGGATATATTCTATATCCAAATATAGTGAATTTTTTTGTGCCAGATATTGGATGTGAAAAGAAGAAAATGTTTGTGGTTGTGTGAATTTCCCATTACAGGAATTAATACGTTAGCCTATTACCAAACATCTAGTTAGATTTGTACAAAGAGAGAGAGAAAAAAAATGTCTTTTTGTTTGTTTTAGGACCTTGGTTGCACTTGATTCCATTGGAAATTACTCTACAAATACACATTTGACAAAGATGATAGAATGGCTATGGTATAAGTATGACTGGAAATTATTTTTGTATTTTGATACTGAATGAAGAAATGGGTTGTTCTATAACGCATAAGTTTTCAGATCTAAATAGGCTTATGAAAGTGTGTTCCATAGCAGTAGGCAAATAATATATGAGGGGGAAGTTGTTTTTGTGCCAGATATTGGATGGGAAAAGAAAAAAATGTTTGTGTGAATTTCCTATTTCAGGAATTAATATGTTAATACCAAACATGAAGAAAGATTTTACAAAGAACAATGTCTTTGTTTGTTTTCAACCATTGAGGTGTTGAAAATTCTCATCTCTCTCATTATCTCTAGCTGCTTTATATCTCTCTCATTATCTCTAGCTGCTTTATCCTTCTACAGGGTCGCAGGCAAGCTGGAGCCTATCCCAGCTGACTACGGGCGAAAGGCGGGGTACACCCTGGACAAGTCGCCAGGTCATCACAGGGCTGACACATAGACACAGACAACCATTCACACTCACATTCACACCTACGGTCAATTTAGAGTCACCAGTTAACCTAACCTGCACGTCTTTGGACTGTGGGGGAAACCGGAGCACCCGGAGGAAACCCACGCGGACACGGGGAGAACATGCAAACTCCGCACAGAAAGGCCCTCGCCGGCCCCGGGGATCGTACCCAGGACCTTCTTGCTGTGAGGCGACAGCGCTAACCACTACACCACCATGCTGCCCGTGTTGAAAATTTATTACTGAAAATCTGGCAGAATGTTCTATTAAAGAAAAGATAAAAAGAAAATATAGTCTTTGTGTGTGCTGTGAAGTGGTTTGAAAAAATGAAATTGGTATCAGCCAAAATCGGTATCGGCAGGTCACACTCCATGGAAAATCGGAATCGGCCCCAAAAATTGCAATCGGTGCAGCTCTAGTAAAAACTAAACTTTAACTTCAATTTTGGTGAGTAATTTTCATAAATTCAAAAGATAGGTTTTCCACCAACATCAAGCCCAGCAAACTAATGGCCTGCCTGTAATGTAAAGTTGGGTCGAGGAATGAAACCAGGCAGGGTTCTGGTAAAAATTGTTTTAGCTGTCTTCTCTTAAAGAACTTAAAATAATTTAGATTGAACTGAATAATCTCAAATGCTTCTTGTAGCTTTAAAATAGTCCCAGCAGGTGACTCTGAAGAAAAATACTGTGTGTTTGAACACCGCCCGCTGTAAACACTTTACATACACCCCATACACTCCACCGACCGTCACGACACCGCCACACACGATTCCCTCATCAGCACAGTAGAGCACCACAAATTGCTATCTGGTCTGTGGGAAACACTGCACTGCCAAATAATATTATAGTTTTAAATTACGTAAATTAGATAAAACATTAAAACTTGTCACCTTACTCAGTCACACCGGAGTCGGAGCACTGAGCACGCACTTACACATTTATAAAAGACTATTCACATGGTAACTGCATGATAATCACGTTCACACTTTCGGTTTCGATTGGTTTCTCTTTCGCTGTGGGAACACCCACCGTAAACAGGATAAAATCTGTCATATATAGTTCAGGCTATTTGGAGGTAAAACTTGTTGTGAGATGGCACGCAGATTTTATGTGCTTCGGATGATTCAGGACAGCGAATCATTTCAATTTTGAGAACGGCGACACTGATGAGCTGTGTCTTTTTATTTATTTATTTATTTTTACTTCAACTCGATCCGGCCAAAGATCAACTCGAGTAAGTGTAAATATTTCTTCTATTTATTATGAGCAGATCGGTTGATATGTGTGCGCTGTAGTGCATACACAGGAAAAATGACTGAGCAATTTCTCCAGAATTAAAAGTATTTCTCAAAAATATTTAATTTTGCTCTACTTTGGGTTTAGAGAGTAAAATTTGGAGTTGGAGCAAAATTACAAAGTAATTGTGTAACAGAGTAGATTGTGACACTGAATTGAGTAAAATAGTACAAGAGTTAATTTCAAGACACACTGAACAGAGTCAAATACCAAAATAAGGTCAAATCACAGATAAATGAAGGTGTTGTAAAAAGCAGTTTTAGAACTGTGTTGGAATGTGTGATAAAACATGACCTGTCATGTTTTTTTTTTTTTCACATGGTCATTGTGACTTGACCTGATGGGATTAAGAGTTGGCAGTGGGAGGGTTTTCACTCTTCTCATTGAATGGAATGGAATTTTTTACTCTTCTCATTGAATACCCCTCCCACTGCCAACCCTTTATCCCAAAACAGTAGGACATAATTTTTTTATGGCCAGTTAATTGTCCAAATCAATGGAGCAGATTTAAGTTTGTGTGTTTGATACATTCTTAAGACTGAACAGAATCACCTCAAGTGATCAAAACCGTTCATCACAATGGGTAAGATAATGTTTTTTTCACACATTCCAACACAGTTCAAAAACTGCTTTTTACATCTTCATTTATCTGTCATTTTGTTTCCCAAGTACAATCATGACATACATACTACAAAGATATTATTGTAGCTGAACTTGTGCTGAATACAAAAAAAGTCACATGACTTTGAAAATACTGCTTAGATTTGTTGAAACTGACAACAAAATCAGAGCATTCCAAAATCATTAGAGTGCCAGAAAATACCCTCAGACCCCAGAGGGTTAAATGTAACTATAAAATGTTAAAAAAAAATAGTTCACTACTAGATAAAAACATTGTAATCATTGGCAAACTGCTGTTTTATAAGACACTTCAAGACGTGCTGTTACTGGAAAATAGTTAACTTCGAAGCAGTACCATTAAATCCACTTCACAACAGAACGCATCAAACCATCCAGTTCCTGGACCAAAAAAAAAAACCCTTCTGAACTTGTTCTAAACATTTTATAGACTGAAGTACAAGTGATCTGACTTCAACCTTGACTCTATTCTCGTCCTAATACTGTTCCTTTCTGATAATACGTGCTTAGTGAAGGACATATTGATTGGAGTCAGCATGGCTCAGATCACCCTTATTGATTATGCATTTCAGATGAAGATGATAGGGGGATGAAGATTTGCTGACCTGGGCAGCTCGACGTAACCCCAGAAGCAATGGACAGAAATAAACCACTGAATCTGAAACCATACTCTCTTCTGGAACTCTCAAAAGGCCTGGTATGTCAAATTTTCAAAGTCATAATGCCAGTGTCAGGAATATACAGCATCATTTACCTGATTTTTTTTCCACGTTCTGCTACTAAATAGGATGAAACATGTACTCATTATGAAGTACCTTTGCGTGAGGTAGGTTGTAAAGGGGGAAAAAATAAAACATAAGTAGATGATTAACCAAAGCACTGTAATTTCAAGTTGATGTCAGGGACTCACTTGAGCAACGGGCTGATTTCTATAAATGAACTCGTATTACTGAGATAAAGGATAGACATGAAGCCACATTTAGTGCCTGAGGCGAGTGTTTCCCAACCATTATCATGAATTACTGGACACATTCATGTTTCCTTTGCTTTATCGCAATCATGCTGATTCAGGAAGGGCTTGGTGATTATCTGGCCAGTTGTGCAAAAGCTTTATAGCAACATTTGTTCAGCAAATTAATCAAGCCTGATGAAACACCTCTTGGTACTACTCCTACTTGAAAACTTTTCAGCATAAGGAAAAAATCTACAGTGGTGCTTGAAAGTTTGTGAAACCTTCAGCATAAATATTACACCTGGTCATTTATTTATGAAAATCATCCGATATTACATAACAGTGAGTGGCAATGGTATGTGAATCTTTGCGTTCAGTACATGTTGTGACACCCTTGCGTTCAGTACACGTTGTGACATTTCCTGTAACTGCTGATCAGCGCTGCACATCAGCTTGGAGGAATTCTGGCCCATTCCTCTCTACAGAACAGCTTCAACTCTGGGCAGGGATCCAAGCAGTAATTGAAAAAAATACAGGAATGTAAGAAACTATCAGCAGGGGTCAAGGGGGCTGCAAGCCCTTTGCGGGGTGCAGGGGCAGCGCCCCTGCTGGGGGTACAGGGGGTGAAGCCCCCTGAAGCTGTTGAGATTTTAACATTTAAAGATGCTATAGAACACATTTTTTACATAGATTTAACATAGAAAAGCAACAGAATTTAACAATAATGTGTATCTATTTGATGCCATATTTTGTAATCAATGACATAAGTGGCAAAAAAAATTGTTATTTATAAAAATTAGATGAAAATGTAGCTTTGAAGAATATACTTCTTCTAATCCGGACACTGTTCCGCTATCTCTTTTATGGACGATATCTTTTTTCCACGACATATTCAGGGCTGTGAAATTGTAAATAAGAAATCTGAGGAAAAGGGGGGGCCTGGGGCCCGCAGGGCCCCAGACACCAAGCCATTTTAGGTGTTATATGGTGTATTCTGAGCATTTCCTGCAAGTAAAAAATTGATCTCAACAACTAAATATTTGACTAGTCTTGGTCTTCATTTTGCCATATAAAATACCCATCAACAGTTTTCTCTTTTAAAATGAAAGATCCATGTAAAATACCTTGAAATATCTAATAAATGCCTATGTATTTTATCTCTTAATCAAAATAAAAGTAAAAAAAGTGTAAATAACAATTTAAAGAAATGTTAATAAAAGAAAACTTTGATGGGCCTTTCAAAATGACTTTGTGAAAAATCATGCTCAATATTTAAGTGAGCGATACCTGTTGTCTTCCAAATTACACTTAATTCTTGTATTATGTCCTGGCTTTTTCCAAGAGTCTGTCACAATGTCTCTTGTCTACAGAGCAAAAGTTTAAAAAAACTAATGTTTCTTATCTAATATATTATTTACATCTTTTCTTTTACTTCTGGCTCCTTCTATTCCTCTTTGCATCACTCCCAGCTATTTCTTTCAATTCATCTTTCAGTAAGGCTATTATGGCCCTTTTCCACTACCCTTTTTCAGCTCACTTCAGCTCGCTTCAGCTCACTTCAGCCCGACACGGCTCGCGTTTCGACTACCAAAAAACAGCACGACTCAGCTCGCTTCAGCCCTGCTTAGCCCCTAAAACTCGCACCGTTTTGGAGTGGGGCTGAAGCGAGCCAAACCGTGCCGAGTGAGGCTGGGGGCGTGAGCAGACACTCCCCTGTGCACTGATTGGTGAGGAGGAGTGTCCTCACATGCCCACACACGCCCCGCGAGCACGCTGGGATCTGTAAACACCGTAAACCCGGAAGAAGGAGAATTACGAATTACGAGAATTATGAAGCCTTATGCGCCTCGCCTCATCTATACGCTCTTGCCAGTATCTGTTGGCATTGTCGGTGACAACAAGCCACAGCACCAAGACCAGCAACACTAACGACTCCATGTCCTCCATGTTTATTGTTTACTATCCGGGTCATGAGACTACCGCTTAAAAGGTCACTGATGTCACTGTTTGCGCTGCTTAACGACATCACGTGACGTCCACCCACTTCCAGCCAGCACGGTTCAAGTCGAAATGCAACTCCAACAGTCCCACTCAGCTCGACTCAGCCCAACTCAGCACGGCACGGCTCAGCCCGACTCAGCCGCGTTTGTAGTAGAAAAGCGGCAATAGTTATTAGTTCTATAGTATTTGCATTCCTCTATTAAAGCTATTTACAAAATGTTCATAGTCTGTCAAACAGCATCTAATGAAAGTCTTTTAATTTTCTTTTCTTTAACACCATCTCTTGCAGTTTTGCAAACTTGTTCTTTTTCATCTTTTCCTTCAATCTGTCTGTGTTCTTTTCTAGCCCTCTTTGCATCTCTCTCAAACACCTCCTTAGCTTTCCTTTTTGATGGCATCTATGTCTGATCTTGCACCCTGTAAGTACAAAATTCACGTTCGCGGTGCCAGGTCACGCAATAGCTATTTTTAGCTCTGTCATGCACTCCTGAGCAGTGTTGCCAGATACTCCTGACGTTTTCCAGCCCAAAATATGTTCAAAACCCACCAAAATGCACTTGAAACCACCCAATCTGGCAACACTGCTCCTGAGTCGCAGTCAAGACGTGTTCCACACTCAGCTGGCATAAAACTCCGCTAGTTCGGCTGTATTGAGCCGCCGGTCTCGTGCAAGGCGATTAAAACCGACTAGACACCCCCCCCCAATGATTTTTAATGCAAAAATAGACGTTTTGAGAAGATATTTTTCGCGACAGAATCCGTGGAAATTTCACAGCCCTGCATATTGAATTAAGTTCAACGCATTAGAAACAAAAGCACGAACGGAGTTAAAACACATTTTCTAGCAAATGGGCGCAGCCATATTGTTTTCTCATTCTATCGCGTACAGTCTCGCGGTATTTACATCAATTTAACTTCCGAGTGTTCCCGAATGTCAACAAGAACAAACGAAGCTGACAAAAACATCGCTAAACAAGCAAACCAAATCAGAACGTATTCTGCTGGTCATTTTACTTAAACATATTTTTAACAGATATACAAGAGATTTAAAAAAAAAAAAAAAAAAAAAAAAAAAAAAAAAAAACACCACCACCACTTTGGCTAGAAAAATAGCGGAATTCCGCTAAATAGCGGACGTCTGGGATCCCTGTCTGGGACGCTGGTAGGTTTCGTCACATGAATTGCTCACACAGCATTTCTATTGGATTATGATAAGATCAGGACTTTGACCTGGCCATTCCAAAACATTAACTTTATTCTTCTTTAACCTTTCTTTGGTAGAGTGACTTGTGTGATTAGGCTCATCGTCTTCCTCATGGGCGTAGTGGGCGTAGTGGACGCAGGGTACGCGGGGTCATGTCCCCTGCACTTCCCGTATTTGTGCCCTCTGTCCCCCGCACTTTTTACAGCCATTACAACCACTCAATTCATGTTTAACATGTGGAAACGCGTTTTTCCAAGCCGCCTCTGAACGCATCATGAGCAGGCGGAGCTAAGGCGGCAAACAAACCCCGCTGTCGTGTGTGATCAGAGATGCTTTAGAAAATATTGTATGAGTATCTTTGGTGTGATTCAGATCTAGGCAGCGCTTCTGTATGTTCAGCAAACCAGCCAAGAGGCTAAAGACTTCAGACAGTTTTTTTCCAAACCAACCATGTAAGTTGAGTAATGCTGATAATGTTTAGCTAAAGGATGACAAATAGATGTCAATTTAGTTAGTTAAGCTACTGTAGCTAGCTAACTTAGAGGCGGTAGTAACTAGTTACATTTACTCCGTTACATTTACTTGAGTAAATTTTTGGATAAATTGTACTCTTAAGAGTTGTTTTGTTGCAAAATACGTTTTACTTTTACTTGAGTAATATTATTCTAAAGTAACAATACTCTTACTTGAGTAACGTTACTATTTTGGCTACTCTAAGATTACTCACTTCTGGGTAGAAAATAAGAATATAAATGTATTTGTGCTCCTTTGACTGTTATTTTTGTAAAGATTTAATTTATTTTGTGGTAGTTAAAGTTTAAAGTACATGAATTCGCTGATTATTATTACTGTATTCCTAATTCTATTTCAAAATGTTGCTTTCCACATATTTTTTAATCTTTATTGCCACAATAGAAAGAGCAGGGTGAGAGAGGAGACAGTGGACCAGAGGCCAACAGGGATGATTATTCAGGGTCACAGGTGAGAAGAGAATATAACTAGCTATGTCACTACTACTATTCTTAATTCTATTTATAAATTTTACTTTATAGATTTATAGACTTTGACTTTAGATTTTGATAGTATATCATTTTAAAGAACTAAAGTCAGTTCCCTGGTGCTGTGCTGTTTGTGGTTATGTGGCTCTTTAGCTGCTAAGGAGAGGTGCAATTGAATGCGAGAGGATGATAAATCACTCAATAGACCTCTGAACAATTTTTCCCCCTCACTTCTAAAATGATGGCTACGCCCCTGGTCTTCCTGCATGACCCACTTTCTCTTGAGATTCGATTCATGCACAGATGTCCTGATATTGTCCTTTTGCATCATGTACATCATGCGAAACTGGGAAGCGCAATACCCGGTGGAAAAATGTGTTCCAGAGCTTACAAAGCACCTGCATTGGAGACTCCTTATGTAAAAACAAAACATTTCTCTTTGTGAAATAAAAGCACCTTTTGCACCACAATTAATGATGTGCGGCTTTTTTTTCCTAATAAATGCACATAGAAGTCTATGCTTTCAATGAAAGTTTTAATCATCTGAAGCCAATCATTACTGCTATTAACCATGAAGCGAATTTAAATTTCTCATTACCGGATGAAAGGCGGATATCAGAGACATGGCTGCGTCATACCAAAGCTTGGAATTTTTCAGCAAAGCGCCCATGGCTATGATCATTCCGTTAAAAAGTCTGGGTCTTGATCGCGAATGAATACTGAGAACAAAGAGATGAATGAATGGAAGACGCAACACGCGCAAAGTTTGGGATTTCTTTTTTTGGAGCCTCTGTGCTACCAAAATACTACTGCAACTATTGCAAGCTACTTGCATAAGAATATTTAATAATGGAGCCACTCTCCATGTGTGGATTAATCTAACAGCTGCAAGTGCACTCACTAAGACAGCAAAGTGGGCTGCATACTAAGAACTGGCCCTAAATAGATACACCAAGGGTATAATAATACACCAAGAGTGTACTGACTATTTACTTTATACATATGCAGTTTGGGAGGCGCCCCAAGTGCTCATGAGTCCGAGGATTGAATAATCTCTTGGACTTCCTCAGAACTACAGAATAAAAATGTACTGCACACATCAAAATGAGGGGTGGCACGGTGGTGTAGTGGTTAGCGCTGTCGCCTCACAGCAAGAAGGTCCGGGTTCGAGCCCCGTGGCCAACGAGGGCCTTTCTGTGCGGAGTTTGCATGTTCTCCCCGTGTCCGCGTGGGTTTCCTCCGGGTGCTCCGGTTTCCCCGACAGTCCAAAGACATGCAGGTTAGGTTAACTGGTGACTCTAAATTGACCGTAGGTGTGAATGAGAGTGTGAATGGTTGTCTGTGTCTATGTGTCAGCCCTGTGATGACCTGGCGACTTGTCCAGGGTGTACCCCGCCTTTCGCCCGTAGTCAGCTGGGATAGGCTCCAGCTTGCCTGCGACCCTGTAGAACAGGATAAAGCGGCTAGAGATAATGAGATGAGACATCAAAATGACTGTTGGTTGCGTATCAGGTAACAAAGCAACTCTGCTCCGTTTGCTCACCTCTCAGTTTTATTATGGCTACTAAAAGCATACCTGCTGCAAAATGGTAACGAAGATAAACAAAATAATAAAACACTTCAACAATTGAGTAACATGATGTGGCTTGGCGCACAGCAGAGTTACTATTACAAGCCTCAAGTTAATTATTTTTCTTTACCGAGTCTTGAAGCTTACATCACAGAACCTTGTCAATGATTTCAAAAGCCAGGTCCTGTTCACACTTAATGTTAGAGCAGCTAGAAAACAGTCTGCTTCTATTTACAAAGTCCTTGCACAAGTTGTTCCTTTAGAAATGATAACATATTCGAATGAGTGCATTAATCTTACAGTCAGGACTACTGTCTGAACCATGCTGGAACGGAAAATTCACCCACACCTTCTGACCAAGTGGTTTTGGAAGCAGTCCGAGATGGGGCTGTTTTTATGGTGTCAACTTGGTGTGTGAATATTTATATGGAGGTTGTTGATCAAAACAACAATTTGCATTTGGTTTCGCTGATATTACAATGAAACTGGCATGCTTTCCGTGTATCTGGTGCGAGCTCCAGGGAAAGGACACGGAAGCAGATGGTGTGTGTGTTGACAGGCTGGGTGCTGTGTGCACTTGTGTGTGTTGGTGACCAGATAACAAAACAAGAGTGTTATCACTAGCTTCTGGATGTGCCATGTGATCTCAGTGCCAATACAAGCAGATACACACGTTTAGAAATGATAACATATTAGAATGAGTGTGCGTTTGCCATTGTGGAGCACTTACACACACATCTATCACTTTCCTAATTGAAACCGGTCCATAACATGGGACACACTGGACATTTCAGCTGATCAATATTTCCCATACTTAATATTCATTTAAAGTAAATCGCTGTAATTTCTGCTAACACTGGCAAAATGAGAAAGATCTTATTATTTTTTAGGGATAATCGAGATTTAACTTGTCAACATGACACTGTGTGGGTGTGTGGGTGTGCGCGCGCACGCGCATGTTCACCTTCATTTTGCCTTCACAGTGCGGGAAGCCGTCAAGAGGTGGCAGCTCACACTTTTCCTGCGCTCCACTAAGCAGGTCTAGCAAGAGAAAGGAAAAGAGAAAAGGGTCAATGCTGTAATCTGCGTCATCATTTTTATCATCGTCATCACTGCTGCATGAGAAACTTTCATCTGGGCTAACATTTCAGAGTTCAGTTTAACGCCAAAGGCTACAAGTCCATGTTAGTGAAAGCACTGTATGTAATAATAATAATAATAATAATAATAATAATAATAATGCTGTAAGTAAGAGACCAAGCACTTTCTGGCTCCACCCCTTAGCAATGAAAGCTCATCAGGAGCCATTGGCGTCACTTGCTCCCAAAGAGATGTCTTAAATGAACTACCAAAGCGTAAAGTCGTGACTGAGATACAGCCTCACTTCCTGTTTTCAATAGCTAATGAACACAAATCTTGTTTGTTAACGTAAGATCATGTTGCGAAACCGATACGCCAAGATTGGTGTTAAATCAAATCAGAGTCTTACAGACTAATGCTTGTGTCGCACTGTCTCGTATCTTTCCACGTAAGCAGCGTGTGGGTCAAACACCAAGAAATGAGGCGCATTTTGTCCAAAATTAAAGTCCTGTGACGTACATGGCGTATATGTGGCATTCCTGTGGCTTGTATGGGGTTCAAGGGATGTAAAGTTATGGTGTACTGAGGTGTATGTGTGGCGTATGATGCATTGTCGTGGCGTAACCATTTCGTTGGCGTGACGTTCACGCTGCATTCATTGTCATTCGTCACAGTCAAGAAACCATCATGCCAGCAAAGAAGTCAGGGCCCAAGAAGGGCAAAGGAAGAGGGAAGACATCAGCTGCATCCAGCCAGCCAGCCCCGGATCCACCTTCATCAGACACGTTAACTAACGTGTTCGCACGGCGTAATAGGTATTCGAGCAACGTTCCTGCTGCGTGTATGCATGACGTATCAAAGCTGCTATGGATTTTTAAGGGCGGACTTAAAAATACGCCACACCCTGGCGTACAAGGAGATCGTGTTACACATCCTAGAGTATTAGCTACGTAAGCTGGCGATGCTGTGACGTTTCTTTCTTACTGCCGCGTATCCTGATACGCCGTACATACGCAAGGCTGAAACGCCAAATGGTGTGAACCAAGCATAAAATCGCATAACATGCGTTTGTAGAAAGAGAAACCATTCTTGCTGCACAAACTGGGTCACACCAGATACTGAAAGCAAAGGTTCACATACTTTTGCCACTCACAGATGTGTAATATTGGATCCTTTTTCTCAATAAATAAATGACTAAGTATAATATTTTTGTCTCATTTGTTTAACTGGGTTCTCTTTATCTACTTTTAGGACTTGTGTGAAAATCCGATGTTGTTTTAGTTCATATTTATGCAGAAACATAGAAAATTCTAAAGGGTTCACAAACTTTCAAGCACCACTGTAGAGGTACAAGTTCCTTGAAATTAGAACCCGAACAAACTTTTGTGGTATATCACTGCCATCAGGTCTCTGGGGCACTATTCAGCTTAAAAATATATTCAAGAATCTTAGTATGAAAAAAACAAAACAAAAAAACAAGCTGGTAAGAAATGATCCATTTGAATGGTATGAGGAAAGGCCCAGATTCTGTCAGACTGAGGGTTTGGAACGGTCAAAGGTTCCCTGAGTGTTCACTGGAATGTCGAAGAATGCAAACCCTAGTTAGTGAGTTGTAAACAGTAAATGTAGAATAGCAGCTGTTTAAAAAAAAAAAACCCACATACAACAGGTGATTAAATATAGATCAGAATTACAAACTGAGAACCTAGAATAAAATAATTTAAAAAAAAAAAAGTATGATTGATTTAATAACAGATGATTCCTTGACAATCTGAAAAGCAGAGCTAGAATGTTAGCGGCGTGTCATAATAAAAGCATCTCAATATATGGGCGGTGTAACACGAGTAAGACTGGATTATACACAGTAATGCGATACTGGATTATACACAGTAATGCGATGCAAATGATGTGTGTTTCTTTTACACAGAAACCCGGAGGTAAACTAAAGAAAGGCCAATTGCCACCTACACCACATCGAATGCTACGAAAATAGAACACCAAACAAACAGAGACGTAGTGTCTCGAAGCAGCTTTACTCAAAAGAGTCTGATTCGAGCTCGCTGAAAACGCACACGTTTTCTCTTTAGTAAAGAGAACGATCCTCGTGTTCTTTATACGTGTATAGAAAAACAGAAACATTTACATGCAACAGAGACCTAATTGGGCCTCTTGGGAGCCAATTAGCTAATAATATAGGAAAGAAGGTCATGGTAATCATCACGGTTCCTAAATTTTCTTCATGAAACAGGACAAGAAGCAGAGGTATAATGGACTATAAAAATATCTCCAGTTTATCTTTTTGTCTACTCTACTGGAAATGCATCGATAGTGTGAAAACAAAAGCTCTTAGCCAGTATGTTGTTCTTGACGGTCAGCCACGATTGGTCATCGACAACAAAGGATTATGATGTAATGAAAACAAAAACGTACTTCAGGTACAGTTGAAACGATTTACAGCCCTACTTGGTAGGGCTTCAGGCTAGCATTTCATTTTAAAAATCAACTAGCTACAGTAGCAAAGTCCATAATGCGCAAGTGTGTGCTTTTCATCGCCACTATGTAAACCAGGGAAACATAAAATCTTCAGTGATTACTGGGTTACTCAGCAGTGTTGTAGTAGAGTCACTAAACCTCAAGTCTGAGTCCAGTCTAGAGTCCCCAGTGTTCAAGTCCAAGCCATTAAAAAAAATTTCGAGTCGACTCCGAGAACAAGACTCCAACCGCACCATTTGACGGTGGCTGTTTTAGCGACATTAACTTTAGTTTGTTCCTGAACATGACGTATGAACAGGTGAATGTGCATTCTCTTTGTTAGGGAGTGCGAAGTATTCTGTCAGAGATGGTTGGGAGACAGATGCAAGTGCAGAAGGTGTGTTTATTAATACAAGCGAAGACGGTAAACAATCCAGAACGGCAGGCAAAATCGTAAAATGGTGAAACAGGCGATAGGTCGAGCGATGCACAAACAGGCTATCGTAGACTTGCCAGAATCAAAGAGGAGAAACAGGAAATCAGGGATCAGGAAACCAAACAAGGAAATAAGGCTCGGTAATGTGTCAGCAAAACCGCGAGTTGGCCTAGTGGTTAGCGTGTCAGCCTCTCGATCAGGAGATTGTGAGTTCTACTTACAGTCAGGTCATACCAAAGACCATCATAAAAATGGTACCTACTGCCGTCTGGCAAGGCACACTGCAATACAGATGCGAATGGGGAGTCAAACTCTCACGGTTACCAGAGGACTAGCCCCCCACTGTAACCCTAGATATGTAATAGGTGAGAGGCCGAGGGCTACGTAAACGGAGATTGGCGCCGCCCTATGCGCCACATGGCGTGGGACAGACTTTGATTTTTGAATGTGTCAGCAATGTAACTCAATACTTCACAAAGTGTGTGTTTTCACAGTTTTATATCGGCACGCTGATTGCGTTTTAATTGCAGCACGCTGATTGCGGGTCACCAAGGAGCTCAAGTGCGACACTCTTGTATGAAATTAGTACACAATTAATGTAGATATAAATATCTTATGCCAAATTATTATGGCATGTTACAAAAAAATAAAGAAAAAAAAAAATCTGAGTCTTCGTCTCCGATTTACAAGTCCGAATGCAGTTAATGCACGAATCCGAGTCCAGGTACGAATCATTAGTGTTCAAGTCCAAGTCGAGTCACGAGTCCTTAAAATTAGGACACGAGTCAGACTCAAGTACTACAGGCCTGTTACTCAGTCAGGTATCGGTATTGATGAGTACCAAAACAAATATTTTGGCCTGAAAAAAATGGTATCGATGCATCATGACTCAAACACCATCGTCTGTTTGGTCATATAACCAGAAAGTCCTGTGAGTGGACGCTCAGAAGCAGAGTCCATCAGATACAAACTCAATGGTATCATTATTCAGGATTTTTTTCCCAGCTTGTTTTTACCCCAAAATGGCTTTGATGATAACGATCTCAATTTTCTCGAAAGTTCTGGCATGTAGCAGCACTTTCCACAACATGTGACCGTTCCCTTTAAGCCCGCGCCACATTCCATGATTCCTAGCTGGATTACAGTCAGGAGACCATGCCGATTTTAGTCAATGATTAGTGGCACCGTCTCGTGAAGAGAGCATCAAGCCAGTTGAAGTATGGTTAAGTTTTTCCAATTGTACCCAATAAAACAGTGTGTGTTAGCAGCTGTTCAATTAACCTCTTCTTCCCACTTGAAGTCCAGCTGGATCGTGTGACCCAACCAAGGCTGCACCCACCTGCCATTTATGCTTTTGGCTTTGTGTGTCAGCACAAACAGAAGCAGAAACAGCAGTAGCTACGGACTGTGAAACCTCAATTTGTTTGACTAGCACATGTACCAGGTTCATAAAAGTCTTGTCTGTGCAGTTTTGGGTCTACAGCGAGTTACAAATTAAGCGACATGTTAGTGTCATTCCATGTTTGGAGGATGATAAAACAAACAAAAAACATCTGCACTGATTTAATCAATGCAAGCAACATGAAATGTCAAAGACCGTGACCAAGATGAAATGCTTACTGAAGATCAATGAATAAACGAACAAATCTCACCATGACACTGCTGTTTTTTGTTTTTATTTCCCTACACAAGGCAAGAAACAGCAGTGCACTTTGGGTATTGTGGGTTTTTTTCCATGCTGATCACTTGATGCATCAGTATACCAACAATTGAGAACCTGGAGTGCCGACCAACCAACAAACTCTGAAATAATCCAAAACACACAACATATCTGCAAAACTACAGCTTGGTCTGGTCATTTGACAACTGATATCTCCAAAAAAAACAAAAACAAACAAAAAAAGACAACCAATTGAATCACTCCATCGCTGCAATTAGAACAGAGAATTTCAAACCGGACAGAAACCACCTTGCTTGGAGTCTCAAACCAGTTGTTTTGGTCTATACCCATGCCGTGTTCTCACATGCCGAAAGAACCACACAGGGTTCAATTCAAATGGACTAAGTGCTGCATACGTGAAAGCAGCCTTAGGAGTAAAAGCCTATGGCAAACCATTAAGAATCAAGCGGACTAAAACACACACACGCAAACACTTTTCCACGAGCAAAGAGCCAGTGTTAGACCAAAGAGCAACACAACCTATTTAAGAACTTGGCCACATTTCCACCTGGGTCAGAGCTGAAGACGTAACGCACAAGCAGATTTAGGAGTTTCACGGTTAATGTTTATAAACCATAAAGGAAGTGCGTACTTCTGGATTTGAGAAGGGATTAGACAGAGAAGCAAGCATGCTTCACAGTGAGGATGATGTTCTCAAGGTGATGAGCAATTTTGGGTTTCTGACAAACGGCACACTTTGTATGAAGACCCACATTTTCAATTTTGGTCTAATCAGACCAAACCTTCTTTTGTTAAGTCTCCAATATACCTTCTAGCAAACTCCAAATGGGATTCTGGGATGATACGTTACTGCAATTAAAAACAGGAAGTGGCAATTTGTAAATTTACATTGACTTGTATATCAAACAAAAACAATACAAAGTCAAAGTATTTCATGTTTTACCTCAATAAACATTATTTTTTGAAGACATTCTGAAATTAATACCTGCGATGCATTCCAAAAATGTTAGAACAGGGGCAATCTGGGATTAATAATGATGCGATGAACTGAAAAAAATAACGTGATGGTAAACAGGTGAGGCAACTGTGTTATGGTATATGGAGCCTCCAAGCAAGGCCTAGTCCTTCAAAAGCAAGGATGAGTCGTGGCTTGCCAGTTTGCCAACAGATGCATCAGCGAATAATCCAGAACTTTGAGAACAATTTTCCCCACAGTTTAAAAAAAAAAAAAAAATCAGTAGGATTTTGGCATTAGTTGAATCTGGTCAAATCTCAGTGCCAAGGCCCAAAACCACTTCTGAATGCATACGTGATCTCTGCTCCCTCAGATGTCACTTTCTTAAAAATCGTCATGTGTCGATAATGGATATCGTAACATGGACTTGGGGATACTTCAGTAAACCTTTATCAGTCAACACCAGTCACTGCCACATCCACATATGCAATACTCTGCAAAGCAAAGCAGAGTCAACTTCCCTGGGCCCGGTCTTACCTGAGATGGACAGTATCACAGCAGAGGTGCATTTTGTGGTGTGACGAGTCAACATTTCAAGTAGGTTTTGGACAACACAGCTGTAGGGTTTTTTGGGTCCAAAGAGGGAAAGGACCATCTAAGCTGTTATCAGCATCAAGTTTAAAAAAAAAAAGGCAGTATCTGCGATGGTATAAGGGATGTGTCAGTGCCCGTGGCATGGGAAACTTGCACATCTGTGAGGGCACCATTAATGCAGTAAGATATATACAAATTTTAGCACAACATATGCTGCCATCCACACACCAGCTCAGATTCAAGTGAATGGCTGTGTAACCAGAGAGTGTAGGGACTAAATTGGCCTGCCTGCAATCTTGACCTGTCTCTGAGAATGTGTGGCACATTATGGAGTGCAAAATACAGCAACAAATCACACAGCTGAAGACCTACATAATGGAAGAATGGGGGAAAAATTCTGCTTGCTAAACTTTAGTGGTCTTTAGTGCCCACATGGTTAGTAAGTGTCATTAAAAGAAATGGTGATGACACACAATGGTAAACACTCGACTGTTCCAACTTTGTTGGAGCATGTTGCAGTTATCAGAATTGAAATGAGTGTATATTTAAAAAAAGTAAAGAAATGCACAAGTTAAAAAAAATTAAATCATGCGTTGTAGCATTTTCCATATATTATAGGATGAATAGAAGGCACAAAATCACTCCTTTTTGTTTTTGTCAGCATTTTCCATACTGTCCCAAGGTTTTTGGACTTGGAATTGTATATAGCTCACTACACTTCCATAAAGTCCAGCTTTGTGAAGTGTCCAGGTTGTGGTTGCTCTCTGAACACACTCTCCAATCAGTCCTGCGGATCCCACCATCTTCCCCTTGGCCCCTTTAAACAGCCACTGCCATACTTTGGCTATTTAGTGTAGATTTGTGACACATAATCCCACTTAAGTCCATTACAGTTCCCACTGTAATTGTTTCCACTTCCAGCCCAGCTGCTTTTTGATATTGGAACCAAACCCAACCAACCACCCTCCAGACCTTTTTTTTTTTTGAGGGGGTGGAAGAGTGAGGCACAGTCCCAAAGACCGATTCAGTGGAAAGAGGACTCAGAGAGAGAAAGTACTGTATTTCAGTGAGCTTGAGCCGATTAGAAACAGCAGCTAAAAACATCTACTGCTATAGTTAATCATTAATTTCCTGTTTTCAAGCTCAGCACAAAATAAAATATCAACAGCCAAATAAAATAATAATGAAATGCTCAAGTATGAATTACCCTTCTACTTACGGTAAGAGTTAATGAATAACAAACAAGCCTGCATGCGCACGCAAACACACCCAAATGGCAGATGCATAGTGCCCTATTATCCAGCTGTGCTGCTGAAGTTTTCCAGTAATTTTCAGAAAACAGAAGGGTTTCTTATGCGTCACTGTGTGTGTGTGTACTTGTATTGGGAAAAACGACCTTCAGCATACACAACCACACTAAAAAAGCTGCAAACTAGCTAATTTACTCTGTAACTGTTAACACAAAATACAAAAAGGGCTGGAATGGATGGCGTTTGTGTATAAAGAAATGGCACGCACGTTGACTTTGCATATACTGTACTAGTACAATTTGTTTATGATTCTTTTCAAAAGAAAGACATTCGATATTTGGTACACAGGCCAGAGCTGAGCTAGATAAGCAGATAAAAACAATGATGCAACGCGCAGATGGTAGTCATTTCTTCACACATCTCTTTTAGGTGCCTAGAAAAACATTCCTTTCAACCAGTCACTGACATTTGATGTATTCGCGTACGTTTCCTAATTAACCGTGTTCACCTTTCCAGAAAATTCTTTCCACAAGCAAAGCTTGTGTGTAACTCTGCGTTGTCCTGCAATCTACCACCGAAGCTCAACTGTGTATGAAATGTATACAATTCTAGCTAATATCAGCTTTAAAATAAAGCACAAGGTACTCAGACAAAGCATTATATGGTGCTGTTTCGATGTAGGAAGCAACTCTGATACTGTACTTAATCAATCTGCAGTTTTTCCTTCACATAACAGTTGACTTTTACTTCCTACATTTCAAAAGAAAAACTGCTTTCCATTCATTACATTTTCAAACACTACACTTCTATAATCAGAGATTTGTAAAGTAAATCAAGAGAAGATTTGAAATTCTTTTAAACTCATCTAAACGTTAATGTGGTTAGACGTTTGATAACGGAAACAAGACGTAATACCGATCACTAATCAACTTGTTGCTAAAGTTTGTACTGTAACAGTGACATTAGTATTAAGCTAGTTTGCATCATCATGCTTGCTAACATTTCAGAGATTAGGAGTAAACTTATTGGTTAGCCTTAGCTAATGTATTTTTTTGTTTGTTTTTTCCCCCCCTCCAATGGTCCTTGATTATTTAGCAGCTTATAAAATAGCACTTGATGCAGTATATACATGTTATTTACCAGCTGGGAGGTCCGTATCATGAAATACAGTGACCGAGGTCTTGAAAGTACTGAGCGAGGCCCTCTGGGCCGAGGTCAGTATTTAAGGCCGAGGTCATGGTATTTCACCATATGGACCAACCTTAAGCTGGTAAATAATATATTTATTTTTTTCTTTACCAAATTCTAACAGAAAACGAGAGTGCCCGAAAGGGAAAACCGAGCTGAGCCGTCATTTTGAATCCTCATTCACGGCTGTAATGCAAATTGCTTTCTCCTCGGTATACAAGTGCACTTCCATGGCAGGAAAAAAAAACCTACATCTTGCCGCCTATGTAGTCCCCTATTTATAAAAATCGGAGTCATTCAGGATTCAGCCATGTTTTTGCTCAGTGTTAGCAAATTACAGGTTTTTAGCTTTCTCCTGAAAATGTTTTCTTTTATTTCTTTTTCCTCAGGGTAGTAAAACTCGCTTTCGCTGTGAACACTGTCGTTATTGCTATCCATGATGTAAAATTAATGCTATTCTCCTGAGAAATGCGAAAAAAATGTTGACAAAAAATGCTACTATGTTTGTTGTTGTTGTTGTGAATGAGCGAATCGCCAGAAGTCCGTAATCGGGGTCCCTAACTGGGGTCCATACCGTAGGATATGGACCCGCTCGCCAGCCAATCAGAGCGCAGGATTTGGACCACGAAAAAAATAAATCATTATTTTGTATTGTATTTTTATATTGTGTAGTAAATGGGACAAATGAATAAAATAATACTGTTTTGGTGGCAAAAGGCACCAGTTTACCACCTGTATTTAAAACCGGAGTGTGATTTAAGATAGGCGTCTTTGTCTTTTGGGAATCGTTCTTGTACCTTGACTTCCATACTCCAAAACTAAACTGAAACGTTGATATTTTGATTTTAAAGCGCTAATCTAACGAAAAATTACATCATAAAATCCCAGGTTTTGTGTGATATGCTCAAATAGGTTGTAAGGTTCACCGATAAATAAAAAATTGGTTCGCAAAATATTTTTTGCGTCTGAATCCTGTTCCAAAAATCACTAAAAGCTTGTCTGCCGTTATTAGATCGCAGCGATTCACAGGTCAGCGGCGCTGCACGTGTGACCTCATTTGCGCCACTGCCTTCTTTTGCGTCCCCACAGACTATAATATTCTTTACAATGGCGTGCGTTCCTGATATGATCTTCCTATGATCTTCTTGTGGTGTCCCTTTACAGAGAGCTGATTTTCAGGTGAATTGAACCTGTTTGAAATTTTAAGGTAAAGTCTCTACGGTAATCACGGAATTGACACGAAGGAAAAGGCCATTGCAATATTAATTTATCACTCTGTGATACACAGGGAAGTGTATTTCTGAATCCTGTCGTTGCCTTTTTGTCCACTGAAACACGTGCGACGTTATATCGCATCTAAAAACAAGATTTCAATACCAAATGAACGGACATGCCGTCCTGTTATCGCTCTCAACTAACTCATCGGGGGGTTTTCTGTATTTATAGGCTCTGAAAGAGATTCTCTTACAACATGAGCAAAATGTACGCTGGTCAATTAACACTGCATCTTCAGGTACTATTAACACGTTCTATTCATCTTCCGTCAAATACTGCCTGTAAACAAAAACTGTCTAAACAAGCACTCTCTTCTCCTTCCGGTATTTCAGCCGAGTGTGCTGTAGCCAAAACAGCTGAAGCATCTGGGTCTACTGTTGTACAAATAGCAGCTCCTCCTTCTTCAAATACTGCATCATCGGCACAAACAGAAACAGCCTTTCCACCCTCTCCTTCAACTGCAGCATCGGGATTTTAGTAAATAATAAATAACGGTGATTGCATGCTGACCCCCTGCCACCCCCCCCACCCCCCCACCCCTCTACTTAATGCTGTAACACAAAATAGAAAGGATCTACATGTTCCTAATTTGAACTGTTCGAACCAGAAAAGGTTGTAGTTTTATGAGCAACTTAGTTTTGGAGGTGAACCCTAAGAACTGCTGCGTGCTCGCTGCGCACAATGCATATGGCACAACGCGCCACCTGCTCCTGCCATTTCCAGTAAGTGAAAGTAAGTGCCTAATTACTGCCATTATTTAGCCTTGTCGGGCGGCACGGTGGTGTAGTGGTTAGCGCTGTCGCCTCACAGCAAGAAGGTCCTGGGTTCGAGCCCCGGGGCCGGCGGGGGCCTTTCTGTGTGGAGTTTGCATGTTCTCCCCGTGTCCGCGTGGGTTTCCTCCGGGTGCTCCGGTTTCCCCCACAGTCCAAAGACATGCAGGTTAGGTTAACTGGTGACTCTAAATTGACCGTAGGTGTGAATGTGAGTGTGAATGGTTGTCTGTGTCTATGTGTCGGCCCTGTGATGACCTGGCGACTTGTCCAGGGTGTACCCCGCCTTTCGCCCATAGTCAGCTGGGATGGGCTCCAGCTTGCCTGCGACCCTGTAGAAGGATAAAGCGGCTAGAGATGATGAGATGAGATTTAGCCTTGTAGTATAAAACTTCAAAACTGCTATCAGTCAAAAGGATAAAAGACTAAGGAGAACTAATAAATTCAAGCAACAGGCTAAACACAAGCTTGACCCTTCCTGTGCGGCAGCGAGCTCTTTGGGACGGCGCTTCTGACTTCTGTTTCCAGATCGTAGGAACTGCTCCACGTACCAGACGTCGCTCAAATCCTTCTCTGATGTATGGAGCAGACACCAAACCGTCCTGTCGGCTTGAAGTTACCTTTCTTTGTCCGTACAAATTGAACCCATTCATTCTGTAAATGTCCTGCCGAATTTGGGCTGTAATGGATCAAAATTCTGCTTTTTTTTTATCAGCTACACTTCAACAGCCTTGAATGACACACCTCTTAGGAAATATACTTTGGTTTTAGTTTTGTTGTGGAATTAAAAAAAAAAAAAATCGTTAAAAACGTGCTACCCTTTGCAAAGCAGACGAAGCCAGAACTGCTGTGAACTTTCAAGCATTGTGCATATGACGTCATTTCCTTCGAATTGACAGCAACTTACCAGGAATGCATTCGTGTATTGGCGGACTCAAAGAGCCAAACTTTACTGGCTAAACAGAGCATGTTCCCGGTCTCGTATTAAAATACAATTTAGAAAGTAAACTATTTAACATGCCTAGTTTTATAAGGTACAATTTCCAGGAGTGATGTCATTTGCATAAGACTAGCACTTAAAGTACAGTTCGAAGTTGTATTTCAAATGCCACCTGAATGTTTTAGATGAGAATACGAATTTGGATACTTCTACCACCTGTACCTACATTTCACATATTTTGATTACAATGTCATATTGTTCACAGTAATCATAGCAATATAGTACGGTAAGGCATTTTAGTATAACAAATCATGATTTAACTTTGAAAAATATGATACGAGTAAGAATTTGAATTCAGGATACATGTCGTAAAAATGTATACTAATCAGGATTATATTTTTGCAAGAACAAATTGGACTTTTACAAGTAAAAATTTGTAATAATTCAATTTTGACTAATAAACTGCCATTGACTTATACCGAAATCCTCTCGCTCTTGTATCCACGGTTCAAAACAAATACAGATTTCTGGTAAATCTTCCAAGTCCACATCCCTTTCAATTCAATGCTGACTACTAAAAATATAATTACAGAACTCTACAACTATATCTAAGGGATCTGAAATTATACACATCTTGAATTTCTACTTGTAAAAATAACTCAATTATGACTTGTCGCACTTTTACCATTAACGCCTCAAGTGGTTTGCTGATTATAGCTAGCTCACGCTCGCCGAGGCTTGACTACAGCCAAATATGAGAAAACCTTCAACAAACAGGCCACATTACAGTAGATTCACCTCTAAACTGAAACACTGAACTACCCCATAGCTCAATACGCTCAATTCAGGAACCTGAAAGGTGCATTTAAAGCAAGCTGAAAGGTCGAAGGTCACCTAGTGTATCATTGTGTCTCAAGGTAATCTTTAGTGATAGTGGCTTTCCCACGTGTGAACATAAAACGCTACCGAAATACCCGGAGGCCAAAGTTCAGCTCTTACATCACGTGCCACCAAATGGAAAAAAATATGAAATCATGGGTAATGTACAAATTTATTCAGAAGGCAAAGGTCAACTCCTGCATCACAACTACATCGCTAGTGGAGGATGGAACAGGCACCAGGCATCATGGGTAATCTAATGCAAGTGGAAAACATGGACATGAAAGAAAGTAGAGTGTTTTATTAAATCAACTTTTAATTGGATATCGCTTTTTTGTGGTGCTGAGGCAAACAGTCTGATCCAAACCACACACTCGGGGAGGATTAAAGAGTTGTAGCAGAGCTACTCTCTCACACACACACACACACACACACACACACACACACACACACACACACACAATCAGACTGTTAAATACAAAAGGCACAGACTTTGTATTTACATAGACTTAGATAAAACAAAGACATAGACTTGCATCTTACTTGCATGTAGTGTGTGTGTGTCTGGCCCCACAAGTAGAGCTCCAACATTAAAACAATCCCACAATCCACTAAACATAACCCAAATTTGTATGGAAGCCACACACACACCCCGAGGTACAGTATACACGATCCCACTCAAGCTCACCAAAACCTGTAATCAAGCATGCTTGCTTACACACACACAGAGTTAATAGCAGTGCATGACATCATGCCACTGTAGGATGCCATCAAAGCCACTCAGTCACAGAGTCATGTGGGTCCACCTCAACTGCAGGGTAATTACTGCCAGGACATCTAACAGTAGTGCGGACACACACACACACACGCCCACACACACTTCCTGAAAACACATTACACTACCCTGACCATCCACAACCTTTAACACACACAACCTTTAACACACACACACACACACACACCTCCTATACACACACAAACAAGTGCTCACAAACTACCCTAACACACACACACACACACTTCTCACTGATCTGAACGCACAAGACATGATCCATGAACACACAGAACATTATTCCCAGAAAACATACACCCAGATACACACACACACACACACCCCTCCTGAACATGACTACTACACACATATACCGAATGTACACTTATGCCACAGACCAACCATAACACACACAGAAAAAAAAATAAACATTGGACATGGTGTGCGTGTGAGACAGGCTTGTAGTACCCGAGTCCGACTCGTGACTCGAGCACTGATGACTCGTGTATTAACTGCATTGGGACTCGTAAATTGGAGACGAGGACTCTGATTTTTTTTCTTTATTTTTTTGTAGCATGCCATAATAATTTGGCATGAGATATTTATATCGTAATTATCGTGCTGATATAAAAACTGCGAAAATACACTTACTTTGCGAAGTATTGAGTTGCGTTGCTGATACATTACCAAGCCTTATTTCCTTGTTTGCTTTCCTGATCCATGATTTCCTGTTTCTCATCTTTGATTCTGCCGAGTCTACGATAGCCTGTTTGTGCCTCGCTCGACCTATTGCCTGTTTCACCGTTTTACGATTTTGCCTCCCGTTCTGAATTGTTTACCGTCTTCACTTGGATTAATAAACACACCTTCTGCACTTACATCTGTCTCCCAACCATCTCTGACAGAATACTTCACACTCCCTGACAAAGAGAAGCACATTCACCTGTTCATACGTCATGTTCAGGAACAAACTAACGTTAATGGTGCTGAAACAGCCACCGTCAAATGGTGCGGTTGGAGTCTTGTTCTCGGACTTGACTTGAAATATTTTTTTAAAATGACTTAGACTTGAACACTGGGGACTCGAGACTGGACTCAGACTTGAAGTTTAGTGACTTGACTACAACACTGGTGTGAGACTCTTAAACATACTGTGAAAAGGGAAGTGCTTTCAACAGCTTTAGCCATCAGACGGCTGTTTTTCACGCTCCACAGACAGCATCATGTTGAGGAAGTACACAGACTCATACTGAAGCTGTGTGTAAGGCAACATTTACCGCTCACAATACAAAACAATTCTCGACAATACCACAGTTCCAGCCCACAGGAAACGGACAAGAACAAATAACACAGAAGTGGTGAATTCTGAACTCAAAAAGTTACCCAGGTGGCACTTGTTGTGTGACATAGAATAGAATACCTTTATTGTCACTATACACATGTACAATGAGATTAAAGCATCTCCAATAACAGTGCAAACAGCGTGTAGAGAGAGAGGAGGGGGGGATAAAAGGGGGGGTGTAAGGGGGTAAGGTGCACAGTCTGAGGTGTATGTGTTGTGTTGCACATTATGGAGTGAGGTATTGCACATATAAAGTATTGCACAGAGAGTCACATTATAAATTACTGCACGAGAGAGCCACATAAGATAAAATATTACACATTATGAAGTATTGCAAGGTAAGGTAAGGTGCACAGACTTGGTGTATGTGCTGTGTGTAAGGTGCACAGTCCTGAGGTGTATGTGCTGTGTGTAAGGTGCACAGTCCTGAGGTGAATGTATTGCATTTCACATTATGGAGTGAGGTATTGCACATTATAAAAGTATTGCACATAGAGAGTCCCTTATAAAAGTACTGCACATTATAAATTAGTAAATAGTAAAATAAACAGACTATAAAGTCAGAGCATATCCGAGTTCAGGGCGGTTATGGCTTTTGGAAAGAAGCTGTTTTTTTTTTTAAATCGATTTGTCTTTGTCCTGATGCACCTGTCGCGCCTCCCTGAGGCGCTAAAACATGAACATTTCTCAACAAGGCAGAACTCATGTATGTTCTCGCATCAGAAGTGAACGTCGGTATTGTAGACAGTTTGGTCTCACAAACTACCAGTGTACCTTTACAACATGCACAATACGGTGAGCGAGGTCAGGACTGAGCAGGCAGCATTCTTATCTTCTTCTATTTCATGATAGTCACTCTTTCTTTCCGTCTCCAACACTCACATCCTCCTCATCTTTCCCTTTCCTTCTGTCCCTCTGATCTTTAAAACGGCTTCCAGGGCCACAGGACATGCCAGTAGCAATGTCTCCACCTTTCACAGAGAGAAACTCACACCGCTGACACAAAACGGGCATGCCGCCTCGGCCAGCTTCGCTCTGGCAGATAACGAGCAGATAAAGCGAGAGAGAGCGAGAGAGAGCTTGTAAAGGCTTAGCAACTGGATATGTTTAACCACAGTTTGTTTAAACTAAATGAACTAAGCATTAGGATACTTGTGACAAGAGCATAAACACATATACACACTCGTAAGATCAGGTCAAAAGTTATTACACTTGTTAATAACAGCTTAATAAATGTCCAAAGCCTTTATAAAAGTTACCTGATAAATATTAATATTAAAGCTAAAAGTTCTTAACATATGACCAAAAAGTCATGTTAATTCACCTGACGGAGGATTTTATTCAAGGCCTCACTAGTGGCTTTCTTGCAATATTCCTGACCACTGTAACAAAAAAACGTTGTGAAAAAAAAGTCAGCAAATCTGATTTTGTGTGTGTGTGTGTGTGTGTTTACCAGATGACAAAAAAATGGATTAACGGCAAAAATGCAGAAAAAAAGAAAAAAAAGTAGATACAAAACAAAACACCCCTCCAAGAACTGCCACCTTATTGTGGTGGAGGGGTTTGTGTGCTTGAATGATCCTAGGAGCTATGTTGTCGGGGGCATTACGCCCCTGTTAGGGTCTCCCAAGGCAGACAGGTCCTAGGTGACAGGCCAGACCAAGAACAGTTCACCAAAACCCTTATGGATAAAAAAAAATTAAGGACCGTGACGTCGCCTGGTATGGCGCAGCCGGGGCCCCACCCTGGAGCCAGGCCTGGGGTTGGGGCTCATATGCGAGCGCTTGGTGGCCGGGCCTTTGCCCACAGGGCCCGGCCGGGCTCAGCCCGAAGCGGTGATGTGGGCCCGACCTCCTGTGGGTTCACCACCCACAGAGGTAGCCGTAGGGGGCTGGTGCAGTGTGGATTAGGTGGCAGTCAAAGGCAGGGGCCTCGACAACCTGATCCCCGAACACAGCAGCTAGCTGTTGGGACATGGAATGTCACTTCGCTGGGGGGGGGGGGGGGGGGGGGGGGGAACCTGAGCTTGTGCGGGAGGTTGAGAGGTACCGGCTAGAGATAGTCGGGCTCACCTCCACGCACGGCTTGGGCTCCGGAACCTAGCTCCTCGAGAGGGGCTGGACTCTCCACTTCTCTGGAGTCGCCCATGGTGAGCGGCGGCGGGCTGGCGTGGGCTTGCTTATAGCTCCCCAGCTCAGCCGCCATGTGTTGGAGTTTACCCCATTGAACGAGAGGGTCGCTTCTCTGCGCCTTCGGGTCGGGGAGAGGGCTCTTGCTGTTGTTTGTGCCTACGGGCTGAATAGCAGTATAGGAGTATCTGGCCTTCTTGGAGTCCCTGGGAGAGGTACTGAGAGGTGCTCAAACTGGGGACTCCATTGTTCTACTGGGGGACTTCAACGCTCACGTGGGCGACGACAGTGACACCTGGAGGGGCGTGATTGGGAGGAATGGCCTACCCGATCTGAACCCGAGTGGTGTTTTGTTATTGGACTTCTGTGCTAGTCACGGTGTCCATAACGAACACCATGTTCAAGCATAGGGGTGTCCATAAGTGCACGTGGCACCAGGACACCTTAGGTTGGAGGTCGATGATCAACTTTGATGTTGTTTAATTGGATCTCCGGCCCTATGTCTTGGACACTCGGGTGAAGAGAGGGGCTGAGTTGTCAACTGATCACCACCTGGTGGTGAGTTGGATCCGCTGGCGGAGGAGGAAGCCGGACAGACCTGGCAGGCCCAAACGTATGGCCGAGCACTCTGTCGGGGAGGTCTTTAACTCCCACCTCCAGGAGAGCTTCTCCCAGCTTCCGAGGGAGGCAGGGGATATTGAGTCTGAGTGGACCATGTTCTCTACCTCCATTGTAGATGCAGCTGTTTGGAGCTGTGGCTGCAAGGTCTCCGGTGCCTGTCGTGGTGAGAATCCCTGAACCCAGTGGTGGACACCGGAAGTAAGGGATACCATCAGGCTGAAGGAGTCCTATCGGGCCATGTTGGCCTCTGGGACTCCGGAGGCAGCTGACGAGTATCGGCAGGCCAGGCGTGCCACAGCTCAGGCAGTTGCGGAGGCAAAAACTCGGAACTGGGAGGAGTTCGGAGGAGGACTATCGGTCAGCCTCGAAGAAATTCTGGCAAACCATCTGGCGCTTCAGGAGGGGGAAGCAGTACTCTGCCAACACTTTACAGTGCGGGTGGGGAGCTGTTGACCTCGACTGGGGACATTGTCGGGCAGTGGAAGGAATACTTCGAGGATCTCCTCAATCCCACTGTCACGTCTTCCATTGAGGAAGCGGAGGTTGATGACTCAGAGGTGGACTCGTCCATTACCCAAGCCGAAGTCACTGAGGTGGTTTGCAAGCTCCTCGGTGGCAAGGCACCGGGGGTGGATGAGATCCGCCCTGAGTATCTCAAGTCTCTGGATGTTGTGGGGCTGTCTTGGCTGACACGCCTCTGCAGCATTGCGTGGCGGTCGGGGACAGTGCCTCTGGAGTGGCAGACTGGGGTGGTGGTCCCTCTTTTTAAGAAAGGGGACCAGAGAGTGTGCTCCAATTATAGGGGAATCACACTTCTCAGCCTTCCCGGGAAGGTTTACTCCAGGGTACTGGAGAGGAGAATTTGGCCAATAGTTGAACCTCGGATCCAGGAGAAACAATGCGGTTTTCATCCTGGTCGTGGAACACTGGACCAGCTCTATACCCTTCATAGGGTGCTCGAAGGTTCATGGGAGTTTGCCCAACCAGTCCACATGTGCTTTGTGGATCTGGAGAAGGCATTTGACCGTGTACCTCATGGTATTCTGTGGGGGTGCTTCAGGAGTATGGGGTTCGGGGCTCTTTGCTAAGGGCTGTCCGGTCCCTGTACAAACAGAGCAGGAGTCTGGTTCGCATTGCCAGCAGTAAGTCAGACCTGTTCCCAGTGCATGTTGGACTCTGGCAGGGCTGCCCTTTGTCACCGGTTCTGTTCATAATTTTTATGGACAGAATTTCTGCCTCAAGTGGAGGAGTTTAAGTATCTCGGGATCTTGTTCACGAGTGAGGGAAGGATAGAGCATGAGATCAACAGGCGGATCGGTGCGGCCTCCGCAGTGATGCGGTCACTTTACCGGTCCGTCGTGGTGAAGGAGGAGCTGAGCCAAAAGGTGAAGCTCTCGATTTACCGGTTAATCTACGTTCCGACTCTCACCTATGGTCATGAGCTTTGGGTAATGACCGAAAGAACAAGATCGCGGATACAAGCGGCCGAAATGAGTTTCCTTTGCAGGGTGGCTGGGCACTCCCTTAGAGATAGGGTGAGAAGCACAGTCACTCAGGAGAAGCTCGGGGTAGAGCCGCTGCTCCTTCACATCGAGAGGAATCAGCTGAGGTGGCTCGGGCATTTCTTTCGGATGCCTCCTGGACGCCTCCCTGGGGAGGTGTTCCAGGCATGTCCCTCCGGGAGGAGGCCCCGGGGAAGACCCAGGACACGCTGGAGGGACTATGTCCCTCAGCTGGCCTTGGAACGCCTCGGTGTTCTTCCCGAGGAGCTGGCCGAGGTGTCTGGGGAAAGGGAAGTTTGGGCTTCCATGCACAGACTGCTGCCTCCGTGACCCGGCCACGGATAAAGCGGATGAAGACGAGACGAGAAAACAAAACAAAGCCGAGACCCCCCTCCCAAAAAAAAAAAAAAAAAAAAAAAAAAGCCAAATGGAGCAAAATATACCCCCAAAAAACAAACATCCACAAGCCAAACTAACCCAAGACCCCTACGAAAATTATTAAAAATAAATGCGGCTAAAGGGGGAAGGGAAAAAAAAAAAAATCAAGCCAATCTCACTCACCCCCCAAGGCCACACCAATTCAATTAGTTGCTTCTCAGAATTGCCGCTTGAAGAAAATGCAAAATGAAAAAAAAAAAAAATCGAAATCAAACTCCCGCCAACAGAAAAGGTCACATGACGTGAGGTCACATGACGTCGAAAACCAATCAAATCGCCCCTTTCACTTTTGATAAAGACTTGTGGAAGAAACATGCCTGTGGAGGGGAGTCCTGTAAAGCCTGTGTTTGTGATTGTTAGGATATTCAGCGAACAGAAGTGTAAAATCTTTGACAGGTGTGTTGAAATTCTGTTTACTGGTTTGCCTGTATTGTTTGGTCCATTTCCACTGCTAATTTTACCATCAGAGCATTTTTTTACATTTTATTTTTATTTCGCCCGCTCGCTTCATATTTTTCCTGAAAAAATCAGAGAGCCAACTAATTAAATTGGTGTGGCCCAAAGAAGAAGGAGGGAAAAAAAAAAAAAAAGGTGAAAACCAAAACAAGGGGAGAAAAAGAAAAAAAAAGGCCAAAAGACCTGTTTACTTAGAGAGTTTGGGATTTTTTTTCACCCTTTTCGCCCCTTTTTCTTTGACGTAACGTACTGCTGAAACACGAGGAAGTGCACTTGCATTTCAGCAATATGTTACATCAGATGCTGATGAGGAAACCACCATAACCATGCAAATCGTACGAGCTGCTGTGTGAAAATGTGATGCATTAGCAGAGACTTTAAACAGATTTTGTGACTATAAATACTGAATAAAACTAATATATTACACACACACACACACACACACACACACACCGGAAACTTTATTAGGAACACCCATACGTCTACCTGCTGTTTTATGCGGTTCTCTAATCAGCCGATCCTTAACAGCAGCACGATGCATCAAATCATGCAGATACAAAATCAAGAGCTTCAGTTAACGTTCAGTGTTCGAACATCAGAATGGGAAAAATTGTGATCTCAAAGTGTGACTTTCACTGTGGCATGGATGTTGGTTTGAGCCAGATGGACTGGTCTGAGTATTTCAGAAACTGCTGATCTCCTGGGGTTCACACACAAACAACAGTCTCTAGAGTTTATACAGAATGGTGCGAAAAACAAAAAACATTGAGTGAGTGAGTGAGTGAGTGAGTGAGTGAGTGAGTGAGTGAGTGAGTGAGTGAGTGAGTGAGTGAGAGAGCTCTATGGGTGGAAACAAACACCTTGTTGATAAGAGCAGTCAGAGGAAAATGGCCCTATTGGTTCGAGCTCCCAGGAAGGATATAGCAACTCATAGTAACTCTTTACAACCGTGGTGAGCAGAAAAGCATCTCAGCATGCAACAGCAAAAGACCACATTGGGTTCCACTCCTGCAGCCAAGAACAGGAACCTTAGAATCAAGAACAAGTTCCTATTAAAGTGGCCAGTGAGATATAATTAATCAGCAAACATTCTTGCACAAAAAAAAGCATGTGATTTAGTCATGCACATCTACTCTGTGCACGACTAAATCACTACCACACAACACCCACAGCATGCTTTTGACTTGCAGTTCAGAGATTTGTCAACATTAAACAATGATATGAAATTAAATATGAAATTTGCAGCCAAATGTAGTTCACATGGAAAAAGGTATTTATTAACATAACTTTGTCTTCGGGCAAGTTTTTAAAAATGTCAGACGAGGTTTGGCAAGGTCCTTCAGGCTGCCAAAAGAAATTCCACTGAACTCAACATGCAATAAAAGAATTTTAATTAAATATATTCCTGTACCAAAGAAATGAGCACCTTAGGTTCTTTTCTAAAATGAATAAATGCAATATTAAACACTTTTTTCCCTTCAAAGTGACCTACAGATGAGCCAGAATCTCATTAAAGCGTAGAGCTGAACAGCTGGGCGGATGACAACCAAATGCGGCTCTCTAGCAGTTCTGGGATTTGAACTCCTTTGCCGTCACTCGCGATGATGATGATCCACCACTGTCCCTTTTTACTGTGCAGGTGAAGCACATGGCTTTTTATAGACTTAGCCTCAGGGCTTTGGCTCCATCTTACAGGATCCTCTGCATCACTCAGTATGCTTCACTTTCTCACCTCACATGATCAAGAACGTGAAGTTCAAACCTGAAGTGATGCCAAGTTTTTATTATCCTGGCACTCTCATTTTAAACAAACAAACAAACAAACAAACAAACAAACAAACAAACAAACCCTCAAAAATATTCAGCTTCAATTGTTTTGAAATAATGAGGCATATCTGATTTATACAGATGTCATTAATTCAACTATAATCATGATCATACTTACTATCTCAATTTGACCTCTCATTTTGACTTACTATCTCATCATTTCAACTTAAGATCTCATTTCGTCACATTATTTTGACTTATTCATTTGAAATTGAGATACTAAGTCAAAATAATAAGATGGTAAGTCAAAATTTGATATTAAGGTGCAATAATGAGATTAAAAATAATGAGCTGAGGTCAAAATGAGATAGCTCGTCAAAATGAAATCCTAAGTTGAATTATTGATATACTAAGTTGAAATAGAGATCGCAAAGCTGAAATAATGAGATACTATCTCGTTGTTTTGACTTAGCATCTCATTTTAACTTCTCATTTCGACTTACTATCTCATTATTTTGACTAACAATCTCAATTTTACTTACTCACTGTTTCAACTTACCAACAATCACAATTTGACCTACTATCTCATTGTTTCAGCTCAGTAACTCAACTTGACTAGATAGAAATTATCTCTAGCCACTTTATCCTGTTCTACAGGGTCGCAGGCAAGCTGGAGCCTATCCCAGCTGACTACGGGCGAAAGGCGGGGTACACCCTGGACAAGTCGCCAGGTCATCACAGGGCTGACACAGACAACCATTCACACCTACGGTCAATTTAGAGTCACCAGTTAACCTAACCTGCATGTCTTTGGACTGTGGGGGAAACCGGAGCACCCGGAGGAAACCCACGCGGACACGGGGAGAACATGCAAACTCCGCACAGAAAGGCCCTCGCCGGTCACGGGGCTCGAACCCGGACCTTCTTGTGGTGAGGCGACAGTGCTAACCACTACACCACCGTGCTGCCCTCAACTTGACCTCTCATTATTTAAATTCAGTATCTCATTACTTGAACTTCTCATTTCGACTTACTATCACATTATTTCAACTTAATATTTCATTATTTCAAATTACGATCTCAATTTGACCTATGATCTTATTGTTTCAACTTCGTATCTCATTTCAAATTATTATTTTGACTTACTATCTCATAATTTCAACTTAATACCTCATTTTGTCACATTATTTTGACTTGGTATCTCAATTTCAAATGAATAAGTCAAAATAATATGACAAAATGAGATTAAATCGAAATAATAAGATGGCAAGTCAAAATGGGATACTAAGGTGCAATAATGAGATATTAAGATGAAACAATCTGAGCTTAGGTCAAAATGAGATAGTTCATCAAAATGAAATTCTAAGTTGAACTATTGATATACTAAGTTGAAATAGAGATCAGAAAGATGAAATAAATGAGATACCATCTCATTATTTCGACTTCTCAATTTGATCGCCTCTCTCATTGTTTCAAATGAGTCTCATTTTAACTTCTCATTTCGACTTACTATCTGATTGACAAACAATCTCAATTTTACTTCCTTTCTCATTGTTTCAACTTACTCTTGTTACTTCGTCTAACAACCCCAATTTGACCTACTATCTCATTGTTTCAGCTCAGTATCTCAACTTGACCTCTCATTATTTAAATTCAGTATCTCCTTACGTGAACTTCTCATTTTGACTTACTCTCTCATTATTTCGACTCAATACCTCATTTTAACTTATCACATTATTTTGACTTAGTATCTCAATTTCGAATGAATAAGTCAAAATAATAAGATGGTAAGTCAAAATGGGAGAGTAAGGTGCAATAAATGAGATATTAAAATGAAATAATATGAGCTTAGGTCAAAATGAATCAAAATGAAATGGTAAGTTGAATTATTGAGATATTGAAATGGAGCTCATAAAGCTGAAACAATGAGATACCAGCTCATTATTTCAACTTACTCCCTCATTATTTTGACCTAATATTTCATTATTTCAGCTTCTCATTACTTCGACGTACTCTTATTTTGACTTACTATCTCATAATTTTGACTTTATATATCACCAATACCCCATTATTTGACTTAATGTCTTGTTTTTTGGTCTTGCTTGTTATTGTTTTGTTATTTGCACACATTATCTCATTATTTCAATACAACATCTACAATAAGTAATGTTTCCCAATACAGAAAAGGTTACTCTTTTTGGTTTCTCAGTAAAAATGACAAGCTGCATTTTATTTTTCTTTGAGAAAAGAGCGAAAAAGAGATGCAAGTGAGGGAGTGACTGCTTGTCAATGCTATAATGTAAGTGAGAGCAGAAACTAACTTGTCTCATGGATGTTTGACAACATTAAATGCAACTACTAACCATTAAAATCAAACACCTTGGTGTTGATTATTTGCATATAACCGCTCCGACTGTTGCGTGTCTTTCCTTCTGTAATTCTTATCCTGTATGCTGCTTCCATTATCATTACTGACAGAATTACAGATAGTGTTAGGAGTCAAAACTGTATTTAAGCAAATTACTAATCAGACGTCACTGAATTTCAAATTCACTAAAGCAAAATCTGGCTTAAATGCAGCCATTTTGCCACTTGCTCCTTCAAAGTAACATCCTTTATACTATAAAGGATGACCACCATCAGTGGTCTCCAACCTTTTCAAGCCCAAGATCCCTGACCTCCACCTTGGTGACAGGCAAGATCTACCTATTGAAGTGCTGAAAGAAAAAGACAGCCCAGATTGCAGATTGTACTTCCAACTTGACGCCTTTTATTCAGGCTAATTGTATTTGAATTACATGAAATGCTTTGGTCCAACGTTCATATTAATGCAACCAAGAAAACACTGTAACTAACATATCAAACTGGCCATAGCTGTCTTCTACAACACATCAACTTCAATTCTAAGTTTAATTATTCAATTCCATAAAAGTAAAGGCACATGACCTATTTTCCACTTCTATGAGGACAGTATTTTGTTTATGGTAGACAAACAGATCATATCAAGTGTTATGCTTATCCACTGAAGCTTCATTCAAGTCACATTAATATCAGCATTTTAGAAAATAGAACTGTAATGCTAACAAAATTCTCAGTCAATGCAATTGGGCCAAGTGCAGCTTTATGTCCAACACAAAAAATAAAGGTGTGGCCTATTTCCTTTTGTATGAAGCAATTATTTTGTTCATAGAAGGCACAGACACACACACACACACACACTAGCAGTGAGCAGATCACATGCAAGTTACATAACATCAGCATTTTAGAAAATAGAACTGTAACTGGGGCGGTACAGTGGTGTAGTGGTTAGCACTGTCGCCTCACAGCAAGAAGGTCCGGGTTCGAGCCCCGTGGCCGGCGAGGGCCTTTCTGTGCGGAGTTTGCATGTTGTCCGTGTGGGTTTCCTCCGGGTGCTCCGGTTTCCCCCACAGTCCAAAGCCATGCAGGTTAGGTTAACTGGTGACTCTAAATTGACCGTAGGTGTGAATGTGAGTGTGAATGGTTGTCTGTGTCTGTGTGTCGGCCCTGTGATGACCTGGCGACTTGTCCAGGGTGTACCCCGTCTTTCGCCCGTAGTCAGCTGGGATAGGCTCCTGCGACCCTGTAGAACAGGATAAAGTGGCTAGAGATGAGATGAGAACTGTAATTGTGTGTGTTAACAAAATTTTCAGTCAGTGTAAATAAGCTCAGTGCAGTTACTGTATGTCCCATCTTATGCATCATCACTTTTCACATTGCTATCAGATGTCAAAACTGTCATGTTATTCATCCAGGTTAGTGAGATGGCTGTGACTGCATACTGTCTGTGAATGCTTTGTAGTTTGACTCGTAGCTACTGACAGCTAGTCTGAGACAGTCTGTGAGGTGTTTGTCAGTAAGGCGGCTTCTGTACTTTGATTTGATTATTTTCATCTGTGAAAACGCCATTTCACAGAGGTAAGTGGATCCAAAGTAGGCACTCACTCTTAGTGCACATGAGGTGAGGAGGGGAAACTTCTCCCTGCTGACAAGTCCCCAAAAGTCACTGTCCCGTGATCTTGCTTTAAGCTCAATGTCCTTTTGCAAAATCAACTATCTCCATGTCAACCCCAATAGGCAGAGCAAATACCTGCTGACATTTGGCTGCTACCTGTTCTACATCAATGGTCAGGAATGGGTTTGAGACGAATGCAGTAGCATCTTCCATGACATCTAATTCACCAAAACGCCGAATGAACTCTGCTGCCACTTTGTCCAGGTGAACACAGTACTGCTCAGGGTTAAAAGCGTCCTCGTCACCGATGGCCTGTGACATTTTTTCCAGGTTGGGAAAGTGTGTCAGCCTCCCATTTTTCAGATGTGTGTTCCAAACACCGAGCTTGGCCTTGAACGCATTCACTGCACTTATCATGTGGGGCAGGTGTCAGTCTTTTCCCTGGAGCTCGTTGTTCAGTGTGTTCAGTTTTGCCATCAGGTCTGTCAGAAACCCCAGGTCCAGCAGCCACTGATCATCATGCTCCTCATTCCTTGTCTCCAGAAAAGTCTTCATCTCAGGCAGCAAATCAACAAATCGCTGCAGCACTTTGCCGCGACTCAACCACCAGACATCAGCATGGAGGAGTAGGTCTCCGTACGCGGCATCAAGCTCATCCAATAACGCCTTGAATAAGCAGTGCTGAAGCGCTTTTGCTCGAATCGAGTTGATCAGTTTGACCACCAGAGTCATAACATGAGAAAAGTTCACGACCTTCACCAGCAGGCCTTGGCGCGGAATGACACAGTGGTAATTCACGAAGTCAGGAAAATCATGGTCATTAGGGCACAGCGCAATAAATCCAGTGCGCGCACCGTGCATCACTGGGGCTCCATCAGTAGTAATTGCCACCAGTTTGTGCATGAGGATGTCATTATCGCGGACATATTTTTTAAACTCGTAAATATCCTCACCTCTCGTTCTATCCTTTAAGTGCAAAAGAGTGAGGAGATCCTCTTTTGTTGTAGAGTCTGGGAACGCCATCCTGACAAACACAACGAGTTGAGCTGTGTCCATTACATCCAGGGATTCATCAAACTGTAGTGAAAAATATTCACAGTGTGACAAGTCTTTTAGCAATTGTCGATCCACGTCCCCTGAATTTTATCTATGAATCTATGAATTTTATGAAATAATGTCAGTAGTTTGAGACCGAGTTGGATATTAAGTGGCTGAATTTCTCCTCAAAAGCATTAGGACAATAAGAAAACAACAAAGAGTAAAAATAAAGTGTGAATGAAGTCTTGCAAGCACTGTAAAAACCACACACAATAGCAGGAAAAGGGTGATGGTTGAGGATGCTCGCAGGGTATTTGAGGAATTATTACACAGGAAGTGCACGCAAGAATTCATGACAAGGTCATTTAAGGACACATCCCAAACAAGAGACCATTTAAAAAAAAAAAAACTCTAACAAAACATTTTCATATTCATTATGTGAGCACACTGACACTTTAGCACAAGTTTTAGTTTTACATTATAACACATCGCCATGTTAGATTTATCACATTAAGATGCATCAATTTTCTGTACTATTCCCAGCCTTCCTTTAACTTAAAAACATCTCAAAATGTATTGAAATAAAGAGTAAAAGTTGAATAGCTCGCATTTTTACTGCCCGAATTATCTGCAACATATGTCCATGTGGCCTGGGGTTCCCTCAGGGTACAAATTTATGTACAGTACCCATCTCTTGCTGATTAGCTCGAGATGTTTACTGTAGTGGGCTATTAGCTAGCAAGTGAGGAGACTAGAACAGACCAAAACTTCTTTTATGACGTCATGTGTACATACGACATCAGACTCCGAGGCTCTTTCAACAAGTGTGAAGGAAAAACTGATCTGTGAAAACTGAAGTGCATTCTCTTCTTGCATTTTTCTGTTACTTAATTTTAAAAAAATTAAGAGAAAAACTAAACCTTTAAGCCTTTGTGTAATGGCAGATCATAATGGAGCATAATGGAACACACACACAAAAAAAAAAAAAAAAAAACATGCTAAAAAAAGATTCTGATTCCAAAAATTGCTCTCTGCAGTTAGTATTTATGACAAATACATTGTTTAGTGATTATACTGTACTGTACAAACATCTCAAGCACCCTAATTCAGTTTAAGAAATTGTCTCTGACTGCTTCTGCATTACTGAGCCAGTAAAAAGAGTTTAGATTACCAAACAATCCACTTCTTGTCTGACATCAACAGCGATTTCTGGGGCCAAACGCTCATTTAGCAACTTTAAATCAAAGATCAGAGCCTCGTGACAAATCTCGTGACTTTTTCCGCACATTAGTGACGATCTTGAACTTGATATGGCCCTCCAGCTCACAAGTCTAGGAAGCAGGCTCACTGAACTCACAGTGCAACACTGGACTTGTACTTGTGAGCAATGGTCCCACCCACTACCAATCACAGTCCCGCCCATGACCACCCACTGGCACCCCTGGTCCCGCCCACAACCACCCACTGGCACCCATGACCCCGCCCACAACCACCCACTGGCACTCATGGCCCCGCCCACATCCTTCACTGACATCCCTCCTCCCGCCCACAGCCATCACTGTCCCTCATGGTCCTGCCTACAACCACCCACTGGTACCCCTGGTCCCATCCACTGGCACCCCTGGTCCCACCCACAGGCACCCCTGGTCCCATCCACAACCTTCGCTGTCCCCCCATGGTCCCACCCACAGCCTTCGCTGTCCCTCCATGGTCCCACCCACAGCCCTCGCTGTCCCCCCCATTGTCCCACCCACAGCCATCCACTTGCACCCCATGGTCCCATCCACAACCTTCGCTGTCCCACCATAGTCCCACCCACAGCCTTCGCTGTCCCCCCCATGGTTCCACCCACAGCCTTCGCTGTCCCCCCCATGGTCCCTGCCCACAGGCTTCGCTGTCCTCCATGAACCCGCCCACATCCACCCACTGGCACCCCTCCTCCCGCCGTCAACCATCACTGGTCATCGCCACCCTCTCACCTCTTCATCTGTTTTTTTTTAAATGGCAAAAAATATTACACTATACACCACTTTTTCAGGCAACAAATATACTGAAGGCGGTCAGGTTTTTGCCTGCAACTAAAGAAGCAGGTGTGATGGCTAACATCTACAGAAGATCAACTGCAGGTTCTCCAAGATGCTCAGTGGAATTAACCAGCTAACATCCTAATAAAACTGCACAAGTTGCATCCTTGACTACTGATATATGGATATCATCACACCAAATACTGACTTTGTTTAGTTTACTACTCTTTACAGTATTTTCTAAAAGCAGAAACATTTCATTTTATTATTTTTGAAGGCAACTTTGTTTTAGAGTTTCTTTGCATAAGCTTTTTGCACAGTACTGTGAATAGAGTGAATCCAAAGCATACCTGCCACGTTGACCTTCTCGCTGTTGGCAGAGCTGGGCGCAGGAGCCACTGTGCCGTTGGTCAGGTTGGATGCCGAGCCGTTGATGATGATGGTGTCTACTTTGGACTCAAGCTTGGACAGCCTCAGCATGATATTGTCCAGCAGCACAGCGAGTGTCTTCTTCAGATCTATAGGACAAAAGAAGTAGGTCAGAAATCCAAAGAGTCCATTCAATCCAACAGAGATTTTATTTGGAGCAATAAAACTAAAAACTCAGAAGGATAGCACCACAGCAGAGAAGATGAACGGAATGCTACATTAGCCACCAAACATCAAAACACTTCCATGCAGGTTTTACCACAAGGACATGGATGGTTATTGTTTCTATAGTACCACCTCATTAATTGGGACTTCTATGGTGGACAAGCTACATAATCTAAGCCTAATAATAAACAAACTTCTTTAAAAAAAAAAAAAAAAAAGTGTTATTTAACAAAGAAAACAATTGTTGTAGATAGATATAGTGATAGATGGATAGATAAATCAGGGATGAGAATGGGACATTTAAAAAAAACTCTGAAATGTCTGCCAAGGGCAGACATAACGCACGCAAAGCGTGCATGGGGGGGGTTTCAAAGGGGGGTGCGCCTTATATATATATATATATATATATATATATATATATATATATATATATATATATATATATATAAAATGTTGGAGGTAACTGTAACGATATATTAGATTCCTCCTGACTCTATCTTTGACAATTTAAGTAAAACGTACCTTTGTGCTTTTTTGTTTTGATGTGCTCCTGGATGTTTCTAGCTCCTCTGTTTCCATAACTGATCATATCTGAGCACAGAATACACAGAACCTTTCCCGGCACGTCCACTTTTCGGATAGTTCCGTCAGGCACGTCGTCACAGTTTGCGTCCCTATCTGCACGGTAACGCTACTATCGAGCCATGCCCATCGGAAACAGTTCTTTATCCCGTTTGATTTATCAATTTCCCTGGCAGAGCCCTGGTGGGGGCCCTGGGGCGGGAGCTAATTATTTTTGGCTTTTTTTTTTTTTTACCCCAAAACCATTAATTTTATTAGCAAAAAGTTGCAATGTATTTGGAAATAAATTCCCCTTCTTGGTGGGCTACCAGGTGAAAACGATTAATATGGGACAAGAGACTTGTTTTTAATCAATTCACATTTGATGATTTCAAAAAAAAAAAAATCAACGCACCTTTTAATATAAAGGAGCTCTACAGTATTATATTTCTGCATTTTAGCTATTCATGTCTTTGAATACTCTAATCCTTTAAAATGAAGTGCAAACCAGAAAAAAGTTCTATCATATAATTCTCTTAAGCTTTCTTCTGATGTTATCATGGTAGCAGGAGGTCTTGCATATTAAGCAGGCAACATTCAACATCACTTATCACTTCCCTTTCAATTGTTGTGTGTACTAACTAGGTTTTATCTGGACAGGATGTTGTGTAATGTAATACATATACCATACGGTCAATTTGAAGATCAAGATGGTGATTTTGAATTAAAGAACAGGCATGTACAATTGGCATTACATATTGGAAATTTTTTTTTAATCAAAAACTAAGTTCATCTCGGCCTAAAAAACTTGGGCAGACGCTCCCGCGTGGCACATACCAGCAATCCCCCCCCCTCCCCATCCCCCTATGAAATGAGCAATAAGTAGGAGAGTTATACACGGTATCATACCTAAAATTTTATCAGAAATATAGATATGATACTATGATTCTCCCCAACATGCTACATTAGATAAGCTAACCCCATTTATAAAAGATACACACTTATATATGACGTGTATTTGATATATATGTGATATATATGATGTATATTCATACACTGTTACTTTACGGAAATCTTCAATAAGTTTGGTCTTTTCATGCCAGCCTGTTGTAGACCTAAATATAATGCACATGAACTGACGCTCCTCACCTCAACATGTCCTTTACAATCATTTAAGCCACCATGGGCAATACTGAAACCACTGCTGCAAACAGTACATCGCGCGAAACTGTCATTATTTTTTACCCTTATTAGACAGGGAGATTCTTTTGTGTAATCTGAGCTGAAGTGGGTTTTGTATTTTGGTTTTTTGGGGCGCGCGCTCTCTCTCTGCCATGCTGATCCTGTAGGCTGCACTGACTCAACTGAAAACGTCGGTCCTCAAGAAAAGGGATAAAAGCCCGCCCACACTGAAAGCTGATTGGCTTATTTTGCTGAGTAACCCAATCAGAATGCTCTTTGTCTAGCATGCGCTACATGAACAGGCACACGCGCAGTCTCTCTCTCGCGCGCCGTCATATGCGCACATTCTAAGATGCGCGAGGTAGACAATGTTTCGCGTGTGCGCTCTTGCTCCCTTGCTCTAGATTCCGGGAGATATTCTCCAATTTGTGGGCATCAGGGAGCCGCTATCAATATGCGGGAGACTCCCGGAACTTCC
The DNA here is from genome assembly GCF_027579695.1 of Neoarius graeffei. Taxonomy (NCBI): domain Eukaryota; kingdom Metazoa; phylum Chordata; class Actinopteri; order Siluriformes; family Ariidae; genus Neoarius; species Neoarius graeffei. Next base: position 14,146,468 of record NC_083595.1, read on the forward strand.
GGGAGACTCGGGATGTCTGCGTTATAAGGTGACCACAGATCGTTAACCATACACACACACCCCGAAATTTTCTCAACGGATTTACACGTTTCACAAAAAGGACATTTTCAGCGGGAAAAACTTGGAATTCCGCGGATCCGTGGAAAATTCTCATCCCTGATAAATAGATAAATAGGGAAAGGCTTTTATTTAACATGTAGAGGAGCCCAGAGTGTCAGCACTGTGTACCAGTCAGTACGTTTTTTACCCCCCCACAGTAAAGCCTTCGGGACAGACGAGTCTGTTTTCCTTACTGATAAAATTGACAAAACTGCAAGAAAATAAAAAGACATTTGAAAAGAGAAGGAAACTTTCAGTCAGTCATGACGCTACTGAATATTGGGGTTCCAGCTCAGAAGCAATTCCCAACAAAGACGATATTAGGATGACCATGTGATGTCCAGTCGAAGGTAGCAGCACCTGTGTGTTCCAGCTCGGCTCACATGGTAACTACATTCAGCACCGGTATCGAGTCGGGGCTCGGCTAGCTCGGAAGGGAAAATAACGATAAAACATGAGAACAAAAATGATTTACCGAGTCGTGCTGCGTCACACCGTCTGGTGGAAAAGCACTAAAACACACACACGCACATGTTCTTCAGACTGATTCTCAAACAAGACCCGATATGACAGTAACTCAGACAATCCAGCTGAGCTAGAAGAGGAACAATCAATACATCAGTTATTTTTCAGCTCACACTAACAGGAAAAAGAGAAAAAAAAGGAGAGGCGTGAGAACAAGGAAGAATTGGGTTAAATGTCATTATAAATGCTGGCCATCCTGAGAGAGACAGAAAAAGAGAGAGACTGGTAGACAATGAGAGACAGACAGAGATAGATAGATCAATAGATAGATAGAGCAATTGATGGATATACTAATCGACATATAGATATAGGTGGACAGATACATAGATAAATATAATGATAGATCAATAGATGGATAGATATAGTGATAGATCGGTAGTTAGATAGATGGATATAGCAATAGACAGATAAACAGACATAGATAGATAGATAGATAGATAGATAGATAGATAGATAGATAGATAGATAGATAGATAGATAGATAGATAGATAGATAGATAGATAGATAGATAGATAGATAGATAGATAGATAGATAGATAGATAGATGCAGACAAGCAGATAAAGAGACAGGGAAAGAGAAATGGAGAGAACTACAGATTGAAAGAGAGAGCGAGAGATACCAATAGACTGAGATAAATGGACTAAGTGAACAAGTGAGACAGGCAGACAGACAGGCAGAGCTAGATAGGTAAACAGAGTGAGTAAGAGACAGTCAGACAGATAGACGCAGACAGAGAAAATGAGACAGAAGATCAGGTGAGACATACAAAGATAGAATAACAGACAGACAAATGGAGAGATAGACTGATACACAGACAGAAAAAGTGAGAGATTTAGAGAGAGAGGGGTACTCAACAACTTGTTCCATCGTTAGACAGGATGATGACTGTGCACGCGCGCTGCAGAACATATCATAGGGCAGCGTTTTCTATCTAGCAGGGAGACAAAGAGAAGCAGAGAAAGAGGAGGTTTTTCCCTTCCCATCATCCCCCTCTCCAGCTCTCAGACTGCACCAGGAGCGAGTCTCAAGGTCAATTACACAGAAGCTAACAGTTTATTCTACATTAGCTTTCAGAACAGACATCCCTCACTGGGAGGTGGGATATGAGCACTAAGTCTGTTCCATCATATAATAACCCTTTAATGATCTCTGAGGAATAAATAGCTCACGGGTTTTCACCATGAGCATGAGCCAGCTTTTCAAACGTTCTGCTCAGCTTTCTGCTCTGGTCTCAGTGTAATGTTTCCTTCAGAGGATAACGCTGTCCTCTACAGAAGGCCTGGTTCCTACACTGCTGTTATTACTGGTATGGAGGCGGATTACATGCTCCAGTAAGGGACTTTTTTTCCTCTCTGCAGGAAAGAATACGATTGATTTTCAGCAAAACCGGATAAAGTGAGCAAAATGGACGATTGTAATGCATTTACAGGATTATTTTACCGGAATGTCACGGCACTGGGACAAACAACAAAACACATACACACCCATAATTACATAAAATGAAATCAGATGTCTTTGTTTTACCATGTCAATGACAAATTTCAGTTCTGAACCTGGATGCGTTAGCAAATTCATTTTAAAAATTGCATATATTAAATCTCTACATGGGTCTGGCCAGTCAAATTACATAATGTTCAAGGTGTAATACAACGTCAACTTCAGGAACTCAACTCAACTGCAATTCAAATTTAAATTCAAATACTCAATCCATATTCAAACAAAAACTTAATTCAAACTCAAGTCATGCTCACTGAAAGTACAATCGAACTTCTCTCAAACATCAGTCAGTCAAACTCAAGCCAAACTCGAACCAAACTCAAGGTCAAGCACCACTCAGTCAACTCAAAATAACCCCAAGTTAAACTCAAACCAAGCATCACTCAGTCAGCTTGAATCAAACTCAAACCAAACTCAAAACAAAGCCAAACTCAAGTAAAGCACCACTTGGTCAACTCAAGCCAAACTAAACTCAAATTTAGGTCCAGTTAAAAACTCAAACACAACTCACACTCAACTGAAATCAACCTCAAATTAATCTCAACCTCAACTCAACCCAAACAAAAAAAACCCAAGCCTCCGAAAAGAAGTCCTATCCACTGTATCTTTTGCCTTGGCACATCCCATCCTTATTTTTCTTCACAATATACACTCCCATGACACCTAGCATCTCTCTCCCTGTCTGAGTCATGCCTTTTTCACCACCACTTCTTTATAGGGTTACCAGATGTGTGTTATAAAAGCAGACCAATGTTTTATTAAAGTCTACAGAAATAAAATATTTTAACATCAAAAAGGACTGGAATTGTTAAAAAAAAAAAAAAAGTATGGTAAAACTAATACAACGCCCCATATCCTTGTGATCCAGTCTCCTGCGAATCATGGCTCATCTCAGATACTGATCTAAACATCTGGCCTGCAACCCAACTTGAGTACATTTAACAAAAAAAACAAAACAAAATTAATAATATCTGAAATAGATGCAACAGAGACTTTAGGAAAGTATCATCTAACCAGTAGAGTCAGAAATCTGTAACATGACCATGCAATGCCGGATTTACAGTATGCAATGCCATGGAGAAAGATTTCATTGCAAGATCATACTTTTCCATCTGTCTCCATCTTTCACGTAGAGTAAATCCAGTGGGGTTTTCTTCATCCGTGACACAATCCTTATTACCATGTCACAGGTTGCTGAGTGTATAATCACACATCACTTAAAAAAAAAAAAAACACTGAATAAATAAACCAGTGATCCATCTGTCCATCCATCCACAAGAGAGGGATCATTTTTTTAATGGAAACCAGATTAAATTAAAAATAAGAACAATGGGCTCTTTTCTTTTTTTCAGGGGGGATTGTTTTTCCAATTTATACACTGCCTGATGTTCTCACACCAACTACATGATAGTGGTTCATAATGATGACTCATACACTAACTTACATTTCTGAGGTCAGCTTCTTGGAAACAGTGGCTTTTCTGGCCTACACTATGCTCAGAAATAAAAAAGGTACCAAACTGTACTCATTACTTGCCACTGACACGGTATCAACGGTACAGCTTCCATACCTTTAATATGTACCTGGGAATGTGCATGTGGTGTATCTTTAAGTAGCTTTACAAGTAAGGCTTTCCGGTCCTTAGAGTCCAACTACAAACTTTAAAAAAGATACATCATATTCACATTTCCATGTGAAGAGATACTAACTAAAAGTGCAAAAGATGTGCCCTTAACAGTACTATCAGAGGAAGAAGTACAGTTTACTACCTGCATTTCTGAAAGTGTATGGTTTTACCCTCATAATAATACAAAGTTAATAATTGTTCTCTCTCTCTTTTTTTTTTTTTTTAAATAATTCAGCCAAGACAATCGGACACCAACAGAATTTGGTTAACTTACCTTTTTTTCTATTTATCTAAATGATCGCAAACGAGGGCAGCACGGTGGTGTAGTGGTTAGTGCGGTCGCCTCACAGCAAGAAGGTCCGGGTTCGAGCCCCGTGGCCGGCGAGGGCCTTTCTGTGTGGAGTTTGCATGTTCTCCCCGTTTCCGCGTGGGTTTCCTCCGGGTGCTCCGGTTTCCCCCAAAGACATGCAGGTTAGGTTAACTGGTGACTCTAAATTGACCGTAGGTGTGAATGCGAGTGTGAATGGTTGTCTGTGTCTATGTGTCAGCCCTGTGATGACCTGGCGACTTGTCCAGGGTGTACCCTGCCTTTCACCCGTAGTCAGCTGGGATAGGCTCCAGCTTGCCTGCAACCCTGTAGAACAGGATAAAGCGGCTAGAGATAATGAGATGAGATGAGGTTGCAAACGACAAATTAACTCACTATAGACTCTTAATTTTTGCATACATTTGCCGTTACATTTCATGTGGGCTAAATTAATCTCATCTCATTATCTCTAGCCGCTTTATCCTGTTCTACAGGGTCGCAGGCAAGCTGGAGCCTATCCCAGCTGACTACGGGCGAAAGGCAGGGTACACCCTGGACAAGTCGCCAGGTCATCACAGGGCTGACACATAGACACAGACAACCATTCACACTCACATTCACACCTACGGTCAATTTAGAGTCACCAGTTAACCTAACCTGCATGTCTTTGGACTGTGGGGGAAACCGGAGCACCCGGAGGAAACCCATGCGGACACGGGGAGAACATGCAAACTCCGCACAGAAAGGCCCTCGCCGGCCACGGGGCTCGAACCCGGACCTTCTTGCTGTGAGGCGACAGCGCTAACCACTACACCACCGTGCTGCCCACAAAATATTTACATTACTAAAAAAAAATACAAAAACAAACAAAAAAATCCTAACTAAACTCATGCGCCTAGTTTGTGTTACCCTGCAACACAACTCAAACTCATTAAATTCAATTCCAGTGCAAACTCAACTCAGACAACACAAATGCAGCTCAAACACAGTTTCACCATAACTTAACCGCAGATTTAACTCGGACTCAAGTCAAACTCAAACAACTGAAACAACTCAAAACACAACTTACTCAGACTAACATTTACTGCACTCAAATATAACATCAAACTCAATCTCAGACTCGAGCACAACCGACCTCGCGTTCGACCCGCACTCGAGCACGACCTCGCGTTCGACCCGCACTCGAGCACGACCTCGCGTTCGACCCGCACTCGAGCACAACCTCGCGTTCGACCCGCACTCGAGCACAACCTCGCGTTCGACCCGCACTCGAGCACAACCTCGCGTTCGACCCGCACTCGAGCACAACCTCGCGTTCGACCCGCACTCGAGCACAACCTCGCGTTCGACCCGCACTCGAGCACAACCTCGCGTTCGACCCGCACTCGAGCACAACCTCGCGTTCGACCCGCACTCGAGCACAACCTCGCGTTCGACCCGCACTCGAGCACAACCTCGCGTTCGACCCGCACTCGAGCACAACCTCGCGTTCGACCCGCACTCGAGCACAACCTCGCGTTCGACCCGCACTCGAGCACAACCTCGCGTTCGACCCGCACTCGAGCATAACCTCGCGTTCGACCCGCACTCGAGCATAACCTCGCGTTCGACCCGCACTCAAGCACAACCTCACATTTAACCCAGACTTAAACTCAAGTCAAACTCAAACTGCACTCAAATTCAACCTCTGACTCAAACACAATGCAAACACAGCTCAAACAAGTAAACTCAGACTCGGTTCAGACTCGAATCAGACAAAAGAAAACAAAACCTTCTACACCTCAGTGTGCACTTGAACTCCAAACAGAAGTCCTAACCACCAATCAGTAGTCCTTCTTGCGGACATCTCCTGTCTGTCTGCAATTGGTCCAAATATCAGGCAGTCACTTGAAATCACTACACACACAGCAGTGACTTAAAACACACCAGCAGGAGACAGTGTGCGACACTGAGCCGCTATTTCAGCACCAATTGACAAAAAACATGTGAACTGACAAAATTTTCTTAATTCTCTGCAAATTAGGTTTGACAAATCCAAATGATAGGCTCATATGTTTCCTCAAACCAACTGTGGGCCAGTGTTTCTTCAGTTCCCTACTCATTATGGGTTCAATTTACTGTCCGACATGCAAACTGGAAGAAAAACTACAACTCAAGAGACACAATGATGTGTGCTGGGTGATAATGAAAATGTTGTAATCACATTTTATCACATCCTGTTGTACACAACCTCTCATTAAACATGTACTGAGATACTACAAAGAAAAATAAAGCTTGGAAAGAAGATGAAGTGGAGATCGTTGGTGAATCTGGTAAACGTGCATATCATACAGAAAATTATTTCAGATCTGCATCTGTCCATTTACTTTATTCCAAATCATGAATATACAGTAGATCCGATATTTGAATTTGAAGAGCAATAATATGATTTGAGGCAGCGAGAAGAGCGACACCATGATACTCTATCACCCAGCACACATCATTGTGTTAGCGAACAAGAGTGGGTGTAGATTCCCACAGATTCAAGATGATCCAAGATAACAGCAAAAACACTTTTTTAGCCAAAAGTTTGACACTGAGCTGAAACTCGGATAATGGACTAGCACTGCAGTTTGCCTTTGAGAAAGAAAACTCAAAAGGTTTCTACTTCTGCCTGTAGACATTCGATACAGACTGCATGGGCTTCAGTCCTGAATGGTTGAGAATGTAGGAGCTCGTCTGGGATTACCAACCTCGCTGCAATCTATACTTCCCCCACCACCACCTCCTCTCTCGCTCCCATTCTCTCATCCTCTCTTTAGTCCTCCGTGAAATTGATCCTTGGTTTTGCAGTCGACTAAGATTTCCGGCTCACTTTACTCTGAAGGAGAAACAGCTCCGCAACATCACTGCTCGCTCGCTCGCTCTTTCTTTCTTTCTTTCCTTCCGTGTTAGCAGTTCTGCTTTGTTTTGCTCTTGTAAATTAAGACTTGGAGCAGTTTAGCTCATATGCACTGTGCAATAAGAAAACAAATTACAAATGTTTGTACATCAAGTATATGAAATGAAATGAGCACTCCAGAATTTCATCATTTATATGCTTTTGAAATGTTTTCACTCACACATTATTCCTCAAATCCAAGCTGACAGTGAAAGAAAAACAAATAAGAATTTTATTTTTATATATATATATATATATATATATATATATATATATATATATATATATATATATATATATATATACACACACACTGAGTGCAGAATTATTAGGCAAGTGAGTATTTTGACCACAACATCCTTTTAATGCATGTTGTCCCACTCCAAGCTGTTTAGGCTTGAAAGCCTACTACCAATTAAGTATATCAGGTGCTGTGCATCTGTGTAATGAGAGGGGGTGTGGTCTAATGACATCAACACCCTATATCAGGTGTGCATAATTATTAGGCAACCTCTTTTCCTCTGGCAAAATGGGTCAGAAGAGAGATCTGACAGACTTTGAAAAGTATAAAATTGTGAGATGTCTTGCAGACGGATGCAGCACTCTTGAAATTGCGAAGATGTTGAAACGTGATCATCGAACAATCAAGCGTTTCATTGCAAATGGTCAACAGGGTCGAAAGAAGCATGTGGGGAAAAAAAAGGCGCAAAATAACTGCACATGATCTGCGGAAAATCAAGCGTGAAGCTAACAAGCAGCCATTAGCATCCAGTTCTGCCATATTCCAGAGTTGCAACATTCCTGGAGTGTCAAAGAGTACAAGGTGTGCCATACTGAGGGACATGGCCAAGGTAAGGAAGGCTGAAAAACAACCACCACTGAGTAAGGCACACAAGATAAAACGTCAAGACTGGGCCAAGAAATATCTTAAGACTGATTTTTCTAAGGTGCTGTGGTCTGATGAGAGGAGAGTGACTCTTCATGGGCCTGTGGCTGGATCAGTAATGGGCACAGAGCTCCACTCCGACTCAGACGCCAGCAAGGTGGAGGTGGAGTACTGCTATGGGCTGGTATCATCAAAGACGAGCTTGTTGGACCTTTTCGAGTTGAGGATGGACTCAAACTCAACTCCCAGACCTACTGCCAGTTCCTGGAAGAAACCTTCTTCAAGCAGTGGTATAGGAAAAAGTCAGCATCTTTCAAGAAGAACATGATTTTCATGCAGGATAATGCTCCATCTCATGCGTCCAAATACTCCACTGCGTGGCTAGCCAGTAAAGGTCTGAAAGGTGAAAAAAATGACATGGCCCCCTTGTTCACCTGACCTAAACCCCATAGAGAACCTGTGGTCCATTATAAAACGCGAGGTCTACAAAGAGGGAAAACAGTACACCTCTCTGAACAGCGTCTGGGAGGCCGTGGTTGCTGCTGCACACAATGTTGGTCGTGAACAGATAAAGAAATTGACAGAATCTATGGATGGAAGGCTTTTGAGTGTCCTCATGAAGAAGGGTGGCTATATTGGTCACTGATTTGTTTTGTGTTTGAATGTCAGATATGTTTATTTGCAAATCTGGAGTTGTCATATCAGTGTACCTGGTGAAAATAAATAAGTGAAATGGCTACACATTTGGTTTTTATTAAGTTGCCTAATAATTCTGCACAGTGAAAGTTACCTGAACACATACATATTCTCCTAAAATGGCCAAAACTAAAAACACCCCACTCTAACTTCCATACATATTCAGCTTTGATATTTATGAGTCTTTTTGTTTGATTGAGAACATAGTTGTTGTTCAATAATAAAACTAATCCTCAAAAATACAACTTGCCTAATAATTCTGCACTCCGTGTGTGTGTGTGTGTGTGTGTGTATGTATATATATATATATATATATATAAATAAAACACTTGACAGGTTTATTTATATATATATATATATATATATAAATAAAACACTTGACAGGTTTATTGTTATTGTTAGAAACTCAGTGTTTTGTTTTCTGTTTTTTTTTAATAAAAGATGCTTGTTTGGTGAAGCAGTTACTGGAAGAGCCATGGCCTAATGGTTAGAATAGTCAAGGGCCATGGCCAAGTGCTAAGAGCCATGGCCTAATGGTTAGACCAGCCAAGGGCCATGGCCAAGCACTAAGAGCCATAGCCTAATGCATGGGCGTTGCCACCATTGAATGTGAAGGGGATGTGTCCCCTTCACATTTCATAATTCTTCGTTTGGAACCCCCCCCCACATTTAGCATAAAATATTAGTTCACCCAGCGCCATTTCTATTGCTTCGTGAAAGAATCCATTCCATTTGATCGATAAGAGAATACACGTCATCTCATTATCTCTAGCCGCTTTATCCTGTTTTACAGGGTCGCATACCACTGAAAATCCACTCCGGGTTTTCCGTGCGTTACCTACAACAACTCACCGCACGCAAGTGAAGTGAATCTCAGTGCAAGCAGAGAAATTTTGGTGCAAGGTGCGGGCTGCTCGAAAGTGGAGGAGGTAACGTCAGCCCCATTGCCACCTCACAATGTCTAGCTTTTGTTAAAACCTTATTCTTTTGTTATATGCCCTCAAAATTAACCCTAAGCCACGTTAAATTAATGTTTAACTAAACAATGAAATAAGCTTAGCCTAATGGGGTATTCTTGGTTGATGATTAATTGTTTGCAATATTTGCTCCCTCCCCAGACACAATGGACATAAGGAAATTCTTTATAAAGAAGCAGAAAGCAAGTCAAAATTTCCCCACAGGACAGTTTTTTTTTTTTTTTGTCACAATGGAAATGTTAGTGCAGTTAGCTGGCTAGTCAGTGTTAGGAGATGTATCAGCTAGCTTAATGTTAGCTATCATTTAATTCAAACCCAGTAGGCCTGCCTTATTGCAATGCCAAGAATGAGGTCAAGTCTGCTCTGATGATATTTATTGATTCCCTGTTGTGATTTGAAGAAATTGTTTTGTCTGGTCTTTGCCAGTTTTCTGGAAAGTAAGATGGGAAATCAGTGTATGGGGAAGGAATAGTAGAAAGGAAAGCGATGGAGAGAGATGGATGTTATTCCAGGTGGATTGTGAAGGAAAGGGGGATAAAAGTTATGAAGTGGTAGAAATTGTGGTGGCACCAATGTAAGAAGGAGTTATGTCTATAAATCTATTTGTTATACTAATCTGGAAATGTTACTGTAGTACCACCATTGCATGTAGGTTGACAAAACTGCACTTGTTCATTGTGTAAAGTTCTCTTTTATGTGTCATTACACACAGTGTAATTTTGTGTGATGAAGACTGCATGATGCCATGCCATTTTTGTTATGAGTATCACTAAATCAGAAAAAAGTAAAATGCACCCACTAAAGTCACTGTTGGTGGTGAACAAAATGCACCTGTTCATTGTGTGAAGTTATTTTTTGTGTCACCGTTGCTTGACACAGTGTGATTGTGTGTTATGAAGTTTGCATGATGCCATGTCATGCCTGGTCATTGTGTGAAATTATCAATATTCTTATTTTTAAACATATAGTTGAGTGTCACTATTGCTTGGCACAGTGGCATGTTGTGTTACATCTAAAACTAAATAAAAAAGGAAACACAAAATTAAAAGTAAAATGGACCCATGAAGTCATTGTTGGTGATAAATTGTGTCACATTCATCTCATTATCTTAGGCAGAGCGGTGGGTTTAAAAACAGGCTGATGAATATATGGACTAGTTGAATAAGGACTTATTGTTGAGTCTCTAAAATGGTCATTGAATTAAGTGACTTTTGTAGGTAAGATTAGGTGTTTAACAACCTGTTAAAAATACACCAGAATGCAGGAAAGGGCATCTAATTAATAAAAAAATTTTCTGGAGGAGGACCCCCAGACCCCCCACCAGTGTGTCCCCCCTACATTAAAAATGCTTCTGACACCCCTGGCCTAATGGTTAGAACAGCCAAGCGCTAAGAGCCATAGCATAATGGTTAAAGGCAGAACAGTGGTGTAGTGGTTAGCACTGTCACCTCACAGCAAGATTCTGGGTTCAAGCCCAGAAGCCAATGGGGGCCTTTCTGTGTGGAGTTTGCATGTTCTCCCCGTGTGTGCATGGGTTTCCTCCGGGTGCTCCCCCACAGTCCAAAGACATGCGGTGAGGTTAACATGGGGCGGCTTTGACTGAAGTGCCCTTGAGCAAGGCACCTAACCCCCAACTGCTCCCTGGGCACTGTAGCATAGCTGCCCACTGCTTTGGCTATGTGTGTGTGCTCATTGCATGCATGTGTTCACTGCTTCAGATGGGTTAAATGCAGAGAATGAATTTCACTGTGCTTGAGTGTGCATGTGACAAATAAAGGTTTCTTCTTCTTCTTCTTCTAAAGAAGCAACTTTGGGACCAAAAGGTCACTGGTTCGATTCCCTGCACCAGCAGGAATGGCTGAAGCGCCCTTGAGCAATGTACCTAACCCCCGATTGCTCTAGGGAATGTTATACCTCAGCAATTTGACAACTCCAGCTCTTTTACCAACATAAAAATACAGAAAAAGTGAGAGAAACTTCTGTCCTGAAGACTTTCCCATGTCGCATCTATGTCGACTGTTACAAAAGTGCACTGGAGACTCCTTCCTAAATAAATACTAAATAAACATCACAATCTCAACAATTATACATTTCCAAATGGCTGACATGTTCATTATACTTAAAAGTAGACTACTGGCTGTTTGAATGTGTCAGCAACAGGGATCACAGTGTGCTCTTTTACCCACCATTTCTAATTCTCATTATAGCAATTATAATTTAGTACGATTTTTAAAAATATTTTGTTGTATTTACCCTTAAAAAAAAAGTTGCGGAAGGAAATGAGCCAAAGATAGCATCTGGAGCCGTGAAAGAAACTAGAAGTCTCAAGTTTAACAGACCGTGCTGAAGAGAACAGGAGTCCCCCAGATTCGAGATAAAAATCAAACAGCTATCTTGTTACACTGATAAATTAACCAAACAACTTCCTGACAGCATGCATCAAGAAAAGGCCCAGAGAGTCAAAGACAAGGATGACATTTCCCACAGTGAATGATGTCTATTGTATTGTATGAGCATGCTTGGTAAGTTAAACATATACATGTTTAAGAAAAATAAATAAATAACCTGTTGAGATGTGCTTTTATAGGAAATTAAGTCAAGTCAAGTTAAGTTTATTTGTATAGCACTTTTAACAATAAACATTGTCGCAAAGCAGCTTTACAGAATTAAACTATGATTGGGAGGGCTGAAGTGTTTTATTCCTCTTAAAGGAACAGTCCACCGTACTTCCATAATGAAATATGCTCTTATCTGAATTGAGACGAGCTGCTCCGTACCTATCCGAGCTTTGCGCGACCTCTCAGTCAGTCAGACGCAGTCAGACGCGCTGTCACTCCTGTTAGCAATGTAGCTAGGCTCAGTATGGCCAATGGTATTTTTTTTTTTTTTTTAAAGATATTTTTTTGGGCTTTTTGCACCTTTATTGGATAGGACAGTGTAGAGACAGGAAATGAGCGGGAGAGAGAGAGACGGGAAGGGATCGGGAAATGACCTCGGGCCGGAATCGAACCCGGGTCGCCCGCATTCATGGTATGGCGCCTTAACCACCTGAGCCACGACGCCCCCAGCCAATGGTATTTTTTGGGGCTGTAGTTAGATGCGACCAAACTCTTCCGCGTTTTTCCTGTTTACATAGGTTTATATGACCAGTGATATGAAACAAGTTCAGTTACACAAATTGAAACGTAGCGATTTTCTATGCTATGGAAAGTCCGCACTATAATGACAGGCGTACTAACACCTTCTGCGCGCTTCAGCAGCGCATTGATATCTGAGCTCCGTATCAATGCGCTGCCGAAGCGCGCAGAAGGTGTTAGTACGCCTGTCATTATAGTGCGGACTTTCCATAGCATAGAAAATCGCTACGTTTCAATTTGTGTAACTGAACTTGTTTCATATCACTGGTCATATAAACCTATGTAAACAGGAAAAACGCGGAAGAGTTTGGTCGCATCTAACTACAGCCCCAAAAAATACCATTGGCCATACTGAGCCTAGCTACATTGCTAACAGGAGTGACAGCGCGTCTGACTGACTGGGAGGTCGCGCAAAGCTCGGAGAGGTACGGAGCAGCTCGTCTCAATTCAGATAAGAGCATATTTCATTATGGAGGTACGGTGGACTGTTCCTTTAAGCCACAGCGATTTGTGATTAAAATTTGAGTTATTAAAGAATGTCATACATTTACAGCACTATAACACAAGTCATAACAGGAACTAAACATTAACAGTCATTCCTTCCCGAGATTGTGTTTTTGTTCCTCTATCAAAGCCAAAAATGGAAAGTCTCTTTGAATTTCACCCACTTGATGTTGGCGTGTTCCTGCTTCTAATCAGGACTAGAATGAAATGTAAACTTTAACCGAGGCTGCATTGTGAAAGTGAAGCCAAGGTGTAACATGAAGCTCACTGTAGCATTTAAAGTAGTGCCAATAACATTGGTAACGTCAACATGAAATCAATGCCAAAACCAAAACCTTCATTTAATTTGTTTTTAGAAAATTAAAGTGAGAGCTTACTCATGAATGAATTGACCACTAAGGAAAAACTACACAAGACACTTAGCTGTCATGTTGTTGTAGAGGAAGCCATGGCCTAATAGTTAGAGATGCAGCTTTGGGACCTAAAGGTCACTGGTTCAAGTCCCTGGACCAGCAGAAATGGCTGAAGATTAACACAGGGATGAGAGTGGGTGGTCACCAAAAAAGCAGAAAACAAGATGGCGCCCGAAGCCGGGGGTCTGGGAGGGATACCCCCCCAGGAAAATTTTGAAAAATAAGGCCTTACAAACCACTTTTCCTGCAATCTGAGCTGTAGTAGATAAAAAAAATCTGTTGTCTTTTTTATATATTTACATGAAAATGTATTTCAAATCAATAGGAGTATTGTTTGAATTCAAAATAAAATCACATTCTACATTCAAGGGTATGGTTATAATTTATGATCAACAAAAATGACAAACTAAATTCACATTAAATGTAAGTTTTATTAATTATCAAAATGTTCATATATTAAATAAAATTTCTTAGGGAGAAAAGGTCAGTCACCCTGTGTCCTCATTAGTTGCATATGATTTCAAAGTCTTTTGAAATATTTAAGTTTTCAAAACTGTCAGCATTAATTCAGATTTACTGACCTTCATATACATGTTCAATGTATTAAATCAAACGAATGCTAAGTTTATGGGATAATGTCTATGTACACTTTATACAATTATTTATAGTTCACAGTCACTTCTCATTTTCATTTAATAATTTCGACGACTTCTTCAGTCTTTTGGCCAAAGACAAAAGCTTGTCAGTCCTCTCTGTTTTTTATACCAGCATCGATTTCACGCACCTTCGCTTCGTCTCGCTTGTCAATTGTATTCGTTATTTTGAGTAAAAAAGCCGATACGAAAGAGAAACGTATTTTTGAAGCGCAGCGACGATGAACATGTGCAAGTTTCGATAAAATAGAACAGATGTGGGTACTTCTGTAAGAACTGTTATGATTGGCTTTTGTTCTCTCCCACACTCTTGTAAGAACTGTTATGATTGGCTATCATGCTCTTGCCAGCGATGTTTTGGCCAATTACATTGTAGATAACACATTCTACCGCGAGACTAAAGATGGCGAAAATGTAAACATGTAACATCGTCGTACGCTTGAGTATCACGAAGGAACATACCCCAACCCCCCTCAATGAAAAAAAAAAATCTCAACGGATTTGGCATATCATCGATTTTTGCTCAGAAAAAGCGGAAATCCGCCGAAAACTCTCATCCCTGTTAACATTAGATCTGAAGATTAACATTAGATTGAACAGATTTCAAATGTTGGTACAAAAAAAGCAAGTTAAACAGACACAGTAATGATCGGTCACATAAACCTACCTCAGCCAACATGTACCAGACGTTGGACATCCTTGACACACAAGTTTGGCGAGTATTTTACCTGGCCGGATGTATGAACAGGTTTTACCCTGTTCTACAGAATGGATTTGGATGTTCACCTTTCCACAGGGTTCCTGCCGATGCTAGTCATTGACGAATATAATCCATCAGTGACGATGAGAAAATTACTAGCAGTAGTCACAGTGAAGACTGTATTAGTCATATTTATCATAAGTCATCTTTTATAGAAATCCCTCCACAAATCCCTCCATTTGCTGAAATCTAACCTCAGTGAAGAGACGGCCGGAAGCCAGAGTGCAAACAATGAGCATACGCTTGTGAACAATAAAAACTGACTACACAATGATTGCGATTGGTCAAAAGTTTGCCAATGTGAATTAATCAGCCTGGTGTGGTGGTGTAACTATCTCTGTTCGGTTCACACAATGGCGCAGTCTAAACTGATGAAGTTTTTTGGGCTTCTTCAAGCACTGAAGATGATTTAAGGGCTGAAACAGCCACGGCAGAGGCACACTCAGAGCTCTGACCATCTCTGAGCACATCAGGCAGTATCAGTCATGGAGGGGTCGGTGTAATTAAAAAAAAAAAAAAACATCACCAAAGTGAAAATGCTGTCAGCCGGCAAGCGACGGAAGTGCTCCATGTTTCCAGGGCCGTGGCGTCTTTAGATCCGGCGTCGGACGTATGACGTAAAACGACGTGCCGTTCTGTGTTTGGTTCGTAAATCGACGGCAAATTCAGATTCCTTCACTGTTGGCTGTTCAAAGACTCTTCTCGACTCTAGTTCAACTGTAAATCAAGTTTTGCGTTGAAGTAAAAGGTAAGGGGAGTCCTAATCTCTTTTGAATAATTGCCTGCTAAAATATCCCAAAGTAAGCTCAAACTAAAGAGTTTTATTTTAGCTTGATGGTGCACAGGCTGCCCAAAATCAAGTGTTTCTTATCAGAGGCTGGAGTGGAGCCCAAATTTTATATGTAATGGAGGTCTAGCTGTATCTGTACAAATATTTGAATTGTGCCAGTTTGGTTGGTATAAACCTGTATTAAGTCTACTTTGATAAGTCAGTAATTAAGAAGAAAAATGCAGACTAAGTGAAGAAAAAGTGAAGAATATATTTCTTTGACTTGATTTTTCAAGGGGAAAAAAGTGGAGAATACTTTTCAGAACCCGGGGGGATCCCTGTTTCCAGTGGGGTCCAGAGCGCATTCTGAAACAAAGGTATTTTCCTGCTTCTTAAATCACCAAGTGCCAATGAAAACTTTTACGCAACATCGTGAAGGCGTACCATTCAGGAGTCAGTGTGATTTTCAGGCCTAATACCAACACCACCAATGGTAATGCCAACATTAATACCAAAGACTAGCACTTTCAAAAATTGGTGCACACAAACATTTAAGCTTTAGAAAGTTGGACATGGCACCAAAAAGATGCCAAGCGTCTTCAAGTGTCTCCAAGATCATGAAGAGTTTTTCTCTCACCTCAAAAAACACGGTCTAAAAATCCCTCTGTGCTTTCCTTCCCCCCTGAGATCTGTCACGGCATCCGTAAGACTTTAATAATCAGCTAATCTTAGTGAGATTAACTTCAGACTGAATGGAATTCAGCAAAATAAAAGAGACTTTAATTAGACTGGTTTGGATGACGTCTTAAAACATTACAATGGTGTTAGTGGAACAAAGCAGAGCTAAAAGCTTCAAGTCAGGAAAGCAGTGGAAAGAAGTTACAAGCCTGCCATTAGGGTTACATTCCTCTAATGTAATTGGAATAAGCAAGGTTTTGTGTATTATGATTAAAAAAAAAATACAGAACACAAATCTAAAATAAAGGTCTAATCTCTAAGAATTAGGATAATGCCATGTGTCAGGTATTGGTACAGAGTGAGGTGAGCCAGGTTACTGCTTCCACTGAATGGAGCTGAACTTAAGGTGCTTGGATAATGTTACCCCCAAAAACATGAACATTCTCAGCAGAAAACTCTAGACTTTTGACATTCTCCCAAGGCAGATGAAAGTTGAGCGCACAGGGTGGGGACCTTTCACGGATCACCAGCAGAATAAAGCGTTCTGGGCAGCAAGGTAAAAAGCATGTGGTTGATGGAACTGTAAATGAAGGCTGCAGCTTGGATTAATAGATGACTTGCAATCATGTAATCAAAATGTGCTACGTCGTGAGCGTCCGACATTATGGTGGATATACAAAGCAACTAGGATGGTAGCCGCTGAAAGCGGGTCTGTAAACAATGCTGAATTTTCTCAGCATTACCACAATTTGAATGATCGAGCGAAGATTCAATACAAAGAGAAGATAGACGTGTGTGGTTTTGAGACATATTATTTTAAAAAGTCAGACTTTTCTGAAGATAAGATGCTTCGAGTATGAATACAGGTCATTTCGTCCAAATCCTTTTTCATACGCACCATCAATTTTATATTTCAGGTATTTGTTCAAAAAAAAAAAAAAAAAGGAGGAATTCTCAATGGAATTTGACTGAAGCAAAACACGTTTTTGTAAAGCAAATGAGTGTCATAGTATGCGCACTTCGACACTAAAGAGTGTACTAAGGGGCAGTAACCACGTAGGCCACTTGCTGACCCTGGGATGAGTTAACTAACTGGTCATTGCAGGCTGCTCGCTTGCATGCCTATGTTTCCGGCCGGATCATATTAAATCTTCAGGGTGTGGAGCAGCACTCTTGCGAATCTTCGTTCGCGAATCGCAGGCCGAGGCGCGGTCCTACCGACCCGAGACCATGTTCTTTCAAAGAGGGAGGTGCCTCTAAAATTTGGCTTCGCTGTGAGCTCTGTTGGCAGAATTATTCATTTTTAAAGCGGGCTGGATCATGTTAAATCCTTAGGCGCCGAGCAGCACACTCATGGGATTTTGTTCGTGAATATCGGAATACCTGAAATATAAAATAATTGATAGTGCGTAAGAAAAAGGCTTTGGACGAAATGGTCATTGGACGAAGTGCCCTGATCCCCTCATCTCCTCTCCGTACTAAGCCTCAGAGTTTCCTTATGTTCCACTTATGTTAACTATATATCTGCAAACCATTTAATTTATGCAAATTTGTTAATTTTATCTCTTATTTGTAGTTTATTTCTTATATATATATATATATATATATATATATATATATATATATATATATATATATATATTCTTTTCTGTATACTTAGTACTTTTGCACTACTCCTTCACTGCCTTATCTTTTTCTCTTTATATATTTTGCTGCTGCAACAATGTAAATTTCCCCTTGTGGGATAATAAAAGGCTATCTTATCTTCCTCGTCCCAAAACACAGATGGAATTCTAAAAAAAATCGGAACGTGCTATGGTCACGAGTACTGTTGTGACCACAAATATATACATCACAAAGATATGGCAAAACTAAAAGAATGCTTAAAGCAGTGGAAAAACGAAGAGAGTTGCGCACGCGTGACTATGTTTTATATGGAATGTCGCTTGACCCCGCATTTGCATCTCCACCAACATGGCCGACATCTGGGTTTCTATTTTGCTTTGACGTCACTGGCAAGTCAAGGATAATGACAGAGTATGGACTCTCAAAAAGGATCAATATTGCTTGCACTGTGAAAGTTAGAACTTTTTCTAGACAATATGAAAAATCATGCTCTGGAAACAGACACAGTACATGCAGCAAGTTTCTTCACCAGACTAAAATTTTAGTAAACATTACCCATCTGGCTCAGACAATATTTGCTTGTCTAACCAGTTTCAAAAATGTTCTGCCTTGAGGTGCGTAAAAAAACCCCACTGCTGTTCTTTTCCAACTTGGAGCACCCCTACACCGAGTATAGTGTTTGGAATAGAAGAAAAAACACTGACTGAAAGACTGTTCTTGATCCAAGGCGAGTTCGCTGACTATATACAGTGCAGTGTGTAACTAATTGGACCGTGCCAGTAAACAGCTCCCCAGGAGGCTGGAATATCATGAATTAATTATAGCCAAAGCATTAGGATGGCCAAAATCCACTGTTTGGGGTGTTTTTATTCAGAAAAAAGGCTAGTTCAGCAAGAGGAAATAACCTGGATGACCGGGGGGGGGGGGGGGGGGGGGGGTGTCTAACAACACTTAACTAAAGAATAGTTCTCTAGTCCTACAGTCCACATCCTAAACTTCAACTTTCAGGCTAATAACACAACCAACACCATTGTCCTTGTCCTCTCTTAGATCTAGCTGTGCTGCGTGCTGGCCACGCCCCTAACTCATCAGAACTATCATATAGCTGCGTTTTTTTAGTCTTAGCTTTTCTTACTGTGGCAGCGGGGGCGTGATCAAGCGTCAGTCTGTGACCGGAGGGCGGAGTCAGGGAAGGTAAGTGGCAGAATCACTACACCTGATGTCAATTAACCTGTGTTTGTGTGTCTTCCCAGCGACCACACCCGATATAAGGAGAGAGAGAGCAGAGGAAGAGAGCTCTCTCCCCAACCAGACGGCTGATGTGTGTGCACGTGTCTGAGTGTCTGGGAGAGTGAAAACGCTGAAAAGTGTTAATACTGAGTTTTTGGAAACTCAGTTCTGGCCTGCTGTACTTCTGTGCTAGAGCCCTGCACTCCCGCAGGACCCGATGCAAAGCAGTGCGGCGCGGGACAAATTTTGAAAGCTCATTGTGGGCGCGGGCGGGAGGGGGAGTGCACAATGCGGGAGCGGGCGGGAGAGGTGATAAGCTGCAGTCCTGCTAACTAAAAACGTGTTTAAAATTAAATTTATAAATTATTAATTTATGTCTATCATATATAATTTGTGCTGGATATTTTATTTGGCATTAATAAAAACATTTTAAGATGCCTAAATTTGCGGATGTGGTCTAATCTCACGTACGTTTCCGATTCCTTTCCGCTCTTCCGTGTTTGAGATCTCCGATCATGGCAGAAGAGCAGAGCTCCTCTAGTGAAGCTCACAGTGTTTCAGAAGTAAGTGCTGCTTTAAATGTGAGGAGTGACATATAAGCGATGTGCAATGTACAATATTCTTAATATCCACTGTAGATTTTGGTAGGTGTGTTGGGTATCTCTGTAAAGCCTCAGCTGCGCATGCCGCCTGGCAACGCGCACCCTCGCTACGTGCGCTAGGTGAAGGATCGGTCAGTGGAGAGCTCAGCTAAGCTCAGCATGTTTAATTCCCCAAGCCAATGACAAGAACTTTCGTGAGAAATAACGCGAACGTCTGCATCATACGGGATTTGCGGGCGGGAGCGGGACAAAATATGGCAGGCGCGGGCGGGACTGAAAATCATAATTCTTTGCAGGAGCGGGACTGCACAATGCGGGAGCGGGACTGAAAAGTCTGTCCTGCGCAGACCTCTATTCTGTGCTCCACCCACCCGTGCAAAGTTCTACACTTACCTTCTTGAACATTGGATTTCTCATTAATACATCACCTTGAGATGGACTTAGTGTGACATGAGCTCAGAAGTAAAATAATAAAAAAATGTCACTTAATATAAGAAAAAAAAATAAAGATTGGCGTCTCACCGTATGCAGTCATGGTCCCCACGTAAGGTCCGTCCATCACGCCCTGGTTCTCCTCAGCCAGAGCTTTGATGTAGCGCTTGCTCAGGTCAAGGATCTGCATGCGTAGCTGGGCACTGCTCTCATGTGTCGTCCTTTGCTGGATGGTGAAATGCAGCAGCATCATGCCCCAGATGAAGCCGAAACTCACTAGGAAGAAGCCTAGCTTCTGGGACGATAGCTTCCATAAGTATATGGAGGCCATTTTTGGGCGTTTGTGTATAGGCAGAGTTCAGGATCGGTTGAGTTTCATGGTTGATACTTGTGTGATTAAGGACTGGGTCTTCTCCACCTAACAAGACTCTTCCCGTACATAGCCCATCCCTTTTTGCTTGTCAATCAAGTGGAGAGATGCGTCCACTCTGGATGATCCATAGTGATGGTGATGCACTAAAAGAGAGAAAAAAAAAGGCTGATCAGATTCCAGAAGAACTAACCACGACTATCAAAAGATGCACGGTAAAACTACAAACAGAGCCATGGTCTTGAACAGTTTAGGACTGGATACCATTGAATTGAAGAAGAGAACTCAATCTATACAGCAAAAAAAAAAAAAAAATCACTAATGTGTACCAAATGTGCCTCACTGAGGGCCAAAAATTTACCACGTCCTTTCCAGCAGAAACCTATGGTATACTGCCACAAATTATGTTTAATTTATACCTGTAAAATTGTTCTCACTAATCTTCAACGGCAAAAAAGTTACATACATTCAAGTTACGGCATTATCAGGGGCCTACGGACACTACGTTTTGCCATATTACTTTGTATTTGTGATAAAGCTTTCTTTTTCTCTCCTCCTGTGTAAAGACCACAAGTGGAGGCCATCCACATTGGATCTGCTTTAATATCAACAGATCTTCATTTAAGGTACGTGAATCTTTTCATCATGGTACACCTTCTGCCTGTTCAGTGTGCTGAGTGCAGGATGTTTAGTCATTCTTCCTCCATCGCTAGCGATAGCTTTATTAGCTTTATTTGGGATAAGTGCAGATTAGTTAGCTCTCTGACGGAGAAGATTACAGTGCTAGAAGCGTGTGTCCAGGCTTTAGAGCAGGTTAGTAAGCGTGAGAACAGTGTAGTTTCTGTAGGGGAAAGTCTGGATGCCCTAGGTGGAGTTAGTAATCCCCCAACTCCAGCATTAGAGCCCTTACAGCGGGGCGAATGGGTGACGGCTTGGCAGCATAAGCGTAGAGCCAAAGCTACCGCTGAGGCTCGCCCACGGGAGCACCACTCCTCTCCGCGTCACGTGCCAAACAGGTTTGCTCTCCTTAGTGATGCACCCGCTGAGAAACCTGAAAGAGCTCTGGTTATAGGGGACTCTATCATACGGCATGTGAAATTAGCTCAGCCTTTAGGGGCACCAGCAGCTTTAGTCAGGTGTATACCGGGAGCCAGGGTGTCGGACATAGCAGGTAATCTTAGGGTCCTAGGCAAGCACAGGTTCTCAAAGATAGTTATCCATGCAGGAGCTAATGATATACGCCTTCGTCAGTCTGAGGTTACTAAGAGTAACTTTGTAGAGGTGTTTAAATTAGCGAAGGCGATGTCCGATGCTGTAGTATGCTCTGGCCCCATCCCAATGCGGCGTGGTGATGTAGCTTACAGCAGGTTATGGTAACTGAACTGCTGGCTGTCCAGGTGGTGCTCTGAAAACAGTGTGGGCTTTATAGATAATTGGGCTAATTTTGAGGGCACTGCTGGCCTGTTAGGGCGGGACGGTATCCATCCCACTCGGGAAGGTGCTGCTCTCATTTCCTGCAGCATAGGTCATAGTCTCAGAACAGGCCTAGTTAATTTCTGACAATCCAGAGCCAAGGCCAGGGAGCAGGCGAACAGGCTAAACCAACTGTCTGCTAGCTGCACAGAGTCGTCACTCAGGGTCCACTACATCGAGACTGTGTCTGTTCCCCGAGCTCAACAAAAAGGTAGAAATTTTCAGAGAGTTTGTTCCAGTAACCTAATCAGTATAAAATTAGATCATACTGACTGTACAGCTGCTGCCAGCACCTTTGATCTAAAGGTGGGGCTATTAAATATTAGATCTCTTACATCTAAAGCGCTAATGGTTAATGAACTCATTACTGATCAGGAGTTTAATGTACTTTGTTTAACTGAAACATGGATTAAGCCAAATGAATATATAGCATTAAATGAAGCGAGTCCTCCTGGATACAGTTATATACACACCAGCCTCGTCTAACTGGCAGAGGAGGCGTTGCGGTTATTCATAACGATTATCTAGGTGTAACACAAAAACCTGGTTATAAATTTAATACATTCGAAGTTCTTCATACTCATATAATGTATGTAGCCTCGAAAAATAAGTCTACCCAGTTAATTCCATTGCTTATTATTTACAGGCCCCCGGGGCCATATTCTGAGTTTCTTTCTGAATTTGCAGATTTTATCTCAGATCTGGTTATTTCCTTAGACAAAGCTTTAGTTGACGGAGATTTTAATATTCACTTCGATAACCCAGAAGACCCTTTAAAAACAGCGTTTGTGTCCATCTTAGATTCAGTCGGGATTAAGCAGAATGTTATAGGACCGACCCATAATGGTGGTCACACCCTTGATCTAATACTAACATTCAGATTAAACGGAGACAATATAGTCATACTTCCACAGTCTGAAGTTATCTCAGATCATTATCTCATCTCATTCAAACTATGTCTGAGTAATAATATATGCACCTCACCACGCTACTGTATTAAACGTACTTTCACGTCAACACAGAGCTTTATAAATGATCTCCCAGAGTTGTCAACTTTGATTGGGTCACTGTCAGCCCCTGCAGAACTTGATCAGGCAACTGAATGCTTAGAGTCAACATTCCGCCATACTCTAGATAATGTAGCTCCTCTAAAAAGGAAAATGGTCAGAGACAAAAAATTAGCACCCTGGTATAATGATGACACTCGCACATTAAAACAGACCACTCGAAAATTGGAACGTAAATGGCGTCAAACAAAATTGGTAGTGTTCAAATTAGCTTGGAAGGAGAGCTTCCTGAAGTATAGAAAAGCTCTTAGTGCTGCGAGATCAACATATTTCTCCTCCCTAATAGAAGATAACAAAAATAATCCTATATTCCTATTTAATACTGTAGCAAAATTAACCAGGAATAAGTCCACTATCGACACATGCACACCTGCAGTATGTAGTAGCAACGACTTCATGAATTTTTTTAATGACAAAATTGAGAATATCTGACAAAAAATTCAAACTACTAATTTAAGGTCAGACAATGAAAGTGACCTTATAGTTAACTATATAACTGTATCAGATCATCAGTTAGAATGTTTTACTCCCCTTAAAGAAACTGAATTACTTTCATTAATCTCTACATCAAAAGCCTCAACTTGCGTACTAGATCCCTTACCTACACATCTATTCAAACAGGTAATGCCTGGAGTAATTGAACCGCTTCTAAAAATAATAAATTCTTCTCTTACGATTGGCTATGTACCCAAATCCTTTAAACTAGCAGTTATCAAACCCCTGATTAAAAAACCTGACCTTGATCCCTGTCAGCTGTCCAATTATCGGCCAATATCAAACCTCCCCTTTATCTCCAAGATCCTTGAAAAAGCTGTGGCACAGCAGTTATGCTCATATTCACAGAGGAATAATATCCATGAAATGTATCAGTCAGGATTTAGACCTCATCATAGCACAGAAACAGCTTTGGTTAAAGTAGTAAACGACCTACTGTTGGCGTCTGATCAGGGCTGTGTCTCGCTACTTGTGTTGCTTGACCTTAGTGCAGCATTTGATACCATTGATCATTCCATTCTTCTGGATAGACTAGAAAATGTTGTGGGAGTTAAGGGAATGGCCCTCTCCTGGCTCAGGTCTTATCTAACTGATTGTTATCAGTATGTTGATATAAATGGTGATATTTCTAGGCGTACCGAGGTAAAGTTTGGTGTTCCACAAGGTTCTGTCTTGGGTCCACTGCTTTTTTCTCTATATATGTTACCTCTGGGCGATATTATTCATAAACATTGTATTAGTTTCCACTGTTATGCTGATGACACACAGTTGTATGTCTCTGCAAAACCTGACGAGAGACACCAGCTTAATAGAATTGAGGAATGTGTTAAGGACATTAGACACTGGATGCTTATTAGGGCCCGAGCCCTATGGGCGAAGGCCCTATTGTTCTTGTAAGAGTTCACTATTATTATTCTTCCGTCTTCTTCTTCTTCTTCTTCTTCCGTCGTCTTCTTTATTTTTCTCCGCTGTTGGGCCATTTTCGGGGCGCTTGCCATGGGCGAAAACGCACGAAATTTGGCACCAGTTCCGAGAATTGCCACCGCTACTCAGAACCAGAAGCCCAAACTTGGCCGGGGCTCAGGGCCTCTATAGCGCCCCCTAAGTCGTTGTGATTTTGGCCTCCCGCATTACGGTGCCTGGGTGCCATGTAGTTTGTAGTAGTGGCATGCCATTTGGTAGGCATATGTATCTCACTAAGCCGGACAAAAATGTAATGCCAATGCATTAGCCACGCCCAACAGGAAGTGAGGTAATTTCACTTTTGTGCGAAATGCATGGCCACGAAGACGGCGCAACTCCTCCTAGACCGTTCATAGGAATGTCACCAAAATTGATACACATCATCTACAGACATGCCTGACAAAAGTTTCTAAATACGTTTCACGTAGGATCAACCGTTCAGAAGTTATACGTCAATCAATTTTCGATGCAAAATTTTACATGCTTAAAAATTCATAAATCTTCTGATTGCTCAAAACTGCTCATTCTTCACACGCAAATCACTCATTGGGCTTCTGACATGTTACCCAATTTCTGTGATATTTCGCCACTGGGGGCGCTATTTCTGGGCAACAATTCCAATCTTTCCTCAAATTTGGTCAAACTTCACGGCCACCCTCTTACTACCTCCCATGTCATGTATACCACGTTTTGGAAATTTTCGTCCATGGGGGGGCGCTGTTTTTGGCTGACGCAATTGCTCCAAAACGGGTTTTTGGTAAATAATTCCATAATGCTTTTCCTTCACACCACTACCTTGTGATAGTACATTGCTGTTGTAGACACTTATTTTTCCAACTCATAATCGCTCATGTACAGCATAGCGCCACCTACTGACATGGGAAAAACCAAAAAATTTATTCTTCAAAAATCTATATCTCATCTTCTATTTACTCAATTGTCATCAAACTACATACGCAAACTCTTCATAGCTCACCTGACGTCTACGCCAAATTTTGTGCACTTTCGCCCCTGGGGGTGCTGGTTATGGCAAAAATGATATTGCAGCTTCTGATTTGTCAAACTTGCCAAGCAAACTCTTTACAAGACCCTTATTGGGGCGCTTGCCATGGTCGACAACGCACGAAATTTGGCTCCTTTTTCTTAGACTGCCACCGCTACTGAGAACCAGAAGCCCAGATCCAGGCGGGCCTCAGGGCCTCTATAGCGCCCCCTAACTCGTTGTGATTTTGGCCTCCCGCATTAAGGTGCCTGGTTGCCATGTAGTTTGTAGTACTGGCATGCCATTTGGTACGCATATGTATCTCACTAAGCCGGACAAAAATGTAATGCCAATGCATTAGCCACGCCCAACAGGAAGTGAGGTAATTTCACTTTTGTGTGAGGTGCATGGCCACGAAGACGGCGCAACTCCTCCTAGACCGTTCATAGGAATGTCACCAAAATTGATACACATCATCTACAGACATGGCTGACAAAAGTTACTCAATAGGTTTCACGTAGCATAAACCGTTCAGAAGTTATACGTCAATCAATTTTCAATGCAACATTTTACATGCTTAAAAATTCATAACAAATCTTCTACTTGCTCAAAACTGCTCATACTTCACACGCAGATCAATCATTGGGCTTCTGACATGTTACCCACTTTCTGTGATATTTCGCCACTGGGGGCGCTATTTTTGGGCAAAAATTCCAATCTTTCCTCAAATTTGGTCAAACTTCACGGCCACCCTCTTACTCCCTCCCATGTCATGTATACCACGTTTTGGAAATTTTCGTCCATGGGGGGGCGCTGTTTTTGGCCGACGCAATTGCTCCAATACTGGCTTTTGGTAAATAATTCCATAATGCTTTTCCTTCACACCACTACCTTGTGCTAGTGCGTTGCTGTTGTAGACACTTACTTCTCCAACTCATAATCGCTCATGTACGGCATAGCGCCACCTACTGACATGGGAAAAACCAAAACTTTTATTCTTCAAAAATCTATATCTCATCTTCTATTTACTCAATTGTCATCAAACTTCATACGCAAACTCTTCATAGCTCACCTGACATGTACGCCAAATTTTGTGCACTTTCGCCCCTGGGGGTGCTGGTTATGGCAGAAATGATATTGCAGCTTCTGATTTGTCAAACTTGGCAAGCAAACTCTTTACAAGACCCTTATTGGGGCGCTATTATTATTAGGGCCCGAGCACCGTTCAGTGCGAGACCCTATCGTTGCCATGTGTCCAATTCTGTGCTTTGTCGCCATTGCGGGAGTAATGTCTCTTGCCGAAGAAGCTGTTGAAGGTATTTCGCGGGGACGCATGCCCCCGCCCCCCTTGGCCGCTGGCGCGAGGGCCCGTCGAGGCCGCTTGCGGCTTTAATTAGTTTCCTTCTGCTTAACTCTGACAAGACTGAAGTACTTGTGCTAGGACCACATACAGCTAGAAGTAAGTTTTCTGATTACACAGTGACTCTGGATGGCCTTTCTGTTTCTTCACGTGCAGCAGTAAAAGACCTCGGAGTGATTATTGACCCCAGTCTTTCATTCGAAACTCACATTGATAACATCACCCGGATAGCTTTCTTTCATCTCAGAAATATTGCAAAGATAAGAAATTTAATGTCATTGCGTGACGCAGAAAAACTAGTCCATGCTTTCGTTTCCTCCAGGTTGGATTATTGTAATGCCTTACTGTCTGGATGTTCCAATAAGTGCATAAACAAGCTCCAGTTAGTTCAAAATGCAGCAGCAAGAGTCCTTACTAGAGCTAGAAAATATGACCACATCACCCCTGTCTTATCCACACTGCATTGGCTCCCAATCAAATTTCGTATTGACTATAAAATACTACGATTGACCTTTAAAGCACTAAATGGTCTCGCACCACAGTACCTGAGTGAACTTCTGCTCCTCTATGATCCGCCACACCTACTTAGATCAAAAGGTGCAGGCTATCTGCTGGTACCTCGTATAGTGAAGGCTACATCAGGGGGCAGAGCCTTTTCTTACAAAGCCCCACAGTTATGGAACAGCCTTCCAAGTAATGTTCGGGAATCAGACACAGTCTCAGCATTTAAGTCTAGGCTGAAAACATATCTGTTTAGTCAAGCCTTTTGTTAATGGTGTTTATGAGGTAAAGGTGTAGATCTAGAGGGTCCTCAGACATAGAGTGTTTTGGTAAACTGGGATGTATGGATGCTGTCAGTCCCCACTCGCTTGCTCACTCGAGTTTGTTGACGGTGTAGTGGCTGGCTGCTTTATGTCCTGGGGCTCCCTCATGCCTGTGTTACCTTCTGGCTCTCTCCTTTTAGTTATGCTGTCATAGTTAGTTGCCGGAGTCCCTGTTTGTACTCGGTGCAATATGTATACTGCTCCTACTTATTCAGGTGACATTGGGCATACCTAACAACCTGTGTTTTCTTTCCCTCCCCCTCCCACCCCAAATCTGTCCCTCTGAGTTACATGGAGTCAACAGGAAATCTTTTGGTGGAGAGGGTGGAGACCTCGACTGGCTATCGTAGCCTGCAGGAAATCGGCCGTCAGACTTTCTGTCGCATGTCCCAGACCCGGTGAAATGTAACTGAATTGTCTTGGCCAGCCCCAAGGGTCCCATCTGCATCTCATCATTGCTGAGGAGTGTGCTCCCATCACCCAATCAAGCATCCAGCCAGAACAGGTCATGATATATTTTTTACCATATTAACATGCCATTGTTGTGTGTTATGTCTGATGTAAAGACTCTCGTCTCTGCGAGCCTACCACACAAATTTAATACTTGTCATTTTTAGGGCATACCTAACAACATGCGTTTTCTTTCTCTCTCTCTTCCCCCCCCCCCCCCCCCCAATCTGTCCCTCTGAGTTACATGTTGGTCCTGGGATTGAGATGCTGGCCTCTTCTGCCCCTCGGACCTGCTTGGTCCATCCTGGTGCCCTGTGTCTGGTCGGAGTTATATCACACCGCTCCTGTGAAGGACGGCCCCATGAAGACAGTTGAGGGTTATACCTGGAGGATGTTCTGGACTCTTACAGTAATGCTTTTATGGCTGAGGACTACAGTTGTCTTGCTAACTTTAGGACTGCAGTTATCATGAACAGTTTTGCACTCAAGTTTCCATCAATGAAGAGTTTAGAACATCAACGAAACTGACTTCTTGTTAAAACTGTTAATATTATAGTCAGGCTGTCTGTTGTTGCCCAAATGAGGATGGGTTCCCTTTTGAGTCTGGTTCCTCTCGAGGTTTCTTCCTCATGTCGTCTGAGGGAGTTTTTCCTTGCCACTGTCGCCACAGGCTTGCTCATTGGGGATAGATTAGGGATAAAATTAGCTCATGTTTTAAGTCGCTCAAATTCTGTAAAGCTGCTTTGCGACAACATTTATTGTTAAAAGCGCTATACAAATAAACTTGACTTGACTTGATAAAGAAATGTTATAAATATACGTGTAAGGACAAAAATTATTGACAGAAATTGATTTGGTATGTAAAATCAGAGAACAACAATATCTTCCCCATTACTGAAAAGACTGCTCTCTGCTAATATACAGTGGTGCTTGAAAGTTTGTGAACCCTTTAGAATTTTCTATATTTCTGCATAAATATGACCTAAAACATCAGGTTTTCACACAAGTCCTAAAAGGAGATAAAGAGAACCCAGTCAAACAAATGAGACAAAAGTATTATACTTGGTCATTTATTTACTGAGAAAAATGATCCAATATTACATATCTGTGAGTGGCAAAAGTATGTGAACCTTTCCTTTCACTATGTGGTGTGACCCACTTGTGCAGCAATAACTGCAACTAAACGTTTCCGGTAACTGTTGATCAGTCCTGCACACCGGCTTGGAGGAATTTTAGCCCATTCCTCCGTACAAAACAGCTTCAACTCTGGGATGTTGGTGGGTTTCCTCACATGAACTGCTCGCTTCAGGTCCTTCCACAACAACATTTCGATTGGATTAAGGTCAGGACATTGACTCGGCCATTCCAAAACATTAACTTTATTCTTCTTTAACTATTCTTTGGTAGAATGACTTGTGTGCTTAGGGTCATTGTCTTGCTGCATGACCCACCTTCTTTTGAGATTCAGTTCATGGACAGATGTCCTGACATTTTCCTTTAGAATTCACTGGTATAATTCAGAATTCATTGTTCCATCAATGATGGCAAGCCATCCTGGCCCAGATGCAGCAAAACAGGCCTAAACCATGATACTACCACCACCATGTTTCACAGATGGGATAAGGTTCTTATGCTGGAATGCAGTGTTTTCCTTTCTCCAAACACAATGCTTCTCATTTAAACCAAAAAGTTCTATATTGGTCTCATCCATCCACAAAACATTTTTTCAATAGCCTTCTGGCTTGTCCATGTGATCTTTAGCAAACTGCAGACAAGCAGCAACATTCTTTTTGGAGAGCAGTGGCTTTCTCCTTGCAACCCTGCCATGCACACCATTGTTGTTAAGTGTTCTCCTGATGGTGGACTCATGAACATTAGCCAATGTGAGAGAGGCCTTCAGTTGCTTAGAAGTTACCCTGGGGTCCTTTGTGACCTCGCCGACTATTACACACCTTGCTCTTGGAGTGATCTTTGTTGGTCGACCACTCCTGGAGAGGGTAACAATGGTCCTGAATTTCCTCCATTTGTACACAATCTGTCTGACTGTGGATTGGTGGAGTCCAAACTCTTTCGAGATGGTTTTGTAACCTTTTCCAGCCTGATGAGCATCAACAACGCTTTTTCTGAGGTCCTCAGAAATCTCCTTTGTTCGTGCCATGATACACTTCCACAAACATGTGTTGTGAAGATCAGACTTTGATAGATCCCTGTTCTTTAAATAAAACAGGGTGCCCACTCATACCTGATTGTCATCCCATTGATTGAAAACACCTGACTCTAATTTAACCTTCAAATTAACTGCTAATCCTAGAGGTTCACATACTTTTGCCACTCACAGATATGTAATATTGGATCATTTTCCTCAAGAAATAAATGACCAAGTATAATATTTTAGTCTCATTTGTTTAACTGGGTTCTCTTTATCTACTTTTAGGACTTGTGTGAAAATCTGATGATGCTTTAGGTCATATTTATGCAGAAATATAGAAAATTCTAAAGGGTTCACAAACTTTCAAGCACCACTGTATGTACTGAAACAAAAAAAAAAAGGGTCATATAAACTCTTCCTTGTAAAAAGCCGGTAAACCACTGAAACACCTGAAATTTGTCATTAATGTACATTTGTCTTATCATTTACATCTCTACAAAGATATTTAAATTTATATTCCAATCTAGTTGAATTCAAAGAATGATTTTTTTGGTTTGAAGAATATTACTGCGAAGGGGCTACGGACACTACAGTTACAACTCCCAACTATTTTGAATTGTTTCCCAAGCATTTATTAGCTTATAAAGGATGCTTTTCATCTTCTGATTAATTAACAATGTTTAGGTCTACAATTTTTAAAAGCAATACTATCCCAATACTTCGTTGTAACTCTAGCAAGATCAGAATTCTTGGCATGTGGTGTTTTGAACTGTAATTAAATCTTCCAAATATCATGAAAAAAGTTCCTTGTGTATTTGTTTCTGTGTCACATACAGAGAAAATGAATGATTTTTCCTGATTACTTCAGTAAGTTGCCTATAGCTTTTTATGTAATTGACTCTTTGCATGAGAGAACATGGGGCCTACAGACACTACAGGTGAGTTAATTGTCCTGCATTTTGTAATTCAGCAAGACATTCCAAGTACCATATAGACATACTGTATTGCTACTAAAGACCCTTCATAGTTATTGTACTGAGCTCATTGTATGTCTCTCAGCATTGTGTACGGGGGGGGCGCTACGGACACTACGGAGATTTTGAATCATACCTCATTATTTTGAATCATACCTCAGTAGTATTAGGAAGTTATATTGTGAACATGTTTGTTTTTTCCCCCCATCTGGATACTTTGTAGATGAGAAATTCATTATAAGCTAGATATTAAATGCAAATTTGACACTGTGAGCTTGATAAATTTGACAGAAAATATCTCAATAGTAAATCTGTCACACTGCAGATGTTTCATGTGTGGTCCAACAAGACGTATATTTTGCAACAAAATGGTGTACTTCAGCCTGAAAGATGAAGAAATATGATATGATACACAAACAGTCCATCCAATAAGTTGAAATCATATTATATTACATTACAGATATATAACTTTCCTCATTGAAAAAAATGAGACAAAAAAAAAAAAATCCATGAAATTGTTGCAATTTTGACCCACATTCATTGCCGTCAAATTTTTATTATTAAAGACATCAATGTGCGGTTTTTGACATTTTGGGGTCCTTGCTGTACTTTACCTGAAAACACTACAGTTATTCTGTTTCTATAATTCTGAAATGTGTGCATAACATTGTCAAACAAGAAATGGCTCACATTAGTGATTTTCTGCCGATAGAAAGCTCTACCCAGAAACACACCCACAGACAACCTCCACTTGATATTTACATGCCAAGATTCCCAAAGCCAAGCACAATTTTATCCTAATAGAAGTAGCACATCTATTAGAAACTCCTAAAACATTTGCAAATATTAGTGAGCACAGCACATCATAAAGAATAAAGAAGGTCATGGTATCCCCCCAACCTATGCAAACAAGATGTGTGTGCTTTAAGTCCCTAAGCAAATTTACAAAACAAGAAATGTCCGCTCAGGATGGATGATGCAACATTAGGTTTCTGTGTAAAATGTCTTTCAGTTTGTGGAACTGGGTTGCAATTGGTGGTTCAGCCATCAATGCTCAATATATACCCAACTCTACGCCATCCATCAATGGAATGGTGGTACCACCACTGGACCACCAATGAACAGATACCATTTGTGTGGTGGATCTCGGCATAGCACTGACAGTGATGGGTTTTAAAAATGTGGAAAAAGGAACAAACATCATCTGACTACTAAATTGGTCAATGCATGTACTATATATGGGGGAATAAAACTTGAGAATTGACCAAGAAACTGCAAAAATGTCTTCCGACTATATAGAATGGTTATTTCTTCCATAAGACTAAAAATCTGCCATGGCTAACAATCTGAACAATATCACAATCGGAAGCATATGTTCTTTTGTGTCCTTGTGAAATGCCAAACTGTTCACAAAAGGTCATACAATACTGCTATCACTGTGCAGGAATCGAGTGCTGCTATCGTCAGCAGGGATCCATAGGTTTTAAATAGCTCCACTGTGGTCCCTCATGACTTATTTACCAGTCAGTGAAGGACAGTTGTTGGCAGGGTGCTGATGGGCAACACACATAAACCTACACTAATGATTGATGCCAAAAAGCCAGCCAGATGGCATCTGAATGATAACCAAACAAGCAAACTCCAAAGCTTTGTAACTGTTGAGGGGTTCTGTGTCAGGAAGTGGAGGAAGAATGCTCAGGAAATAGACCTAGAAAAGTCAGCATAATATGTAATGCTGAGTTAGTGGCATGGCATTTATAGGTCCAGTAACAAGCAATAAGTCATGTGAATTACAAATCATGTGCAATTGTCAGAGCCCGTTTCCATTGCGTATCCCACAGGCAGGTTGAAAAATCTTCAAACATCATTAACTGTATTATTGCTCAGAATAAGGGAACATGAGGGAGTAAATATATGTGAATATCAGAATTCAAAAAATAGCCAGTGTACTTCAGTATAGAAAGTGGCTGGATGGAATAAAAGTTAAGTATAATACACCAAGTTTCCAGAGAACTTTCATCGGCTTGCAAGAAAATCGCTTCTGGAGCGGTACGACGGAAAAGTAGCACAGGGGTTATTTAACATGGTTGATGATCGTCTGAAACGTCCTGTTGCTTTTATTCCATCCAATACACGCATATAACAATTACCATCTAAAATTACTGAGATATATCCATCCCTCGCTTCGAGTTTTACAGAAACTGTTTACTGAGGAAAAAAATGACAGCATTCTAACACAAGAAAGAAGATATTTTAAAATGTTCTGAGGGGAAATCTGGTCCTACAACACCTCTCCTCTCAAAACTGGCATTAAAACCTGTCTTTAAAACCACATCTGGCATTGCAAGCTAAGGCTTCTGAAAAAAAGTGACTGCCTCAAGCATGTAACCACTTGCCATTCAGAAATGCTTGATGTGAAATGTGCTAATCTGAGAAATGCATTCATGCTATAGAATGTAGAAATCAATGTAACAGCATGAAAATGGGAAGAAAGTGAAATCTGAGTGTTTACAAAGAAAGTCGCAAAACTGTGTGGTGACAGTCAAGGTATCACCATCATTTTCAATTACAGCTGGAAGAAAAAACAGGAATTACGTGAACATGTGGATGTTTTCTTCATGGTGCTGATCACCAGAACGTACATCAGTTATTTTGCCAGAGAGGAGGCACACCGGAGCATTTCAGCTCGTTAGCTAGCTATGACAGAAAGCCTTAAGCCTGGCTAAATCACCTAGCTCAACTTTCACTCTAGTTTTTGGCTCAGCCTTTGAAGGCACCCGTCTGTATGTTTTTGTTTAACCGAGCTTGAGTTTAAGAATGTAATTGGCGTGCCAGCCTCAGGTAGCAATTCTACAGTTGTGGTATGGCACCACTGTGTACTGACTATGTAAGTGCCATGTTACATAACCTCAGTTCGCGATGTAATCCTTCGTGGCTGAGCGGTGTCCAGGAAAGGAGCAGATTTTGCAAAATCGGTTCCAATCCCGGCATCGAAACCTAGCAAAGTGGGGTTTTTTGTTTTGTTTCTTAAATATATCTAGCTAGGAAAAGAGGTAAAATTGCTGTATTTTTGCTCTAGAAATTTCTCACAGGTCAGAGGCAACTTGAAAGTCTTTTAGCTTTTTAGCCAACTACCACAGTGGATCACTAAAACTGGCTAAATCACCTAGCTAAAGTTTTCGCTTTGGGTTTTAAACATCTAGCTGGGAAAAGAACAAAAATTGCTATATTTTTCCTCTAGAAATGTCTCAACTTGAAGGTATTTTAACTTTTTAACTAGCTACCATGGCTGAGCCCTAATATCAGCTAGCTAAATTAACTAGCTAGCATTTCGCTCAGATTGCCAAATGCATCTCTGACACACTCCTCATGAGAAGAGTGATGTGACATCATACTATGTTCCTGGGGGTCCATATCAGTGA
This sequence comes from Neoarius graeffei, assembly GCF_027579695.1. Lineage (NCBI taxonomy): Eukaryota > Metazoa > Chordata > Actinopteri > Siluriformes > Ariidae > Neoarius > Neoarius graeffei. Next base: position 14,181,337 of record NC_083595.1, read on the forward strand.
GGACTGATAATGTTCACAGAACACGGCACAGCTCGCTAAGAAATCACGACAGAGGCTGTACTTTACTGTCTATTATCATTTTCTATATTTTCTGCTAGAGCACCCTTGAAGAGCATGCAAAACTAAGACTCTCACTGCAAAATGAACTGTGGAATGCTCCCACAGTTCATTAGTAAACTGAACACAAACTCATAATAATGACACTTAAAGAAAGCCTAAAGAAAAAAGGAAGTCATAATTTACTCAAAAAAAAAAACCACCACCCCAAATACCACTAAAAGGGCATTCGGTAGCGTGCATATCGCTGCCAAGCTACATATTATGAACATCAAAATCAAATTACTTGAAACTAGGATAATAATAAAGCTTCCCTGGTGAAAAACCTCACAGGATTTTTAAGGATCCATGAGGATTGTCAAAGATCCTTAAAGATAAGGATCTTTATAGGATCCTTAAAGGATCTTAGAAAGATCTTCATATGCAAAATCATTTGTAAAGATCCTCAAGTATTTGGCAAAGATCTTTGCAAGGATCCTTTAAGATCCTCAAGAATTCAGCAAGGATCTTTCAAAGATATTAGAAGGATCCTTCTAAGGATCTTGTTAACATCTTTGCTAGGATCCTTGAGGATTTGATCAGGATCTTTGTCAAGATCTTTACAAGGATCCTGCAGAATCCTCAAGGATTCAACAAGGATCTTTCAAAGATATTAGAAGGATCCTTCTAAGGATCTTGTTAAGCTCTTTGCTCGGATCTCTGAGGATGTGATCAGGATCTTTTAAGGATCTTTGTCAAAATCTTCACAAGATCTTTGCAAAGTTCCTCCAAGATCCTCAAAGATTTAACAAGGATCCTTTTCAGGAGCTTATAAAGATCTTAACTGGAATCCTCAAGGATTTAATCAGGATCGTCTAAGGATCCTTGTCAAGGTCTTTACGAGAGCTTTGTGAGGATCCTTTAAGATCCCCGAGGATCTAATGAGGGTCTTTCAAATTTTTTTTTTTAAATGATCCTAGTTCAACGGCAAGGATGGAAATAGATTGAAACTTTTATAATTATGATTCATAAGAACTGGATAAGAATACTGGATAAGGAATCCTGAATAGGCAACATCTTAAAAGGATCTTTGAAAGAATCTTTCATGATTTTCAAGGTTTCAAAAGATCTTGAAAGGATCTTAAGGATTTCATTAAGTTCTTTTTCGGATATTTTCAAGATCTTCACAAGACCTTTGCACACATCTCAAGATCAAGAAAGCAGCAAAAATCATGTCTATGGTACATGGATCTTATAAAATACAGTAGAACTTCTCTGAAGTGAACATTCGGATGCAGTAATGCTTTCCATAACTGGAGCTGTTTGCTTTTGGGGGCATATTCTCATGAGTGATGGCCTAAAAATGCAAAGTTAGCCTCTCACAGGAACTAGAAAACAATAAGATTTGTATAAATACAAAACAAACTCTGAAATATTGCACAGTAAAATCATTTTGCGATTTCGATTGATTAATACTGAGGCTAATGAAACTTCTTTTCAGGCATTCCCTTAAAAACAAAACCATAACCTCCATCTATTTTGGGAATGGCTGCTAACTGCAACGTGACAAAAGGCTTGACATGCTCGTCATAAGTAACTCTTAAATGTCTACTGATGAGTGACAGTCTTAAGAGCTTAAACTGTATTTTGAAAAATCTGCTACATTTCAGAGTCTTAAAAGGTTAACATTTAAAATTCATTCCAAGCACATTTGCCAGAATTCTCCAAAGATCATTTCAAGGTTCTTTCAAGATCCTCCTTCAAAGGACTAAAGAAATAAGTATTTTGAAAGGTGGGAATTAATCAATCTTGTTTGATCTACAGTGTGATAATGATTGTCATGTAATTATTTGTAATAAATTAAAAAGTGTTCATTGTTCTATTTGAGCACAGTATTTTTTTTTTATAAAAACCATTATTAATACATTATCTTTAGGTACTGATACACTTGTACATGTTGGAATGAGTAAGACCTTGGAATTCAATAGACTTTGCACCGAACTAGCTGAAGGCATAAACATCAAGAGAGTTGTCACTGAATGACTCACAAGAGGTGAGTGTGATCTAGAGACACCATTAGAATTAACAATAACTAATTTTTCAAGACATTTTAAAGGATTTCACTGCTCATGCATAGTAACACAGTTTTAAAGCTTGCACGCATGGTTATAATAAACCATTGTATGTAATTTTCTCTAGTATTTTCTGAAAACTTGTCATCTGGTGATTTTTCATCACTCTTAAACTTTTCTCTCAAGTACGACTAGTACATCGACCTCAGTCAGGCAAAATAGCGGACTCTCCACTCCTCTCTGTCCATCATTAGGGTCCTCAATTCAATGGTGTTGACCACTCCAGCATCTTCTTTGAGGACATCCACCACTGTTTTGAGTGGCCACCCAGGGCCTCTTCTGCCATGTGTGGGCTCCCATAATACTATTACAGATACTGGGATCTCTGGATGCCAGAGGCAGTGGCTGGCTAGCATGAGTCGCCTTGCTGCCATTTTGTCCGAGACCCTAGGGAGGTCGCCATACAATTCTTGATTGGTGATGTGCTGCTGCCAGTTGATATTGTGAATGGCCCTAAGCATTCTTGTATAACATTCTTGGTAAGAGGAGTGGTCAGGGTCCAGGCCTCACAGCCGTAGAGCAGAATGGATTCAATGACTGCTGTGAATATCCTGGCTTTTAACCCTCTTGATAACTTGGATGTCCAAACTCTTTTCAGGTTGTGGAGGGCTCTCCAAGCTTGTACCTTTCTCTCTTTAATGTCCCTCTCTGTGCTCTCCATTCTTGAGCCAAGATATTTAGTCACTGACTTGTTGAAGATGGTCACCACTGCTAACTTTGAGGGGAATCAAGGATGTTATATTGAAGGCCATGAATTCAGTCTTCTTGGCATTGAGGTGCAGGCCTGTCTTCCCGTATTCAGACTCAACCCTCATCAGGAGAGACTGAGCATCCTGGAGTTGGTCAGAGAGCAGAGCAATATTGTCTGCAAAATTTAAGTCTGTTAGTTTTACTGCTCCAGTCCTCCTAGACTTTCTCAGGCTGACAGTGAAGCCTAGATTCTCATGGTCTGAAGTTGCTTTCCTTAGAGCATAGTCAATGACAATAATAAACAAGAATGGAGCAAAGTATACAACAGTCTTCTTATAATTGCCTGATTTCGCAAAGCAACCAAGGCCCCTGGTGAAATATTTTCTCTGTTTGCAAACATTCCTCATTACAGTTTGGTCATGTTGATAACGTTGTAAGATAGGACTGACATAACCGCATACACCAGCACTTGATGATGGTACAAAAACACACCTGCAAATAATGTCACAGACAGGAATACTAGTGTCTGATGATGCAGTTTCCTGAACAGCCTGGAAGTGCTGTCCAAGAATGCCCTTGTCAGTGAATGATTTGATCATTTCATTATCCTGGTCTTCAAGCCCAAAAGAACAGATGTTGCCTTTCCTTTCAAACTGAGAAATGATAGCAAAGCCAGTGTTCCTTGCAAGCAAGTAGTACTGTTATCGTCAGCTGTCCATCGCTAGTGATGATGACTGCTTTGTTAGGATACGCAGGAACAAAGATGGGCCATGAGGCCTGCACCAGAGCTCCTCTCCTAATGAAGCACCTTGCACAGTAAGGCAAGACAAATGATGTCGTGCCCCCATCGTGTTGTCTCTCTGGACCGCCAGATCTGATGCCAAGTGGTACAACAAAAGTGCCAAAGACCTGATGGGTATGGAAGTTGCCCCGCAGTGACAACGGACTTGCCGAGTGATGCCATCCATTGGCCATTTGAGTGGCTCTTCCGCATACCATCTATTGGTGTGCCATTCATCCTGTTAGGTTCATCTGCCACATTGCACCGAAAAGCACCCTGCTGCCAGCACCTTACTGGCGATGTACTATTTAACCCAGGCAGGTGCTACCACTCCAGGTCAGAGCAGACCTGGGAGCATTGATGATAAAAGGGTAACTCCACTTTCCCCAATACTCAAGTCCTCCCAGACCTGAGACTCACCACTTGTTGCAGTTTAAAGTCATACCCAGTACTGTACAACTCCAAATTCATCATTGACACCTTCTCTGGACTTAACAATTGCCATGGTCAATTTCTGAATTTATTTTCTTTCAGGGTGCATCATCAAGAAATACTCCTCCAAAATCTTAGACAAGTGAGTGATTACCCTCCTTGTGTCACGCCATATCTGGATTTGCATCAAAATCTAAATCAATTGCTCCTTGGCCCATGGCCCACCTTTCCTCAAAATTTCATCAAAATCCATTCACTACTTTGAGTTACGCTGGGAACAAACAAACAAACGGAGGTGAAAACAACCTCCTCATATAAAGTTGGCAGAGGTAATCATTGAGTAACTGATTTGAAGAAAATTTTAAAAAATGGAATTGTTTAGGAGGTAACTGACAAACACCTTGAAGTGCTTCATTACCTCCACAAATGAGCAGCATCAAGAAAACCTGGAAGCAATTCATTTAGCTTGGGGTTTCATCATATTCCTACTCAGATTTGGAATGGCAACATGTTACAAATTTCTGATTTGAAAGGAAACAGCTGCTTGCACTGACACACGCAAAAGGCTTCTCTTTTCACAGAGCATGCTATTAGCTAGTTCACTGACCACTGTAATCTAACTTCCCCTCTGTGATGAAGCTCATTTATTCATCATTCATGGAAGCGTGGTATGAAAGCTTACAAAAATGCATGACAATAACACAACACAACACCTTTAAAAAGAGTGCCTCAAACCAGGTTGAATTTCTCAGAGAATACTTTCGGAGAGACGGTTCATTTTAAGACAAGCATGAAATTGCGACTGGAGGGTGACATTTTCAATGAAGAAAAATCCATGACAATATATATTTTTTTTCCTCCACAGATACTGACTTTCCATACAAACACTTTTTTTTTTTAACTATTAATATATATTTGAGGGCAGCACGGTGGTGTAGTGGTTAGCGCAGTCACCTCACAGCAAGAAGGTCCGGGTTCGAGCCCCGTGGCTGGCGAGGGCCTTTCTGTGCGGAGTTTGCATGTTCTCCCCGTGTCCGCATGGGTTTCCTCCGGGTGCTCCGGTTTCCCCCACAGTCCAAAGACATGCAGGTTAGGTTAACTGGTGACTCTAAATTGACCGTAGGTGTGAATGTGAATGGTTGTCTGTGTCCATGTGTCAGCCCTGTGATGACCTGGCGACTTGTCCAGGGTGTACCCCGCCTTTCGCCCGTAGTCAGCTGGGATAGGCTCCAGCTTGCCTGTGACCCTGTAGAACAGGATAAAGCAGCTAGAGATGATGAGATGAGATATATATATATTCAAGCCCTTATTGTTCGTACATCACAGCGTCTGTAATAGAATATCTGCTTCTTTAAAAGTAGACCATGTTGTATTTAGTAAAAATCAGTGCTTACTTGACTCAAATGACTAATACTGAAAAAGTGGCTTCTTCAAAATCCTGTGACAGCGTACATGATTTACAGTGGTATAAAAAAAAAAATTTAAAAAAAATTATATATACACACATACATACATACATACATACACACACATACACACACACACTTTAAATATGCGCTGCTGTGTGCACTGAAGAAGCTTGTGTGTTGAATAATATTCTTTTACCTCCATAGTAATTAAGCCTATTGTGCATAAGCAGGTCAGACGGCACACACGGTCACGAACAATACAAAAACCCTTCTCGTTTAGAACAACACTTACAGTGGAAAACAGTGACATTACAGCACACTGACACATCGTTATTATAGATAGATAGATAGATAGATAGATAGATAGATAGATAGATAGATAGATAGATAAAAAAATGCAAAAGTTTGAAATGTTATAATTGCTTTGAAAGATTGGACTCATCTCATTCATCTCATTATCTCTAGCCGCTTTATCCTGTTCTACAGGGTCGCAGGCAAGCTGGAGCCTATCCCAGCTGACTACGGGCGAAAGGCGGGGTACACCCTGGACAAGTCGCCAGGTCATCACAGGGCTGACACATAGACACAGACAACCATTCACACTCACATTCACACCTACGGTCAATTTAGAGTCACCAGTTAACCTAACCTGCATGTCTTTGGACTGTGGGGGAAACCGGAGCACCCGGAGGAAACCCACGCGGACACGGGGAGAACATGCAAACTCCGCACAGAAAGGCCCTCGCCGGCCACGGGGCTCGAACCCGGACCTTCTTGCTGTGAGGCGACAGTGCTAACCACTACACCACCATGCCGCCCCAAAAAAATAATGATTTGCAAATTATCTTTGACTTGTATTGCACTCAAAACAATACAGCAGCACATAGTTTGATGTTTTACCTCATGAAATTTTTTGTTTTTCAAAAATAAAACATCGCAATTTTGATTCTTGCAACACATTTTAAAAAAGTTGGAACAGTCAAACATTTACCACTTTGTAATGTTTCCATTCCTTCTCACAACACTTAAAAGATGTTTAGGGATTGAAGACACCAAGTGAAGAAGTGTTTCAGGCGTTATTTTGTCCCATTCTTCCTGGTCATCATAGTCATATTTTCTTGTTTAAAAATTATCCACACATTCTCTATTGGGGACAGAGGGGACAGGCACCCTCTTCTCCCACAACCATGCCTTTGTAATGTGTTCAGAATGTGGTCTTGCATTGTCTTGTTGAAATCTTCCTGGAAATGATGTCATCTTGAAGGCAGCATATGTTACTCCACAATCTCATTGTACTTTCTGCCATTACAGAGGTCCAGTTCTTCCAAAAGAGGCCTGGAATACTGATTCATCTGACCACAATACACGTTTCCCACTGTGTGATGGTCCGTCTCAGATGCCTCCGAGCCCCTGGAAGTTGATGGCGCTTCTGGACACAGTTAACATTAGGCTTCCTTTTTGCACAGTAAAGTTTTAACTGGCATTTGTGGATGTAACTCTGTATTGTAGCTTGACAAATGTTTGCCAAAGTAATCGCAAACCCATGTAGTTATATCAGCTATAGATGAATGACGGTTCTTGATGCAGTGCCGTCTGAGGGATCGGAGATCACAGGTGTTCAGATTAGGCTTGCGCCCTTGCCCTTTACACACCAAAAATCTTCCAGATTCCTTGAATCGTTTAACGATATTATGCATCATAGAGGATGAAATATCCAAATCCCTTCATCTCTTTCTTTGACAAACATTTCAGTAATTTGTTAACCAACTGGAGATCCCCAGCCCATCTTTACTCCTCAAAAACGAGGCCTTTCCTGGATACTGATTTTGTAACAAATCATGATTACAATCACCTGTCTCAAATCACATCATTTTTTAATTGTGTTACCTCATTACTCACCCTAAATTGCCCCATCCCAACTTTTTACCTCGCCTGTGACAGGGTAAGCCGGGCGAGGCATTTTAATCAGTGTGGTTTGTTTGTCTGTCTGTGTCTGTGTGTGTGTGTGTTAACTATCTAGCGTCTAGACAGTTGCACTGACTGACTTCAAATTTTCAGGGTAGGTGCGCAATGGTCCGTAGATTACCTGATTCAATTTCAGGGGTAATCGGGTCAAGGTGAAGGTCAAGGTCACCGGAAAGATCAACCTTTTGGTTAAAATAACATTTTCCATTATAAACTCAAAAACGGTTGCCAACAGACAAATGTTTACTATTATGAGCAATATAGGAACTCCCATATGGCATTTCATTTGGCACCATGATCTTTGACCTTGAAAGGTCAAACTCAAGGTCATGGACTTTCAAAGGGCTGTAACTTGAAAACGGTTGATGGTAGACAGATATTTATCATTATCAACTCATAGGAAGTGCGATATGGGCTTTCATTTGGCACCATGATCTTTGACCTTGAATGACTGAAATGTCAAACTCAAGGTCATGGATTTTCATAGGACTATAACCCGACAGCCGATGATTGAGAAATATTACCATTATCGACATATAGGCTGGGTGCGATTTGCTGGGGGGGATGGGGGGGGGGGAATCATCCCCCCCTCTGGTTTTTATCTCTGCTGAAAAAAAAATCCTCGGGGACAACCCAGTCAATAAAACAAACAAACCAAAAAAAAAAAAGTTGACATGACAGGCATGTTGTGACACAGTTTTCTATGGTCTACATTGCACTCACTTTCAAAATGACCCGGAGTGGCAGCTTTGATGTTCACGAACGTCCCCAACAAATAGATACATTGTAATAACAATATCTTTGCGTTCTCAGAACGCAAAGATATTGTTATTATTGCGGAAAGCAATGCGAACTTTGTTGTGTATTTAGTCAGAGAGATAGGAAGATGAATTTACTATCTCTGGTTTAGTGTTCGTTTTCATTTAGTGTTATTCATTTGATATCACTGGATGTTACTGAGCTGTTAGCCTATTGTTACCTTAATTTTGTGACGTTTCATGATTTAAAAAAAAAAAAAAACATCCCCCCCCTTCTGGTTTTTTGACAAATCGCACCCTGCATATAGGTATAAAATAAGTGCTGCCGGGTGAGGTTTGTTTTGCCTGGCAATACTTGTTTTTGAATGTGTTGTAGGCCTGAAATGCAGGAATGGATGTATATTTTAAAAAAAGGAATGAAGTTAACCAACAAAACATGAGCTATCTTGGGTTCATTCTGCTTGTAATGAAATACAAGTCAGAGTACATTTAGAAATCGCTGCTTTCATTTTTGTATTGCATTTTCCCCTACCGTATCAACTTTTTTTCTGATATTAGGGGTTGTATAAATAAATAAAGTTATAAATTATGCACAAATATGACAAAAAACACAATTTTCCATTTTTCTTATCTCGTATCATATCGAAATGTTTATATATTGCAACACACCCACTGCTTGTCTCAAGTAATCTAATTATTTTTCAGATTGAGTTGAGGCATGTGTTGAACCCCGGCATCACAATATTCGAGCGCAATATCACCACCCTTCAGAATAGGTCACTACTTTGGACATACTCCATTCAGAATAATGCTACCTACGCTTTTAGAAAAAAAAGATCAAATCTCGAGCCAACAAAGGTCCTTTGGTTTGTTGCTCTGCAAGAACCTAGAGAGGGTTTCCATGTAGAACCTCTTCAGAAAGGAATACACAACACAAAAGCCAGCCCTTTTAATTTCACAACACATAATGCCAAGATACTAGAGAAAGTTTCCCCAAGCACTGCACAAGGTTCTTCAAATTAGGGTCCTAGCTTTCAAGAAACAGGAAAACTACACGCTTAGAAAACGAGACTCATCAAGATGGCTAATGTTTTGAAAGAGGTTCAAGTCAGAATCTTTTATGAAAGGAAAGTTCGACTTCGATGAATGGCCCTCGCTCGCCTTCTAAATGAGTTCTAGTTCCTGTGAAAGGAAAAACAAAAACACAAACCATACACTTAAAAAAATATGGTTCCATGAGGGTCTTTCTAGTTGCTTAATGAAGCTCTGGTTAATAGTCGCTTTCAGACCGGAGGATTTTTTCATCTTTCTTAGAACTTTTGGAGGAAGTTCCCCCATTTTTGTGTGTTGTATCCACACTGGAGGAACTGAGAAAGATTGTAGTTCTTAGCTGTTTTGAGGGATTTTTTGGCTCCTACTTCAGTGTAGGTACTCTCCCAGCACAAGAGGAACCAGATGTAAGTGTATGGTGATTGGTTCAGACCGTTTAATCGAAATATAAAAATATTTGCTAGCATTTCCTGTTAACGTCACACCAGCAAGCTGGCTTATGTCACTTCAGCGTTCCTACTGGTGGTGCAAATACAAATTGTGTGTGTGTGTGTGTGGGGGGGGGGGGTGTCCTTGAAGGTCTGTAGTTCTCAGGGGAGCTCCCCATTGGGTAGTTCATCTTGTAAGTTGCTTGGACTATTTGGTCTGAAAGTTCTGAATGACTCTTAAAAACAGGTTTTTCAATTGATCTTGGACAGTTTTCAGTTTAAATGCTTTAATGTGAATTTAGTTAGAACATATTCCCTCAAAGGAAATGGTTTTGAGATAGCTCACACTGAGAAAAATATAGGTTCCTCAAAAAAGTTATTTGGAAGATGAACAGTTGCAGCTTTTGAAAGTGGAAATGTGTTGTGAACAGGAAAGTAACATACCTTTAACAAAAATAAATAAAAAGGTTAATACTTCTAGCTTCCTAACATAGCTCTAGTTAGAACATTTTGTAAAACTAATAAATGACTTAAAATTCCTCTTAAAATTCTGTTCCTCAAGTGATCTTTGGCTGGTTTCCAGTTCAACCCTTTTGAATGTCATTCTTTTGTAAAAGGAATAAAAATACATCCCAAGGAGTCACTAGAGATTTAATACTTCTAGATTACCCAGTTAGGGGGAAAAATATATTTAAAAAAAAAAAAAATGGTTACTCAAAGATGCTTTGGGATGGTTAGCCAAACCTTGAGTGAAAAGAAAGCCCCATGTTCTACACAAGGTTCTCCCTTTAAGGGTTCCCCCAGTGGTGCAAACCACCAAACCTTTTACATGGAACCTCTTTTCCGACAAATATTGCAGCACTGAACGTCCTTCATGTGGTGCATTTGAAGTTTCCGATATAGTTAAAATTCTGTCCAGCTACTGTTCCATCTCAGAAGGTTTTCTTTGCCACAGTTGCCTCGGGCTTTTCCTTAAAGTTGCTTCTTGACATTGGGCCTCATTTATCAAGCTGCACACGATCAAATTTACTTGTAAACCCTTTCCAGGGACATTCACACAAGAAATTCAGCATATACAGATTACAAGTTTGAATAGCTTATTTATATATGTTCCCATGAATTTATGGAACACTTTGTTAAATCTAGTCATTATGTTTTATGAACTGAAAGAGAACAATCCAAAAAGAAAGGCTAGTCATTTAATGAGGACAAGAAGTAATGGAGATATCATGCGTTGATGATCGTTACTGAAAGACAGTGTCGTAGTCGAGTCACTAAACCTCGAGTCCGAGTCCAGTCTCGAGTCCCCAGTGTTCAATTCTGAGTCAAGTCCAAGTCATTAAAATAAATAAATAAATAAATAAAATTCTGAGTCAAGTCCACGTCGAATCCAAGACTCCAACTACACCATTTGACGGTGGCTGTTTCAGTGCCATTAACATTAGTTTGTTCCTAAACATGACGTATGAACAGGTGAATGTGCTTCTCTTTGTCAGGGAGTGTGAAGTATTGTCAGGAGATGGTTGGGAGACGGATGTAAGTGCAGAAGGTGTGTTTATTAATACAAGTGAAGACGGTAAACAATGCAGAATGGCAGGCAAAATCATAAAACAGTGAAACAGGCAATAGGTCGAGCAAGGCACAAACAAGATATCATAGATTCGGCAGAATCAAAGACAAGAAACAGGAAATCAGGGATCAGGAAACCAAACAAGGAAAGAGGGCTCGGTAATGTGTCAGGAACGCAACTTAATACTTCGCAAAGTAAGTGCATTTTCACAGTTTTTATATTGGCGCGATGATTGTGCCTTAATCCTGTGCAGGTGTGCATCATTTACGATGCGCACGAGAGTCTGCTGTGCTTTCTGGCGTGCGCTCGAGAGTCTATCTGATGCACGCACCAAGGCGCACAGGTGTGACACTCTGACATGAAATTAGTACAAAATTTATGTAGGTATATCTTCTGCCAAATTATTATGATGTTACCAAAAAAAAAGAAAAATTCAGAATCCTCATCTCCATTTTCTGAGTCCTAATGCAGTTAATGCACGAGTCTGAGTCCAAGACCAAGTCATCACTGCTCATGTCCAAGTCAAGTCATGAGTCTGTAAAATCAGGGCACAAGTCAGACTCGAGTATTACAAGCCTGCTGGAGGACATGTAGGAGGCACTCTTGCCATTTAGCGGTCATTCTGGCTGTTGGATTCAGATTGCTGTGAGCATTGCCTTTTATGGAGTTTTGTGAGCATCACTGCACGTCAAGTAGTCATCTCCTGATTTTTCTCAGCATTTATCAACAAGCACACACGAGCACAATCAAAGGGAAAAATCAGGTTTCTATTGAAACTTTTCACTGGAAATTTTTCACTCAGCATAACAGTCAACAAATGTCAGTTTCACATTACCGCGCGCGCGCACACACACACACACACACACCTTATCTTATCATTGATAAGCAACAACACTGATGAATCAGTGGGATGGTTTTCCTGCGTCATACATTCAATCCTACTCTACTGTTAGAAGGTTAGGGACTGAGGAGGTGGAAGATTACAGGATCTGTAGAGGAAGCAGTTCTTCTCACACAAGGTGCTAAGAAAAAAAGGTAAATAATTATCACAGCCTTGGACTTGGGAAAGAGGTTCACCAAACAGCAGTCATAATACGATCATGACCAAAAGAGAATGAAGAGATATCTGTTTAAGCGTTCATAGGATTAACTGATGGGGATGATTGCACCCATATTACTGCATTAGAGACACAACAACTGTGAGCTACTGCTCACTTACGTATCGCCCCCGCTCTCACTTATATCAGAGCACAAGCAATCGAAGGAACAGGACACTTATTATGAATGTTGACTTCAACAAATAATGAACCCTGAAACAAGTAAGTAAAGAGCAGTGTCTCTCCCCAGGGATTTCAAATAGCATCCTGTTAACTGTCATTCTGAAATAGCATTTTGCTTCTTGAAATAGCATCAAAATCCACCCTATATGTTTCATAAATACATTCAGTTGGTAAACAGGAAGTTGATGTGTGACAGACCTGAAAACGGTATACACAGTATAGAACCCCAAGCTGAAGCTCGGTACCAAATATCAAGCAGTTGTGATTTGTAGTTGCTGCAAAAAGTGTTACAAAAATTTTGTAAATCCACGCTATATATGTTTCGTAAAAACATTCAGTTGATAAACAGGAAGTTGATGTGCGACAGACCTGAAAACGGTAAACATGCTATAGAACCCCAAGCTGAAGCTCGGTACCAAGTGGCTATTTGTGGTTGCTGAGAAAAAGGGCATTTCGGACAGACAGAGATACGGACGGACAGAGGTAAACGAGTGTATATTATTATTATTATTATTATTATTATTATTATAACACCCAAGCGGGGGTATAATAATAATAATAATAATAATAATAATAATAATACAACTTGCTTGAGCTTTGAATTGAGAAACATTTTATTGCAGCAAGTTGTTTTCACTTTAAAAATTTTAAAATAATCCAGGTTAAACAAATTATTATAGGGAGACTGACTTATGAACACACACACACACACACGCCCCCAAATCAGACCTGCCAACTCTGACTTGTAATACATATTTTAGCAGCTCTTGTCCAACTCACAGCAGCGCTGCGTGCCTTTCTCTTCTCAGTCAAGAATGGTTCTTCTTTAAATTTTTAATGGTTATATTCTAAATTTACTTAGTGTTTTTTTTTTTTTTAAGCAAAGCCACATTTTTCATTCAACACAAAGCAAATAAAACCCGGTAGCCATTAAGTAGAAGGTTTTTTTTTTTTTTTAAAGGACACTAAGATTAGCAGAGTAGAAGATGTGCACAAGGCCGATTCCTGAAAATTCACATCCGTCATTACGGGAACCAAGTGAAAATAAAGTAAAAGAAAACATGCATAAATGTTGTAAAAGCTTTTTTATCAGGCCTGAAAGCCACAACGCACCAAATAACACTCATGATTCAATCAACAAACGTAACTAAAGTGATTTTGTCGATAACGGACAGGCTGCGGTCCGAAAGCCTCGTCCTCTGGGAGCTAAAAAGCCAATTTCACTCCAACTGTAGAAAAACCTCTGAGTGAAGCTTTGACATCAGTAGAGTAATCATTTTGGTTTTATGGATATCAATAAAAAAAATAAGAGAAGGAAATAAAAAATAAAAATAAATTAATTTTTTTTAATTAAAAAAAATAAAAAAATAAAAACACCCACACAAATGTTTGTAATTGTCTTGCTGCATTGACAGAACGTTTTTATTTCCCCCCTCAGCATTCATTTCTAAAATGATCTATGGAAGACTTAAATCTGTCCACAAAACACAGGACTAATTAGAGCTATTTATGATCATTTCTACCACAACACTGAAGTCAGTCTACTGGTGAGAAAAAGGGAAGCTTACAACAACGAGAAAATGCAGTGAGTGGTGTTGAAATAAACCACAGGATAATCGAGCGTTCGAATCGAGGGCGACATAACCAACTACCATGAGCTTTACATCAACTAACCTTATTTCTGAAGGGTCATGTCCCTTCATATGAGCGTTATGTTCTAGAGACAAACGATACTGTATGACCATCTCTATAACCTCATAGCTCACGTACATAAGAGAAGGAACCGTATAGTTTCGATAAGAAGCTCTCAGGGAATGTGAAAAGATATCTGGCCATCATGAGTGCAGAAACAGTAACCAGGATTGTGTTTCACAAAAAACAAACAAAAAAAAAAAAAAACACTACTTCAAAGTCGGAAAGTGAAACAAGATATTTTTGGTGCAGCTACCATGTTGAGTTCTGTGTGTGTTCTTCCATTGCTTTGCGTCACCAAAGAGAGCCTCATGCTGTACTACAGGAAACAGCACCAATCTGGCTTCGCTGCTCTCCATTCAAACCCTATGGAGCCTCTATGAATCTGATCTGAAATGGTAATTGCATCATAAGTGGAATAAAACAAAAACACTGTATCGCATGCAATTATAGGAAAATAATCAACTTTGTTGCAGAAAAATGAACTCTGCTTCACTTGGGACCACATCACAACACCCTACTGTTGATTACTTTCCTTTATCAACACACCCCCAAGTGTTTTACTGCTTACATAAGCTCTTAAAATCTTATAAACATTGGATATTACATGGCTGCGCGAAGATATGAAGTTTATCTTCAAGTGGTAACTGTATACAGTGGTGTTTGAAAGTTTGTGAACCCTTTAGGATTTTCTATATTTCTGCATAAATATGGCCTAAAACATCAGATTTTTCACACAAGTCCTAAAAGGAGATAAAGAGAACCCAGTTAAACAAATGAGACAAAAATATTATACTTGGTAATTTATTTATTGAGGAAAATGATCCAATATTACATATCTGTGAGTGGCAAAAGCATGTGAACCTTTCCTTTCAGTATCTGGTGTGACCCCCTTGAGCAGCAATTACTGCAACTAAACGTTTCCGGTAACTGTTGATCAGTCCTGCACACCGGCTTGGAGGAATTTTAGCCCATTTCTCCATACAGAACAGCTTCAACTCTGGGATGTTGGTGGGTTTCTTCACATGAACTGCTTGCTTCAGGTCTTTCCACAACATTTCGATTGGATTAAGGTTAGGACTTTGACTTGGCCATTCCAAAGCATTAACTTTATTCTTCTTTAACCATTCTTTGGTAGAACAACTTATGTGCTTAGGGTCGTTGTCTTGCTGCATGACCCACCTTCTCTTGAGATTCAGTTCATGGACAGATGTCCTGACATTTTCCTTTAGAATTCGCTGGTATCATTCAGAATTCATTGTTCCATCAATGATGGCAAGACATCCTGGTCCAGATGCAGCAAAACAGGCCCAAACCATGATACTACCACCACCATGTTTCACAGATGGGATATGGTTCTTATGCTGGAATGCAGTGTTTTCCTTTCTCCAAACACAATGCTTCTCATTTAAACCAAAAAGTTCTATTTTGGTCTCATCCGTCCACAAAACATTTTTCCAGTAGCCTTCTGGCTTGTCCATGTGATCTTTAGCAAACTGCAGACGAGCAGCAATGTTCTTTTTGGAGAGCAATGGGTTTTTCCTTGCAATCCTGCCATGCACACCATTGTTGTTCAGTGTTCTCCTGACAGTGGACTCATGAACATTAACATTAGCCAATATGAGAGAGGCCTTCAGTTGCTTAGAAGTTACCCTGGGGTCCTTTGTGACCTCGCCGACTATTACACGCCTTGCTCTTGGAGTGATCTTTGTTGGTCGACCACTCCTGGGGAGGGTAACAATGGTCCTGAATTTCCTCCATTTGTACATAATCTGACTGTGGATTGGTGGAGTGCAAACTCTTTAGAGATGGTTCTGTAACTTTTTCCAGCCTGATGAGTATCAGCAACGCTTTTTCTGAGGTCCTCAGAAAAATAAATAAACTGAAAACGCGCTGAACACCCAAAAGGCTACCAAAACTTCATTAGATATTCTTCACGCATATTTACAAGAGAAACTGGAAAAGAGACACGCCGGAGATGTAAAACTTCCATGTTAGTGAGTGACTTGGACAATTTGTACACAAACACAGCGGGGAGGTTTGCTTCATTAAAAGCCAAAGATTTAAAGAGAAAGATGCGCTGAACACCTGAAAGGCTACCAAAACTTCACTGAATATTCTTCTTGCATATTTACAAGAGAAAAACACACCAATGGACACTGAAAAACTGGAAGAGAGAGCAATAATGGAAATATTGTCAAAGTTCTGCTTGGAGGTGAGGAAAAGTGATGAAGACTTTTACAAGAGGACTTCACTCATGGACTTCACTCAGCAAAGCCCTTTTGTTTTGAATAACTGCAATGTAACAAAAAGTTACAACCAAAAGTAACTGAACTTGAACTGTAAACCTGTATACAAGTTGGGTTGTTGTTCAGGCTTTTTGGACTTTGGACCATTTTTTTGTTAGAACTTTGACTTTGTCCAGTACACTGGATTGACAATTACATTCGATCAGAATCAGCATTCACTATTGGTAAGTTACCACCATGTTCTTAACTTTTTGTAAAATCTACAGTTGTTCCATCGAACGTGTATGTATAATAATAATAATAATAATAATAATAATAATAATGGCTGTTTTTTTTCATGGTCTATCAGATATATTCCATTCAGCTGCTCATCTTTGACTCATTCAGCATCATGCTAGCTGAATGGAATATAACTGATATACCATTCAAAGCCAGCCAATATTATTTAAATATGTCGCTCAGATCTGCAATGTATTTCGTACGAAAAATGCGAGTTTTTCAACACGAGAAGATAAACTTCATATCTTCGAGCCAACGTGTGATGTTCTTTTTGCTATATCGACACATTCACAAACAAAAAGTCCCCAAATTTATCAGAACAGTTCATCGATTTCCTCACGAGTCACATATAGAAAGAGATTTATGTCATGGCTTTGGGTCTCCATGTCCCGGATGAAGCTCATATGGAGCTCACATGCATATAATATATAAATATATCTAAAATACAGTAATAAGAATAAATGTTTTTACTTGGTACAATTGGTAATTTACATAATTTAAAAAATTAGTAAGCAGAGAACAAGTTTTAAGTCAATAAACAAAAGCAATAGAATTACACACATTGAATAAGACAGAAAAGAATTAACTAATTATTATTATTATTATTATTATTATTATTATTATTATTATTATTGGCACTTCAACCTCCTCCGCCTAGGAACAATGAGCCAATAGTTTTGTACATCGTTCTGAATAAGAGCGTCTGCTAAATGCCATGTAATGTAATGCTTTAACGCTGTAATTTATGCAAAGTGATAATGAATCCTACCATCAGCTGGGATTTTAAACGATCAGATCAGAAAGGTGTCGTTAATGCCGGATTATAAAACCCAGAGCAGATTTTTCGGACTTAATTGCGATACACAGGGCAGATGGGTCGCTTAACATCTCATGATCAATAGCCCGTTTCTCTGGGAATTCATTGGTGGATTGTTGTAAACATCTCACCGAACGGATGGGAGTGAATCCCAGACTCGGCAGAGCGAGAAGCATTCGGCTTTCAGGCCTGGAAATGACTCAACCCCCTTGGGCCAGCTCATTCACGGCTTAATCAAATCGAGAGCTTTTAAAATATCGACATTAAAATGGCGTTCTGCTCGTAGCGCCAAAGTGCCGGGTCAACGCGTGGAGCCAAAGCCACAAGACAACATCGGAGACACAGATGTGAGCTTTGTGCATTATGTTTGCACTGACGGTTTTTTTTAAATTGTATATACAGAAGCATGAATGGATGAATAGGAACAACGATCAAAAATCAAACCTACTTGTAGATTGACGTCAGCTCTGGAACATACAGTGTGCATGTTGAGAGAACACAAGAAACACAGGAAAGACGTGGAATAAATACGTGTCTGCTTGTACAGCGGACGCTCTATATGAACGGATTCGAACAACATATCATGAGACCATTCACGGGTAATTGTTGATAAGTTTCCAGTGAGATCATGACACTTGTGTTTGTCCAACATGACATTGTGCAAGTTTCTGACATCTTCAAGATGGAGTGCTTTGATGTTTCCTGTTGCTGGGCAATACATCAAGTTTCACAGACGTTCCATAACATTAAACGTAACTATAAATGGATTTTAAAAAATAAAAAAAAAAGACAAATTACTGTATGTACAAACCCCTTATGATGTAACATTATTAGAAAATACTCCCCTTCAGCATGTTTTATTTGTGACATAACCCTGGTGAAAATCTTTCAAGGATCTTCAAGGATCCGTAAAGTTCTTCATGAGGATCTTTGAGGATCCTGTTGAGGATCTCAACAAAGACCCTCAAAAGATCTTCAAGCATCTTTAAAATTCTTGGCAAGATCTTCCAAGACCTTTTAATTTCTTTCCAAGATCTTCAAGGATCTTTAATATTCTTGACAAGCTCTACAAGAATCTAAAAATAAATAAATAAATAAAAATTAAAAAACACATTCAATTCCAAACAAAACAATTCTTTATTGATGCCATCATAACATATACATGGACATTTCCAGTAGAAGAAGTCAACTGACTGACCAAGAGATCCTTTCAAGATCTTTGAAAATCATGAAACATTCTTTCAAAGATCCTTTTAAGATGTTGGCTATTCAGGATTCTGTGGTATACATGTTTCCATCCTTGACAATTCCGTTGAATTAGGATTATTAAAAAAAAATGAAAGATCATTAGATCCTCGAGGATCTTAAAGGATCCTCATAAAGCTCTCGTAAAGACCTTGACAAGGATCCTTAGAAGATCCTGATTAAATGCTTGAGGATTCCAGTTAAGCTCTTTAGACGATCCTGAAAAGGATCCTTGTTAAATCTTTGAGGATCTTGGAGGAACTTTTCAAAGATCTTGTGAAGATCTTGACAAAGATCCTGAAAAGATTCTGATCACATCCTCAAGGATCCTAGCAAAGATCCTTAGAAGGATCCTTCTAATATCTTTGAAAGATCCTTGAGGATCTTAAAGGATCCTTGCAAAGATCTTTGTCAAATCCTTGAGAATCTTTACAAATTATTTTGCATATGAAGATCTTTTTAAGGTCCTTTAAAGATTCGATAAAGATCCTTATCTTTAAGGATCTTCGTCAGGTCTTTGACAATCCTCATGGATCCTTAAAGACCCTGTGAGCTTTTTCACCAGAGAAGCTCCCTAGAACAAAGAGCTTTAAGAAGGAAGACTGCAACTGAAGATAACACCATTAAATAAAAACAGAGTTTTGTTTCCCAGAGTCATGGATTTGAATGTTTTCATTTCATCACAGGAGCAGAGTCAATATCGCTTTCACACGGGTTTCGGTCTGGAGTCACGTTCTCACGCTGCACTCCTTTTCTCTGACAGAAAAACACCACAACTTCTAATCAAAAGAGTTAAACATGGCACCAAGAGGGCATTTAAAAATTTGTCCAGCATCGTACAGCTCATTGCTTAAAAAAATCAATGAGCCAATTTACACCTGCTTTTGCACTGATGACTAAAGAAAAACTTCAGTTAGCCAGCTAGCTGCTGGCTAACTTTCTGAACCCTACAGAATTAAAATTATTTGCATACTGTGCCATGCCATATGGGTGAGATTGGAGATAAATTCCCAGTGCCTTATTTACAAAACAAACATTCAGAACAGCTTGGAGCAAATTCTACAGAATTGGTTTTATAGACGACATGCAAATCCGGAGTTAGAAAAAAAAAAAACAACAAACATGACGTGAACATGGAAACCATGAAAAGCATAAATCTTTTTAGGAGACAATTACAGTACTCCTGTGCACACGAATACCTGAATAGCTGATACAAGTGATCTGTGAAGAGGATCATCTGGCAGTCCCTGAGGACCCATTACAGTATACAGCTATAGAAGAAGTGGAAAGAAACACTTAGAGTGCGTGTGTAAGCGTGTGTCCAAATGAAGGACGCTCATCATGAGCAGGGTGTGAATAGGAGTCCTGAGATGAGCACAAGACAGTCTTTATGATTACATGATACAAAACAAAATGACAGTATCCAGGTCGGATTGTTCACTCGAGCAAGGCTGAGAATTGGGCGTAAAATTTGCAATGCACAAATCTTTAGAGGATCCATGTTGGCCCAGGGACAGCACTTTCAAGGAGAATCATAATGAACCCAGAGGCTGACTTATTTTGATTTGACTCATCAACGAGCTTGGATTTAATCTCCAGCCTATCTGTCTGCTGCCATCCTCATAGTTGAGGGTTAGCAACCCAAAAACCATCATCAATCTTGGGTGATTATCCTTGACTTGCAAGTGACGTCAAAGCAAAATAGAAACCCGGATGTCAGCCATGTTGGTGGAGATACAAATGCGGGGTCAAGCGACATTCCACACAAAACAATCATGGATGCGCAACTCTTTGTTTTTCCACTGCTTTAAGTGTTCATTTAGCTGTGCCATATCTTTGTGCTGTACAGTGGTGCTTGAAAGTTTGTGAACCCTTTAGAATTTTCTGTATTTCTGCATAAATATGACCTAAAACATCATCAGATTTTCACACAAGTCCTAAAAGTAGATAAAGAGAACCCAGTTAAACAAATGAGATAAACATATTTTACTTGGTAATTTATTTATTGAGGAAAATGATCCAATGTTACATATCTGTGAGTGGCAAAAGTATGTGAACCTCTAGGATTAGCAGTTAATTTGAAGATGAAATTAGAGGCAGGTGTTTTCAATCAATGGGATGACAATCAGGTGTGAATGGGCACCCTGTTTTATTTAAAGTACAGGGATCTATCAAAGTCTGATCTTCACAACACATGTTTGTGGAAGTGTATCATGGCACGAACAAAGGAGATTTCTGAGGACCTCAGAAAAAGCGTTGTTGATGCTCATCAGGCTGGAAAAAGTTACAGAACCATCTCTAAAGAGTTTGGACTCCACCAATCCACAGTCAGACAGATTGTGTACAAATGGAGGAAATTCAAGACCATTGTTACCCTCCCCAGGAGTGGTCGACCAACAAAGATCACTCCAAGAGCAAGGCATATAATAGTCCGCGAGGTCACAAAGGACCCCAGAGTAACTTCTAAACAACTGAAGGCCTCTCTCACATTGGCTAATGTTAATGTTCATGAGTCCACCATCAGGAGAACACTGAACAACAATGGTGTGCATGGCAGGGTTGCAAGGAGAAAGCCACTGCTCTCCAAAAAGAATATTGCTGCTCGTCTGCAGTTTGCTAAAGATCACGTGGACAAGCCAGAAGGCTTTTGGAAAAATGTTTTGTGGACGGATGAGACCAAAATAGAACCTTTGGTTTAAATGAGAAGCGTTATGTTTGGAGAAAGGAAAACACTGCATTCCAGCATAAGAACCTTATCCCATCTGTGAAACATGGTGGTGGTAATATCATGGTTTGGGCCTGTTTTGCTGCATCTGGGCCAGGACAGCTTGCCATCATTGATGGAACAATGAATTCTGAATTATACCAGCGAATTCTAAAGGAAAATGTCAGGACATCTGTCCATGAACTGAATCTCAAGAGAAGGTGGGTCATGCAGCAAGACAACGACCCTAAGCACACAAGTCGTTCTACCAAAGAATGGTTAAAAAAGAATAAAGTTAATGTTTTGGAATGGCCAAGTCAAAGTCCTGACCTTAATCTAATTGAAATGTTGTGGAAGGACCAGACGCGAGCAGTTCATGTGAGGAAACCCACCAACATCCCAGAGTTGAAGCTGTTCTGTACGGAGGAATGGGCTAAAATCCCTCCAAGCCGGTGTGCAAGACTGATCAACAGTTACCGGAAACATTTAGTTGCAGTTATTGCTGCACAAGGGGGTCACACCAGATACTGAAAGCAAAGGTTCACATACTTTTGCCACTCACAGATATGCAATATTGGATCATTTTCCTCAATAAATAAATGACCAAGTATAATATTTTTGTCTCATTTGTTTAACTGGGTTCTCTTTATCTACTTTTTAGACTTGTGTGAAAATCTGATGTTGTTTTAGGTCATATTTATGCAGAAATATAGAAAATTCTAAAGGGTTCACAAACCTTCAAGCACCACTGTATATAGTTGTGGTCACAACAGTACTTGTGACCGTGGCACGATCCGATGTTTTAGGGCTTCTCTAACAGAGGTTAAAACCAAAACAGCTCGTGCTTGCAGTAATCATTTTATCTCATGTGAAGTTCAAAAGCTTTCTTGATATCATCATGGAAGAATTTTATTTCGTGTTGCTAGAATTTTGCTATAAAATGAGTGTTCTCTTGTCATCATTCACTCGGTCGTTGTTATAATTTTAATATATTATCATTTCGCTTCTAGGAACACCAACAAAATTATACGATAGAAACAATCCAGACTGGGCACCCACTCAGAACATGGGCTATGTTTTGTCCGAGGTCAGACTTGATTCTTCGGCAGCCGAACCAGATAGAACACGATATCTGGGTACTCGCTGGTCAATAATAAAAAAGTGTCTTATCTTCAGAAAAGTCTGCCTTTTTTAAATAATATGGGCCAAAACCATACATATCTAGCTTCTCTTTGTATCGAATCTTCACTCAACTGTTCAAATTGTGGTAATACTGACAAAATTCAACATTGTTTAGATACACTTTCAGTGGCTGCTGTCCTAGTCGCTTTGTATATCCACCATCATGGCGGACGCTCATGATATAGCACATTTTGATCACGTGGCTGCAAATCATCTATAGCACCCAAAACCCTCGTCTGGTGGGTAGGGGTATCATTATTTAGTCTTTGGACTAAACCAAAGGATCCACAACAGACGTGGAGAGAACATACAAACTCCACACAGAAAGACCCCAGTTGGCCACTGGGCTCAAACCCAGAACCTTCTTGCTGCGAGGCGACTGTGCTAACCCACTGCACCATCAGATCTCCCATCACTTTGGTTAAAATTCTGAATGCTTCTGAAGTTGCCACTAGATATTATGTGGTGGAAAATATAACGGTTCAGACTTTCAGATATTAGTAATGTAAAGCAAATGACTGAATCAAGACCTGGCCTTTCAAAGTTCTACGGTACCTTGACTTTCAGACACTGATTCATTACACATCTCTTCATGCGCCAGTCTCAAGCCACTATACTACTATCTTATCCCAGGAGCACTGGATATGCACCTTAATGCTGATCTAATCACTATTCCACTGACAGGTATGCTTCTGTGAGGCTGGAGGAAACTTGAAAACCCAGGAGGTTTTCCTTAGCACGGTCAGCTCACAGCAAGAAAGTTCCGGGTTCGAACCCAGCGACCGGCGAGGGCCTTTCTGTGTGGAGTTTGCATGTTCTCCCCGTGTCTGCGTGGGACAGTCCAAAAGACATGCAGTTAGGTTAACATGGGCTGGCTGAAGTGCCTTTGAGCAAGGTACCGAACCCCTGACTGCTCCCCGGGCGCTCTAGTGTGGCTGCCCACTGCTCTGGGTGTGTGTTCACTGCTTCATATGGGTTAAATCCAGAGGATGAATTTCACTGTGCTTAAAGTGTGCATGTGACAAATAAAGGTTTCTTCTTCTGACACAAACCGGTCAGCCTGGAGTAGTGAGGCAGTGACACCATGTACTGCACCACTCTCTAACACCAACACCCATACCTATGAATGGGAATGAACTCATGTCCACATGATGATGGTTGTGACATCCAGACCTGCTGGCCTATATCATACAGGAAAGCATGTGATCATTACCATGCATCTCACTACCATGTAGCAGGTCTTGACTGAAGTCAGGTCGAGATCAGATGCACATTAAAAAGAAACACATGAAAAGATCAAAGCCTGTCACCAGTTTGCTTCGGCTGCTGATCAAAACACCATCACAACCGAAAGATCAGTGATGAAGATCAACCTCAAGCTTCCGGATGAAGATCAGAAATGAAAGCTCGACATCGAACCAACAAAACGAATCAGGACTACATACAGGTTTGTTTATGATCCAGATCATCTTTAACAGTCAGGGATTTAACCGATGCAGCAGCATACAGCTTGCTGTAAGGCCAGTGATATCAGCACCGCAGAGAAGAGAAGAGCACAAACAAACACACACACTGCTTCTCATCTCTCTTACCTCTCTGCCCTTGTTCTGAGATTAATCCACTACGATTCAACGTCTTCTATCACCCCGAAACCAAACATAACCTCTCCTGGATCAGACCGAACCGTGCGACTGCGTGCTCAGCGCTCAACAACATCACAGGGAAAAAAGGGAGCATGTCAATTTTCGTACTCGGGGGCAGAACGTAGAGGGGAGGAGGAAAGAGAAAAAAAAAACCCTAAGGGATCGAGTCGATTTTCGCAACCATGTACAAAAACAAAGTGGACTTTTACTGCATCCTGTTAGTTATAGAATTGAAAATTCTTGTTTTTAAAGCACTAAATGGCATTGGACCAAACTACATATATGACCTGTTTAGACAGCACGCCCCGACCAGATCAACAAGATCTCAAAATAAAAATCTTTTGGTGCAACCTGCTCTCTCTCATTATCTCTAGCCGCTTTATCCTGTTCTACAGGGTCGCAGGCAGAGGTGGAAAAACCCGGGTGCAGAAAGTAAAAACCCTGCCACATTTTTGCTCCAGCCAATTCAGTGAACCAGCTGATCCTAATTACCACATCCCCTAAGACAGGTTGATGAGCTAATTGGTGAAATCATCTGTGTTGAGAGCACAGGCAGAAGGAAAACCTAAGCAGGACTTTTACTTTGTCAATCCAGTTTTTCCACCTCTGGTCGCAGGATCCTATCCCAGCTGACTACGGGCGAAAGGCGGGGTACAATCTGGACAAGTCACCAGGTCATCACAGGGCTGACATATAGACACAGACAACCATTCACACTCACACCTATGGTCAATTTAGAGTCACCAGTTAACCTAACCTGCATGTCTTTGGACTGTGGGGGAAACCCACGCGGACAACATGCAAACTCCGCGCAGAAAGGCCCTCACCAGCCACGGGGCTTGAACCTTCTTGCTGTGAGGCGACAGCACTAACCACTACACCACCATGCCGCCGGTTCAACCTGCTTCAACCTGCTTGTTTATGGGGCTAGACTTTGGAATGAACTCCCAGATGAAGTAAAAAATGCTCCCACAATTGCTATTTTTAAGTCCAAACTGAAGACTAAGCTTTTTAGTGAAGCTTTCAATTAAATGGTTCCCTTTTTTATCTATTTATTTATTTATTCTCTATTTTTACATTAATCTTTTATTCTTATCCCTTACTTACGAAAGGTTTTTTATTATTTTGTTGCCATGCTTTTCATCGTCTATGCATAGGTTTCCATTGTCTATGCTTTAAATGTTTATTGTAAATGTGTGATTTTACTGGAGGTCTGGGTTTCTCATCTCATCTCATTATCTCTAGCCGCTTTATCCTTCTACAGGGTCGCAGGCAAGCTGGAGCCTATCCCAGCTGACTACGGGCGAAAGGCGGGGTACACCCTGGACAAGTCGCCAGGTCATCACAGGGCTGACACATAGACACAGACAACCATTCACACTCACATTCACACCTACGGTCAATTTTAGAGTCACCAGTTAACCTAACCTGCATGTCTTTGGACTGTGGGGGAAACCGGAGCACCTGGAGGAAACCCACGCGGACACGGGGAGAACATGCAAACTCCGCACAGAAAGGCCCTCGCCGGCCCCGGGGCTCGAACCCAGGACCTTCTTGCTGTGAGGCGACAGCGCTAACCACTACACCACCGTGCCGCCAGGTCTGGGTTTTTTATTTTTTATTTGTTTATTTTTTTCTCAGTAAAGCACATTGAAATGACTTCATCTCATCTCATCTCATTATCTCTAGCCGCTTTATCCTTCTACAGGGTCGCAGGCAAGCTGGAGCCTATCCCAGCTGACTACGGGCGAAAGGCGGGGTACACCCTGGACAAGTCGCCAGGTCATCACAGGGCTGACACATAGACACAGACAACCATTCACATTCACACCTACGGTCAATTTAGAGTCACCAGTTAACCTAACCTGCATGTCTTTGGACTGTGGGGGAAACCCACGCGGACAACATGCAAACTCCGCGCAGAAAGGCCCTCACCGGCCACGGGGCTTGAACCCGGACCTTCTTGCTGTGAGGCGACAGCGCTAACCACTACACCACCATGCCGCCGGTTCAACCTGCTTCAACCTGCTTGTTTATGGGGCTAGACTTTGGAATGAACTCCCAGATGAAGTAAAAAATGCTCCCACAATTGCTATTTTTAAGTCCAAACTGAAGACTAAGCTTTTTAGTGAAGCTTTCAATTAAATGGTTCCCTTTTTTATCTATTTATTTATTTATTTATTTATTCTATTTATTTATTTATTCTCTATTTTTACATTAATCTTTTATTCTTATCCCTTACTTACGAAAGGTTTTTTATTATTTTGTTGCCATGCTTTTCATCGTCTATGCATAGGTTTCCATTGTCTATGCTTTAAATGTTTATTGTAAATGTGTGATTTTACTGGAGGTCTGGGTTTTTTATTTTTTATTTATTTATTTTTTTCTCAGTAAAGCACATTGAAATGACTTGATGTAAGAAATGCGCTATACAAATAAAACTGCCTTGCCTTGCATTCAAAAAGCAGTTGGGGAAAGAGTTGCCATTAGGGCCCACACTTTTTTTTTTTTAAATTATTGCTGGGTTTCACATGACGTCACATCCGCCTCATTAGTTATTCAAAACTTTAGCTGGTGGTCTACCAAAGCTCAGTTGACAAAGCGTTTGTACAGAGAAGGTGCATTACTCGCATGAAAAAGGCCTTATGCTTGCGTTGTTCAAATCGATCAAACCGTGAAATTGATAAAAAATTTCTTCAGGGTTCCTCGTGAACTAATAAAAATACGGTGAACGAACACAGGATTTCACAAAAAGACATCGAAAAAGGTGGCTTTTGAACCTCTGACTGAAATCGAAGGGAGCCGAGTCGAAGCACACTCGAGTTTGCAGTGATCACTTGGTGAAAGGTTTGTATATCCCTCTCAGCTACGGCCTTGGTGTTTTTTCCAAGTACTGTTCTTGCTATGTGTCGTTATTTTATGGTACTTTTTTTAGTCACAAAGTGCTAAAGTCCCCAGCTGTTTCTTTGTTTCCTCCTCACTCCTCACAAAGTCCATATGCATGAAGGTCATGACAAAATTCTTACCCAGCCATACAGTTACAATGCGCTGTGATCACTTCTCCGTCTTGTTTAACTAAGATCCAGGTCTTTAAAGGGGTTTCTGATGATCTTTGTGAATGATTTACCTGAGAGAAGTGCTGCACTTCAACTTGCAGCACTTCATTGTAAAGACGCGAACGAAAAGCTTAAAAAAATACTTACACAGGCAAAAACAAGACAGGATTCATTCAGCAGTGACTTGATATCGAGGTCCTTTACCCAGCCACATACAAAAAAGATGTAAGCCTCTTCCACGCTTTCATTTGTTTTGCGGTATAGAAGGACGTCTGCAACACCAGATAGTTTGAGATGTCTGAGAACTCAACTGAAGGGTAGTTTTCGAGATTGTATGACAAATCCTTCTTTCCCAGACTGTAGGGGCCGATTCCATTGCACAGAGCAATCTTCTGAATATATCTAAAGCGAGCATACTCTGATAAGTTATCGCTAGTTGTTTGCACTATGGCAGCCGTTTAGACCACCAGCTATTTCACTTCCAGTAAAACCGCTAAGAAAAGTCACATGACTGAAACCCAGCAATATGATATAAAGAATGTAACTTTATTAACAGTGTGATATAACAAACAAACACATAATTACAAATTAACTGGCATCAAATCCAATGATAAAAGTGTAACAGTTTTCCAACAAGTCTTTTTTTTTTTTTTTACAATGCATTACATGAATTTAGTAGACGCTCTTATCCAGAGCAACATACCCAGAGCAGCAATGTGTGTATGTGCCTTGCTCAAGGGCACTTCAGCCATTCTTTCTGGTCCAGCGAATTGAGTCAGCAACCTACTGGTCCTAAGCTGCATTGGTAACCATTAGGCTATGGCTTCCCTAGAACCTATTCAGTAGAACAGTAGAACCTATTCCCAACAGATGTGGGGCAATAAGCCCCCAGCAGAAGAGTCCAATTTTCAATTTCTATTTCATTTGATAGAAGGATCTGTTTGGCATGCTTGAAACTAGTACAGGTTGTTCTGATTGCTACTTGTTTTAAATATTTGAGATTTATCTTCACTCACATATCTGCTCTGTAAGGCTACTCTGACCAGTATACAACACTTCATCACCCATTGACATTACCCTGTCACACATAGATAACTCAGCTTCATCAAGCACATCATCTTCATCCAATCACTGAGCTACAACACACTCTTGAATGTGAATACTCATGTTTGTCCTACAATAAACCAAGAAACATCTTTGAACAGATGTGTCTGCGTCAGTGACCACTGATCCTGGATATCCATGAAGTAGAATATTCTGAGAGGCAGAGATCTACATTGTCAATTCAACCTCCTTCACAAAAAGTCACATCAAAACCTATCAATCACATTCACATTGGTTCCTGAGTAATTTGCAGTTATGTCTAACATGCTGGTGATAAATTCCATGCGTTTTCAATGGCGTGGGGCCGAATACCCCACAGTGCCTAATGCCCCCCTTTCCCCCATGTAGGATGATTGAATACTCATTGACCATCCCATAATTCAGCTGGAGCCTCTGAATAACCGAAGAAGTAGAATTCCTACAGGAAAAATAGAAAGAGATACTTGTTTGACATGTACTCATTTGCAGAGGTGGACAAAGTACCCAACTTCATTACTTAAGTCAAAGTACAGATCCCACTGGTCAAATGTTACTCTGATACAAGTGAAAGTTGTACAGTCAAATTTTTACTTAAGTTAAAGTACTAAGTACTTGTTTTTAAAAATACTTAAGTATTAAAAGTAAATTTTCTGTCAACGCATTGTTGTATTATTGCCACAACGCTTACAATACCTAATGCTGTTACCAAAGACAGAAATGTGAATTCACAAAATGAACACATGCTGTGCCATCATGGTGGTTTAATGTTAAGCTAGTTAGTCAGTGAAACTCCACCTGACATGCTAGCAAACTCTTTTCAAACTCAAAATCATATTGGGTAGCTAATGCTACTAGAAAAGAAAGATTTCTACATTCTGTTTATTTGGCAAGATTATGCTAAAACATATTTCTGAAAGGACTTCAGATAAGTTAACATTATTCATGTTCGCGTAACTCCGTTTTTACATGCTAACGAACAGTGCCCAAGTTAACTAGCTATGTGTAAACGTTAGCCATAGACAAGGCAGGCGATGGCAACTTGGTGGGCAAGTCCATAGAAAGTAATTTGACTAACCAGACTGCATAGCTATTGCAACATTATCGCAAGCTCTAAAAGCACAGACAACTTAGTTGCAAGGTTTCTCTTGGAATAAAACGTTTATATACCTCAATATGCTTCCTCAGGTTGGATGGAGAGTTTTTGTAGGCCTTGATATGGTTTGTTTTCGGCAAACAAGGCAAACATTTAAAACGAAATGATTCTTTAATCCTTTCAGAAAACTGAAACATGGATTCTTGGTATGGCCATGGGTGCGTGCATTCTCCAGAAGAACCACCTCCTTCCATTCTGCCATCAACTGATTGTGTTCAAATAATACTGCTGAGAAATCATAGAACTTGATTTGAAACAGTCTATGGACATGACGTGACCCGAGTGATTACTGATAGGCTGTCTCAGTGTACCTGCGAAAAAACCAATCACGTTTTAGAAAAAAAAAGAAAAAACATCCACTTTCAAAGCTGTTTCATAGTAACGAGGACCTTGACAGAAATGTAGTGGAGTGAAAAGAACAATATTTGCCTATCAAATGTAGTGAAGTTAAAGTCATCTCATCTCATTATCTCTAGCCGCTTTATTCTGTTCTACAGGGTCGCAGGCAAGCTGGAGCCTATCCCAGCTGACTACGGGCGAAAGGCGGGGTACACCCTGGACAAGTCGCCAGGTCATCACAGGGCTGACACATAGACACAGACAACCATTCACACTCACATTCACACCTACGGTCAATTTAGAGTCACCAGTTAACCTAACCTGCATGTCTCTGGACTGTGGGGAAAACCGGAGCACCCGGAGGAGACCCACGTGGACACGGGGAGAACATGCAAACTCCGCACAGAAAGGCCCTCACCAGCCACGGGGCTCGAACCCAGACCTTCTTGCTGTGAGGTGACAGTGCTAACCACTACACCACCGTGCCGTCCAGTTAAAGTCATAAGTTTCCAAAAAAAAAAAAAAATACTCAAGTAAAGTACAGATACTCAAAAAGTGTACTTAAGTACAGTACTCAAGTAAATGTACTTCGTTACTATCCACCTCTGCTCATTTGTTTGCGATATACCGTACTCATGTTTGTCCAATAAACTAAGAAACATCTTGAACTGCTGTGTATCAGTAATCATCACTCATAGCTCGATCCATGAGGCAGAATCTCAGGTGGCAGAGGACTTATATTTCTAGATCACTCATATTTTATCAATTCAACTTTCTTCAGTACAGACAAATCAAAACCTATCAAGAGTTTATGGCTGTCTGAAGAAAAGCCAGTTGTTGCAGCAGTGTACAAATATATCGGAAATTATTTAAACATTTCTGGCATTGGAGAAAAATATATACAGTGGTGCTTGAAAGTTTGTGAACCCTTTAGAATTTTCTATATTTCTGCACAAATACGACCTAAAACATCATCAGATTTTCACACAAGCCCTAAAAGTAGATAAAGAGAACCCAGTTAAACAAATGAGACAAAAATATTATACTTGGTCATTTATTTATTGAGGAAAATGATCCAATATTACATATCTGTAAGTGGCAAAAGTATGTGAACCTTTGCTTTCAGTATCTGGTGTGACCCCCTTGTGCAGCAATAACTGCAACTAAACGCTTCCGGTAACTGTTGATCAGTCCTGCACACCGGCATGGAGGAATTTTAGCCCATTCCTCCATACAGAACAGCTTCAACTCTGGGATGTTGGTGGGTTTCCTCACATGAACTGCTCGCTTCAGGTCCTTCCACAACATTTCGATTGGATTAAGGTCAGGACTTTGATTTGGCCATTCCAAAATATGAACTTTATTCTTTTTTAACCATTCTTTGGTAGAACGACTTGTGTGCTTATGGTCGTTGTCTTGCTGCATGACCCACCTTCTCTTGAGATTCAGTTCATGGACAGATGTCCTGACATTTTCCTTTAGAATTTGCTGGTATAATTCAGAATTCATTGTTCCATCAATGATGGCAAGCCGTCCTGGCCCAGATGCAGCAAAACAGGCCCAAACCACGATACTACCACCACCATGTTTCACAGATGGGATAAGGTTCTTATGCTGGAATGTAGTGTTTTCCTTTCTCCAAACATAAAGCTTCTCATTTAAACCAAAAAGTTCTATTTTGGTCTCATCCGTCCACAAAACATTTTTCTAATAGCCTTCTGGATTGTCCATGTGATCTTTAGCAAACTGCAGATGAGCAGCAATGTTCTTTTTGGAGAGCAGTAGCTTTCTCCTTGCAACCCTGCCATGCACACCATTGTTGTTCAGTGTTCTCCTGATCATGGACTCATGAACATTAACATTAGCCAATGTGAGAGAGGCCTTCAGTTGCTTAGAAGTTACCCTGGGGTCCTTTGTGGCCTCGCCGACGATTATACGCCTTGCTCTTGGAGTGATCTTTGTTGGTCGACCACTCCTGGGGAGGGTAACAATGGTTTTGAATTTCCTCCATTTGTACACAATCTGTCTGACTGTGGATTGGTGGAGTCCAAACTCTTTAGAGATGGTTTTGTAACCTTTTCCAGCCTGATGAGCATCAATAACGCTTTTTCTGAGGTCCTCAGAAATCTCTTTTGTTCGTGCCATGATACACTTCCACAAACATGTGTTGTGAAGATCAGACTTTGATAGATCCCTGTTCTTTAAATAAAACAGGGTGCCCACTCACACCTGATTGTCATCCCATTGATTGAAAACACCTGACTCTAATTTCACCTTCAAATTAACTGCTAATCCGAGAGGTTCACATACTTTTGCCACTCACAGATATGTAATATTGGATCATTTTCCTCAATAAATAAATGACCAAGTATAATATTTTTGTCTCATTTGTTTAACTGGGTTCTCTTTATCTACTTTTAGGACTTGTGTGAAAATCTAATGATGTTTTAGGTCATATTTATGCAGAAATATAGAAAATTCTAAAGGGTTCACAAACTTTCAAGCACCACTGTATTTGTATATATAATTTTTAGTTCTGCACGTATGTTGGTATACGTCATCTACAAACATCCGGGTCAGAGGACAGGTAAGATGGTGGTGGAGTATATCCGAATTGTGTCCTTATTACTCACTTGCATACTCATAGAACATACTACAGTTACAGTCACACAGCAGGCACTTAATCATCATTAGTACAAGCAGCTGAGGGGTCATTTAAACCTGTTTGGATATTCCAAATTTGCCCTCATTCTGAATTAAGCATTTTCTGAGTCAGACATGTGGGATATGCTGACATAATTGAATATATTTTTGTCTTTTTCCAAGTAAAGGCAAAAACTGGAATATTTTGTGCATGGAAATGTAGTCAGTGTGCCAAAATTGAATTTATTCTTATTATATTTTTTAAATTAGCCTTAAGTTGTGAATATAACAAATCAAGGTGTTTTTTTTTTTTTGCATTCTGTCCAGCGTCAATATAATAAATAAATAATGATAATAATTATTATTATTATTAGTAGGGTGGCACAGTGGTGTAGTGGTTAGCACTGTTGCCTCACAGCAAGAAACTTCTGGGTTCAAGCCCAGTGGCTGATGGGAGCCTTTCTGTGTGGAATTTGCATGTTCTCCCTTTGTCTGTGTGGGTTTCCCCCAAAGACATGCAGGTTAGGCTAACTGGTGGCTCTAAATTGACAGAGTGAATAGTTGTTTGTCTCTATGTGTCAGCCCTATGATGACCTGGTGACTTGTCCAGGGTGTACTCCGCCTCTCGCCCATAGTCAGCTGGGATAGGCTCCAGCTTGTCCGTGACCCTGCACAGGATAAGCAGTGACAGACAATGGAGTAGTAGATTATTTTCCAAGAACAATATGTCCTGAAGTTGTTTTAGTCCTCTTATACCATGGCAACTGCTTGACAATTACAATTCAATTCACCATCTAATACACATTCATTAGAACTCTGCATTAGAATTCAGACAACCTGTAAGCCTACGTCAAGTCTATAGTCTCTGGTAAGCCTGTAGTATTCGTTCCTCAAATGCATTGATAAATTTTGATGAGCCCTAACCTGGGGGGGAGGAAAAAACAGAGTGAAGTGTTTGTGTTTGTCGCCATCTGCTGCCTGTTGTCAAAACTGCACACTAAACCTAATCACGTGTCTGTAAATGAAAACGCATGGAACGTCCATTCATCCATCCATTCGTTATCTGTAGCCGCTTATCCTGTTTTACAGGGTTGCAGGCGAGCTGGATCCCAGCTGACGATGGGCGAAAGGCGGGGTACACTCTGGACAAATCACCAGGCCATCGCAGGGCTGACACACAGACACAAACAACAATTCACATTCACACCTACGGTCAATTTAGAGCCACCAATTAGCCTAACCTGCATGTCTTTGGACTGTGGGGGAAACCCGGGTAGAACACACAAACCCCAGGCAGAAAGGCCCTTGTTGACTACTGGTTTCAAACCCAGAACTTTTTTTCTGTGAGGCAACAGTGCTAACCACTACACCACCATACAGGAAACATGTTCTTCCTAATTCTGACATGTTGTGCTGCACAAAAGTGTGCAAAAGTTTAGACACCCTTCCAAGTTTAAAGTCTCAGGACTTAATTGACGCATTAGCTTAATTAACTAATTGACTCACTCTGAGTCATTACTCAGGTCAAGAATTGTCACTGAGAATATAAATTCTGGAGTGTAAAAAATCCCTGACTCTTCAAACCATCAACAAACTTCAACAATCCTAGGCTCCTCTATGCAGCTGGCTGAGGCTCTGAAATGAATCTAATTGTGCCTACAAAGCAGACGAAGACTAAAAAGATAAATAAAAAGATATTCACTTGCTTCTAATTTAAGGAGAACTGAAGGCAATTTTTTTTATTATCAAAATTCTATTTATCTAATTTTATTAAATATAGGAATGCATTTTTGATAGCTGTTTTGTCACTGCTATAGCAAGTTATGAGTGTTTGAAATATGCTCTGTAATATATCAGTCCATATGTCAAAGCAATGGCCATAAACAAGATTCGTCGAGTCCTGTGCAAGACATCGTAGGATGGAAGTAAAATGTACAGCGGAAATCAAAGTGACCAACATCTGCCAATGTCAAAAGACGAGTGCGCCTTCTTTCGAATGCTGATGTAATCAAGCCGGAAGTTTTGTTTGTTTTGATAGCAATCAGGAAAGTTTGAAAAAAGTAGGCAGTAATCGTCATTTAAACTCATTTTTGTGCAATATTTCATTTGGAAAATAGTTTTCAAAATGGCAGCACTGACACCTGGCTGACACTTCACATTTTGAAGTCTCGCATAAGTCTCGTGAAGATTATGCGGATAAGTGATGCCTGCTGTGGACCAAACAAATGTGAACATGGCTAAAAACCGAATAGGCCAATAAGTATAATATTTAATATTTAATTGCAATTAGTTGCCAATACGAGTCACGATATAAGGTTACTAAAACCCAAAACATAATTGAATAACACTTTAATTAAGAAATTAAATGAAAAATGACTTCAGTTCTCCTTTAACAATTTCCACTGTCCAGTATGTCATTAAGAAATGGCAATGAATGACTGGAAACTGTGGAATTCAAGACAACAGCTGGAAGACCAAAGGCAAAGCAAACTCACTATATGACAGCAAGGATCTGCAGGAAGGTTTAACTTCACAAGGACATAGGACTGCTGTGCAGCATTCCTTACAGAAACATGATTTGCATGGAAACATCATCAGAAGTAACCTTACCCATAACCTCATTGCAAAAGCGAACATCAGAAACAAGTCCTGTGGACTGCTATAGAATGGAAGACTGTATTTAGCTTGGCATAGTTGAAAAAGAGACCACAAGCTGGCCTAGTGATTAGCATGTCCACCTCTCGACTGGGAGATCGTGAGTTCTACTCATGGTTGGGTCATATCAAAGACCATCATAAAAATGGTACCTACTGCCATCTAGCAAGGCACACATACAGATGTGAGTAGTGAATTAAACTCTTGCGGTTACCAGAGGACTAGCCCCCCACCAAGGGCTATGGAGATTGGCACTGCACCCATGTGCCTCAAGAGTTGGTTAGTACTGGGACAGGAAACTGCCTGGAAATAGATGACTTGCAACCACATGATCAAAATGTGCTATGTCATGAGCATCCGCCATGATGGTGGATATACAAAGCAACTAGGATAACAGCCGCTGAAAGTGTGTCTGTAAACAATGCTGAATTTTCTCAGTATTACCACAATTTGAACGATCAAGCAAAGATTCAATACAAAGAAAAGATAAATATGTGTGGTTTTGACACATATTATTTTAAAAAGTCAGACTTTTCTGAAGATAAGATGCTTCTACTGACCACTGAGTACGAATACAGGTCATTTCGTCCAATAGTTAAGACATTTTGTCCAAAGCCTTTTTCATACACACTATCAGTTATTTTATAATCCAGCCACTGGGGGTGCATAAGCGTACTCTTTGTGTTGGTCCCAAGCCTGGATAAATCGGAGAGGGCTGCGTCAGGAAGGGCATCCAGTGTAAAACTGTGCCAAATCTAACATGCAGAATGAAAAGAGAAATACCATACCAGATCGGTCGGTGCCCGGGTTAACAACAACTGCTTCCGATACTGTTGGTCAACAGGGTGCCGGTGGAAAGTGTACTACTGTTGCGCCAAAACGGAGAAGGAGAAAGAGAGGGGGGAGGTGTGTTGGGAGAGAGTGTGAAAGATGGACGCGAAGGAGCTTAGAATTGAGGGTATATATATATATATATATATATATATATACACACACACTACCGTTCAAAAGTTTGGGGTCACCCAGACAATTTTGTGTTTTCCATGAAAAGTCACACTTTTATTTACCACCATAAGTTGTAAAATGAATAGAAAATATAGTCAAGACATTTTTCTGGCCATTTTGAGCATTTAATCGACCCCACAAATGTGATGCTCCAGAAACTCAATCTGCTCAAAGGAAGGCCAGTTTTATAGCTTCAGTTAACCTAACCTGCATGTCTTTGGACTGTGGGGGAAACCGGAGCACCTGGAGGAAACCCATGCGGACACGGGGAGAACATGCAAACTCCGCACAGAAAGGCCCTCGCCGGCCACAGGGCTCGAACCCAGACCTTCTTGCTGTGAGGTGACAGTGCTAACCACTACACCACCGTGCCACCCATCTTCCAGACTTTGCATGCATATCAATGGAAATTCTCAGAAGAAACTCACTGGGGTATTCACAACCATACTCCCACAGGAGACACTGTGGCTTTTGACCTGTGCTCCTTGGCATACTTCTGTCCAACATGCTTTCACTCGGCAACAAAAATGGACAAATTGAATCTGTTGGTAAGAATGACAAAAGACTTTTCAACTGCTTTCTGCTTCAGTGAGTGAGATGTGGCTAAATGAAACAACTCCTGAGGCTACGGTGAAGCTCCCAAGCTTTCAGTGCACAGATGACCCCATGCTCAATCAGAAAACCAAAGGTGGAGGAAAGTAGCTAGCCATGCTCTGTGATTTTATCCACTTTTTTGATGGTTAAAGCCAGATCATCTTAAACTGAAAGTTTCATCATTAGGTAACAACTATAATTTACTTTGTGTTGTTGTCGAGATCAAAAGCAAGTAGCTAGTATGGGTAATGTTAGCTACTAGCAAGCTCCAAATACCTAGCATAGTTAACTAGACAATATGATGACCTACTGCATGTACACGGAAGATAGTTTTATTTTCTACCTGTGTCCTGTTCTAAGAAATAAGTTGCGTTGTCATATAAATCTCT
Organism: Neoarius graeffei; assembly: GCF_027579695.1. NCBI lineage: Eukaryota > Metazoa > Chordata > Actinopteri > Siluriformes > Ariidae > Neoarius > Neoarius graeffei. The sequence continues at coordinate 14,218,596 of NC_083595.1, forward strand.
TGTCATGACAGTGCTTGTCAATGTATCTGAGTGACACGTATAGGTTGTATTTCTGGACTGTATTTCCCACAGCCAATCAGAGTAGAGCTCATCAACATACAGTATTATTGACCCCACCAAAAAAGAAAAAAGAAAAAAAAAGGAATAGAGCTTGTTTCATTCTAGGGCCAAATCTTAGGGTTGTAAATTGACATGTAAAACCTAAGGATTTTTCACCCCGACCAAATACTGAATAAATGCAATCTATGGCACCTTTACGCAGGAGGGTGGATCTGTTATGTTTCAAGCTTGAATAGCAGCCAGTGGCACAGGAAGCATTGCATGGTTGGATGAAATAATGAATTCCAATTAATATCACCAAATTCTGGATGCAAATGTGACACAGTGAGCCAAGAAACTGAAGCTGAAAAGAGATTCTACAACAGGACAATGATCCAAAGCTATTTCAAGAAATGCTATTTGGGATTGCCTTCACGCTCCCCAGACTTGAACATCGTTAAAAATATGTAGGTATATCTTAAACATGTTAAGGATGGACCTGGGGCCACCTGGAAAGGTGGGCTTCAGATCGAGCACGTTGGAGGGCTTTGGTGGAGGCCTCATGCTCTACCATGAGTGATGAGGACTAATGATGATGATGATGATCTGAAACATGCTGTGCATGCAACACATCCCATTAATATCTCAGAACTAGGGCCATTCTGCAAGGAACTCCTAGCTGGCTAGAAAAAGCATGTGCAACCTGTGATACTTGCCAAAGGGGGTGTTATTAAGCACTGACAGTAGGGTGTCCAAATTTTGCACATGCCACAATTACTATCCATCGATCCATCCATGCATCCATCCATCCATTTTCTACCACTTATCCAGTTCTGGGTCACAGGGGCAGCAGTCTCAGAAGTGATGCCCAAACCTTCCTTTCCCCAGCCACCTTGTCCAGCTCCTCCAGAGGGATGCCAAGGTGTTTCCAGGACAGCCAAAAAACATAATCCTTCCAGCATGTCCTGAAGAAAAACAAGAAAAGAAAAACAAGGACACCAATACCTCACCTGGAACAAGGACACTGTGGCCCTGCTCTGGATCCAGGCTTGGGGGAGGGGCTTGTCGGCAAGCGCCTGGTGGCTGGGCCTTTACCCATGAGGCCCAGCCGGGCACAGCCTGAAAGAATATTATGGGTCTGCCCTCCTGGGGGCTCACCACTAGCAGGGGGAACCATAAGAGTCTGGTGCAGCATGGATTGGGTGGATTGGGATTACAATGTATTTTTTTCTTAAGTAACTGTGCATTAATATTTGGAGAAAAAATGTTGTTAAGTGGTGGTGACACAGAATCTGTTTTTTTTTTGACACATCTGATAAATCGTACACCTGCACTGAGTTCCAGACACAGCTTTGGCTTTGAGTCACGGGTCATTCTGTGCCAAGTCTACATGGTCATTCCGTGCCAAGGCACATCCAGACATTGTGTTCCTTTCAAAGGCCAGAATATCTCAGACCTCTACAAATATGCTGGCATCACAGGATGTGACCGAGAAAGCCTGAGACCTGTGAATGTAGACAAATGCATGATGTCTGACATGCTTGATTCAACTCATCAGCTATTTAAGAGCTTTTCATGAGTTAAAGTGGGTTTGTTAGAACAGGGTAAATGCAAAAATGTGCAGAACTCCAGGACCAGTGTTGGGAACTTGTGCATTAGACCAAAGAATCCTCTTTGTCAATTTGCAGAGAAGAGAAGTAACACTCTTTTCTAAGTGCATGCTTATGACTTGAGTGAAAGAGCTCATACTTAAAACGAGTTTAATGCATCACATCAGGATATATGCCACTTTAAAGGCGTATAATTGCCTTAAATGCATCAATACCTATTTTCCCAGCAAGATTCACAAGGACAAGTCATCTCATCTCATTATCTCTAGCCGCTTTATCCTGTTCTACAGGGTCGCAGGCAAGCTGGAGCCTATCCCAGCTGACTACGGGCGAAAGGCAGGGTACACCCTGGACAAGTCACCAGGTCATCACAGGGCATAAGGACAAGTGTTCTTGAATATATTCTAAGATAGAAGAAGTAGCTCTGTATGCATTTAAAGTTAATTGAAAATGAAATAATCTTGTGCTTTAGTACTGGAATGCTTTTATTTTAATATTTTATTGAACAGAGACAATTCCCAGGTGCTCAGGACAGGCACATTTTGTATTCAGACTATTAGTCTATTATTAGTTACCCCTTGGATATTCATTTGCTATATGTGTGTTTATACTTAATGTGTTTCACGGTAGTGTGACATACATCAATGCTTTAGCGCTAACTACTTGTTCTGAATCCTACCACCTGCTGCACTATGTGCATAGGCTGTGGCATGACCTGCTTGACGGTAGAACGGTTTGCTAAACCATATAATTAGCTTAAATGGATGAGAGACTGTCATGTCTTCATTGTTAAATTAATCTATAGGAAATAAAGATGCTAGCCAGGTGGTACAGTGGTGTAGTGGTTAGCACTGTCGCTGCACAGCAAGAAGGTTCTGGGTTTGAGCCCAGTGGCCAATGGGGGCCTTTCTGTGTGGAGTTTGCATGTTCTCCTCGTGTCTGTCTGGGTTTCCTCTGGGTGCTCCAGTTTCCCCCACAGTCCAAAGACATGCAGGTTAGGCTAATTGGTGGCTCTAAGTTGACTGTAGGTGTAAGTATGAATGGTTGTTGATCTGGCGACTTGTTCAGGGTGTACCCTGCCTCTCGCCCATAGTCAGCTGGGATAGGCTCCAATTTGCCCATGATCCTGCACAGGATAAGTGATTATGGATAATGGATGGATGGATGGATGGATGGATGGATGGAAGATGCTAGCCAAGCTCAAATCATATCTTTTATGTATGAGGCAAGGACAGAACACTGCAGCTCATTACCAGAATGTTCCCAATGACTTGGTGACTTTTTGCAAACTCAGTGTCCTATATTAGAAACTTTGTTAGAAGAGGATAATAACCATATATTCATTGAATAGTCTGTATCAATGCATTCAATTAGCTAATTAGCTCTCCATATGTTATTACGTTATGCTAGCTACTAGTTTTTATCTACAAAAACATGGGACTGAGCAGCAAATCATCAAGTGGCTTTGAGTCCAGCCTTTTTTTTTTTTTTGAGGACTGACTGCACTAAAAGATACAGTGCCAGATATTAAGCAGGTGTTTTTGATTTATTAGATGCTCAGGGCTGTTTTTGCAAACAACACAGTGGACCTTATATGAGAAATGAAATCTCTTAAGAAGGAAAGGGAAACAGGATACAGCTGACTAAAAAAAAACTGCAGTGCACCCTGGGTCTTGCTACTCTTGCTAGACTCCTTTGCAGTATAATGGAAATATGAAATAAAGTACATTTTGTACTTGGTAATAAAACAGTTCTCTTGTCTTTTCTGTGTGCTTATTACCTCTTGGGTACTGCAAGATGGTCTAGTGGTTAGCATGTCCACCTCTCGACCAGCAGATTGTGAGTTCTACTCATCATAAAAATGTTACCCACTGCCATCTGGTGAGGCATGCTGCATAAGTAGGGATTCAAACTCTCGCGGTTACCAGAGGACCAGCCCCCCACTGTAACCCTAGCTATGTTATAGATGAGAGGCCGAGGGCTAGAGAAATGGAAATTGGCGCCTCCCAATGCGCCTTAAGGGCCTGGTGAGTATTTGGCGCATTGGGAGGTGCCTGGGAAGAGCAGGTGCTGGCATGGGAGGGACTTTGATTGCCTCTTGGAACCAACTGCTCTTATCAAAACCTAACTGTTTCTATAATAAGTAAATCTGAAGTTACTATGTCCTTAAATATCCAATAAAGTGTTATTTGGTATTTGCCAGAAAATACTTGTAATTAACAGCTCCTTTGGGGAAAGCCAATGGGTAGCAGAGTTTTGCTTTCTCTGGTTGTTCGAGAAAGTGAAGTAAAGAAAAAAAGGGTAGTGACCATTGTATTTACAATCTATTGAACTGACAGCCGAGCAACTGGGAATGAAAATCTGACAACTTGGATATGTAATCTGCTTTTCCAGGGTATCAGTGCTAGAAATTTGTGGACCCCTGCTTTTCAGGAATTGCAACTGACTCTAAAAGATCTCCTAAGCAAGAGTTAACCGTGACATTAACATGCTCATTTTCACTTGACCATTTTCAAATCTCTGTTTTGCAAGTATTTTGGTCTTTGAACTGATGATGAACATAGTATCACAACAAGGAAGCTCAAGGTAGGAACTGTACTAGAGTGATGCGCACCCTTTTTCCAAAAGATATTCCCTCAGTTTGTGTTTCAGTGATGGTGCTGTCTAAGACATTACTTCAAAAGTGTTCAATTGGGATGAAACTGTTCACTGAGCCCTTGTATCCTGTGTATGGGGTTGTGTGGTCATCCTGGAAGAGACTACACCCATCAGGACAGAAATGTATCATTACAGGGTAGAGGTAATCATTAAGAAGAACGATGTATTGATTTGCAGTGATGCTTCCCTCAAAAAGAACAAGTGGAGCCATACAATGCCAGGATAATAAATACCTAATAGATCCACCAAGATTTTTCCCCCCTGTAATTTGACTTCTGTTTGTGTATTTCTCTGTAGGCACTGCTTAAATGTAAATGTACCACCTAGAAAAGACGTGTCATAAGTGAGCATAAGACATAATGCAGTTTGGGTTTTCAGTGAGTCAAGTTATCCCTAAAAATAGTGTTGTAGTCAAGACCAAGCCATGACCAAGCCCAGAGTGTATCGAGACCAAGACAAGACCAAGACCAAAGTGGGGCAAGATCAAGTCAAGATCAGGACCAGACCAGTGTGTGTGAAGGGGGATGGGAAGGGGTGATGGATGTTAACAGCAACGAAAATTTAAAATTAGCAATGAGTTACTGTGGCAGTGAGGGCATGGCCGAGGGTCAGTCTGTGAATGGAGGGCGGAGTCAGGGAAGGTGAGTGGTTGTATCGCTACACCTGTTGTCAATTAACGTGTGTTTGTGTGTCTCCTCCAGTGACCACGCCCATGGGCACCACCAGGGGGGGAAAGGTTAGAACAATTCTAGGGGCCCAGCACTGCCATGGGGCCCTTTAAGGGGCTGATAATATGCTTTTAATGATTTTAATAAGACTTTTGAAATAACAACGATGCAATATTCCATCTGGTAAAATGAGCTAATTGAACAAGGTTGTCTATTTCTTGAGTTCTTCAACATATTGTCATTTAACCCTCCCCCTTTTGTGAAATGGTATGGTCCAGTTCTGGTAGAAGCACGATGCGTTAAATCTGTGTGCTGATCAGTGCAACGCTACTTGCTGCTGTGTCGCGGTGCAGCAGCCAGCCAGCAGTGGAGTGCGTACAGTCTATGATCGCTAAATATGAAGAGTGGCTGTCAAAAACTGAAAGCTGAGAGGGACCGGAGAGGCAGGCAACTGGTCACTCAGTTTTTCCCAAAGAAAGGTAGCTATCGCTCACATGTGTGTTCAAAATATTAGTGAATGGTAAATGAACAGTATGAACGTGGTTGGATTAGCCTATCAAGAGAACACTTTTACAGTTTGTACAGTGACATTTTTTCCATTTTAATAACTGAACTGACTTGTGTGATAAACAGGATGAAATATTACGTTATGCTTGTGCTAATAACTAGTGCTAATAACCAGTTTCGTAACTAATGGGGTGCCCTAAATATGCACAGATTCAGCCTCAGGGGGACCTCTGCCCTACCAAACCACTGAACCCCCCTTTGGAGAAGGAGGTAAGCAGCAATACAACCCATAAATGCTTTAGGATTGAAGTTTTTAATGAGCGAGTGCCATATACAGTTTGCTAGATTAAATTGTTGCTAATAACGGACACCAGTCAAGTTTTTGACATGGTTACGTGTGTGGAATGTTCACACGTTCTAAACTATTGGTTTCAAATTGAGGGGCTGGAGAAAGTGCAGCACACATAAAAGAGGGATAGAGGTTACAACATATGAAGAAATACATACATAATTGATCAAATTGAAATGTCACTCCATGTCACTTTGAAATAAATTTATAATAAGCTGTTTCCTGTCTTTTATGGATAACATTTGTAAGGCTACTGAGTATGGAGTTCATTTAAATGCATCAAACTTGTCCCTGGTAGGTTAATACATAAAATGTAATAACAAAGTCACAAACTCAAGGTCCATGGGCTATCAAAAGTCAAATAATGACAATAGTGCAATTGTGACAAGGGTGGGCAAAGTTGGGGGGCCCAAAATTCTAATCTTTCATGGGGCCCAAAATTTTTGGCGGCGCCCCTGACCGCGCCCTATAAAAGGAGAGTGAGAAGGGGAGGTCAGCGCCGAGGGCTTGATAGTAGCCTGTGTGTGTGTGTGTGTGTGTGTGTGTGTGAGAGAGAGTTTGAGCTGTGTGCTGAAAAGCAACAATAAAGATAATAATTAAGACACAAACAACTGCCTGCTGTGGTTCTGTGCTCCACCCACATCAGGGTCTCTCTACAGTGGTGCCAAAACCTGGGAGAGTGCAGAAGGGAACAGCCCCATGGAGTCCTCTCTGTTCAAGGACCTGATCCATGCCCTCGTCACAGCCCAGCAGAACCAGCACCCAGTGCTAGTCGCCCTCCAAAAGGAGCAAGAACAACGGTTTGAAGCCTTGGTGCTTGCCCAACAGGAAGATCGCCAGGCGTTCCGGCACCTGCCCGCGTTGGTGGGGTCTACAAATGCCACTGGAGTGGACCCTCCCCACCTCACCCTAACAAAGATGGGTCCGCACGACGATCCGGAAGCCTTCCTCGTGCTCTTTGAGCAAGCAGCGGAGGTGTGGGGTTGGCCGGTCGACCAGCGCGCAGCGCGCCTCCTCCCCCTGCTGACGGGTGAGGTGCAGCTGGCTGCGCTGCAGCTCCCTGCCGACAGTCGGCTCGTGTATGTGGACCTCCGACGAGCCATCCTCCAGCATGTTGGCCACTCCCCAGAGCAACAACAGCAGCGCTTCCGCTCGCTGCACTTGGAGGAGGTCAGCCGACTGTTCATGGTCGGGCAACAACTCCAGGATGCCTGCTGGCAGTGGCTGAGGGCAGACAACCACGATGCCAAGGGAGTGATCGACCTGGTGACACTGGAGCAATTCGTCGGGTGACTTCTGGAAGGAACGGAGGAGTGGGTCCAGTGTCATAGCCCGGCGTCGCTGGACCAAGCTATTGAGCTGGCAGAGGACCACATGGCGGCAGTTCCGATGGCAGGAAGGTGTGTCTCCTCTTCTCCTCTCTCTTCTCTCTCTCTCCCTCTCCCTCTGCTTCCCGTCCTTGCCCCATTCCCCCACCGCGGAGGAGGGGGCCGGCTCCCCCCCAGCCAGCCCGGCACACCTGTGGTGTTCTCCTGTTTTCCCCTTCCTTGTCTATGTCTCCTCCCCCCAGGTGAGTGATGTCCATAACACCGGTGCAGAGGGAGAGCCTGGGCCAGTGTGCTGGCACTGTGGCGAGCTTGGACATCTCTAACATCAGTGCTCTGCGATGGAGGTGGGTGCGATGGTCCAGGTCCCCAAACGCACCAGAAACTGTACTCGATCGGGCCGGAATGTATCGTATACCGGTAAGTGTCCAAGGGGATACATACCAGGCTTTGGTGGATTCTGGCTGTAACCAGACCTCACTCCACCAAAGCCTGATGCAAGGTGAGGCATTGGAGAGAGCATGAGTGGTGAAGGTGTTGTGTGTGCATGGGATGTTCACAACTACCCTTTAGTGTCCATCCGCATTCTATTTCAAGGGGAAAAGCATAGTGTAAAGGTGGCGGTTAATCCTCGTCTCACCCACTCACTGATTTTGGGGACTGATTGGCTGGGTTTTAAGGAGTTAAAGATGCACATAGTAAGGAGTGGGTCCTGCAGTAATCCGTCTGGGGAAAGCCCCGGAGTAGCATTGGCGGGAGAAGCTGTCACAGAGCCGTCTACGTCAGCACCGCATCAGGGCGATATGCGGAGTGAGGAGCGCCCTGCTCCTCCTTCCTCTCTCGGGGATTCCCTTGGGGATTTCCTGTTAGAGCAGTCGTGAGATGGGACTTTGCGGCATGCATTTGACCAAGTGCGAGTAATCGATGGTCAAATTCTCCAGCCAAATGCGACGCCAGCCTTCCCCTAGTTTGCTATTCTTAAGGATAGGTTATACCGAGGGCGGCATGGTGGTGTAGCGGTTAGCACTGTCGCCTCACAGCAAGAAGGTCCGGGTTCGAGCCCCGTGGCCAGCAAGGGCCTTTCTGTGTGGAGTTTGCATGTTCTCCCCGTGCCCGGGTGGGTTTCCTCTGGGTGCTCCAGTTTCCCCCACAGTCCAAAGACATGCAGGTTAGGTTAACTGGTGACTCTAAATTGACCGTAGGTGTGAATGTGAGTGTGAATGGTTGTCTGTGTCTATGTGTCAGCCCTGTGATGACCTGGCAACTTGTCCAGGGTGTACAACACCTTTTGCCCGTAGTCAGCTGGGATAGGCTCCAGCTTGCCTGCGACCCTGTAAAACAGGATAAAGCAGCTAGAGATAATGAGATGAGAATGAGGTTATACCGAGTGACGCAGGACACTCAGACTGGTGAAAAGATAACACAGTTATCAATTCTAAAGAGCCACCGGGAACTCATATTCCAGGTGGCTCTCTTTAATCCCATGGCCGGACACTTAGGGCAGGATAAAACACTAGCCCAAATAATGGCCCAGTTCTATTGGCCAAGTATTCGCGGGGATGTCCATCAGTGGTGTGCAGTGTGCCATGAATGCCAATTAGTAAATCCCGTGGCCACTCCAAAAGTGCCTTTGTATCCTCTCCCCTTAATCGAGACCCCTTTTGAAAGAATTGGGATGGATCTCATTGGGCCATTAGATTGGTCAGCATGGGGATATCACTTTATTTTAGTTCTGGTGGACTATGCAACGCAATACCCAGAAGCAGTGCCTCTCTGCAATATCTCAGCATGCAGTATTGCAGAAGCGCTCTTCCGCTTTATCTCCTGGATTGGGATTCTGAAAGAAATCCTGACAGACCAAGGCACTACATTCATGTCATGCACACTACGCAAGCTGTATGGGTTACTGGGGATTAAGCCTATCCGCACCAGCGTCTATCACCCACAAACTGATGGCTTAGTGGAACGTTTTAATCGAACTCTCAAAAATATAATTCGGAAGTTCGTAAGTGAAAATGCACGTAATTGGGATAAGTGGCTTGAGCCCCTGTTATTTGCAGTATGAGAGGTCCCGCAAGCCTCCACAGGTTTTTCACCATTTGAATTATTATATGAGTGTAACCCGCATGGCATTTTGGACGTGCTATGTGAAAATTGGGAGGAGGAACCTTCACCTAGTAAGAACGAAATTCAATACGTTCTCGACCTGTGCGCCAAACTCCACACACTCACGCACTTAACCCAGGAGAATTTGCGGCAGGTGCAAGAATGTCAAGTCTGACTGTACGACAGGGGCACACGCCTTAGGGAGTTCACACCGGGAGACAAAGTACTCGTATTACTGCCCACGTCAAGCTCCAAATTGATCGCCAAGTGGCAAGGGCCCTTCGAGGTCACACGGCAAGTCGGGGACGTCGACTATGGGGTGAGGCGAATGGACAGGGGTGGAGCATTGCAAATTTACCACCTCAATCTATTAAAACGTTGGAATGAGGAGGTCCCCGTGGTGTTGGTGTCAGTAATCCCGGAGAAGGCAAAGCTGGGGCCGGAGGTTCAAAAAAGAAAATTGACATCACCCACCACTCCGGTCCCTTGTGGAGACCACCTCTCCCCAGCCCAACTCATGGAGGTAGCCCAGTTGCAGAAAGAATTTTCCGACATGTTTTCGCCCCTGCCTGGCTGTACCCACCTCATAAAACACTACATTGAGACACCCCCGGGGGTGGTAGTGCGCAGCCACCCTTACCGCCTGCCTGAAAACAAAAAAGGTGTTCCAGGATGAACTCGAGGCCATGCTCGAAATGGGCATAATCGAGGAGTCCTACAGTGACTGGAGCAGCCCAGTGGTCCTGGTCCCCAAGACTGATGGGTCGGTCCGGTTCTGTGTGGACTATAGGAAAGTCAACATGGTATCTAAATTTGACGTGTATCCAATGCCTCGCATTGACGAGCTGCTCAATTGATTAGGCACTGCTTGTTTTTATTCAACACTGGATTTAACAAAGGAATATTGGCAGATCCCCTTGACTCCTCTGTCCTGAGAGAAAACGGCCTTTTCCACACCGTTTGGCTTACACCAATTTGTCACACTTCCTTTTGGGTTGTTTGGGGCGCCCGCTATGTTCCAGCGGCTTATGGACAGGATCCTCCGCCCCCACACCACTTACGCAGCCGTGTATCTCGATGATATCATCATCTACAGCAATGACTGGCCGCGGCATCTCGAACACCTTAGGGCTATCCTAAAGTCGCTGAGGCGGGTGGGTCTCACAGCTAACCCAAAGAAGTGTGCAATTGGGTGGGTGGAAGTATGGTATCTGGGTTTCCACTTAGGCCATGGGCAGGTGCGTCCCTAAATTAATAAGACGGCAGTGATTGCAGCCTGCCCGAAGCCCAAGACCAAAAAGGGGGTGAGACAGTTCCTGGGGCTGGCTGGCTACTATCGTAGGTTCATACCTAATTATTTGGATGTCACCAGCCCGCCGACTGATCTCACTTAAAAGGGAGCACCAGATCCGGTCCAGTGGACGGAACAATGCCAACAGGCTTTCTCTAGGGTAAAGGCTGCACTGTGTGGGGGGCCACTGTTACACTCCCCTGACTTTTCTCTCCTCTTTATTTTATAGACAGATGCATCGGACAGAGGGCTGAGGGCCGTTCTGTCCCAGAAGGTGGAGGGGGAGGAGTGTCCTGTGCTGTACCTTAGCTGGAAGCTGTCAATGTGGGAAGGCAGGTACAGCATGATAGAGAAAGAGTGCCTAGCCATCAAGTGGGCAGTCCTCGCCCTTCGGTACTACCTACTGGGATGCCCTTTCACCCTCTGTTCGGACCACACACCCCTCCAGTGGCTCCACCGCATGAAGGATGCCAATGCGCGAATCACCTGTTGGTATCTTGCCCTCCAGCCATTTAAATTCAAGGTGGTCCACAGGCAGGGGGCGCAGATGGTGGTGGCGGACTTCCTGTCCCATCAAGGGGGGGAGTCCGCTGCAGGCGGGACAGCTCCCTGGCCTGAGTCAGGCGGTGGGGGTATGTGGCAGCGGGGGCATGGCCGAGCGGCAGTCTGTGAATGGAGGGCAGAGTCAGGGAAGGTGAGTGGTCGTATTGCTACACCTGTTGTCAATTAACGTGTGTTTGTGTGTCTCCTCCAGTGACTGCACCCTATAAAAGGAGAGTGAGAAGGGGAGGTCGGCACCGAAGGCTTGATAGTAGCCTGTGTGTGTGTGTGTGAGAGAGAGTTTGAGCTGCGTGCTGAAAAGCAACAATAAAGATAATAATTAAGACGCAAACAACCGCCTACCATGCTTCTGTGCTCCACCCACATCAGGATCTCTCTACAGTTACGTTTTTGGTTGCATTTGAAACAGGAATTTAACATCCAATCCCAGTAATGATGTTAACAAATAAATCAGACAAGGCACAGGCAATTTAGTGAAATCCCCATAGTTGTGGTCTTGACCGGTCTTGAAATAAAATCCCGAGTCCTCTATGTCTGAGACCAAGACAAGACTGAGTAACAATGCGGTCGATTCCGAGATGAGACTGAGACCTTCAAAAACTGGTCTTAAGACCAGTCTCAAGTACTACAACGCTACCTAAAAAACAATGCTTCTTGTTTTAAATTCTGACCATTCTCTTTCCAATGGTTTCACTTTTCTAACTTTGATTTTTTAGATATGTACTCTTTTCTTCAAAAGGGCAAGATGGTTAGATGGTGCTCACCAGGTTAAACCATTTCAGAGTTTCCAGAAACATGGCAAAGTGTTTCTATTGTGTTCTTATGGCTCTGCTCCTGCACTGTGCATTTCTCTAGTACCTCCACTATTTCACACCTCATGTCTCCTATCAACCTGACTTCTCCTAACTGCTTTTTCTGCTTCCATCTCTGCCTCTTTTTAAGCAAATGTGTGTACCTTCTGCCAAGATGGGCAATCTCACTGTATTAAGAGGGCCAACAGAATCTACAGCAGAAATGTGTTCAATATGAAATGCATTGTAATTTTTTTTGTATGTCAGTAGAAAAAAAATAATTCCAGTGGTTGAATTCTGTGACAATGTACTCCTGTGCAAACATTTTATTTGATCCTCATATTGCTTTTCTAATATTCTTTCATACTGCTCCCACAGCCAAACAGTAAGTTGGTGTCAGGTGGCAGAGATGGATACGGTTGCGAAAGTGCTTTTATTATAAAAACAGGAAGCAAAAAAGCTGCAGTCAAAACAAGTAAGGTTGACCAAAACAGGTCAAAAACCAGAATAAACAAAAACCAGAATAAAAAAGCAGTTCAGACAGAGTTACAACAAAACAAAATAAATACACACAGGAACCAAAGGCTTAGTACGTCAGTCAGGGCCGTAGCCAGCATTTTAAAATTACTGAGGTCCGTGATGTGCACACTGAAAAATTTTCAACATATTAAATTTTAAACGAGAGGGGTGAATTACACATCACACAAGCACACGCTCTAGAATGAGCGCTCACAGTGTCTAGAACTGCATTCTTTTGGGGGTCGCACACTCTCATAGCCTGCCCTATCTTGTTTTTTTTTCTGTTCTTGCTCTCCCACGCACGCAAGATACAGACACAGAGGACCCAATCCCACCAAGATCCTCTTACCCTCTCTAATATCACAAGGCAAAGTTATCCAAGGCAAACATAAGTTGAAACTTTCCACTCTATTGCTTTGGCTTATCAAATGATTTATTTTTAAAATCACAAACAAGGTAGGCTACAACTGCACTGCTTCGAAAATGTAAATTTAACAGCTTCATGAAAGTGCGCTGATGGTTACCATGAAAAAACGTGTCTCCTGCACTGCGTTCCTCCCCCGAGTCGCGCACTCATTCATTTTTGTGTTCTTGGTCTCAGAGCCACATGCACGAAACAGACACAGAAGACAGAATCAACGTTTAACATAATTAACAATGCACTTTTTTACAGAGAGGTTTTAATGTTATTCTTTATTTTTTTATCCAGTTGAATATTTAGCATACAAATGTGTTTTCAGCTCTTAAAAATGACCGAGGTCTGGACCTCAGTGGCCTTATAGCTGGCTACGGCCATGACGTCAGTGTGTGATTTTCAAAAATATCAGTGTATATATATGGATGGAACCTAAGATTCATCAGATGCTGTTCAAAAGCAGACTATGTTTCCATGGGTTGTGCAAAAATGGGCTGTATGTAGCTCCTCTGTTTTCTACTTGAAGGAGAGAGGAGGGAACTTTATTGTAATAACATGACAGCTTTTCCTAAAGTCAAGTCATGTCAATTTCTTTGTATAGTGCTTTTAACAATAGACATTGTTGCAAAGCAGCTTTACAGAAAAATAAAGATTTTAAACATATGAACAAATAAATTTATGCCTAATGAGGAAGCCTGTGGCAATGGTGGCAAGGAAAAACTCACTGAGACAACATAAGGAAGAAACCTTGAGAGGAACCAGACTCAAAAGGGAACCCACCCTCATTTGGATGATAACAGATAGTGCGATTATAAATAACTTGCTTCTGTAAGTGTCCCCGATATGGTCAAAAAGTGCAATTGTGTAACTGAGAAATTTATTTTAGTTTTAACATGAAGTCTATTTTGTTGAAGGTATCAACTGTTCACTGCTGATGACTTGAGTGCTAGACTGTTCATGACAATTGCAGTCCTAAAGTTATCATAGGGCGGCATGGTGGTGTAGTGGTTAGCACTGTCACCTCACAGCAAGAAGGTCCTGGGTTTGAGCCCAGTGGCCAACAGGGGCCTTTCTGTGTGGAGTCTGCATGTTCTCCCTGTGTCTGTGTGGGTTTCCTCCGGGTGCTCCAGTTTCACCCACAGTCCAAAGACATGCAGGTTAGGCAAATTGGAGGCTCTAAACTGACCGTGAGTGTGAATGGTTGTTTGTCTCTATGTGTCAGCCCTGCAATGACCTGGCAACTTGTCCAGGGCGTACCCCGCTTCTCACCCATAGTCAGCTGGGATAGGCTCCAGCTTGCCTGCGACTCTGCATAGGATAAGTGATTATGGATAATGGATGGATGGATGGAAGTCATCATGGTAATTGTAGTCTTAAGCCATCATAGCAAAACTAAGTGTCTAGAGTAATCTTCTAAGCACATCTTTAGACTGTCCATATGGGGCCATCCTCCACAGTGATGAGAACCTCAGCCAGAAGTAGGGCATCAGGATGGATCAGGGGCTGTACATATGGGGCTATCCTCGCAGGAGTGAAGTTATGAGAACTTCAGCCAGAAGTAGGACATTAGGATGGATCAGAATGGGCCCTTACATAACTCACAAATGATAAAGTCAAGTCAAGTCAACTTTATTGTCAAATATGCTATACATGCTCAACATACAGCACAGATGAAATTTCAGTCCTCTCTGACCCACGGTGCAAACAGGCAGTGCAATAAATAAAAATAGAATAATTGAAAAAACAAACAATATAAACAGAATAAACACTCTAGATAAGAACTAGACATAGACTAAACACTCAAAGAAATGATATAAACAGTATAAACACTCTACATAAGAACTAGACATAGACTAAACACTCATAAACAAATGATATAAACAGTATAAACACTCTAGATAAGAACTAGACATAGACTAAAACACACACACACACACACACACACACACACACACACACACACACGTAAATTGGTGCAAATAAACAGTCAAGGGCATTTGAGGTATAGCAGGTAAACATGAAATAAGCAGTATAAACAATAAACTAATGGCTGTTAAGGTGAGGTAGTGCGGAATAGTGCAAATGAGCGAGGTAAAGTGAAATGTGCAGTCCCTGAGTTTAGTGTGTTAATGAACGTTGAGAGAGTGTGTATGTGTGTTGGGGGGAGGACTGCGAGGGTGACATGTCAGATGCTGAAGGGGGGGCAGGGGTGTGTGCAAGCAGAATCTGTGGCAGGAGCCGGGGGGGGGGGGGGGGGGGGGAGGAGTGGCAGAACAGGGAGGGAGTTGAGCCTCCTGACCGCCTGGTGAAAAAAACTGCTCTTGAGCCTGCTGGTTTTGGTCCGGAGACTCCACAGTCTCCTCCCCGACGGCAGCAGACTGAAGAGGCTGTGAGATGGGTGGGTGGGGTCACCTGCAATCCTGATAGCTTTGCAGATGAGGTGGGAGTTATAAATATCCATTAGAGAAGGGAGAGAGACACCAATGATCCTCTCAGCTGCTCTCACGATGCGCTGTAGAGTCTTGCAACAGGACACGGTGCAGGCGCCGTACCACACGGTGATGCAGCTGGTCAGGATGTTCTCAATGGTGCCTCTGTAGAATGTGTGCATGATGGGGGCAGGGACTCTTGCTCTCCTCAGTTTGCGGAGGAAATACAGACACTGTTGGGCTTTTTTGGCCAGTGATGCAGTGTTGTTGCTTCAGGACAGGTCTTCAGAGATGTGCACACCCAGAAACTTGGTGCTGCTCAACCTCTCCACTGCAGCACCGTCGATAGATAGTGGAGCATGCTGGGTGTGCGCTCTCCTGAAGTCCACAACAATCTCCTTCATCTTCTCCACGTTCAGGCGGCGATTGAAAACTAATGTACAAATGTAATAATAACATATGGCGAGGTATTTAGCTAGTTAAGTATATCAATACAGGACAACTTCATATAGCTATAATTCTCACAATCTTCTATCAAAGTTTCTAACATAACATATCATGTTTGTGACCTTGTGATTAAAAGACATAATTTGAGGCTGGTTTGTGTTTTTAATTTCTCTTGATACAGTATGTTTAACCAGGAGATGATCACATGTAGTAAGAAGGAGAGTTCTAAAGCAGCTTTGCCCTCCACTTCATTTTGCACAGTTTTGTCAGTATTCCCATTCAGTTTTCAGTAATCTGCATAGTAAAAACTGTTCTACAGTCAGCCAGATCGCCTCTTGGCTGTTGTGTTTAGAGCAGCATGTAGGGGTTCTTGTGCTATAGTTACACCATCTAAGTTCATCGCACAAGTCACACCACAGTGAGGCACATTATGTTCATGCAAAAGTCAGTAGATAGTAGTGTTGTAGTCAAGACCACCTAAGCTGAGACTAAGTCATTACTGTGGCAGTGGGGGCGTGGCCAAGCAGCAGTCTGTGAATGGAGGGCGGGGTCGGGGAAGGTAAGTGGCTAGTTCATTACACCTGATGTTAATTTGTGTGTGTGTGTGTGTGTGTTGCAGGGATGGAGTACAACCCCAATTCCAAAAAAGTTGGGACAAAGTACAAATTGTAAATAAAAATGGAATGCAATGATGTGGAAGTTTCAAAATTCCATATTTTATTCAGAATAGAACATAGATGACATATCAAATGTTTAAACTGAGAAAACGTATCATTTAAAGAGAAAAATTAGGTGATTTTAAATTTCATGACAACACCACATCTCAAAAAAGTTGGGACAAGGCCATGTTTACCACTGTGAGACATCCCCTTTTCTCTTTACAACAGTCTGTAAACGTCTGGGGACTGAGGAGACAAGTTGCTCAAGTTTAGAGATAGGAATGTTAACCCATTCTTGGCTAATGTAGGATTCTAGTTGCTCAACTGTCTTAGGTCTTTTTTGTCGTATCTTCCATTTTATGATGCGCCAAATGTTTTCTATGGGTGAAAGATCTGGACTGCAGGCTGGCCAGTTCAGTACCCAGACCCTTCTTCTACGCAGCCATGATGCTGTGATTGATGCAGTATGTGGTTTGGCATTGTCATGTTGGAAAATGCAAGGTCTTCCCTGAAAGAGATGTCGTCTGGATGGGAGCATATGTTGCTCTAGAACCTGGATATACCTTTCAGCATTGATGGTGTCTTTCCAGATGTGTTAGCTGCCCATGCCACACGCACTAATGCAACCCCATACCATCAGAGATGCAGGCTTCTGAACTGAGCGCTGATAACAACTTGGGTCGTCCTTCTCTTTAGTCCGAATGAGACGGCATCCCTGATTACTATAAAGAACTTCAAATTTTGATTCGTCTGACCACAGAACAGTTTTCCACTTTGCCACAGTCCATTTTAAATGAGCCTTGGCCCAAAGAAGATGTCTGCGCTTCTGGATCATGTTTAGATACGGCTTCTTCTTTGAACTATAGAGTTTTAGCTGGCAATGGCAGATGGCACGGTGAATTGTGTTCACAGATAATGTTCTCTGGAAATATTCCTGAGCCCATTTTGTGATTTCCAATACAGAAGCATGCCTGTATGTGATGCAGTGCCGTCTAAGGGCCCGAAGATCACGGGCCCCCAGTATGGTTTTCCAGCCTTGACCCTTACGCACAGAGATTCTTCCAGATTCTCTGAATCTTTTAATGATATTATGCACTGTAGATGATGATATGTTCAAACTCTTTGCAATTTTACACTGTCGAACTCCTTTCTGATATTGCTCCACTATTTGTCGGCGCAGAATTAGGGGGATTGGTGATCCTCTTCCCATCTTTACTTCTGAGAGCTGCTGCCACTCCAAGATGCTCTTTTTATACCCAGTCATGTTAATGACCTATTGCCAATTGACCTAATGAGTTGCAATTTGGTCCTCCAGCTGTTCCTTTAACTTTTCCAGCCTCTTATTGCCCCAGTCCCAACTTTTTTGAGATGTGTCACTGTCATGAAATTTCAAATGAGCCAATATTTGGCATGAAATTTCAAAATGTCTCACTTTCGACATTTGATATGTTGTCTATGTTCTATTGTGAATACAATATCAGTTTTTGAGATTTGTAAATTATTGCATTCCATTTTTATTTACAATTTGTACTTTGTCTCAACTTTTTTGGAATCGGGGTTGTATAAAGGGAGGGGGAGAGGAGAGAAGAGGCTCGCTCCCCAACCAGACAACTGATGAGTGTGTGTGTGGCTGTGTGACTGGGAGTTTGTTAAAAAGCTGAAAAGCTGCAAATAAAGAGTTTTGTGAAACTCAGTTCTGGCCTGCCATACTTCTGTGCTCCACCCACCTGCTCAACATACTACAGTGGTGCTGAAACCCAGGAGCGCACAGAAGGGAACCGCCCCATGGAGTCCTCCCATTCAAGGAGCTCATCCTTGCCCTCGCTACTGCCCAGCAGAACCAGCATCAAGAGCTGATCACACTCCGGAAGGAGCAGCAGCAGCACTTCGAAGCCTTGATGCTGGCCCAGCGGGAAGATCGCCAGGTGTTCCGGCATCGGCTCACGTCAGCAGGGCCGCTGGCCGCCGCTGCCGCCACCCTCACGAAGATGGGACCGCAGGACGATCCGGAAGCATTCCTCGCTCTCTTTGAGCAAACAGCCGAGGCGTGGGGGTGGCTGCTGGAGCAGCGCGCGGCACGCCTCCTCCCGCTCCTAACTGGCGAGGCGCAGCTCGCAGCGCAGCAGCTCCCTGCTGACAGCCGGCTGGTCTTTGCCGACCTGAGGAAAGCCATCCTGCAGCGGCTCGGCCGCTCCCCGGAGCAACACCGTCAGCGCTTCCGGACGCTGACACAAGAGGAGGTCGGCCGGCCGTTTGCATCCGGCAAGCAACTCCGGGACGCCTGCCGGCGGTGGCTGAGGGCGGAAGATCGCGACGCCGAGGAGATCACTGCCTGGCGTCGCTGGAACGAGCCATCGAGCTGGCGGAGGACCATCTGGAGGTGGCGCTGATGGCAGACAGACGAGGCGCCTCCCCTCACTTCTCTTCCCCCCTCTCTCTCCCTCTCTCTCTCCTGTCTCTTGTCCCCCTCCCCACCCTGTTCCCCTGCCACGAAGGCGGTGGCTGGCTCCTCCCCAGCCAGCCCGTCGGACCTGTGGTGTCCTCCTATCTCCCTCTTCTGTGTCTGTGTTGTCTCCCCCTCAGGTGAGTGACACCCATAACACCAGTGCAGAGGGAAAGCCTGGGCCGGTGTGCTGGCGCGGCGGGGAATTGGAGCGTCTCCCAAATCAGAGCCCCGCAAGGGAGGTGGGGGCTGTCATCCGGATCCCCGACGCGCCAGAAAGTGCCCCTGATCGGGCCGGAGCGTATCGCGTACCGGTGAGTATTCAAGGGGATACATATCACGCTTTGGTGGATTCCGGTTGCAATCAGACCTCAATTCACCAATGCCTGGTGCAAGGTGAGGCATTGGGGGGAGCACAAGCGGTGAAGGTGTTGTGTGTGCACGGGGATGTTCACCATTACCCTCTAGTGTCTGTCCATATTCTATTCCGGGGCCAAATGCATAAAATGAAGGCGGCGGTTAATCCTCGTCTTACCCACTAGTTGATCTTGGGTACTGATTGGCTGGGATTTAAAGAATTAATGGAATATTTAACACACAGTGGGTCCTGCCCTAGTAGGTCATGGGGAAGATCCTGGTGTGGCATTGGCTGGAGAAGCTGTCACAGAGCCATCTGCGTCAACACCGCATCGGCGTGAGGAGCACTCCGCTCCTCCTCCCTCTCTCAGGGATTCCCTTGGGGATTTCCCATTAGAGCAGTTGCGAGATGAGACTCTGAGGCATGCGTTTGACCAAGTGAGAGTAATCAATGGTCAAACTCTTCAGCCAAGCGCGGCGCCAACCTTCCCCTATTTTGCTATTATGAAAGATAGATTGTACTGAGTGACGCAGGACACTCAAACCAAGGAACGAGTAACCCAGTTGTTAATCCCAAAGAGCCGTAGGGAACTCGTATTCCATGTGGCTCACTTTAATCCCATGGCTGGACACTTGGGGCAAGACAAAACACTAGCCCGAATAATGGCCCGGTTCTATTGGCCTGGGATTCGCGGGGATGTCCATCAGTGGTGTGCGGCATGCCGTGAATGCCAATTAATAAATCCCGCGGCCACTCCAAAAGAGCCGTTGCGCCCTCTTCCTCTAATCGAGACCCCGTTTGAGCGAATTGGGATGGATCTTGTCGGGCCATTAGATCAGTCAGCACGGGGATATTGCTTTATTTTAGTTCTGGTGGACAATGCAATGCGATATCCGGAAGCAGTGCCTCTCTGCAATATCTCAGCATGCAGTATTGCGGAAGCGCTCTTCCGCGTTATCTCCTGGGTCGGGATTCCGAAAGAAATCCTGACAGACCAACGCACCTCGTTCATGTCACGCACACTGCGCAAGCTGTATGGGTTACTGGGGATTAAGTCCATCCGCACCAGTGTATATCACCCACAAACGGATGGATTAGTAGAGCGATTCAACCAGACACTCAAAAACATAATCCGGAAATTCGTTAGTGAAGATGTGCATAATTGGGATAAGTGGCTCAAACCCCTGTTGTTCGCAGTACGAGAGGTCCCACAAGCCTCCACAGGGTTTTCTCCCTTCGAATTATTATATGGGCGTAAGCCGCGTGGCATTCTGGATGTGCTGCGGGAAAATTGGGAGGAAGGACCTTCACAGAGTAAAAATGAAATCC
Source organism: Neoarius graeffei (assembly GCF_027579695.1). Classification (NCBI taxonomy): domain Eukaryota; kingdom Metazoa; phylum Chordata; class Actinopteri; order Siluriformes; family Ariidae; genus Neoarius; species Neoarius graeffei. The sequence goes on from NC_083595.1 coordinate 14,239,100, forward strand.
AGTACGTTCTTGATCTGCGCGCAAAACTCCACACCCTCATGCAATTAACACAGGAGAATTTACAGCAGACACAAGAACGTCAAAGTCGGCTGTACGACAGGGGCACGCACCTTAGAGAATTCACGCCAGGAGAAAAAGTACTCGTATTATTGCCCATGTCGAGTTCTAAATTAGTCGCCAAGTGGCAAGGGCCCTTCGAGGTCACACGGCGAGTTGGGGATGTCGACTATGAGGTAAAGTGAACGGATAGGGGCAGGGCACTGCAAGTATACCACCTCAACCTTTTAAAATGCTGGAATGAGGGGGTCCCCGTGGCGTTGGCGTCGGTCGTCCCAGAGAAGGCAGAGCTGGGGCCGGAGGTAAAAAAGATAACATCGCTGACCACTCCGGTCCCTTGTGGAGACCACCTCTCGCCGACCCAACTCACAGAGGTAGCCAGGTTGCAGAAGGAATTTTCCGATGTGTTCTTGCCCCTTCTGGGTCGTACCCACCTCATAGAACACCACATTGAAACTCCCCCGGGGGTGGCAGTGTGTAGCCACCCGGGCAAGCGGTAAGCTTGCCTGAACACAAGAAAAAGGTGGTTCGGGATGAACTCAAGGCCATGCTCGAAATGGGCATAATCGAGGAGTCCCACAGTGACTGGAGCAGCCCAGTGGTCCTGGTTCCCAAGTCGGTCCGGTTCTGTGTGGACTATAGAAAGGTCAACGCGGTGTCTAAATTTGATGCGTACCCAATGCCTCGCATTGATGAGTTGCTTGATCGGTTAGGCACTGCTCGCTTTTATTCGACACTGGATCTAACCAAGGGATATTGGCAGATCCCCTCTCTATCCCGAGAGAAAACTGCCTTTTCCACACCATTTGGTTTACACCAATTCGTCACGCTCCCCTTTGGGTTGTTTGGGGTGCCCGCTACATTCCAGCAGCTTATGGACAGGGTCCTCCGCCCTCATGCTGCCTACGCAGCCGCCTATCTAGACGACATAATAATCTATAGTCATGATTGGCCGCGGCACTTGGAACACCTGAGGGCTGTTCTAAAGTCGCTGAGGCGAGCGGGCCTCACAGCTAACCTGAAGAAGTGTGCGATTGGGCGGGTGGAAGTACGGTATCTGGAGTTCCACTTGGGAGGTGCGCCCCCAAATTAACAAGACTGCAGCGATTGCGGCCTGCCCGAGGCCCAAGACCAAAAAGGAGGTGAGGCAGTTCTTGGGGCTGACTGGCTATTATCGTAGGTTTATGCCTAACTTTTCGGACGTCACCAGCCCGCTAACCGACCTCACTAAAAAGGGAGCTCCAGATCCGGTCCAGTGGACAGAGCAGTGCCAACAGGCCTTCTTGGAGGTAAAAGCTGCACTGTGTGGGGGGCCACTTTTACACTCCCCTGACTTCTCTCTCCCCTTTATTTTGCAGACTGATGCATCGGACAGGGGGCTGGGGGCCGTTTTGTCCCAGAAGGTGGAGGGTGAGGAACGCCCGGTGCTGTACATCAGCCGGAAGCTGTCGATGCGTGAGGGCAAGTACAGCACAATTGAAAAGGAGTGTCTCACCATCAAGTGGGCGGTCCTCACCCTCCGATACTACCTGCTGGGGTGCCCTTTCACTTTCTGTTCAGACCACACGCCCCTCCAGTGGCTCCACCGCATGAAGGATGCCAATGCGCGGATCACCCATTGGTATCTCGCACTCCAGCCATTTAAGTTCGAGGTGATCCACAGGCCGGGGGCGCAGATGGTCGTGGCGGACTTCCTGTCCCGTCGGGGGGGGGAGTCAGCTTCAGGCCGGATGGCTCCCCGGCCTGTGGGGGAGTGGGGTTATGTGGCAGCGGGGGCGTGGCCAAGCAGCAGTCTGTGAATGGAGGGCAGGGTCGGGGAAGGTAAGTGGCTAGTTCATTACACCTGATGTTAATTTGTGTGTGTGTGTGTGTGTGTGTGTGTGTGTGTGTGTGTGTGTGTGTGTTTGTTGCAGGGATGGAGTATAAAGGGAGGGGGAGAGGAGAGAAGAGGCTCGCTCCCCAACCAGACGACTGATGAGTGTGTGCGTGTCTGTGTGACTGGGAGTTTGTTAAAAAGCTGAAAAGCTGCAAATAAAGAGTTTTGTGAAACTCAGTTCTGGCCTGCTGTACTTCTGTGCTCCACCCACCCGCTCAACATACTACAATTACCAAGACCAAAGTGTATTGAGACCAAGACTTTGAGGCGTTGAGATCAAGTCAAGATCAAGGCCAAGGTAGGGTGAGACCGAGACAAGACCAGGACCAGACAAGTGTGTGTGTGTGTGTGTGTGTGTGTGTGTGTGTGTGTGTGAAGGGGGGTAGGGGAGTAACACTTAACAAATAAATCAGACAATGCACAGGTAATTTAGTGAAATCCCCACAGTTGTGTTTTGAAATAAAATCTCGAGTTGTCTATATCTGAGACCAAGACAAAACCGAGTTAAAATTCAGTCAATTCCGAGATGAAACCGAGACCTTCAAAAAGTGGTCTTGAGACCAGCCTTGAGTACTATAACACTTGCACTTGTCTGATGGATAACTTGCTCAGACATGAAAAAAGGCTCAGTTGAATGTAAAAACTTTTGATGCAGCTTATATAATAGAAAAGTAAATTTCTATTAACTATGACCTAGATCTATATGGTTTTCAGTGCCTACTTCTAAAAGGTGGAAAAATGAACTTGAGTGGTTAAGTGGAGTAATTTGCCTGTTGGATAGTGCAGTTATCCACACTTCCACAGACCAAAGTAAGCAATTAGTCACACTGTGGCATCATGGCCCTTGTGCAAGTGTACTGGCTGCACTGTGATGGTTCTGCCATCTATATTCATCAAAAAGTAGAAGCAATAGGAGATTTGAAACAGATGGTTTATTCTCCACAGGGCCCTGATGTAACTAGCATTAAAGCTGCCTGGGAGCTGCAGTCACAGAAGCATTTGAAAATGAATGTCTGGAAAAGAACTGTGGCAAGTTCACCAAGATTCTTGGCACAACCTGCCAATCTGATTTGCTTTGAAAACTGCATGGCAGGGTATTGAGTCATTCTTGAGAAACGTATATTATTTTTCATTTCCTCTCAGCCACCAGGACTTTTCAGGTCAAAATCCGCTCTTAAAATATGTGTTTTTAAAATCTTCTGAAATCATCGACACCAAGTCACTTCCTGCCTCGTGTTGTAGGACTTGGCTGACAATCACCATTCCACTAGCCTGTATGCAAAGCTTTTCCTTTTTGCACAATCCAGGGATGGACAAATGATCAATTCATTAGCTATTTCACCAGTCGAGTTCAAGCTCCAGAGTGTTACCCAGTCCTCTGTTTTGGTTTCCTGGAAAACTAATTGACTAGGCTAAAAGGTGGTAGCTAGCATAATGTAAGAATACACAGAGAGCTTATTAGCTCTTTAAGTGCATTCATGCACACTAAGGCAAATGTACAGTACATGAATGTTAATGCTATGATTCTTATCCAGCTAAAATGATGTTACTTAATACATGAACAGAAATAAGAATAAAAACAACCCCATTCTGCTTAATGAAATGTGAATCTTACAATGTGTTTTGAGAAATGTGTTTAAAACGTGCATATTTTTGTTTTCTCCCCTCATACAACAGATCTTATTGCGTCAGCAGCTCATTATTTGACTACTGTCAATTCTGGAGTTTTTCACTTGGGCTGTGATGAAATATTTCTGACATGTCTGCGGGTAAGCTGATGCATGCCATATGAGGAGAAAAACTATTTTGCAACCCATTGTCCATGGGCCTTGATATATTAACAAGGTTTCATCAATAAAGATGATGATTCATGATCATATATGAGCAAACTGAGTTGTAGTGTCTCTCTGGATGAGAAACAATGGCATTTTTTGGGTCACTGCTCTTTTTAATTGTCAACTCTGTAGAACACACACTTTTTATTTTCACACACACATACTGAAATGGGGCACGGTGGTGTAGTGGTTAGCACTGTCGCCTCACAGCAAGAAGGTCCGGGTTCGAGCCCCGTGGCCGGTGAGGGCCTTTCTGTGTGGAGTTTGCATGTTGTCTGTGTGGGTTTCCTCCGGGTGTTCCGTTTTCCCCCACAGTCCAAAGACATGCAGGTTAGGTTAATTGGTGACTCTAAATTGACCGTAGGTGTGAGTGTGAATGGTTGTCTGTGTCTATGTGTCAGCCCTGTGATGACCTGGCGACTTGTCCAGGGTGTACAACACCTTTCGCCCGTAGTTAGCTGGGATAGGCTCCAGCTTGCCTGTGACCCTGTAGAACAGGATAAAGCAGTTAGAGATAATGAGATGAAATGGAATGGATCTGCTCAAAAGTAGGTCTTTGTAGATAGTGATAATTTTGCAGTTAACATTTAAGAAATGATGTCATTTGGTCTTGTAAAAAAAAAAAGACCAACAAGTCTACTTCTTAAAGGTACAGTGGTGTTTGAAAGTTTGTGAACCCTTTAGAATTTTCTGTATTCTTGCATAAATATGACCTAAATCATCATCAGATTTTCACACAAGTCCTAAAAGTAGATAAAGAGAACCCAGTTAAACAAATAAGACAAAAATATTATACTTGGTCATTTATTTATTGAGGAAAATGATCCAATGTTTCATATCTGTGAGTGGCAAAAGTATGTGAACCTTTGCTTTCAGTATCTGGTGTGACCCACTTGTGCAGCAATAACTGCAACTAAACGTTTCCGGTAACTGTTGATCAGTTCTGCACACCGGCTTGGAGGAATTTTAGCCCATTCCTTCATACAGAACAGCTTCAACTCTGGGATGTTGGTGGGTTTCCTCACATGAACTGTTCGCTTCAGGTCCTTCCACAACATTTCGATTGGATTAAGGTCAGGATTTTGACTTGGCCATTTCAAAACATTAACTTTATTCTTCTTTAACCATTCTTTGGTAGAACGACTTGTGTGCTTAGGGTTGTTGTCTTGCTGCATGACCCACCTTCTCTTTAAATTCAGTTCATGGACAGATATCCTGACATTTTCCTTTAGAATTCGCTGGTATAATTCAGAATTCATTATTCCATCAATGATGGCAAGCTGTCCTGGCCCAGATGCAGCAAAACAAGCCCAAACCATGATACTACCACCATCATGGTTCTTATGCTGAAATGCAGTGTTTTCCTTTCTCCAAACATAACGCTTCTCATTTAAACCAAAAAGTTCTATTTTGGTCTCATCCATCCACAAAACATTTTTCCAATAGCCTTCTGGCTTGTCCACTTGATCTTTAGCAAACTGCAGATGAGCAGCAATGTTCCTTTTGGAATGCAGTGGCTTTCTCCTTGCAACCCTTCCATGCACACCATTGTTGTTCAGTGTTCTCCTGATGGTGGACTCATGAACATTAACATTAGCCAATGTGAGAAAGGCCTTCAGTTGCTTAAAAGTTACTCTGGGGTCCTTTGTGACCTCGCCAACTATTACATGCCTTGCTCTTGGAGTGATTTTTGTTGGTCGACCACTCCTGGGGAGGGTAACAATGGTCTTGAATTTCCTCCATTTGTACACAATCTGTCTGACTGTGGATTGGTGGAGTCCAAACTCTTCAGAGATGGTTTTGTAACCTTTTCCAGTCTGATGAGCATCAACAACACTTTTTCTGAGGTCTTCAGAAATCTCCTTTGTTCATGCCATGATGCACTTCCACAGACATGTGTTGTGAAGATCAGACTTTGATAGATCCCTGTTCTTTAAATAAAACAGGGTGCCCACTCACACCTGATTGTCATCCCATTGATTGAAAACACCTGACTCTAATTTCACCTTCAAATTAACTGCTAATCCGAGAGGTTCACATACTTTTGCCACTCAGATATGTAATATTGGATCATTTTCCTCAATAAATAAATGATCAAGTATAATATTTTTGTCTAATTTGTTTAACTGGGTTCTCTTTATCTACTTTTAGGACTTGTATGAAAATCTGATGATGTTTTAGGTCATATTTATGCAGAAATATAGAAAATTCTAAAGGGTTCACAAACTTTCAAGCACCACTGTAAACTATCCCCTAAAACCTCTCCCACTTGTGTCTGTGAAGGTTCTCAGTCATCCAGGTCATCGTAAACTGTAGGTGCTAAAGAAGTCAACTGGTCTTGCTTAAAATCCTTGAAGATGTTTCACCTCTCATCTGAAAGGCTTCTTCAGTTCTTTCTGATTAGTGGGGAGTTTCAGGTATTTATCCTCTAGTGGACCAAAAGCAACCCTAAGGAGAGTCATTGAGGTCACATGGGTCGTTGACCCTCTCAGTCATCCTGTAGGTTGTTAGGGTCACTGTAGGCCGGGTGTGAATGGTGTTAGCAGCCTAGAGGGGTCATCCTAACTTGACCTCAATGACTCTCCTTTGGGTTGCTTTTGGTCCACTAGAGGATAAATACCTGTAACCCCCACTAGTCAGACAGAACTGAAGAAGCTTTTCAGATAAGGGATGAAACATCTTCAAGGATTTCAAGCAAGTCCGGTTGCCTTCTTTAGCACCTACGGCTCTCCCACTTGTCCATTGTGCTGACATCACAGGAGCACACTGGTATTGCTAGAGCAATAAACAATAGTAGTTAATAGGAAAAAATTAAAAGGTTTCAAACTGGTGTCAGCTGCTCAAAACATGGTGGTATTAGCATGAATGTTGAAGCTTTGGAAGCTGATCTGTTTGAGCAGAGTGTACAGATGAAAGAGGTGAGAGAGCCGGACAGACTCAAGGACTAAAGCACTGCTGCACTGCTGTCTTTAGGAGGTGATGATGCAAGGGTTATTTAGCTCTGCACCACTACCAACGACTAATCAAACACAATTGTGGCAAATAGGACTCAGTGAAAATTGACCAACCTGTCAATGAATGAAATTTAAACTAAAAAAAACCCCCGTCAGTTCAGAATTTCCTTAAAATATATCTTGGATGCCACTGATGATCATATATTACTTTTACAGTATAGGAAGCATCTTGACATCCAGAGTTATCGCCTAATTTGGCAATTGCTCACTGATTGTCAGGCCTTGGAGTCTTTGATTAAATCTGGTATGGCGATGAGACATGCCAAAAACATTGGCAAGAGTAGAAGTCTGAAGAGGGCACAAGGGATTATAAAGGACAGCACTCACCCAGCATGCACTGCTGTGCAAACAGACTAGCAAACAGCTTCTTCCCCCAAGCTGTGAGACTGCTGACCTCTGCTCTTCTCCGCACAAGAGCTCATATAATATAACAAATCAAATAACAGTTACTGGGTGATTCCATGACTGCGGCTTCATATAAGACCTTTTTAAAAATTAATCTTTTTATCATTTTCAACACTAAATCTATCCATCCATCTATTATCTGTTCTACTTATCTGTCAGGGAAGCTGAAGACAATTGCAGGTGAGAGGTGGGGTACATCCTGCACAAGTCACCAATTTATTGCAGGGCTAACACAGCAATGAACAACCATTCACACTCACACCTATGAGCAATTTAGAGTAACCTGTTTCACAGGTCTCTGGACTGTGGGAGGAAACCAGAGCACCTGGAGGAGACCCACACATGCAAGAGAACATGCAAAATTCACAAAGAAAGGGCCCAGCCATCCATGGGAACCTTCTTGCTGTGAGAACAGTTCTAACCTCTGTCTCTTTGGTATTATTTAGAAATGACCTCCTATGGCAATAAAATGCCTTTTTATACAGTACCTTGATTTACTTACCACAATTTTTGTGAATAATTAATGCCCAGGTCAGACGGCAGAAGCTGTGACCTACGATCGGTCAGGTGGTGACTGATCACAGGTGGATGCAGGCCTTTTGTGTCAAATCCTTCATTGTAGTCAGACATATTGCAAGACACAGAGTTTTTAAGCTGAATCAACCAGTCAGAAGCAGACACAGCTAGACACAGGTTGATGCAGCGCACAGAAAACCTTTAAAAAAATATAAGGCCATAAGACTGCCCACAGGTTGTTGTAAACTATTTGCAGGTGCAGTCTGTGTCTACCTGCGATGCATCGCAGCCATCTCTAAAGACTTGTCTTCCTCTGCGTCAGCCTCCATCTAACTGCCACTACCTGCTTCAACCTGCGATTGGTTGCTCAAGCGTTGCACAACCACCTGCCTCTACATGCGTCAACCTGCTATTTTCACCAATTGGAAGCGAATCACAGCTGAAATGCGAACAGATCGTGATCCACTTGCATCAACCTGCCTCTACTAAAGACCCTCTGCAACACTCTGCCATTATCTGCATCGTCGTGAGTCGACGCAAGACCAGTCTTGCATCTACCTGCAATCTTGTTATTGCAGGTACACGCAAGTAGTTGAAAACTAGTTGCAGCCTGCCGTCTGACCTGGGCATAAGTTTGAATACCCTGTGTACTGGCTAAACCATAAATTATCCCTAATTTGAGATTTATTTACAGCTTTGAATTAGCCACAGCACAATAGAGAGGCTTTACTACAGAATTACAAGTGTAGGCATCCACTTACCCTTGGTGGTCCTGTGTAAAGCCCTGTGTAACGTTATGAATCACCCTCTTCAGGTGTTTCAGTTTATTTGATTAAAATTTGCCAAGATAATAAGTATAACAGTTAACGAGAAGTAAAAGTAAAATAATAACAGCACTATGACATATCAAAGGCTATCAAAGAGGAGATGCAAATTCATAGAATTCATATCAGTAGAGACAGTGTGAAGCTAATCTATGGTTAATACAAAGCCTAGAGCTACTGTAAGTAAAACTTCAAGACAACAATACATTAACACTGTCTTTGTGACATTCTACCCTTTATATTGGTGAGACCAATCAAACAAAAATACCCAAATATGTTAAAAAAAAGTACATTCCCTCACCCATGTGGTGTACAGAAATGGTCTAAAAGTGTGAAAGAGTGGTTTGTATAAACTCGTGTACTTATACAGATATGTTCTAAAAGCCTAAACCATAACCTTGTGTGGTGTGCAAAACTGTTAGAAAAGCCTAAACCATAAATTCAACCTTCATATTTCCTCATAGATTCTGTAGGTAGAATTAGTCACTCTCACTCAGGCAGATTTCCTGAAGTGACTTCAGCACTTACGATCGAGCTGCTGACATAACCACTCTGTTTGAAGCCATCCTCTCAGCTGGGCTATCTCTGCCTTCAACAGAACAAGTTTCCAATGATACTTCCTTTTCTGTCTCTCTTGACTTTATTTGCTTCTTCTTGCTCTGCAGCATCTTCTCTTTCTCTTTGAAGGGTGGGGGCTTGTTGGCTGAAAACACAGTATTTCTTACACCTGAAACAAGGCACCAGCAAAAACAACAGAACATTTCTTTTCAAAGAGGTTTGCAATGACACTTTGACAGTGGCGTGCACAGACTTTTTGAAGGGCAGGGCGGAAAGAAAAAAAGGGTACATATAGCGCATCCTCACCACTGTAGAGGGCACTTTAGACACATTTTATATGTTATACAAATGGCACATTATATAGCCTTAAAACAGACTAACTAGACAGACTACTTAGGTTAGTTTGTTGTTAGGATCAGCATCCATGAGAACTGTGTAGATTTCAACATTGGACTGTGAAGAACACACAGCGACATGGATGTATAAAGGAAATAAATCCCTAGGGGGTCTGGGGGTCTTCCCCCAGAACATTTTCAATTAAGTAGATGCCATTTCCTGTATTCTAGTGCATTTTAACACCATATTAGTACCAGATAATCCAAACTGGTTCTGTGAGATATAGTTCTGGCTCAATATAGATCAACAAAGGGCCCAACATAAAAGTCATTGCAACAGTAATGTGTCATAGTATTTCTTGGTCCTAATAGTCTTCTGGAGTTTAAAGGCGTCACGCAGTGGCGATAAAAGTCGCATTATTCTGCACCAGAATGCTTTCGAGATTCGAAATAAATTGACCGTCGATTTTTCAAAAGCTTCCCGCGGTTGTAATCGGTCCTTATTTGATCATGCCCATCACTTGAAATTTTCCGCGTTTGCAGCGCCCCCTCTCGGTCAATGGAACAGCTGCGTGACGTCATACCAGTAACCACTCGGTGCAGTTGCAATGACGGACACACCAGAAAATAGGAGCGATGCTGAAGAAATTAGCTTTGATTTTACCGATACAGAAGAAGAAAATGGCCCACAAGTAGAGATTTTGACAGCTGAATGTCCTGGTGGTATCCAGCCTTACAGATTTGAACCTGAGTGCTCATCTTCAGAAGAAAATGAGGACAGTTCTGACGACGACAGAAACGAAGACGAGAATGAAGACCGGCGACTTGAAGACTTGTTTTGGTTGGTTTCTCTGACTAAATCACTACTTATGTGTATTTTTAAAGACCATTTTCACTTGAATTAGAATGCTGTGTGATTAATCTATGATTATGTGTAATACTGATAGCTGTAGGGGGTGAAAGTATAGCTAGAAAGATTGAATTCTAGCAACTTGACAGCTTGCGATCTCGCGAAATGCAGTGGGCCTTCTGATACAGTAGACCCCTTGATATTCCAGTTTTCATCATTTTCCTTTTATTGCGGTTGATTTTAACTTGATATTCAGTATGTTATAGGCTGGGAGTATTGAGCTTTGTATTGTATTGTTTAGTAAACGTACAATCGTCAGTAATAAGTGATAATTATTAGTTAAAGGCAGCTCTGTGGCACTGTGGCATAAATCTTTCAATTAATCTTCTGTCATCCATTTGCTAAAATTATGTGCCACATGTGTTATCAAGACAACACTTCATGTGACAAAGAAAGATATGACAAATACATAAATGTATGAAAATCATTTTGTACAATTAATGATTGATACATAGAAACACTTAAAACGTGTGTGGCAGCGGGGGCATGGTCAAGCGCCGGTCTGTGACAGGAGGGCGGAGCCAGGGAAGGTGAGTGGCAGAATCATTACACCTGACGGTAATTAACCTGTGTTTTGTGTGTTTTCCCAGTCACTGCACCCTATTTAAGGAGGCAGAGGGAGAGCAGAGAAGAGCTCATCCCGGGACAAGAACACACTGTGTGTGTGTTTCGCTATCAGATTAAAACTGGCGGTTATACTGAAAAGTCTGGCAATAAAAAGCCTATTTGCATCTGAAGCGTTGTCCTGCCGTCCTCTGTGCTCCACCCACACTTCAGAGAGCTCTACAGTGGTGCCAAAACCCAGGACAAGGTGGAGCACCAACCTCGCAGCCCCATGGAATCCTTCCTGTTCGCGGACCTGGTCCATGCCCTCGCCACGGCTCAGCAAAGCCAGCACCAGGCGCTCGTCACGCTCCGAAAGGAGCAAGAGCGGCGCTTCAAAGCCCTGGTGCTGGCCCAGCAGGAAGATCGCGAGGCGTTCCGGCATCTCCTCGCATCGGCGGGGTCCACCAGCGCCCCGGCCGCGGGCCCGTCTCCCCTCACCGTGACCAAGATGGGCCCGCAGGATGACCCCGAGGCGTTTCTCACATTGTTCGAGCAGGTCGCCGAAGCCTCGGGGTGGCCGATGGAGCAGCGCGCGGCGCTTCCTCCCCCTCCTGACGGGAGAGGCGCAGGTGGCCGCGCTATAACTCCCCGCCGGCAGGCCTACGCAGACCTTCGCCGGGCCGTCCTCCAGCGCGCAGAAGCGCTGGCGCTGTTCTGGCGTGCGCCCCACGCGCTGGAGGACGGCCCGGCGAAGGTCCGCGTAGGCCAGCCGGCGGGGAGTTATAGCGCGGCCAGCTGCGCCTCTCCCGTCAGGAGGGGGAGGAGGCGCGCCGCGCGCTGCTCCATCGGCCACCCTGAGGCTTCGGCGACCTGCTCGAACAATGTGAGAAACGCCTCGGGGTCGTCCTGCGGGCCCATCTTGGTCACGGTGAGGGGAGACGGGCCCGCGGCCAGTTCGCTGGTGGACCCCGCCGATGCGAGGAGATGCCGGAACGCCTCGCGATCTTCCTGCTGGGCCAGCACCAGGGCTTCGAAGCGCCGCTCTTGCTCCTTTCGGAGCGTGACGAGCGCCTGGTGCTGGCTTTGCTGAGCCGTGGCGAGGGCGTGGACCAGGTCCGCGAACAGGGAGGATTCCATGGGGCTGTGAGAAAAAACTAACAAAGGGCTGACTTGATTTGGCACTCTCCACCAAGACAAGGTTGAGACAGTGAGCATGGCAGTGCACGTATAAAGCTTTCTCATTGTGACTTTGAATTCGTGACTGCAGGCTGCTGGATCCTCCACTCATGTTATTGGCTCCATCGTAGCCTTGGCCCCTGATGTCTTCCACTTTTAATCCATTCTCCTCAAGGACTGTCATCACAACATCCTCCAATCTAAATGTATCTAGCCTTCACAAAATTCAGGAAATCTGCTTTGCACAGATGACTGCATTATCTATTTTTATTGCAAAGTGTATCATAATATACACTAAAGCTACATTCACAGTTTATAATGCTCACCCAGCTGTGTTCTACTTAGCTGATCATCACACTGGTCTCTCTCTCCCTCTCAAGGCTCCCAAGGGGGCAGGGGCGCAGATAGGATTTTTGAACTGGGGGGGACTGAGCTGTCAGCAAATGATTCCATTTTGTGTATGCATGTATGTGTGCGTGTATGTGTGTATATATATATATATATATATATATATACTACCGTTCAAAAGTTTGGGGTCACTTTGAAATGTCCTTATTTTTGAAAGAAAAGCACTGTTCTTTTCAATGAAGATCACTTTAAACTAATCAGAAATCCACTCTATACATTGCTAATGTGGTAAATGACTATTCTAGCTGCAAATGTCTGGTTTTTGGTGCAATATCTCCATAGGTGTATAGAGGCCCATTTCCAGCAACTCTCACTCCAGTGTTCTAATGGTACAATGTGTTTGCTCATTGCCTCAGAAGGCTAATGGATGATTAGAAAACCCTTGTACAATCATGTTAGCACAGCTGAAAACAGTTTAGCTCTTTAGAGAAGCTATAAAACTGACCTTCCTTTGAGCAGATTGAGTTTCTGGAGCATCACATTTGTGGGGTCGATTAAATGCTCAAAATGGCCAGAAAAATGTCTTGACTATATATTCTATTCATTTTACAACTTATGGCGGTAAATAAAAGTGTGACTTTTCATGGAAAACACAAAATTGTCAACGGTAGTGTGTATACATGTTATTTCACCTCCCTCACTGCCATCACCAGGAACTACCTGCAGGCCAGGACAATGATAACATTTTAACATAGCCTATGGAAATCCAAAGTTTACACATTATCATCATGCACAGAAATTGCAAAACTAGTTTTTAAAACCGCTAAATTCCAACTGTTAAACATAGCGAGAGGCTGGGCTACGTGTGTGTGTGTGTGTGTGTGTAAAGTGTAAACCAGTGCATCCTGACTTTCTAACTATGCCTGTGTTGCGTGAGCGGCAGTCAGTCAACAACTCTTCGCAAAGTTTCCTTATGAAACAATATGCTCGCTGAAATTATGGCAGGGAACGCCAGATTAAACATTAAAACTGCCTTCTGAGCACTGTATCTACAGGCTACCACCGAAAGAAGGAGGCTACCAGAAAGGCATCTCTACTCCATACGATTTTACTTTCACTACGACATTACTTTGAACAGACTATCAAAAAATTGCAAGGTGATATGATAAAGTAAGGCACAGTTTACTTACAGTCGTTTTTTTTTTTAACGATGCAGTCGTTTTCTGCCTTTTGGCACCCTTCATCATGCCGTGTTGGGGTCCTGAACTAGGAGGCGCTGTCCCCGATATGCCTGTCAAACTCGTTGTGGGTAACCATAGCAACCAAGCTCGAGCTCGCAACCTGTGCAGTCTGTGCAGTTGCAGCTACGTCTGTACTGCTGTGCACCTCAATAAACCGAATGGTAATTAGTCTTTTGATTTTTCCGTGAGGTTTGCCTTATGCAAAGAAAGACAGCATAGACGTTTTTTCCTCCCTATAAGTGGGGGGGACCGAACAAGGTGAATTTAAATCTGGGTGGGATGAATCCCCCCCGTCCCCCCCTCTATCTGCGCCCGTGCAAGGGGGCACTTTAGCACGTGTTTTGGCTCCCGAGAGGGCACTTGAGGGCAGTTTAGTATGCATTTTGGTTCCCAAGGGGGCACTTGAGGGCACTCTAGCATGCGTTTTGGCTCCCAAGGGGGCATTTTAGCACATGTTTTGGCTCCCGAGAGGACACTTGAGGGCAGTTTAGCACACGTTTTGGCTACCAAGAGGGCACTTTAGCATGCATTTTGGCTCCCGAGAGGGCACTTTAGCATGTGTTTTTCAACAATTGGGCCACAAGGGAGGGCAAGGGGTTCATGGTTTTTGCACTTAGGGTCTTTTCTTGTTTATGTTTTTTTGCGCTAACGTTTTTGTCTTTGCCTGTCATGTTTTTGTCAAGTTGTTTGTTCTCATTTTGCCCCGACTATTTTTGCTATTTGTTTTTCGTCCTGTTTGTTTATCTTTTGCCACACCCTTTCTTCCCTGTGTTAAATCATCTTATTTATTGGATTACTGTCTGTGTTCTGTTTTTGGATCCTAACTTCACCATATCTCCACCAGCCCTAACACATACCGAACCAAACAGCTCTATGGTGTCTCCCAAAACATCTTCAGTCTGAGCTTGAGATGTGGAAGGGATTCCACACTTTGGAAAATGTCATGCCTTGTCCCTGTTCCCAGGAAAGTGCACCCTTTCCTTACATGACTACAGGCCAGCGGTGTTAACATCACATATGATGAAGACCCTGGAGAGGTTGGTTCTCTCCTACCTTAGACCTCTAGACCAACATTAGACCCCCTGCAGTTTGCTTACAAGGAATGCATTGGCATGGACGATGCCATCATATACCTGCTTCACCAAGCCTATTTTCATCTTGATGAGTCTGGGGGCAGTGCACAAATCATGTTTTTGACTTCTCAAGTGCCTTCATCACCATACAACCTCTATTGTTGCAAGACAAGCTCAGGTGTATGTGTTTGCATGCTCTGCTTGTGACCTGGATAATGGATTACCTGACCAACAGATCAGTGTGTGAGTTTAGGGAACAGTTTGTCAGTGACAGTGTTGAGCAGTACAGGGCTATACAGAAAGGTGTCAACATTTAACTTTTTCAGCAGTTTGTGCTACAGTAGCTCTTCTGTGGGATTGGACCATATGGGCTAGCCCTCATGCCCCATGTAAATCAATGAGCCTTCAACACCCACGCCAGTTCACCGTTTGTCCTTCCTTGGAGCACTTTTGGTAGGTACTAACCACTGCATACCGGGAACACCCCACAAGATGTGCCATTTTAGAGATGCTCAGACCCAGCCATTTCGTCATCACAAGTTGGTCCTTGTCAAAGTTGCTCAGATCCTTACGCTTGCCCATTTTTCCTGCTTTCAACACATCAACTTCAAGAAATGACTGTTCTCTTGCTGCCTAATATATTCCACCCCTTGGCAGGTGCCATTGTAATGAGAATCACCTGTCAGTGGTCATAATGCTATGGCTGATTGGTGTATTTTATTATATTTGTGCTGGATGGTGCTGTTGTGATATCCGAATTTCCCTCAGGATTAATAAAGTATTTTGTATTTTTAAACTGGATGATGCCAGATAGTAAAAAGTATTTGGTCTTGATTTGAGCTGGATATGTCATAATATTTGTCCAGACAATGCTCCATAGTATGATAAAATAGTATGCACTTTATGGTAACAGGTGACCTATATGAGTGTTGAATTTTGACATAGTGGGTTGGAGAGCAGTTTGGGGCTCAGTGACAGGAGCAAAAGTGAACTTTAAAAACATTATACAGTTGTGGTCAGAAGTTTACATATAGAGACATGAATGTCATCTTGGATATGAATGTCAGGGCAATATTTGGGCTTTCAGTGATTTTCTCTGAACTATTCTTTTTCTGTGGCAGAATGATCATACAGCATACATCTTAAAAAAAAAAAAACTAGAATTCAGTGCACAATTTTCTTTGGGTGAGTTTGTTTACTCACTTAGATTCTTAATTCAGAGGTGCTGAGACTTCCAAAATGTCTCTTATCTTGCCAAGGCCGAGGTCTCTTAACTTCCTGTTAGTGATTATGATTGACTACAGCTGGTAACTTCTCTGTGCCTTCATAGAAGGGGTTTGTTTACAGCACTCATTGGATTGACCAACACACGGTAAAATGGGAAAGTCCAAGGAGCTCAGTGCAACTCTGAGAAAGAGGATCACAGATGTATACAACTCAGGAATGTCTCTGAAGGCCATTTCTAAACAACTGCAGGTCCCAAGATCAATTCAAACAATTGTATGTAAGTTACTGGGAGGTGTAGTCACTTTGCCAAGCCACTTTGCTTCAAGAAGATCCAAACTGTCACCCTCAGCTGAAAGGAAATTGGTTTGGATGGTCAGGAACAAGCCAGGAACCACCATGGCACAGCCCTGCCATGAACTGGAATTTGATGGATCACTGTCTACATTTCAGTGAGTTTTATATCTCCATGGACTAAGAGGCTGCTATCCAAGAAATAAACCCCTGCTCCAAAAGTGACACCTTCAAGCTTAACTAAAGTTTGCAACTGACCACATGGACAAAGAAAAAGCCTTCTGGAGGAAAGCTGTATGGTCACATGAGACAAAGATTGAGTTGTTTGGCCACAATGTACAGAGGGACACTGTGTACCAGCTGGTGGCGGTGGTAGGATCATCATGCTCTGGGGCTGTTTTGCTGCCAGTGGAACTGGTTCATTGCACAAAGTGGATAGAATAATGAAGAAGGAAGACTACCTCAGAATTCTTCAGCATAACCTCAAACCATTGGAAACTTGAACATGATTGGGAGTCACAACAGGACAGTGAACCCAAACACGCATCAGAGCTGGTTGTGGAGGATAAAGCAGACTAACATTAAGTTTAAAACAAGCCCTGACTTCAACCCTATTGAAAATATATGGACCATGCTTATAAGTCAAGTCCATGCCAAGAAAAAAAATTTAATTGAACTCTACCAATTCTACCATGAAGAGCTGTGAAACATCCAACCAGAATTCTGCCAGAAGCTTGTTCATGGTAAACAAAAAATGTTTGGTCAAGGTGAATCTTGCAAAGAGACATTTTACCCAAATATTAGGCGTGCTGTATGTAAATTTTTGACCCTGCATGTATACTTTTGACCCTGTGTTGATTACAGAAAACCCAAAGAAAATTGTGCACCAAATTCTATTTTTTTTTCAAAAAAGATGTATGCTGTACAATTATTTTGCCACAGAAAAAGAACAGTTCAGAAAACTCATTGAAAGCCCAAATATTGCCATGACATTCATGTCCAAGATGACATTTATGTCACTGTATGTAAACTTCTGACCACAACTGTGTGTGACTTTTTTTTATTTCAGATCATTCATAACTGCAGCTCTTGAATCAGCTGCTGAGATGTTACATGCTGTGTTAATGGAACTTTTCCAAATGTGTTTGTCACATTTAAACAACAGGGATAATGTCAAACAGGCTTTGATTCGCTCATTTTCACACTAGTAGTAATGCACAGATGCCATTTATGCACAAAACATTTTTTTCGCATTAATACTGCTTCGTGGACAAAGGGTTCAGAATATCTTGCTTTTTCCAGGAAGAATGCTTTTTTGCTTTTTTCATCTCAGAATATGGAACATATCAAACCTTGAGGCAGTTGGGCTACAACAATATTAGACCACACTGGATTCCACTCCTGTCAGCCAAGACCAGGAATCCGAGGCTGTAATGGACACAAGTTATCCAAATCTCCAAATCTAGGCACTTGAACATTTGGAAGAAAAAAAAATCTGATGATCTTTTTCCAATCTACAATTGTCCAACTCTTTCAAAGAACAATAAAGACTTAATTTATAGCAACTATTGTACTTTAAAACAATTGAGAAAAAGAAAAATCAGTTGAAAGTCACTGGTGTTGCTATGGATATACCAAGTATAATATTTTTGTCTCATTTGTTTAACTGGGTTCTCTTTATCTACTTTTAGGACTTGTGTGAAAATCTGATGATGTTTTAGGTCATATTTATGCAGAAATATAGAAAATTCTAAAGGGTTCACAAACTTTCAAGCACCACTGTATGTGTTATACTAGTATGTGTATAGTACTCATATATAGTATTTGTATATTCGTGTTTGTACTCATAGAAACAGGTAGTGGTGGCTCTGGATTACTGAGCTGAAGGTCATGGGTTCAAGCCCCAGCCCGGACAAGATGCCGTCGTTGGGCCCCAACACTACTGAGCAAGGCCCTTAACCCTCTCTGCTCCAGGAGCACTGTCATACACCCTTGTTGTATGTCGCTCTGGATAAGAGCAACTGCTAAATTCCTATAATGTGTTGCCTTGAAATTGAAACTTGTGGCTTTGACATATTAATTTATCACCAAGCACTATTAAAGATAACTGCCATGTCACCTCAGAGGCTCTGTAAAAGACACAGTGCAAATAGAAATAATGAAAAAGGTACAAATAATATAGGACAAAATACTAACCAATAATACAACTGTACAGTGATGTACTGTAGATACAACCATACAAATAACACAAAAACAAAGAGAAAAAAAGACAAAATTGCAGATTAATGTATATAAATACAGAGACAGATACAGAGTCACAGCAATACAGTATGTATGTTAAATGTATGTGTAATAGTAAATGCCATATCTCTCAATGAGCCATATCAATATTTATATATAAATACAGGGAGGCGGCACGGTGGTGTAGCGGTTAGCGCTGTCGCCTCACAGCAAGAAGGTCCGGGTTTGAGCCCTGTGGCCGGCGAAGGCCTTTCTGTGCAGAGTTTGCATGTTCTCCCCGTGTCTGCGTGGGTTTCCTCCGGGTGCTCCGGTTTCCCCCACAGTCCAAAGACATGCAGGTTAGGTTAACTGGAGACTCTAAATTGACCGTAGGTGTGAATGTAAGTGTGAATGGTTGTCTGTGTCTATGTGTCAGCCCTGTGATGACCTGGCGACTTGTCCAGGGTGTACCCTGCCTTTCGCCCGTAGTCAGCTGGGATAGGCTCCAGCTTGCCTGCGACCCTGTAGAACAGGATAAAGCGGCTAGAGATAATGAGATATAAATACAGTGTCTTGCATAAGTATTCATCCCCCTTGGTGTTTGTCCTGTTTTGCGACATTACAAGCTGGAATTAAAATGGATTTTTAGGGCATTAGCACCATTTGATTTACAAAACATGCCTACCACTTTAAAGGTGAAAATTGTTGTTTTATTGTGACACAATCAATAATTAAGCTGAAAAAACAGAAATCTGGAGTGTGCATAGGTATTCACCCCCAAAGTCAATACTTTGTAGAGCCACCTTTTGCTGCAATTACAGCTGCAAGTCTCATGGGGTATGTCTCTATCAGCTTAGCACATCTAACCACTGGGATTTTTGCCCATTTCTCAAGGCAAAACTGCTCAAACTCCTTCAAGTTTGATGGGTTGCGTTGGTGTACGGCAATCTTCAAGTTATGCCATAGATTCTCAATTAGATTGAGGTCTGGGCTTTGACTAGGCCATTCCAAGACATTTAAATGTTTCCCTTTAAACCACTCCCATGTAGCTTCAGCAGTATGTTTAGGGTCATTGTCCTGCTGGAACGTGAACCTTCGTCCCAGTCTCAAACCTCTGGCTGACTCAAACAGGTTTTCCTCCAGAATTGCCCTGTATTTAGTGCCATCCATCTTTCCTTCTGTCCTGACCAGCTTTCCTGTCCCTGCAGATGAAGAATAGCCCCACAGCATGATGCTGCCACCACCATGCTTCACTGTAGGAATGGTGTTCTCAAGGTGTTGGGTTTGCGCCACACATGGCATTTCCCATGATGGCCAAAAATTTTAGTCTTATTTGACCAGAGAAGCTTCTTCCATATGTTTGGGGAGTCTGCCACATGCTGTTGAGAAAACTCCAAACATGTTTTCTTAAGCAAAGGCTTTTTTCTGGCCACTCTTCCATAAAGCCCCACTCTGTGGAGTGCACGGCTTAAAGTGGGCCCATGGACAGATACTCCCATCTCCGCTGTGGATCTTTGCAGCTCTTTCAGTGTTCTTTTTGGTGCCTTTGTTGCATCTCTGATTAATGCCTTCCTTTTCCGGTCTGTGAGTTTTGGTCTGTGGCCTTCTCTTGTCAGTCTTGTAGTGGTGCCATATTCTTTCCATTTTGCTATAATGGATTTAATGGTGCTCCCTGGGATATTCAAAGTTTGGTATATTTTTTATAACTCAACCCTGATCTATACTTCTTCACAACTTTGTCTCTGCCCTGTTTGGAGTGCTCCTTGGTTTTCATGTTGCTTGCTTAGTAGTGTTGCAGAGTCAGGGTCCTTCCAGAACAGGTTGATTTATACAGAGATCATGTGACACTTTGATTGCACACAGGTGGATCTTAAATAAACTAATCATATGACTTATGAAGTAGTTGGACCAGCTCTTATTTAGGGGTTTTGTACGAAAGGGGGTGAATACCTATGCACACCCCAGATTTCTGTTTTTTCATCTTAATTATTGTTTGTGTCACAATAAAATGACAATTTTCACCTTTAAAGTGGTAGGCACGTTGTGTAAATCAAATGGTGCTAATTCCCCCAAAATCCATTTTAATTAGTGTGCTTCTTAAGTTAATTTATTTATTCCTGCACACCCATTTTTTGGAGCCACTACTCCTCCTACAACTTTTGAGATACCAAGGCCATTCCAACTCAGAAACGTCCGTCCTGAAGTGGTGTAGTGTGCCTGTATACAGTTTTTGGATCAACGCACCCATTCTTTTGTTACTGTCATTTTTCTGTCATTTTTTTCCATAGAGAATGAATAGGGCTCATGAATTGAATTGAATCGTCCTGCTTGGACACGCTTCATTGCAGATGCACCAAACCTAATGTGATACTTCAGGCCAACTCCCCAGACACATATATGCATTTTGTTCTGACCCACACTTGTTTTTTCCTTTCTTTTCATGCCCCACTTTTTCATCCATTTACTTCCATTCATTTTTAGTCCCTCTGAAAATGAATGGAGTTTCAGGAAAAAAGCTTTCACTCTCAGTCAAACTTTTGAACCGAGTGACCAAACTTCAAGAAACTTCACATGGTGCCTCAGGGCAAGTCCCTGCACATATCCATCCCCTCATCTGAGACCTGCACTCAACTTTTCCTTGGTTTTCACATATCCTTTTTGTCCCTCCACAGACTTCCATTGATTTTTGGCCCCATTCAAATGAATGGAGTTTTGCTCAGTAACACTTCACCACACATCCACTGGTGTAGTAAGCTTGTATACGGCTTTTGGATCGACACACCCATTCTGTCGTTCTTATCGTTTTCCTGGCATTTTTCCCACAGAGAATGAATAGAGCTCACGAATTGAGTCGTCCTACTCAGACACACTCCATCAAAGATGCACCAAACTTCATGTGATACTTCAGGCCAACTCCCCTGACACATTCACGCAATCGGGTCTGACCTGCACTCATCTTTTTCTTTCTTTTCCTTCTGTTCTTCTACAGCTCAGTAAGCACACTTTGCATTTTCTCTGTGAAAATGCAGTCTAGTTCCAGCTTGTAATGCGACAAAACAGTACGAACACCAAGGATGAATACTTTTGCAAATCACTGTATATACAGTGGTGCTTGAAAGTTTGTGAACCCTTTAGAATTTTCTATATTTCTGCATAAATATGACCTAAAACATCATCAGATTTTCACACAAGTCCTAAAAGTAGATAAAGAGAACCCAGTTAAACAAATGAGACAAAAATATTATACTTGGTCATTTATTTATTGAGGAAAATGATCCAATATTACATATCTGTGAGTGGCAAAAGTATGTGAACCTCTCGGATTAGCAGTTAATTTGAAGGTGAAATTAGAGTCAGGTGTTTTCAATCAATGGGATGACAATCAGGTGTGAGTGGGCACCCTGTTTTATTTAAAGAACAGGGATCTATCAAAGTCTGATCTTCACAACGCATGTTTGTGGAAGTGTATCATGGCAAGAACAAAGGAGATTTCTGAGGACCTCAGAAAAAGCGTTGTTGATGCTCATCAGGCTGGAAAAGGTTACAAAACCATCTCTAAAGAGTTTGGACTCCACCAATCCACAGTCAGACAGATTGTGTACAAATGGAGGAAATTCAAGACCATTGTTACCCTCCCCAGGAGTGGTGGACCAACAAAGATCACTCCAAGAGCAAGGCGTGTAATAGTCGGCGAGGTCACAAAGGACCCCAGGGTAACTTCTAAGCAACTGAAGGCCTCTCTCACATTAGCCAATGTTAATGTTCATGAGTCCACCATCAGGAGAACACTGAACAACAATGGTGTGCATGGCAGGGTTGCAAGGAGAAAGCCACTGCTCTCCAAAAAGAACATTGCTGCTCATCTGCAGTTTGCTAAAGATCACGTGGACAAGCCAGAAAGCTATTGGAAAAATGTTTTGTGAACAGATGAGACCAAAATAGAACTTTTTGGTTTAAATGAGAAGCGTTATGTTTGGAGAAAGGAAAACACTGCATTCCAGCATAAGAACCTTATCCCATCTGTGAAACATGGTGGTGGTAGTATCATGGTTTGGGCCTGTTTTGCTGCATCTGGGCCAGGATGGCTTGCCATCATTGATGGAACAATGAATTCTGAATTGTACCAGTGAATTCTAAAGGAAAATGTCAGGACATCTGTCCATGAACTGAATCTCAAGAGAAGGTGGGTCATGCAGCAAGACATTGACCCAAAGCACACAAGTCGTTCTACCAAAGAATGGTTAAAGAAGAATAAAGTTAATGTTTTGGAATGGCCAAGTCAAAGTCCTGACCTTAATCCAATGGAAATGTTGTGGAAGGACCTGAAGCGAGCAGTTCATGTGAGGAAACCCACCAACATCCCAGAGTTGAAGCTGTTCTGTACGGAGGAACGGGCTAAAATTCCTCCAAGCCGGTGTGCAGGACTGATCAACAGTTACCGGAAACATTTAGTTGCAGTTATTACTGCACAAGGGGGTCACACCAGATACTGAAAGCAAAGGTTCACATACTTTTGCCACTCAGAAATGTATAATATTGGATCATTTTCCTCAATAAATAAATGACCAAGTGTAATATTTTTGTCTCATTTGTTTAACTGGGTTCTCTTTATCTACTTTTAGGGCTTGTGTGAAAATCTGATGATGTTTTAGGTCATATTTATGCAGAAATATAGAAAATTCTAAAGGGTTCACAAACTTTCAAGCACCACTGTAAATATTTTTGCAAGGTGTGTCATGATAATAATTCACTCAAATTTATTGACTTTGGCTGAAGTGGCTCCCATGTGGCAGTAATGTTAGTATGAATGACAGTACTGCTGTGCCAACAGATTTCAAATGCTACACCTCCTGTTACACCATTCCACCCAGGACACGAGGGAAAACTTATCTCATCTCATTATGTCTAGCCGCTTTATCCTGTTCTACAGGGTCGCAGGCAAGCTGGAGCCTATCCCAGCTGACTACGGGCGAAAGGTGTTGTACACCCTGGACAAGTCGCCAGGTCATCACAGGGCCGACACATAGACACAGACAACCATTCACACTCACATTCACACCTACGGTCAATTTAGAGTCACCAGTTAACCTAACCTGCATGTCTTTGGACTGTGGGGGAAACCGGAGCACCCGGAGGAAACCCACGCGGACACGGGGAGAACATGCAAACTCCACATAGAAAGGCCCTCGCCAGCCACGGGGCTCAAACCCGGACCTTCTTGCTGTGAGGCGACAGCGCTAACCACTACACCACCATGCCACCCCCGAGCATACCTGTCAACCCTCCCGTTTTTCCCGGGAAATCCCTTATTTTGACTTATTTCCCGCTGTCTTCCCGTTTTTTTATTTTCCCGAAAATATCCCGTATTTTCACATTCTATAAAAGTCCCATATTTTCACAATATAAAAAAGTCGGTAGGTCCAGAATTCATGACGCGTCTCTGACAGGAGTTTACAGCAGGAACTTGGGCCATGAATTCACGGCCCCGCCCTCTCAGGCATCAGTAATTACAGAACTACGTCCGGAGGCGAGGCTGAACAAGTGATTAGGTCCAGTGATGCCAGATTGGGCGGTTTCCCGCCCAAGTTGGGTGGTTTCAAGTGCATTTTGGCGGGTTTTGAACATATTTTGGGCTGGAAACCGTCAGCAGTATCTGGCAACACTGATTAGGTCTGAGGTGAAGATGGCGATGCTAATAGCTAAGAAAAACATTAGCCTCTCTTTCTTTGATGATTTCAACAAGTGCGTGGCTGGAATATTCCCAGACTCTTCCATCGCAAAGAAATTTTCCATGGGGAAAACGAAAGCCTCCCAAATAATCAAAGGTAAGTTACACATGTTTACATTAAGTATGCCCTGGCTAAGACCTCATAAATAGCCTAGTGTAAACTAATTGGTGTATTAACTGTTTTATCCACTCATTGTCTATTTTATTTTCTATCTGAAACTTACCCATTTTAAATCACTCTTGGTTTAATACCTTATATTACTCTTTATCTTTTTATTACTCCTATCTATCTATCTATCTATCTATCTATCTATCTATCTATCTATCTATCTATCTATCTATCTATCTAGTGTTCCGAGGCCATGACTATGGTAAAACCATAATAAATTGCAATGGAATTGAATTTATTGACTGGTTATATAATGACCTTTCTTATTTTAACATAAGATACGTATTTTAGCCCTTAATTTGGGAAATAACTGGTACCACTGAAAGCAAATAAAAATAAATGTATAGTTTATTCACAAATGCACTCTATAAACCATAAGCATATTGAGTTTGGGTCTTGGCTATCACCAACATGCACCAGAGTACAGGAAATCACAAATACTAGATAGAAAATTGCCCCCCATTCAACTACACACCCACTTTTGGTGAAGGGTATGACTTTCCGAAATTTTCCCTTATTTTGAGTTAAAAATCTGGGAAATATCCCTTTTTTTCAAACCTCAAAGTTGACAGGTATGCCCCCGAGGGAAAACTGAACAACTTATTTACTCCCAACCAGAATCATAATACCATATGTTATGCTTGTTTCAGCACAAAAACAGCTCCCTAAATGAGTATAAATTCTCTGTTTGTGAGGTTTGTTCAATGCTTTGCTACTAATACATCCATAATACTGAGACATCACAATTGTGTTATGTTTAAGTTAAGATTTCTTTCCTGCCAATGGCATTTTGTTCATCAATAACAGGATTTAAAGTATCAGGGTTTAATATTTTTTAATGTTAGCAAAGACACAAATTGTGGTAGACAAACATCCATTTTAATGGCAGTTTTTTAGTCCCAGGGGTTTTATAAATGCGAAGGTTTTTGTTTTGTTTTTTTTTAAATCTGAAAACGGCATATAGGTAGTTGTGAAAGACACTTTACCTTTACTTTTACCTTTACTAAACATACATACACTCACCGGCCACTTTATTAGTGCCCAGCATACACCCACTGCTTTATGCAGTTCTCTAATCAGCCAATCCCTTGACAGCAGCACAATGCATAAAATCATGCAAAGACAAATCAAGAGCTTCAGTTAATGTTCACTTCAAACATCAGAATGGGAAAAATTTCATTCTCAAAGTGTGATTTTCACTGTGGCATGGATGTTGGTGCCAGATGGACTGGTTTGAGTATTTCAGAAACTGCTGATCTACTGGGATTTTCACACACAGCAGTCTCTAGAGTTACATAGAATGGTGCAAAAAAACACAAAACATTGAGTGAGCGACAGTTCTGTGAGTGGAAACAAACACCTTGTTGATAAGAGAGGTCAGAGGAAAATGGCCAGATTGGTTTGGGCTGCCAGGAAGGATACAGTAACCCATATCACTCTTTATAACCATGGTGAGCAAAAAAGCATCTCAGCATGCCACAGCAGAAGACCTCATTGGGTTCCACTCCTGCAGCCAAAAACAGGAATCTCAGAATCAAGAACAAGTTCCTATTAAAATGGCCAGTGAGTGTATATTTGTAAAAATAATCTCAATAGGACACAGCTCAATCATGAAATCAGCATTTTAAATAGCAAGACGGTACTAGAGTACTATTGCTACATACACTATGTTGCCAAAAGTATGTGGACACCTGACCATCACACCCATATGTAGGCCTTCCCCAAACTTCTACCACAAAATTTTAAGCACACATTTAATATAAGTTCCCTTCACTGGAACTAAAAGACTCAAACCTGTTTCATCAAGACAATGCCTTGTGCACAAAACAAAGACAGGGTTTACTAAGGTTGATGTGGAAGAAGTTGAGTGGCCTAAGCTCTGACCTCAACCACACTGAACACTGAATTAGCACAAATCCCCACAGCCATATACCAAAATCTAGTGGAAAGCCTTCCCAGAAGAGTTGAGTGGAAGTTATTATAACTGCAAAGAAGGGACCAACTCCATGATAATGTCCGTGGTTTTGGAATGGGTACATATCAGGATGTGATGGTCAAGTGTCCACATACTTTTAGCCATATAGTGTATAAGGCTACATGTATTGATTATGTGCACAGTATATTGATCTTGAAGTTACTGATGTTTTCTATTGTAAAGCCAAGTCTAAATTTAACACCAAGAAAAACATTTACAAACAGGATCTTCAGAGGATTGTGTAGTCTGTTTTAACTGTTTATCTTGAGGAATATGCAATTTGGGGTGTTTTATACAGAACAATGTGTAAAATATATGGTGTTATCTATTGCAACAGATTAATTTAGTGTCTGGAGTATGCTTGAAAAAGAACATGGAGTACAAATTCATTGAACTGAAGACAGGTTTCCACTGTAACATACTGGGAGTTGATGAGGCAGGACGCAAAAGAATGAGCTAGATGTAGGATTCATTTTGAGCAAATCCAAAATAGAAACAAACAAATTTTGACAGCAGTTCTGACAGTAGTTCCTGCTTTGAGAATTCACAGATTTATGTTAATGTACTTGCTATCATTTATATGTTGTCATTTCTATCATAATACAGCATATCAGAAGTGTTGCCAGGCAAAACAAACCTCAACTGGCAACACTTATTTTATACCTGTATGTTTATAATGGTAATATTTCTCAATCATCAGCTGTCAGGTTATAGTCCTATGAAAATCTATGACCTTGAGTTTGACATTTCAAAGTCATTCAAAGTCAAAGGTCATGGTACCAAATGAAAGGCCATATAGGAGTTCCTATATGCTCATAATAGTAAACATTTGTCCATCAGCAACCGTTTTTGAGTTATAATGGAAAATATGTTATTTTGACCGAAAGGTTGATCTTTCCAGTGACCTTGACTTTCACCTTGACCTGATTACCCCCAAAATTTAATCAGGTAATCTAGGGACCATTGCCCACCTACCCTGAAAATTTGAAGCCAATCAGTGTAACCCTTAAGATGCTAGACTGTTAACAGGCAGACACACAAACAAACAAACAAGCAAGGTCAAAGGTCATGGTGCCACATGAAAGCCCATATATGACTTCCTATATGTTGATAATGATAAACATCTCTCTGTCTCTAATGGTTTTCAAGTTATAATGGAAAATATGCAAATTTTAGCAATGACCTTGACCCCCTTGACATTTGACTCGCAACTGCTAAGAAAACTATGAGAGATACCCCATCATGTAGCATATCAATGGAAGCAGAATTGAAAGATGAACATTTTGGAATTGGTTTGAAGTAAATATGATGAATATGAAGGAAGATATTGTGAAAAAAACATGATTTTGACCTTTTTGGTGACCTTGACCAGATGACCCTCAAAATGTTGGAGGTTCTATTTGAGACCAATGCCCATCTATCCTGAAAGTTTCATGGAGATTGGTCCAGCCATTTTTCCGTAATGTTGCTAACGAACAACGAAACCCCACCGAAAACAACACCTCACCCCCTGGTGGACTCTGTCCCGGGTGAGGTAATTAACAGGGATTTGTATAGTGGACATTCTACATAATCTAAAGCTAATTACAAACAGATTTAAAATGTGTAATTTAGCAAAAAAAAAAGTAATTATTGATACGACCATACATTCTGTAAGGAAAGACAGCATATCTCATATGTTGGTACTTTTCCACCATAGAAAAGTTCTCCATGATGGGAAAGTCTTCAAGACAGAAGAGTTAGTGCTTTGTAGTACACAGCTGTTTCTAGCTGTTATAACACAAGTGATAGATAAGGCACTAACTTGTTTTGTAGAAGTTTCACAATATTGACATATCATTCATTAATAAATTGGAGGAATAAAACACATTAGGATATGCTGATATTAGGGATAAAATTAGCTCATGTTTAAAGTCTTTAATTTTCTGTAAAGCTGCTTTGCGACAATATCTGTTGTTAAACGCGCTATACAAATAAACTTGACTTGTCTTGATATTAAAAAAGACTTCGCTGTTGATTATTTTCCTATAATAGCACATTTTATTCTTTACATAATTCATAATCAGAAACAAAGGAACCAGTGAAAATGCAGTAACTAGGAAATACTTCAAGAAATAGAACTCAAGGCCAGGACTTAACGAGATTAAAGCATGATGAAGCTTTGTGTTGGGACATTGAATATAAACCAATCAGAAGAGGTGAACACAGTTGGGGAAGAAACCAATGACAGAGCTTGAACAGAAACAAAACAAACATCAGCACATGGTGTCCCCGTGGCAATATGAAGGTGGATACTGTGACATCCACCATTTAAAGTGAAGAACAACACTAACTGAACTAGCGATTTATCATATTTCACACGCAAACCAGCTTCTTTGGGATGAGACACTGCATAAAGATGCATTTTCAACCAATGCTTGAGAGACAAAAATCTTCAAGGGTCAGGAAAATCCTTTTCTCCTTCCTTAGCCATAGTAAAGCTGGTTGATTTATTTTTGCTGATGCATCTAAGAACGCTACTTGAGAACAGTCTTACTCAAGCCACCTATGACTAAAGCCTCACTCACAACCTGCCGTACGTGCTGCTATGGGCAGTCTACAGTAAAAAATTTGGCAAAACCATGCTTGAGACTTGCGCAACACTTGTGTGTGTTCAGTGCCGTAGAAGGTCGCAGACTGCCCATGGAGACTTTTGGTCCTGCACATGCAAATTCTACGGGTCTTGCGACAAATCAAGAATGCATACACTACGTACGGGACCCGTATTCCTTTTGTACACCCGAACCAAGTTAGCAGCATGGCTAGTAGGGGCTTTTTGTGATGACGGTAAGACTAGGGTGACCAGATTTCCCTAGTCTGAAACCGGGACACTTTTGCGCGCGACCATGCTCATGCACGCACACCTTTTTTTTACGTAAACGTGACACTCAGAGAGGTGCTCTTATCATTTTGTTGAAGCTCACATTTATCAACATCTCACATGAAATAAAACAAACAGGCATTTTGTTATCTAGTAGCATAGTGGTATACAGATCAGTTAAATTATGGTCAGACAACAGATTTTGTAATGGCTGAGAATAGGCCAGGCTATGTCCATAGGCCAAATTTAAACTGATTTATTTCACCTGTTTGTGAGAACACCAAGAAGAATGCATATGCACATGTAGGCTATATCTCTAAAATTGTATGCACTATAGCATGAACTTAAAAAGTAGATATGTGACCTCAACATAGCCTAGGTCAGAATCAACCTCACTAACCATTCCCCACAACTGAGTGAATAAAGCAAGAAGATGTGTACAAAAGTGAACACTTTAAAGGTCCCATGGCATGACATTTTCACTTTCTGAGGTTTTTTAATGTTAAAATGAGTTCCTCTGACCTTCTTAAGTCACCCCAGTGGCTAGAAATGTCATAATGTGTAAACCAAACTATGCCCACCCTTTGTCAACATTTGAGAATGGCGCATCAAAATGGCACGTTGATAGGCTCTTCCCTTTACTACGTCAGCAAGGGAGATGATCCCCACGCCCCCCCTCTGGATTCCCACCCACTGTATGGATTGCCCACCCAGCTCAAAAGTTGCTACCATAGATACATCACTTCAATTTTGTAGTGAGGAGACCATAGAGGACACAACAACATGGCACCACCTAAGCGAGCGAAACATGAAAATTGCACTGTACGTGGATGTGACAACACAGAAAGGAGTCTGTTTTTACTGCCGATGGGAGAGCCCCTGAAGACGCAGTGGCTTAATTTTATTTACTCCAATAATACGCCGTTGAGTCTACCTAAGACGGTGTATGTTTGTTGGAAGCATTTTCCTGATTAATGTTTTCACAACTTGGGACAGTACAGGGCAGGTTTTGCACATCAACTGTCACTGAAGCCTGGGTCCGTACCAAGCATCCCTGCCGCATCAGCACAAACACCGAACAAGTAAGTGTATAACTGTTAAGTCGTTTTGCCGTGTTTTAAAATCGGTGCATTAGCCTTGCAATGGCTACATTAGCTGTGCAGCTAACCACTTCCTGCAGTTAGCCAGGTACTCTGCGCTACAAAACCAGGGTCGGACTCCGGGTCAAAAGCGAAAGCTTGGACTGTTGCTTGTCCTGCCATTGCTACTGTTCACACACAGGTAGCATGCCCGCAGCTTGGTCAAGCCCCTCCCCCATGGCACGCCCCCACCCTCTACCCTTCCCCGCCTCCATGCTTCTCATTAGCAAAACGACGCACTGGGAAAAGGGCTGAAATGGGGCTTCCTCCCAGGAGGCTATATCTACGTGCCGAGGGTTCATTTCGAGAAAGGCTGCGGATATAACATCCGGAAACCTCCACGAGCCCGTTTAAAGCATCAACAAACCACCATGCCATGGGTCCTTTAATGGAAGGTGCAACAAGCTGTTCAACACAGCAATATGGCCAAACTGTTAGAATGGTATGTTAAACAGAAACAGAAAAGAGACAAGTGATTTGAGAATATATACCTACGGAAGCCGAGAGAGGCCCTTCATATAATCCTTTTTTATTCACCTTGTTATCCCGAGATAACAACATAATTAATTCAGGATCTCTAGAAAACAACACAACTAATTCGAGATCTCGAGAAAACAAAACCGTTATTTCGAGATCTCGAGAAAACAAAACAATTATTCCGTGATCTCGAGAAAACAAAACAATTATTTCATGATCTCGAGTAAACAGCTGAGAAATGGTTCATTCAGGTGTGCCAAGAGACTTGTGATATGCTGACTTTGGGGCTATTTCTCATTCTGTATAGACGCAACTTTGGTCATTAGAATGTCTGGAATAATCGATCACCTAATAAGGCAATATTTTGATCAGGGGTTGACACAGGGAGAGATTGCATTAGATCTTTTAATAAGGGATAATTTCAAAATTAGTCCGCGGCACCTCTGCAGAAGACTGGCCCGGCTTCGTCTCTCCCGACGGAGATACAGTGATCCAGCTGAGATAATTAAATAATTGTTTTGTTTTCTCGAGATCACGGAATAATTGTTTTGTTTTCTCGAGATCTCGAAATAACGGTTTTGTTTTCTCGAGATCTCGAAATAACGATTTTGTTTTCTCGAGATCTCAAATTAGTTGTGTTGTTTTCTCGAGATCCTGAATTAATTATGTCGTTATCTCAGGATAACAAGGTGAATAAAAAAAAATTATATGAAGGGCCTCTCTCGGCTTCCGTAAATACACTCAAACAAAACAGCAATAAAGGAGGAAAGGGGCGACAGCCCGAGGAAAGCCCCCACAGGAGCGCACATCATTTGCAACATAGGCTACCCAACTCAGTACAAGAACAAAGCACTTACAGTGTGTGCAGTAGGCTTCGTGCGCATTGTTCTGCACCTCTCGGAGGAAGGGATTAGGTGCCCTGTAAACCTTTGGAAAAGGTAAATTTTCTTTTCGGCATAATTGCTGCGGCATTACTGCTGCTAGCTGCTAGACAAAGAACATTCGCGCCAGTTAATGTTTATTTTATTGTTGCATGGCAACACGTTCTGTTGTCTGGAATAATGTGGCCAAATAAACACCCATGCCACAGGGCCAGGGGGCAGCAGCCAGGAAAGTTTGCGATTCCTCTCAATTCATCAAAATAGTAAATGCAGACATTTCTCCGGTAATGATTCCCACGCTGCTCAGTCGCAAACGTCGCGAGTGGCGAAAACCGGGACATATCCGTGTCCCGACAGACTTTTGTCGGGACTCGGGACACACAACCCCAAATCAGGACTGTCCCGGTAAAACCGGGACGTCTGGTCACCCTAGGTAAGACCCATGAGTGACGCACTGTCATTGTATGAGTGACGTGCCTCAGAAGTACTACACAAGTATTCCACACTTGCTATTTGTGCAGCCGGAAAGACAGAAGTACATCTCACTTTCTACCCCTATGTGTGGCGTGCACGCAGCGCACACGACCTGCACGTGACATGATGGAAAGACTCTGGGTATATATATTGGGGAGGAACCAAGAAACCGATCATGTAGTGTGTAGCATTGTAGAAAGGAAGAAGACCACTTCATTTGCTGTTTTTATTTGAGTAATGCATTTTGTTACATTGTAAAAATCCCAACTAAATAGCCCAACAGTTTGAGCACTGAAACACACTTTGACTCTGAGCTGCTGTCCTGCTCCTGCTGAGTGGTGGGACGGGGTGCCGGGATGTCCTTGTCCTCATCACTGAGCATGGCACAGTGGCCTGACAGCGATGATGGGATTGCAGTGTCCTCACTTCTGGGCGTCGTTAGTTGAAACATGAATAAAAATAAGCATATATAAGATTAATTACATAAGCATATAGATACTGAAATGAATGTTTAAAGCATGTGTATTTACCTGTGAAAATACCTCTGGTGGGGTGCTGTGCCTTCTGCCGGCTTGAAACTGGTAAAATGCAAGTCACTCACACTCCACACACACTGATCACATGCATCAGATATATGCTTTCCTGTTAGGGTTTTGCTGGGATTCGAACCTGGTTCGTTGGTGTGATAATCCAGCAAACCCCCACTAGGCCACCAGGGGGATGACTCAAATGCAGAGGCGTGAGGCGGAAGTAGAAAAAGAATCAAAAGGTTTATTTAAACTATATACACTATATACAGGGCAAAACAAAAGACAAAAAAAAAACCAAAGAGTATAATCCAAAAGAAAAGCAAAGTGCAAAAATTCAAAAGCTAAGAAGATCAAAAAACACAGTACAAAGGAAACTGGAGATAAACATAACAGCACAAAGACTCCGTGACAAGAGGACTGAACTCAGGGGTATAAATAGACAAACTAATTAAGGACACAGGTGAAGATAATTAGGCAATTAACACAAACACAAAACACAGGAACAGTGGCGGCCTCTAGAGGCCAAAATAAACACGACATGAAAAGGAAATAACAGCGGCCTCTAGAGGCCAAAACAGTCCTAGTCCTAACAGGACCCCCCCCTCTAGGAGCGTCTCCTGACGTTCCCAGGGCGATCCGGATGGGCCGAATGGAAGTCCCGACATAGTTCTTTATCAAGGACATCCCGAGCAGGAACCCAGCAGCGCTCCTCAGGACCATAGCCCTCCCAGTCCACCAGATATTGCAACCCGCCGCGGACCCAGCGGGAGTCAAGCAGGCGATTCACAGTGAACACAGTCTGCCCCTGGAAGATGCGGGGGGGTGGGGGGTTCCTAGGGGTAGGGGCATACGTAGACGTCAGTACGGGCCGTAACAGGGAAACATGGAAAGTGGGGTTGATCCTCAGAGTCCGGGGCAACTGGAGCCGGTAGGAGACAGGGTTCACCCTGCGCACCACCTTGAAGGGGCCAATGTAGCGAGGAGCAAGCTTGCGGTTCTCCACCCGCAGTGGAAGGTCCTTAGTGGACAGCCAAACACGCTGCCCAGGGCGGAAAGCGTGTGCAGGTCTTCTATGGCGGTTGGCCTGAGTCTGGTTGGTTCTGGAGGTCTGTATGAGGGTCTTCCTGACCTTGCTCCAGGTCTTGCGACACCGTCTCACATATTGGTTGACCGAGGGCACCCCCGCGTCCTCCTCCTGGTCCGGGAACAGAGGTGGCTGGAACCCGAATTGGCACTGGAATGGCGACAGCTTGGTGGCCGATGACTGCAGGGTGTTGTGGGCGTACTCCGCCCATGGCAGCCAGGTGCTCCACGATGTCGGGTTATCCATAGCCAGGCCTCGCAGGGTGGTTTCCAGGTCCTGGTTGAGCCTCTCCGTCTGACCATTGGACTGTGGGTGAAACCCAGAGGAGAGGCTGGCAGTGGCTCCGATGACCTTGCAGAACCCGTGCCACACTCGGGAGGAGAACTGGGGCCCTCGGTCTGAGACGATGTCCTGTGGAAGACCAAAGACTCGGAAGACATGATTAAACAAAAGTTTCGCAGTTTCAAGAGCAGAGGGGAGTTTGCACAGTGGTATGAAGCGGCAGGCCTTGGAGAATCTGTCAACTAAGACCAAAATGACCGTGTTACCTTGTGACTCAGGGAGACCCGTGATAAAGTCGACTGCCACGTGGGACCAGGGACGCCGGGGAATGGTCAGAGGATGCAGGAGACCCTGGGGACGCTGTCGTGGGTTCTTGGTTCTGGTGCAAACCTCACAGGACAGGACAAATGACCTTACTTCCTTCTCCATGTTAGGCCACCAGAAGCGTCTTTTCAGGAAGTCCAGGGTCCTCCGAGCTCCCGGGTGGGCGGTGAGAGGGGAAGAGTGACCCCACTGGAGAACCTTGGCCCGGGCTTGATGTGGGACGTACAAGAGGCCTGGTGGCCCCGTCCCAGGACCGGGGTCCTGGCGTTGGGCTCGTCGGACAGCCTCCTCAATACCCCAGCGGACAGGGGCCACAATCCGGGACACAGGGATAATAGGCCCGACTTCATTCTCCCTGTTAGTGGCAGAGAACAGTCTGGACAGTGCGTCAGGTTTGGTGTTCTTGGAGCCGGGGCGGTATGAGAGGGTGAAGTCAAACCGACTGAAAAACAGGGCCCACCTAGCCTGTCGAGGGTTCAGTCTCTTGGCTTGCTGGAGGTACTCCAGGTTCTTGTGGTCAGTCCAAACCAGGAATGGATGTTGTGCTCCCTCCAGCCAGTGCCTCCACTCCTCAAGGGCCAGTTTGACCGCTAGCAGTTCTCGATCCCCCACATCGTACCGGGACTCAGCAGGACTCAGGTGGTGGGAGAAGTAAGCGCAGGGGTGCAGCTTTCCTTCCGAACGTTGAGAGAGCACCGCGCCGACACCACTGTCCGAGGCGTCCACCTCCACGATGAATGGTTGGGAGGTGTCCGGGAGAACCAGAATGGGTGCCGTGCAGAAGCGGTCCTTGAGGTCTTTGAACGCCTTTTCTGCCTGAGGAGACCAGCCATAAGATCCACCTGTCCCTTTGGTGAGGTCTGACATGGGTGCTGCCACAGAACTGAAGTTCCTGATGAACTTGCGGTAGAAGTTAGCGAATCCTAAGAACCGCTGAACCTCCTTAACGGACTTGGGAGTAGGCCAATCCCGGACGGCCAGGGTCTTGGCAGGGTCCATTTGGAGTTGGCCTGTCCGTACAATAAATCCCAGAAAGGAGACCTCGGGAACATGAAATTCGCATTTCTGGGCCTTGGCGAACAGATTGTTCTGTAGCAGCCTCTGGAGAACCTGGCGGACATGGTGGCGGTGCTCCTGCACGGTCTTGGAAAAGATAAGGATGTCGTCGAGGTAGACAAAAACGTATAGGTTAATCATGTCCCTTAAGACGTCGTTGATTAGGGCCTGAAAAACAGCTGGTGCGTTGGTGAGTCCGAAGGGCATCACCTGGTATTCGTAGTGCCCAGACGGGGTGTTAAAGGCAGTCTTCCACTCGTCTCCCTGTCGGATACGGATGAGGTGGTATGCATTCCGTAGGTCCAACTTGGTGAAGACGGTGGCGCCTTGGAGCAGGTCGAAAGCTGTGGACATCAGCGGAAGGGGATATCGGTTGCGCACAGTGATCTTATTCAGGCCCCTGTAATCAATACATGGTCGGAGCCCCCCATCCTTCTTGCCGACAAAGAAGAAGCCGGCTCCAGCAGGTGAAGTGGAGGGTCGAATAAACCCAGAGACCAGGGCATCTTTGAGGTATTCCTCCATGGCCTTGCGTTCTGGCTGAGAGAGGGAAAACAGTCTGCCACGAGGAGGGGTAGTCCCAGGGAGCAAGTCGATGGCACAGTCGTAGGCCCGGTGCGGAGGAAGAACGGCGGCCCTGCTCTTGCTGAATACCTCCTTGAGATCCCAGTACTCTGTGGGAACTTGAGATAAC
This sequence comes from Neoarius graeffei, assembly GCF_027579695.1. NCBI lineage: Eukaryota > Metazoa > Chordata > Actinopteri > Siluriformes > Ariidae > Neoarius > Neoarius graeffei. Next base: position 14,275,225 of record NC_083595.1, read on the forward strand.
TCGGTGAGATCAGGGGGCTCGGCAGGAGACACAGGAGAGCTAGAGAGCAGACAAGAGGCATGGCATGCAGGGCCCCATTCCACAACCTGGCTTGTTACCCAGTCTATGCGAGGGTTGTGGCGAGTAAGCCAAGGAAGGCCTAGAATAACTGGGAACTCAGGTGAAGGAATCAGGTGCAGGGATATTTCTTCCTTGTGACCTTGAGACTGGAGGAAAACTGGAGAAGTAACTTGGGTGACTCTTCCATCACCTAACGCTTGGCCATCGAGGGCAGACACAGACAGTGGGACTTCAAGAGGTGCAGTCGGAATATTGATGCTTTGGGCGAAGTGAATATCCATAAAGTTCCCAGCCGCCCCTGAGTCTATCAAAGCTTGACAAGAGTGGACAGACTCACCCCAGGAGATGGAGACCGGGATGTAGATTCCTTGGCCAGGGAGTCCGGGAGAGAGGGTAGGCCCCGTCACAACCCTCCCTCGGCTGGACGGGGCGGTCCTTTTCCCAAGAGTTCGGGACATGATGCTCGGAAGTGACCAGGCTTGCCACAGTAGATGCAGCACTTGTCCCTCCTTCTGCGCTCCCTCTCAGATGCGGAGAGGCGAGTACGACCCACTTGCATGGGTTCTGGACAGTCACTGAAGGAGGTAGACGGTCTCCAGGTAGAGGTAGGGAGGCTGGGGGGGCTCAAGGCTTGGTGGCGTTCTCTCATCCTGTTGTCCAGACGAATAGCATGTGAGATGAGGGTTTCGAGGTCACTTGGGCATCCAATAGAGGCCAGACCGTCCTTGATGGGGTCAGACAGACCATGGTGGAAGGCTGACACCAGGGCAGTCTCGTTCCATCCACTTACTGCTGCGAGTGTTCGGAACGAGATGGCGTAATCTGCGACGCTTCCTCCTTGCCGGATGGACATGAGCTTTCGGGCTGCGTCGGTACTGATGTCTGCCTGATCGAAGACCCGAAGCATCTCTTCAGAAAACAGCTGGAAATCAAAGCACTCAGGTCCCTGTCTTTGCCAGATAGCAGTAGCCCAGGCTCGCGCCTTACCAGCTAATAAGGTGATCACAAAGGCAATCTTGCGGCGATCCGTAGTGTAGGTGGTAGGCTGAAGCTCAAAGGTGAGTTGACACTGGGTAAGGAACTCTCGGCACTCACTGTGCTTGCCGTCATACCTCTGTGGTGCAGGAAGGCTGGGTTCGCGAGGTGAAGAAGGCAGCATTGCAGGAGGCACTGGAGCAGGAGTGGGAGCTGGATCAGGAGCAGGAACTGGATCAGGAGCAGGAGATGCAGGCAGAGATGTCAGCTGTGCCAGGGTTTTCCCAATTTGCTGAAGCAGTTCCTCGTGGCGAGCGAGGGCCTCACGTTGGCTGGTGAGCGTACGTCCATGAGCGTCCATGGTCGCTCCGAAGCGTGTCAAAGCTGCCATAATTCCCTGAAGGTTGGCCGGGTAGACAGTTGAAGCAGCCTCTGCTGAGTCGGTCATGACGGAGTCTTTCTGTTAGGGTTTTGCTGGGATTCGAACCTGGTTCGTTGGTGTGATAATCCAGCAAACCCCCACTAGGCCACCAGGGGGATGACTCAAATGCAGAGGCGTGAGGCGGAAGTAGAAAAAGAATCAAAAGGTTTATTTAAACTATATACACTATATACAGGGCAAAACAAAAGACAAAAAAAAAACCAAAGAGTATAATCCAAAAGAAAAGCAAAGTGCAAAAATTCAAAAGCTAAGAAGATCAAAAAACACAGTACAAAGGAAACTGGAGATAAACATAACAGCACAAAGACTCCGTGACAAGAGGACTGAACTCAGGGGTATAAATAGACAAACTAATTAAGGACACAGGTGAAGATAATTAGGCAATTAACACAAACACAAAACACAGGAACAGTGGCGGCCTCTAGAGGCCAAAATAAACACGACATGAAAAGGAAATAACAGCGGCCTCTAGAGGCCAAAACAGTCCTAGTCCTAACACTTTCCACTGGCTAACGGCACAATTTTTCCCACGCCTTGAGGAAATCAGGTGTGCAACCTGTACTTGACAAGTACTTTGCCCATACTCCTCCCCCAAACTTTCCCCTGGGTTCACCGCGACCCTGTGGCACAGCTGCGAGCTACCAAACCCTGCGACCCGTGCATGTCCAAAACACTTATGGTGGGTTGTGAGTAAGGCTTAAGATACTTGTTTAGATGCTCACCTAAATTTACTTGCTCTTTTGTTCTGGTTCTCAATGTCTGAGCACTTCTGACATCAGGATCCCTTATCTTCAGGTCTGGAATGACATCTACAGTGGTGCTTGAAAGTTTGTGAACCCTTTAGAATTTTCTATATTTCTGCATAAATATGACCTAAAACATCATCAGATTTTCACACAAGTCCTAAAAGTAGATAAAGAGAACCCAGTTAAACAAATGAGACAAAAATATTACACTTGGTCATTTATTTATTGGGGAAAATGATCCAATATTACATATCTGTGAGTAGCAAAAGTATGTGAACCTCTAGGATTAGCAGTTAATTTGAAGATGAAATTAGAGTCAGGTGTTTTCAATCAATGGGATGACAATCAGGTGTGAGTGGGCACCCTGTTTTATTTAAAGAACAGGGATCTATCAAAGTCTGATCTTCACAACACATGTTTGTGGAAGTGTATCATGGCACGAACAAAGGAGATTTCTGAGGACCTCAGAAAAAGTGTTGTTGATGCTCATCAGGCTGGAAAAGATTACAAAACCATCTCTAAAGAGTTTGGACTCCACCAATCCACAGTCAGACAGGTTGTGTACAAATGGAGGAAATTCAAGACCATTGCTACCCTCCCCAGGAGTGGTCAACCAACAAAGATCACTCCAAGAGCAAGGTGTGTAATAGTCCGTGAGGTCACAAAGGACCCCAGGGTAACTTCTAAACGACTGAAGACCTCTCTCACATTGGCTAATGTTAATGTTCATGAGTCCACCATCAGGTGAACACTGAACAACAATGGTGTGCATGGCAGGGTTGCAAGGAGAAAGCCACTGCTCTCCAAAAAGAACATTGCTGCTCATCTAGAGTTTGCTAAAGATCACATGGACAAGCCAGAAGGCTATTGGAAAAATATTTTGTGGACAGATGAGATCAAAATAGAACTTTTTGGTTTAAATGAGAAGCGTTATGTTTGGAGAAAGGAAAACACTGCATTCCAGCATAAGAACCTTATCCCATCTGTGAAACATGGTGGTGGTAGTATCATGGTTTGGGCCTGTTTTGCTGCATCTGGGCCAGGACGGCTTGCCATCATTGATGGAACAATGAATTCTGAATTATACCAGCGAATTCTAAAGGAAAATGTCAGGACATCTGTCCATGAACTGAATCTCAAGAGAAGGTGGGTCATGCAGCAAGACAACGACCCTAAGCGCACAAGTCGTTCTACCAAAGAATGGTTAAAGAAGAATAAAGTTAATGTTTTGGAATGGCCAAGTCAAAGTCCTGACCTTAATCCAATCGAAATGTCGTGGAAGGACCTGAAGCGAGTGGTTCATGTGAGGAAACCCACCAACATCCCAGAGTTGAAGCTGTTCTGTACGGAGGAATGGACTAAAATTCCTCCAAGCTGGTGTGCAGGACTGATCAACAGTTACCAGAAATGTTTAGTTGCAGTTATTGCTGCACAAGGGGGTCACACCAGATACTGAAAGCAAAGGTTCACATACTTTTGCCTCTCACACATATGTAATATTGGATCATTTTCCTCAATAAATAAATGACCAATATAATATTTTTGTCTCATTTGTTTAACTGGGTTCTCTTTATCTACTTTTAGGACTTGTATGAAAATCTGATGATGTTTTAGGTCATATTTATGCAGAAATAGAGAAAATTCTAAAGGGTTCACAAACTTTCAAGCACCACTGTATCAGCAGCTCAGTTTCCTCTTTCCACAAGACTTCTGGATCTGTGAACCACATAGACAAGAGTAGAGCTAGTCTCATTAGAGGCAACAGACTTCCCATTGTTGAGGGTCTGAGCCAAGGTCTGGATCTTCTGGATACCATTTACAACAAATGTGTTATAACGTCATGCTTCATTCTTAATATACCCTCAAACCCAACTTGGAGTAAGTCCAGAAGAACAGAAGCATCACAGAAACAACAGCAGTAACACATCTTCCTTTATTTCAAATAATTTTGCCATTCCTCTAAGGATATTTCTATTCATTTAAAATGGATGTGAAGTTGGCGCCTATTATCTTTGCAATGCTGCTCACTGTAGAGCCTACCATAGAGAAAACAATCTCCTAACTCGTGTTTGAAACACCCATCCATCCATTATCTGTAACCACTTATCCTGTGCAGGGTCATGGGCAGGCTGGAGCCTATCCCAGCTGACTATGGGTGAGAGGTGGGGTACACCCTGGACAAGTCGCCAGGTCATCGCAGGGCTGACACATAGAGACAAACAACCATTCACACCTGTGGTTAATTTAGAGCCACCGATTAGCCTAACCTCCATGTCTTTGGACTGTGGGGGAAACCGGAGCACCCGGAGGAAACCCACGCAGACATGGGGAGAACATGTAAACTCCACACAGAAAGGCCCCCGTCAGCCACTGGGCCCGAACCCAGAACCTTCTTGCTGTGTGGCGACAGTACTAACCATTACACCACCGTGCCATCCTGAGTGAACGCTTATTAACATACTGTGGCAGCGGGGGCGTGGTCAAGCATCGGTCTGTGACCGGAGGGTGGAGTCAGGGAAGGTAAGTGGCAGAATCACTGCATCTGATGTTGGTTAATCTGTGTTTGTGTGTCTTCCCCAGTGACCGTGCCCTATATGAGGAGAGAGAGAGCAGAGGAGGGGCTCTCTCTCCCCGAACCAGACGACGTGTGTGTGCGCGCGCCTGGAAGAGAGAAAATATTGCATCTGAAAAGAGCAATAAAAGAGTTTGTGGAACTTAATTCTGGCCTGCCGTCTTTCTGTGCTCCACCCACACGAACTGGTACAGTGGTGCCGAAACCCGGTGATTGAGCACAGGAAAAAGAACAGCCCCATGGAGTCCTCCCCCTTCGCGGACCTGGTCCACACCCTAGCCATGGCCCAGCAGAGCCAGAACCAGGCGCTAGTCACCCTCCGAAAGGAGCAGGAGCACCGGTTCGAGGCCCTGGTGCTGGCGCAGCAAGAAGACCGACAGGCGTTCCGGCACCTCCTCGCGTCGGCGGGGTCCACCACCTCCACCGCCGCAGGCCCTTCTACCCTCACCCTCACTAAGATGGGCCAGCATGACGACCCCGAGGCCTTCATCATGCTCTTTGAGCAGGCAGCAGAGGCCTCGGGCTGGCCGGTGGAACAGCGCGCGGCACACCTCCTCCCCCTGCTAACAGGCGAGGTGCAGCTGGCCACGCTACAGCTCCCTGCCGACCGCCGGCTGGTCTATGCGGACCTCCGCCGGGCCGTCCTCCAGTGGGTGGGGCTCACCCCTGAACAAGAGCATCAGCACTTCTGCGCTCTGCATCTGGAGGAAGTCGGCCGGCCGTTCGCGTTTGGCCAGCAGCTCCAGGATGCCTGCCGGTGGTGGCTGAGGGCCGACAACCGCGACGCCAAGGGAATCCTCGACCTGGTGGCGCTGGAACAGTTCATCGCCCGACTTCCAGAAGGAGCAGCAGAGTGGGTCCAGTGCCATCGCCCAGCGTCGCTGGATCAGGCCATTGAGCTGGCGGAGGACCATCTGGCGGCTGTTCCAACAGCAGGACAGCGTGTCTCCTCTTCTCCCCTCTCTTCTCTCTCTTTCCCCCCTTCTGTTTCTTGTCCTCACCCCGTTCCCCCACCGCGGAGGCGGGGGCCGGCTCCACCCCAGCTGGCCCGCCGCACCTGCGGTGCCCTCCTGTTTCCTGCTTCCATGTCTGTGTCTCCCCCCCCTCAGGTGAGTGAGCCCCAGAGCGCCGGTGCAGAGAGGAAGCCCAGGCCGGTTTGCTGGCGCTGCGGGGAGCCGGGCCACCTCCAACAGCAGTGCTCGGCGATAGAAGTGGGCGCGGTGGTTTGGATCCCCGACGCGCCAGGAGCCACCCTCGATCGGGCCGGAGCGTATCGCATACCGGTGAGTATCCAAGGGGATACATATCAGGCATTGGTGGACTCTGGCTGTAATCAGACCTCAATTCACCAAAGCCTGGTGCAAGACGAGGCATTAGGGAGAGCACAATTGGTGAAGGTGTTGTGTGTGCACGGGGATGTTTACAGCTACCCTTTAGTGTCGGTCCACATTCTTTGTCGAGGGGAAAAATTTAGAGTAAAGGCGGCAGTTAATCCTTGCCTCACCCACTCGATAATTTTGTGGACTGATTGGCCGGGATTTGGGGAGTTAATGAGCCATCTAGTGAAGAGTGGGTCCTGCCGTAGTTTAGCAGGGGGAGGTCCTGGTGTCGCTTTGGCGGGAGCAGCTGTCACAGAGCTGTCTACGTCATCTCCACGTCAGAGTGAGGAGCAGCAGGCTCCTCCTCCCTCTCTCGGGAATCCCTTGGGGATTTCTCATTAGAGCAATCGCGAGACGAGACTCTGCGGCATGCATTTGACCAAGTGAGAGTAATCGATGGTCAAATGCTCCAGCCAAATGCCACCCCATCCTTCCCCTATTTTTCTATTATGAAGGATAGGTTATACCGAGTGATGCAGGACACTCAGACTAAAGAGCAAGTCACGCAGCTTTTGATTCCAAAGAGCCACTGGGAATTGGTGTTCCAGGTGGCTCACTTTAATCCCATGGCTGGACCCTTAGGGCAGGATAAGACACTAGCCCGAATAATGGCCCGGTTCTATTGGCCAGGGATTCGCAGCGATGTCTGTAGGTGGTGTATGGCATGCCGCGAATGCCAGTTAGTAAATCCAGTGGCCATTCCAAAAGCGCCTTTGCACCCTCTCCTATTAATCGAGACCCCGTTTGAAAGAATTGGGATGGATCTCGTCGGGCCATTAGATTGGTCAACACGAGGGTACCACTTTATTTTAGTCCTGGTGGACTATGCAACGCGATACCCGGAAGCAGTGCCTCTGCACAATATCTCAGCATGCAGTATTGCGGAAGCGCTTTTCCACGTCATCTCCTGAGTTGGAATCCCGAAAGAGATTCTGACTGACCAAGGCACCTCGTTTATGTCACGCACACTGAACGAACTGTATGGGTTATTGGGTATTAAACCGATCCACACCAGCATTTATCACCCCCAAACGGATGGTTTAGTTGAACAGTTCAATCGCACCCTCAAGAATATAATTAAAAAATTTGTAAGTGAGGACGCACATAATTGGGATAAATGGCTCGAACCCTTGTTATTTGCAGTGCGAGAGGTCCCCCAAGCCTCCACGGTGTTCTCCCCATTCGAATTGTTATATGGGCATAAGCCACGCGGCATTCTAGATGTGCTGTGAGAAAATTTGGAGGAGGGACCTTCACCCAGTAAAAATCAAATTCAATACTTTATGGACCTGCGCGCAAAACTCCACACACTCACACACCTAACCCAGGAGAATTTGCGGCAGGCCCAAGAACAGCAAACCCGCCTGTACGACAGGGGTACGTGCCTTAGGGAGTTCGCACCGGGAGATAAAGTTCTCGTACTGTTGCCCACATCGAGCTCCAAATTAATCACCAATTGGCAAGGACCCTTTGAGGTCACACGGTGAGTCAGGGATGTCGACTACGAGGTGAGGCGAACGGACAGGGGTGAGGTGCTACAGGTTTACCACCTCAATCTGCTCAAACTGTGGAACGAGGAGGTCCCCATGGCGTTGGTGTCAGTGGTTCCAGAGAAGGCGGAGCTGGGGCCGGAGGTTCAAAAGGGAACATTGGCATCGCGTACCTCTCCGGTCCCCTGTGGAGACCACCTCTCCCCGACCCAACTCACGGAGGTCACCCAGTTGCAGACCGAGTTTTTGGACGTGTTCTCGCCCCTGCCTGGCCGCACCGACCTCATACAGCACCACATTGAGATGCCCCCGGGGGTGGTAGTGCGCAGCCGCCCTTACAGGTTACCCGAACACAAGAAAAAAGTGATTCGGGAAGAACTTGAGGGCATGCTCGAAATGGGCATCGTCGAGGAGTCCCACAGTGACTGGAGCAGCCCAGTGGTCTTGGTACCCAAGGCCGACGGGTCGGTCTGGTTCTGTGTAGATTATAGAAAAGTCAACATGGTGTCTAAATTCGATGCGTACACAATGCCTCGTATTGATGAGTTGCTCGATCGACTAGGCACAGCTCGCTTTTACTCGACACTGGATTTGACAAAGGGTTATTGGCAGATCCCCTTGACTCCATTATCCCGAGAAAAAACGGCCTTTTCCACACCGTTCGGCTTACACCAGTTTGTCACACTTCCTTTTGGGCTGTTTGGGTTACGTTCCAGCGGCTTATGGATAGGGTCCTCCGCTCCCATGCCACCTACGTGGCCGCATACCTCGACGACATTATTATTTATAGTAATGACTGGCCGCGGCATTTACAACACCTGAGGGCCGTCCTTAGGTCGCTGAGGTGAGCGGGTCTCACAGCCAATCCAAAGAAGTGTGCGATTGGGCGGGTGGAAGTACGGTATCTGGGCTTCCACTTGGGCAATGGGCAGGTGCGTCCCCAAATCACTAAGACAGCAGCGATTGCAGCCTGACCAAGGCCCAAGACCAAAAAGGGGGTGAGACAGTTCCTGGGGATGGCTGGCTACTATCGTAGGTTTATACCTAATTATTCAGACGTCACCAGCCCGCTGACTGATCTGACTAAAAAGGGGGCACCAGATCCGGTCCAGTGGACGGAGCAATGCCAGCGGGCTTTCTCTGAGGTGAAGGCTGCACTGTGCGGGGGGCCACTATTACACTCCCCTGACTTTTCTCTCCCCTTTACGTTGCAGACGGACACGTTGGACAGAGGGCTGGGGGCCGTTCTGTCCCAGGAGGTGGAGGGGGAGGACCGCCCTGTCCTGTACATAAGCAGGAAGCTGTCAGTGCGTGAGGGGCACTACAGCACCATCGAAAAGGAGTGCCTGGCAATCAAGTGGGCGGTCCTCGCCCTCCGCTACTACCTCCTGGGGCGCTCTTTCACCCTCTGTTTGGACCACGCGCTCCTCCAGTGGCTCCACCACATGAAGGATGCCAACGCGCGGCTCACCCATTGGTATCTGGCACTCCAGACCTTTAATTTCAAGGTGGTCCACAGGCCGGGGGCGCAGATGGTCATGGCGGACTTCCTCTCCCGTCAAGCGGGGGGGGGGGAGTCGGCTGCAGGCTGGACGGCTGCCCAGCCTGAGTCGGGCTGTGGGGGTATGTGGCAGCGGGGGCGTGGTCAAGCGTTGGTCTGTGACCGGAGGGTGGAGTCAGGGAAGGTAAGTGGCAGAATCACTGCACCTGATGTTGGTTAATCTGTGTTTGTGTGTCTTCCCCAGTGACCGCACCCTATATGAGGAGAGAGAGAGAGCAGAGGAGGGGCTCTCTCTCCCCGAACCAGATGACGTTTGTGTGCGCGCGCCTGGAAGAGAGAAAATATTGCGTCTGAAAAGAGCAATAAAAGAGTTTGTGGAACTTAATTCTGGCCTGTTGTCTTTCTGTGCTCCACCCACACGAACTGTTATACGTACTTATTAAGTAACTAGAGTTCTTAGTAGTTAATAGGAATACTATGTGTTAATGAAGATCTACTAATGAAGAACTGTTCCTGATTATTTCCTGCGTACTTACCTCCACCAACTTTGTTGGAGGAGGTGATGTTTTGCCTCCATTTGTTTGTTTGTTTATTTGTCTTTTCACAATGTAATTCAAAAAGTAGTGAATGCATTTGGATAAAATTTGGAGGAAAGTTGAGCCACAGGCCAAGGAACAATTGTGACCCCTCACCGAATCCAGGGACACATGTCGGCCAAAACGAATCCGAGATAATCGCAAAAGAAGCATTTTTTTTTCCGAAATTTGTGATTTTTGTTTTTTTCCATCATGTGCACATTGAGATCTTGAAGAATGCAATCAGTATTTCAGATAATAGATTGTTTTGTTGGAAAAGCATACATTTTTTGTTGCAAATTGTCTCGTTTTTGTCAGGACTGTAGCCTGCTGGGGGGTGTGGGTAAATTACCATATGGGCCATTCACATGATGATTTAAGTCTTTTGTTTTTTTTTCGCAAATCAGCTATATGATCCGAGCTGAGCGCATGGCTACTTACTGTAACTGCATACAGGCATGTAATTTCACTATGGAATGAGTTACTAAACAGAGCGCAGAGGAGCCCCGCGAAGCAAACAGACGCACGGTATTTACATTGGAGATTACCATTTCTAGCAAAAAAAACCGCAACCTCGTTTTCCAGATTGAATAGAATACTTGAATGATCGGATGATACACGGACCGTTCTAGGATTACGTTCCATCGGAGGCATTGGTGTGTGCAAGGCGCCGTTTCTCTTTCTGATGGGGTAAGTTTATTAATCTAAGGCTGTGTGGTTATTTTTGCATGTAACGGAGAGTGTTGTGGTTTGGTTAAGCCTAGGTCACAACCGGAAGTATGATTTTTTGGCCGTGTGATTTTTGGCGTTTCCCAAATCGCTGCGTTTTTTTTTTGTTCACGGAGAAAGACGCGCGTTGGCCATAAGTTTGTCTTGCAACCTGAAAAAAACGTAAGCGCCCGTAGAGTTTGTTTGACATGACAAAGAACCTCTGCGGCCGGTCTGAGGCTCGAAAATCAGCACTTCATACGCGCGCTCTCGTTCTTTTCACACACGCGCTCTCGTGCATTTCATGCGCGCTCTCCGTGCGTTTCTTGCGTTTTTTGCATGTAGACCGGCTGTAGGAGCACGGTACAGCCGGTTGTGACCGAGGCTTTACATGAAACTAGTGTTGTGTTAGTTGCGTCATCATCGTGCTATCTTTCTTTCTTACGGTGTGAGTAATTTTTCAACCACAAAACGTTAAAGTATACTTTAGGACTTATTTTTGTACTTCATAATTGTGTTGGGCATACTTTGCATGGAAGGAAAATCGACGTGGTGATCTTTGTTTACATGAAAGTAGTATCGTGCTAGCTAGTAGGGGGTAGGGCTTTCCTTAATGTCATGCAAATGAGCACCATTATGTGCCCACCCTACACCCAGAGTAGCTGAGATGGAAAACTTTGAGGGCAATTTTCTCACTTTTCTGTTTTAAGAAGTATACACTTTCAAAAGGCCACACATTCTTCAAATATTGTCAGATCTCCACATGGAAGGCATCATTGGAAAGCTTAGAAACTGTACTTTCTGAATCTGTCAATAACTCAAAATGCCCCCGGGCAGACATGTGTCCCTGGATTCTGTGATCTGCCACAATTGATTAGATTTTGATGTAAATCCAGATATGTATGCGGATCCAAGATTCTATTTTATTTTTTTACTTTTCCCAACATAACTCAAAAAGTAGTGAACAGATTTAGATGAACTTTTGAGAAAAGGTGAGCCATGGGCCAAGGAACAATTGATCACATATTGACACAAATCTGCATATTTATGTGGATCCAGGATACAGATATGTCTGCGCGTTCAGGATTTTTTTGTCTGTTCCCAACATGACTCAAAAAATAGTGAATGGATTTGGATGAAATTTGGTGTACAGCTTTAGTATTATCCTAGGTTCAAGTGATTTCATTTTGATGATGATGAATCTGTGGCTTGGTGGAGGTATGCACTCTACCGAGTGTCCTTCTAGTTACCTACGATTTGAACACTACTGTAAAATGTTATCCTGTAAACATATAAAAAAATAATTTGTTAAAGGTAGACTGCCTTTCAGATTTTTCAAGTGTAGGTCAAAAAAGAATTTTCCCCGACACCCAATTATTTTTGTTTAGTGGGCTGAAAGTTACTGAATTCGAATCACAGACTTCCAATTTTATTAGTTTTTTTTTTTAAATAGGACAAGTAATGAATTTAGGGCCACATTTAGGGCCACATCCGGTATTTTTTTCTTGCTTCACCATGACGCAATTCAAGATACTACATCATGCATCACATGGTGGGCTTTCCCCATTCATGCAAGGCATTGTGGGATACAAATTTGAAACAGGAGAGAAAAATGGAGGACGCAAATGAAATGTCAAAGACCGACTACAATAACAGAAAGCAAGAAGAAAAGATGTTATGTTGTGAAGGAAAGGAAATGCAGGACCAAACTAATAAATATCAGCGGTCAGCGAGCACCTCGGTGTGATCAGCTGTTCGTTTAGCAACATAATGATGTAACTGTCAGTGCACAGTCAAGGTAAACCTATAGATGGCGGTATTGCAACACTGTGGATGCCAGCTGCTCTAAAACCCAAAAGAAGAAGAAGAAAAAGAAGGGGAAGAGGTTAAACCTGCGCATGCGCACACCGGACTTCCTCTGTCTGCTTGACTGCGTGAAGTGAGCGATTTCATGCACATTATTTGCTTGGGAGTCCCCTCAAATTACATAACTTCCCAGCCACAGAATTTTTTTTTGAGATATTACAGAAATAAACGTATCACAGTGACCAAATTTCGGAGGGAACTAAATTCACCAATTTTATGAAATCAAAAGGCCATCTAGCTTTAAGTAATTATTGTACTTAGGTAGTTTTCCCAGCAGAACACTTTTACTTGCGTAATTTCCTTAATGACTACTTTTACATTTACTCAGTACAGTATGTTTTATAATCTTTCCACCATTCTATAGTTTCACTGTTATGACTATGATGAATCTTTTACCAGCATTTCGCTTTTAATCTACAGTAATAACGTGTTTTTAAATACACCCTGCTGATGTGTCTAATTGCTATCTTCTTCCCGATGTCATGGTTACACATGAGGAAAATCTTCAAATGGAGCGTGTCTTATAGATAAACCACCCACACTGTCTTCATGGTGAATCAGTTGCAATATTTTTTGGTTGCTTTGCTTGCCGTGGAAACAAGGTCAGAGCACTGCAAAGCAAAATGAAGTGGAAGAGGAACTACTGCTAATAGACCACAAACATGAAAATAATGCATTTTATGGTTGCTATAACAATCCAGTTTATGATTTAGCTTAAGTGTTCACTAGCATCCATTCTTAATGGCATATAGATAATAAGGACATTCTAATGATTTAGTTGAAAATTCTTCTTCTTCTTCTTCTGCTTCTTCTTCTTCTTCTTATTATTATTATTATTATTATTATCATCATTATTGATTTTGATAATATTGATTTCCCTTCAATATACACGGAGTGCAGAATTATTAGGCAAGTTGTATTTTTGAGGATTAGTTTTATTATTGAACAACAACTATGTTCTCAATCAAACAAAAAGACTCATAAATATCAAAGCTGAATATGTATGGAAGTTAGAGTGGGGTGTTTTTAGTTTTGGCCATTTTAGGAGAATATGTATGTGTTCAGGTAACTTTCACTGTGCAGAATTATTAGGCAACTTAATAAAAACCAAATATGTAGCCATTTCACTTATTTATTTTCACCAGGTACACTGATATGACAACTCCAGATTTGCAAATAAACATATCTGACATTCAAACACAAAACAAAAACAAATCAGTGACCAATATAGCCACCCTTCTTCATGAGGACACTCAAAAGCCTTCCATCCATAGATTCTGTCAATTTCTTTATCTGTTCACGACCAACATTGTGTGCAGCAGCAACCACGGCCTCCCAGACGCTGTTCAGAGAGGTGTACTGTTTTCCCTCTTTGTAGACCTCACGTTTTATAATGGACCACAGGTTCTCTATGGGGTTTAGGTCAGGTGAACAAGGGGGCCATGTCATTATTTTTTTCACCTTTCAGACCTTTACTGGCTAGCCACGCAGTGGAGTATTTGGACGCATGAGATGGAGCATTATCCTGCATGAAAATCATGTTCTTCTTGAAAGATGCTGACTTTTTCCTATACCACTGCTTGAAGGTTTCTTCCAGGAACTGGCAGTAGGTCTGGGAGTTGAGTTTGAGTCCATCCTCAACTCGAAAAGGTCCAACAAGCTCGTCTTTGATGATACCAGCCCATAGCAGTACTCCACCTCCACCTTGCTGGCGTCTGAGTCGGAGTGGAGCTCTGTGCCCATTACTGATCCAGCCACAGGCCCATCCATCTGGCCCATCAAGAGTCACTCTCATCTCATCAGACCACAGCACCTTAGAAAAATCAGTCTTAAGATATTTCTTGGCCCAGTCTTGACGTTTTATCTTGTGTGCCTTACTCAGTGGTGGTCGTTTTTCAGCCTTCCTTACCTTGGCCATGTCCCTCAGTATTGCACACCTTGTACTCTTTGACACTCCAGGAATGTTGCAACTCTGGAATATGGCAGAACTGGATGCTAATGGCTGCTTGTTAGCTTCACGCTTGATTTTCCGCAGATCATGTGCAGTTATTTTGCGCCTTTTTTTTCCCCACACGCTTCTTTCGACCCTGTTGACTATTTGCAATGAAACGCTTGATTGTTTGGTGATCACGTTTCAACATCTTCACAATTTCAAGAGTGCTGCATCCGTCTGCAAGACATCTCACAATTTTATACTTTTCAAAGTCTGTCAGATCTCTCTTCTGACCCATTTTGCCAGAGGAAAAGAGGTTGCCTAATAATTATGCACACCTGATATAGGGTGTTGATGTCATTAGACCACACCCCCTCTCATTACACAGATGCACAGCACCTGATATACTTAATTGGTAGTAGGCTTTCAAGCCTAAACAGCTTGGAGTGGGACAACATGCATTAAAAGGATGTTGTGGTCGAAATACTCACTTGCCTAATAATTCTGCACTCAGTGTATTGGGGTGGGTTTCCTGAAAGTCTCTTAAGGCTCAGAACATCTTTAACTGCCTCTTAAAATTCATCATTAAGCTAACATGGTTTTCCCAAACAACATCATAGCCAAAGTACTACTTTAATTCGTTTACTTATGATGGACCTGTATCACTCTCAGAACAAAGAGCATCTCCTCACAGCCGAAAACACAGAATGCACATGCGCCTCCAAGGGACTCTTACAATCAATGGGCAGAGACTGGCGTTAAATAAGCTGCTGGTGTTAAATTATTTTTCTTGTACATTGCAAGTACATCGAGTTAATTATTAAATAAATATACGCAAAACATTATGAATATATTTCAAAATGTTATGGAATTACGTATGGATATCATAATCTCACACTGATATCGCCACATTTTAATCACATTTAACTCCATTAGGTGAGTGATTAACTAATTTAGTGACATAAATGAGACAGATTTCTGCACCTGTTACATTGTGTGTCTGTGTGTGTGTGTATACTGTGTGTGTATACTGTGTGTGTGTATATATACAACCCCGATTACAAAAAAGTTGGGACAAAGTACAAATTGTAAATAAAAATGGAATGCAATGATGTGGAAGTTTCAAAATTCCATATTTTTTTCAGAATAGAACATAGATGACATATCAAATGTTTAAACTGAGAAAATGTATCATTTAAAGAGAAAAATTAGGTGATTTTAAATTTCATGACAACAACATATCTCAAAAAAGTTGGGACAAGGCTATGTTTACCACTGTGAGACATCCCCTTTTCTCTTTACAACAGTCTGTAAATGTCTGGGGACTGAGGAGACAAGTTGCTCAAGTTTAGGGATAGGAATGTTAACCCATTCTTGTCTAATGTAGGATTCTAGTTGCTCAACTGTCTTAGGTCTTTTTTGTCGTATCTTCCATTTTATGATGCGCCAAATGTTTTCTATGGGTGAAAGATCTGGACTGCAGGCTGGCCAGTTCAGTACCCAGACCCTTCTTCTACGCAGCCATGATGCTGTAATTGATGCAGTATGTGGTTTGGCATTGTCATGTTGGAAAATGCAAGGTCTTCCCTGAAAGAGACGTCGTCTGGATGGGAGCATATGTTGCTCTAGAACCTGGATATACCTTTCAGCATTGATGATGTCTTTCCAGATGTGTAAGCTGCCCATGCCACACGCACTAATGCAACCCCATACCATCAGAGATGCAGGCTTCTGAACTGAGCGCTGATAACAACTTGAGTCGTCCTTCTCCTCTTTAGTCCGAATGACACGGCGTCCCTGATTTCCATAAAGAACTTCAAATTTTGATTTGTCTGACCACAGAACAGTTTTCCACTTTGCCACAGTCCATTTTAAATGAGCCTTGGCCCAGAGAAGACGCCTGCGCTTCTGGATCGTGTTTAGATACGGCTTCTTCTTTGAACTATAGAGTTTTAGCTGGCAACGGCGGATGGCACGGTGAATTGTGTTCACAGATAATGTTCTCTGGAAATATTCCTGAGCCCATTTTATGATTTCCAATACAGAAGCATGCCTGTATGTAATGCAGTGCCGTCTAAGGGCCCGAAGATCACGGGCACCCAGTATGGTTTTCTGGCCTTGACCCTTATGCACAGAGATTCTTCCAGATTCTCTGAATCTTTTGATGATATTATGCACTGTAGATGATGATATGTTCAAACTCTTTGCAATTTTACACTGTTGAACTCCTTTCTGATATTGCTCCACTATTTGTCGGCGCAGAATTAGGGGGATTGGTGATCCTCTTCCCATCTTTACTTCTGAGAGCCGCTGCCACTCCAATATGCTCTTTTTATACCCAGTCATGTTAATGACCTATTGCCAATTGACCTAATGAGTTGCAATTTGGTCCTCCAGCTGTTCCTTTTTTGTACCCTTAACTTTTCCAGCCTCTCATTGCTCCTGTCCCAACTTTTTTGAGATGTGTTGCTGTTGTGAAATTTCAAATGAGCCAATATTTGGCATGAAATTTCAAAATGTCTCACTTTCAACATTTGATATGTTGTCTATGATCTACTGTGAATACAATATCAGTTTCTGAGATTTGTAAATTATTGCATTCCGGTTTTATTTACAATTTGTACTTTGTCCCAACTTTTTTGGAATCAGGGTTGTATATATATATTGCCAACTTGGAAATCATCCTGTCTTTGCATGCTTGGGTAACAGTGAAATGAGCAGGCACAGAGCAGGCACATGCTCATTCTTTCATGTGAATGTTTGTTCGTTTAAAAAAAATGCTTGGAATAAAAAATGTTACTGTCCAAAAATGTCAAATAATTTCAATAATTAATTACCACATTATATATGGGGCGGCACGGTGGTGTAGTGGTTAGCGCTGTCGCCTCACAGCAAGAAGGTCCGGGTTCGAGCCCCGTGGCCGGCAAGGGCCTTTCTGTGCGGAGTTTGCATGTTCTCCCCGTGTCTGCGTGGGTTTCCTCTGGGTGCTCCGGTTTCCCCCACAGTCCAAAGACATGCAGGTTAGGTTAACTGGTGACTCTAAATTGACTGTAGGTGTGAATGTGAGTGTGAATGGTTGTCTGTGTCTGTCAGCCCTGTGATGACCTGGCGACTTGTCCAGGGTGTACCCCGCCTTTCGCCCGTAGTCAGCTGGGATAGGCTCCAGCTTGCCTGCGACCCTGTAGAAGGATAAAGCGGCTAGAGATAATGAGATGAGACATTATATATGTAATGCTTAATGATGATACAATATATTAACATATTTTAACACTTTATATTTCATTGGTTTTTGGTTAAAAATGAATGCCATGTGACCTCATTGACTGGATTTAACAACTACTAATGCCTTTAACAACTGCAGTATGAATGTCTTTAACAACTACTCATGCCTATAGCAACTATATATGCCTATATATACTAATGCCTATAATAACTATATCAAGGACGTGCATTGCAAAGATGCTCTGAGCAAAGTTGCTCTTAAGACTCCTTCTTACGAGTGAATTCGGGAAAACCATGTACAGAAACAACATTCGTTGCTTAAGGGCATCTTTAAACTTGTTCTTTTCGCCCTAAAGTGCAACATTATTGGGAAACCTACCCCTGTGTGATACATACAGTGTTGTATGTAATCGAGTTCCCTCATCAGTCAATATGACTGAGAATTTACTTTTCTTCTTTTCATAATCTTTAGCAAATAAAAGACAGATGATGCTACCTGTTGACCATGCAACTTCGGGAATATTCCATATATTACATAGTGGTGAATGATTTCAGGTAACAGGTTCGAGTGAATTTTGTGGGACAAAACTCTAAAATTGGTTGTTTACTTGCAGAGGATGCAGTTGATGAAATTCTTGCATCAGGTTCTGCCTGTGCTGAGGTGTGGAATGTATGTCTTCACTTGTAGATCTTCCACGTACATTGCAGTAAAAAAGTTAATGTTAATACTTTGACTTGTCATTTTCTTCATTCCGGAGCACTATATTAATTGAAACTTCAACTTTCATAGCCTGAAACTTTCTACTCTTTGGAACAAGGTGTTCTTCAAAAAGTTCTTGTTGTAAAGGAGACATTTATACAGCATGACCTCATATTCATGAGTCAACAGAAGAAAATTTTAATTAGGTGAGATGTGTGCTGTTGTCACTGCTTCTCTCTGGTTGAATGAATTCTGAAGCAAGTAGCATGCACCTCCAGGATTAATTTCATCCCATCAGTGGTCAGTCCATTTGTTTTTGTTCAGCGTTTTGCTGTAGTCCTAGCATTCAATTCAGTTCAATTATATCTATACAGTGCTTTTAACAATACATGTACTGTAGTCACAAAGCAGCATTGCAGAAATCTTGACATAGATGCACTGTTTATTTTGATCCCTTATAAACAAGCCAGAGGCAACAGAGGCGAAGAAAATTCTCCCTGAGATGACATGAGGATTATTTGTTATTGTTCTTGTTTCATACAGGGATTAATAATAAATGATTTTTATCAAATTTATGGAAGTAGTCTCGGGTTTCGGTGCTTTGAGGAGTTTCAGCATTCCAGTTTCTCATTAGCATGATGATATAAAGAGGGGTTGTTGATTTAACTGTTTGTTTATAGCTGCTATAATGAAATGAAATGATAACCAGAGCTAATGTGCAGAAGTTGTAGAAATTCCACAACATTAAATGTAACTATAAACTACAAACGTGTTGGTTATTAATAAATAAAAAATTCGAACAGTTGGTAAATCTCATCTCATCTCATTATCTCCCTGTTCTACAGGGCCGCAGGCCAGCTGGAGCCTATCCCAGCTGACTACGGGCGAAAGGTGGGGTACACCCTGGACAAGTCACCAGGTCATCACAGGGCTGTCAAACAGATACAGACAACCATTCACACTCACACTCACACCTATGGTCAATTTAGAGTCACCAGTTAACCTAACCTGCACGTCTTTGGACTGTGGGGGAAACCGGAGCACCCAGAGGAAACCCACGCGGACACGGGGAGAACATGCAAACTCTGCACAGAAAGGCCCTCGCCAGCCACGGGACTCGAACCCCGACCTTCTTGCTGTGAGGCGACAGTGCTAACCACTACACCACCGTGCCGCCCGGCGCACAGACTTTTGTCACTTATTTTTGCTGTGTCACATAAAATACTTTGTTTTGAAATTGATAAAATAAATCACAATTCTACCCTACCTTTGAATAGTTTTAGACCAAACTTCATAGCATCTTTAGTGCTTTTAGGAACAACATTTTCTTTCATAATTTGTAATTTTTCCTCACTTATGGTGACAATGCGATTGGCAGCCATTTTGCCGAGTCACTCAAGGTGATTATTTCTTGATAATCTGAATTTCTTGACCAATCAGTGTGTGCGATTTTTATATAATCACCTTTGTATTTATACTAAATGGAGATAATCCACTTCACATCACTTTAGTAATGCTTTTTCCCTGGGCTGCATCATGCTACCTTGCTGTGGATTGTATAACAGCATGGCTGGAAGTGTATTAGCCTATACAGTAATTTCAAAGAGTGTACACTCTGATTGTACATCATTGAAATATGTTACCATTTGTCTCACTTTTACTCAGATGGTTTCATTTCTGATAGCCACATGATTCCACCAGACTTGTAGTACTTGAGACCAGGACTTGAGTCGGACTCATGCCCAAATTTTAAGGACTCGTGACTTGACTTGGACTTGAGCACTGATGTCTCAAACTTGGACTTGAACTCATGCATTAACTGCATTCAGACTCCTAAATTGGAGATGAGGACTCAGATGTTTTCTTTATTTTTTGTAACATGCCATAATAATTTGGCATTAGATATTTATATTAATTTTTATACTAATTTCGTGCAAGAGAATGCTGTAATATGTCCCTGATGTGGGTGGAATACTGAAGCGAGGCAGGCAGGGACTAATGTTAACACAGACTTTATTTCTGACTATCATGCTTGCTTTTCAGCTTTACTATTCTTGTTTGTTCGCTTGCTCACACACAGTACATATGCACACGTGCGCACGCACACACACACACTGGTCGGGAGAGATCTCCTTTTTCACTGTCTCCCTCCTTTTCTATCCTCTGTTATCACTGCAAAACACACACACAAAACATTAATTCACATAAAACGCATTATTTTTTTACCATATTAACATGCCATTGTTGTGTGTTATGCCTGATGTAAAGACTCTCGTCTCTGCGAGCCTACCACACAGATTTAATACTTGTCATTTTTAGGGCATACCTAACAACCTGTGTTTTCTTTCTCTCTCTCTTCCCCCCCCCCCAATCTGTCCCTCTGAGTTACATGTTGATCCTGGGATTGAGATGCTGGCCCCTTCTGCCCCTCGGACCTGCTTGATCCATCCTGGTGCCCTGTGTCTGGTCGGAGTTTTATCGCACCGCTCCTGTGAAAGACGGCCCCATGAGGACAGTTGAGGGTTATACCTGTTAAAACTGTTAATATTATAGTCAGGCTGTCTGTTGTTGCCCAAATGAGGATGGGTTCCCTTTTGAGTCTGGTTCCTCTCGAGGTTTCTTCCTCATGTTGTCTGAGGGAGTTTTTCCTTGCCACCGTCGCCACAGGCTTGCTCATTGGGGATAGATTAGGGATAAAATTAGCTCATGTTTTAAGTTGTTCAAATTCTGTAAAGCTGCTTTGCGACAATGTTTATTGTTAAAAGAGCTATAAAATAAACTTGATTTGATTTGATTTGATTAATTGACAACACGTGTGCTGACTGTGCCACTCACCTTCCCTGGCCCCACCCTCCATTCACATTCCCTACCCCGCTGTCACATATCCCCAATGCCTGACTCAGGTCAGGGAGCCGTCTGGCCTGCAGTGGACCCCCCCGACGGGACAGAAAGTTCGCTACCACCATCTGTGCCCCCCGCCTGGGTGCGTGGTCTGAACAGAGGGTGAAAAGCCAGCAGGCAGTATCAGGGGGTGAGGACCACCCACTTTATGGCCAGGCATTCCTTCTCAATGGTGTTGTACTTACTTTCACTCATTGAAAGCTTGTGACTGATGTCCAGCACTGGACGTTCCTCACCCTCTACCTTCTGGGACAGAACAGCCCCCAGTCCTCTGTCTGATGCACCCATCTGTAAAATAAAAGGGAGAGAGATGTCAGGGGAGTGTAAAAGTAGCCCCCCACACAGTGCAACTTTTACCTTGGGGAAGGCCTGTTGGCACTGCTCCATCCACTTGACCGGATCTAGTGCTCCCTTTTTAGTGAGATCAGTCAGCAGGCTGGTGATGTCTGAATAATTAGGTATGAACCTGTGATAGTAGCACACCATGGGAAAATCCCATGGATGCTTGCAGGACCTCTCATACAGTGAATAACAGGGGCTTGAGCCATTTATCCCAATTATGTGCATCTTTGCTTACAAACTTCTGAATTAAATTTTTGAGTGTTTGATTGAACCACTCTACCAAGTCATCTGTTTGTGGGTGATAGACACTGGTGTGGATGGATTTAATTCCCAGTAACCCATACAGTTCTTGAAGTGTGCATGACATAAACCTAGCGCCTTGGTCAGTCAGGATTTCTTTGGGAATCCCAACTCAGGAGATAACATGGAAGAGTGCTTCCACAATACTGCATGCTGAAATACTGGAGAGAGGCACCACTTCCAGATATTGCATTGCACAGTCCACCAGGACTAAAGTAAAATGATATACCCGTGCTGACCAATCTAATGGCCTGACGAGATCCATGTCAATTCTCTCAAAGGGGGTCTCGATTAGGGGGAGAGGGCTCAAAGGCACTTTTGGGGTGGCCACTGGATTTACTAGTTGGCATTCATGGCATGCCACACACCACTGACGGACATCCCCGTGAATCCCTGGTCATTATTCAGGCCAGTATTTTATCCTGACCTAAATGTCTGGCCACTGGATTAAAGTGAACCACATGGAATACAAGTTCCCTACAACTCTTTGGGATTAACAACTGGGTTATCTGTTCACTGGTTTGAGTGTCCTGCATCACTCAGTATAGCCTATTTTTAATAATTGTGAAATACGAGAAGGAGGGTGTTGCATTTGGATGGTGGGGTTAACAATCAGTTACTCTCACTTGGTCAAATGCATGATTGTCAAGGTGCAGGCACTTACAGATGCAAGTGCAGGGGAGAGTGGGTGCATTACAAACTGTCCGTCCGTCCATCCATCCATCCATCCATCCATCCATCCATCCATTATCTGTAGCCGCTTATACTGTGCAGGGTCACAGGCAAGCTGGAGCCTATCCCAGCTGACTATGGGCGAGAGGTGGGGTACACCCTGGACAAGTCACCAGGTTATCGCAGGGCTGACACATAGAGACAAACACCCATTCACACTCACACCTACAGTCAATTTAGAGCCACCAATTAGCCGAACCTGCATGTCTTTGGACTGTGGGGGAAACCGGAGCACCTGGAGGAAACCCACGCAGACATGAAAAGAATATGCAAACTCCACACAGAAAGGCCCCCTCGGCTGCTGGGCTCGAACCCAGGACCTTCTTGCTGTGAGGCGACAGTGCTAACCACTACAGCACCATGCTGCCATTGCAAGCTGTCAACAAATCCAAATCAGGAAGCCAATGTCATCGTCAGGGATGGGCAAGGGTCAGTTGATCAGTGAATGGGATATCAGAGGGCAGGCAAGGAAATGGAGTCAGAAAATAAATGCAAAGAGTGTCTAAACATGAGTAGTCAGGTAAAAAGACAGAAGGCACAGAATGATACTTCGCAATGTGTGTTTGTGACTGCTGAATTTATATTGGGTAGTGATTGCAGACTAATGAGAGACAGGTGTACTTGTTAATATTTCAGAGAGATGAGGGACACTGTGGTGTTTGGGAATTGTAGTCCGGCGGGGCCATGTTTGGAGGCTACTCTGAACTCAGGTTTTCAGCACTGTTACTGACAATGATGCAGAGTCTGTTCTAATTGGAAATCCATGAGAGAATCCCTGAGAGTGGGAGGAGAGGTGGGCTGCTCCCCACTCCTCATATCGTCCTGATGTGGTGCTGGCATAGACAGCCCTGAGACAGCTTCCCCAGTCAATGCCACACCAAGATCCCCCCCATGATGTATTACTGCAGGACCCGCCCACTAATACATGCTCCATTAAGCCTCTAAATTCTGGCCAATTGGTCCCCAGAATCAGTGGATGGATGAGATGTGGGTTAGTTGCTGCCTTTACACTATGCTTTTCTTACAGAAATAGAATGTGAATGGACACTAGTAGATATTCATGAACATCCCTGTGCACACACAAAACCTTCACGACTTGTGCTCTCCCCAATGCCTCACTTTGCACCAGGCTTTGGTGGATTGAGGGTTGATTACAGCCGGAATCCACCAACACGTGGTGTGTATCCCCTTGAATACTCACCGGTATACAATACGCTCCGGCCTGATCAAGGGCAGTCTTTGGTGCATCAGGGATCCAGACCACAGCTCCCACCTCCATCATTGAGCACTGGCCCTGGAGATGCCCAGGTTCCCTGCAGCACCAGCATACTGACCCAGGTTTCACCTCTGCACTGGTGATATGGGAGTCACTCACCTGGGGGGAAGACACAGGCACAGAAGGGGAAGAAGGAATGGGGACACCACAGGTGCACCAAGCCAGCTGGGGGGGGGCGGCCCCCATGTCCGTGGTGGGGGAACGGGGTGGGGGACAGGAAGAGGTGAGAGAAGAGGAAGGAGAGAGAAAAAAAGAAGAGGCAGAATGTCTGCCTGCTGCCAGAACTGCTGCCAAATGGTCCTCCGCCAACTCAATAGCTTGATCCAGCAATGCCGGGTGGTGGCACTGGACCTACTCCGCTGTTCCTTGCTGAAGGCATGCTGTTCCAGTGTCACCATGTCAATGATCCCCTCAGCATTGCAGTCGTCTGCCCTCAGTCACCACCAGCAGGTGTCCTGGAGCTGTTGGCCAAACGTGAACAGCTGGCTGACTTCTTCCAGCATCAGTGTACGGAAGTGGTGGCAGTGTTGTTCTGGGGAGTGGCCGACACACTGCAGGATGGCTCACTTCAAGTTTCCATAGACAAGCCAGCCATTGATGGGAAACTGTTGCATGGCAAGCTGCACTTCTCCCATCAGCAGCGGTAATAGACAGGCCATGCATCGCTCAACCAGCCACCCCCATACTTCGGCTGCTTGCTCGAAGAGCACGATGAACACCTCTGGATTGTCGTGAGGCCCCATCTTTGTTAGCGTGATGTGGGGTGGGTCCACTTAATCCATGGGGTGATTCCCTTCAGTATCCTGGCTTTCAGCACCACTCAAGTATGTCCCTGATGTGGGTGGAATACTGAAGCGCGGCAGGTGGAGACTGATGTTAACACAAACTTTATTTCTGACTGTCATGCTTGCTTTTCAGCTTTACTATTCTCGTTCGTTCGCTTGTTCACACAGATACATACCACATACATACATTAACTTTTTTGCTCACCGGCCACTGTGGCTAGTGGTTTTCCCGAGTCACTAGCCATTCAGCCTTTTCACTAGCCACAATTTTGTTGCCAGGAAATCGCAGTTTTTTCTTCACCATGATACGTTAAGTTCGGAAGATCTAGATTTAATTATGAATGGCAGCGTATAATGTATCTCTACAGTAGCACTCAAGTATTCAGTGCTTTTAAGGTAGCTCCCTATATGAAAACATGCAGCCAATTCAGACAAAAATATAAACAGAGTATTCTGTTTATTGAACTCAAATTCAAGCCCCTTACAATATGAAATATCGTATAATATGAAAAATAACATTCAGTAAAACTGAACTGATTCTAATATTAAAAGTCCAATTCAAAACATTTATCACTGAAAAACATTTGATGTTTTGATATGCAAGTATTACGTATATTATCAAATATTATTATGCATATTATGTATTATCTATTAATAGTGTGTGTGTGTGTGTGTGTGTGTGTGTGAGTGAACATGTGTAGAGAGAGACATTAAATATTCTCATTACATTCATCACCAGATGAGTCTGAGTGGTCCATGAAAAATGGTCTTCGTGACCTGAGGCTTCCAGCAGGCCATAAGTTGATAAGTTGAGTGGAAAGTTTCAACTTATGTTTGGCTTGGATAACTTTGCCTAAAACATGGTGGTGTATACTGATTTTTTTTTCCCCGGAATTTTATTTTATTTTTTGTGTGTGTGTAGGTGTAACGGATGCCAGATTGTTAATGTATCTTAGTTCCACAGGCTACATGGTTAGGATATCTTTTGTCCTCATTGCTTGGGCCAGATCAAACCATTAAACACGCTTAAATTATTCTTACTCTTGCCACATACATGATTTTTTTTTCAAAACTGATGATATTCAGTTCAAACACCATTAAAAGTAATTTCAGGAATGGATCTCTTGTACAACGTGTAATTCACCCCTCTCATTTAAATATGTCGAAAAGTTTTCGGTGCGCGCTTTGTGCATCATGGACCTCAGTCATTTTAAAATGCTGCCTCCGGCCCTGCTCATCTCTGCCCCTTTTTCCCTGAGCAGCAGGGTTTGAAACTCCAGCTATATGCCGCCACATAGTGCGCTTGCCAATCGTCAGCAACTTTGTTGCTTCGTTCATTAACCGCAGGTTACCGTATCATTGAGTTTATCTGAGCCATTAACGAACGTTCTAAACAATTCTAACATGTCAGAATGTTTATGCAGGTGCTCATGGGAGTTGTAGGCGCGCAATATTAGAGTAGAGTGGGGGAAAAAGCCCCCCTTAAGGAAAATTCAGTTTTTCTCCAAGTTGAAATGAACCATGTGCTTAGTTTTAATCATAGTTTTTGACAACAGTGACATGAACAATAATGCCACCTAAAGTTTGCCTAAAGTTAATACTTAATTTTTTTTTTAACAAAAACAAACATTGTGCCAAGGGGGCCTTTTACCCCCCGTGGGGTAAAAGGCCCCCTGAGGTGGGGCAATAGGCCCCCTCACTCAAAAAAAGCTGTTTGGATAGCAAAAGTGTTTACTTAAGCCTATAATGTGAAAGAAACAAGAAAATATCCCTGAATTAATGAATAGATGCATTATTTTATTATATTTCGCATTTTAATTTCAATTTTTTTAATTTAAATTATTTTTAATATTAAGTTCAAATTACTTGCTTTACTCAACCAGGTAAGCGAGATGTTATTAAAAACTATGTATCTGCTATTCAGAAATGTATGAAATACAGTAATTATGATAAAAGGAAATGATGCCCCCTGGGGGCCATTTACCCCACCATTAAGGGGGCGTTTTACCCCACAGACTACACTTTTACAAAAAAGGGCCTTACTTTCAAAATGTGATTCAACTTTTTATACCTAATGTATTTTTTTTAACGTACTGACTTGTCTACTCATACCACATACACAGCTGTGATATCTGATGAAATAGCAGCTATCTAAATACAGTTTTACTGATATCTGAAAATTATATCACTTACCATGAAATTTGATTTCTCTCCGCTGCGTTGCTGATATGCGATCCACAGTGGATATTTGTATATCCCCGTTGTCAAGCCAGTCCATAGCAACAATAGAAATGTAACTTTGCGCCATCTGGTGGTTATTTTGGGTAAAACAGGCCGGGGGCGTATTACCCCACAGGGGCTTTTTCCCCCACTCTACATTACAATGCGTTTATTATATCAGATGCCTTCAGAGAAAACTACAATTAAAATATATTGTCATACCACAGAATAAACCACCTGCCAAAGTGGCTAGTGGGACTAAAGTCATTACCTGCCAAAGCCGAATTTTACCTGCATTTGGCGGGTGGGCGGGTGTTAATGTAAAGCCCTGATACATACGTGCGCGCACACACACACACACACACACACACACACACACACACACACTCTGGTCTGGAGAAATCACCTATTTTCGCGCTCTTCCTCCTTTTTTATCCTTTGTCGTCACCGCAAAACACACACACAACATTAATCAACAACAGGTGTACTAACTTTACCACTCACCTTCCCTGGTCCCACCCTCCATTCACAAACCAACACTTGGCCATGCCCCCATTGCCACAAATGCACACTCACCTGTTCATATGTCATGTTCAGGACCAAACTAATGTTAATGGCGCTAAAATGCCTGGAGAGAACGCCCCTAGGATTGTCCACTTTGCTTATTGAGGTATTTCACCTGATGTCACAGGGTCACGTGATGCTCCGGTGTCCACCACCGGAGCGCTAGCCTGCCGGCCCCGGAGCGCTAGCCTGCCGGCCCCGGAGCGCTAGCTAGCTAGCCGGCCCCGGAGCGCTAGCCAGCCAGCCAGCCGGCTCCGGAGCGCTAGCCAGCCGGCCCCGGAGTGCTAGCCAGCCCCGGAGCGCTAGCTAGCCAGCCAGCCAGCCCGCCCCGGAGCGCGCTCAGTAAACTAGTAAATACAGTAAAGGAAAACTTTTAACGGGCCATGTCTCAACAGACTAAGAAATTATTTCAATGACATTTAATAACATTTCGTTTATCCTGAGGACCGAAAGCAAATGAAAATGTGAACAAATCTTAGCTGTCAGTGAACAATCCTGGTGGAAGCAGGTAAACATCGTTCTCTAAGCCTGCTAACCTCAATTTTTGCAAATACCTCTCCCTCTGCTCACCCTGTAAATGCCCTACGTCGCTGGATAGTGAAGGTGTTTTCTGCATCTCGCTCCTTTTTCTTTTATGTTTTTCGTTTGTCGCCTTCCTCGCATTCAAACTGATTCGAGCCGTGCCGTCCAAAATGGCAGTGTCACATGACTTGGTCACGTGAGTGAAATACCTCAATACAGACTTCTTGTGCAGTGGGAAAAAATGCACTGCTGTGTGTTCGATATGTAGAAGAACTATCGAGGAGACGATGGGGACAACCTCGAACTTCAGTCATCATTTAACAAGACTCCACCCTGAGAATTACGTAACATGCTATGTTCATTGCTCTGTTGATAGCGGGGCTTGCTTGCTGTCTGAACTAGCTAGTGTTAACCTTCTCTCATGTTATTTGCCCTGTTGATAGTGGGCGGGGCTTGCTGAGTGTTGAACAAGCTTTCTATCTGTAGCCTATTAACTAAAATGGGGCAGTCAAGCAGTAACATTAGTCCAACACAGTAGCAGAGCTGGCTTCACATAAAGGCAGCAACAGCCACCATCAAATGGTGTGGTTCTCGGACTCGACTCAGACTTGACTTGGATCAATAGTGGACTTGACTTGAAATTTTCTTTAATGACTTGGACTTGACTCGAACACTGGAGACTTGAGACTGGACTCAGACTTGAGGTTTAGTGACTCGACTATAACGCGGGATTCCACTGTGGATGCATACATTCCTCACTGTTAAGGTGTTGGCAGACATTAGTCACCATACATCTCAGCCAGCAGACCTGAATGACATGTTTGCATCAATGATGTTTAAACTGCTGCTGTATTGTTTGCTATATGGCTTTTTGAAAATATCCAATAAAAAGAGCATAGACAGCCAGTCTTGCCCAAATAATGGAACATGATAAGATATGCATACAAATTTTTCAAGGTCCACATTATCAAGCCTCTCCATCTCAGGCTTTGCTCATAGTGCAATTATAGTAGCAGGAGTTTAGCAGGCGAGGAGGAGGCGTAGGACTTTTTGTACTCTGAATTGAGCTGGTGACTGACTATTGCAAATCTCTGAAGGATTAAGATTAAGCTGTGTGGGACTGAATCGGGATGAATGCATTGCATGAAGTGATTGACACTTTTATAAAAATGTAGGGACATTCACATGAAGTTCTCAGGGAGTGAATTAACTACGTTCACTCATGGACTGGACTTTGTAAGAAGATTTGAACATAAAATTGACTATGTTCTGGTATAAAAATTCTTTAGTGATATGTTTGTGCCTGCACCTCAGTCTCACCAAACACCTTTGGGAAGAATTGGAATGATGACTGTGTGTCGGGCTTTCTTGCACAACATTAGTGCCAGACCTCACTAATACTCTTGTCACTGAATGGGCAGAAATTCCCACATCCAAGTTCCAAGATATAGTTGAAAGCCTTTCCAAAAAAATGGAGGCTGTTATAGCAGCAAAGCAAGACCAACTTTGGAATGGGATATTCATCAAGCACATATGGATATGATGGCCAGATGTCCACATACTTTTGGCCATATAGTGCGTAGAAGTAATAAAGTAGCAATGGACACAAATAAAGAACATATAAACAAGAGTGGCAGCTGGTGGTATTTTTTGGGGGGGCAGGGGGGCAGTAATATATATATATATATATATATATATATATATATATATATATATATATATGTGTGTGTGTGTGTGTGTGTGTGTGTGCGTGTGTATGTCACTAATATGTAATTTTAAAAGGTTATTTATATAACTTGCCATTTTAATCTGGACCGCATTTCGTCTAAATAACAAAAATGGTACACAGAAAAGTTGCAATCCTTTTGTTCCAACAAAAAAAAACACTAAACTTACAGTTTTATAAGTTTGTCCTTTTGTGTAATTTGTACTTTGATTAGACAATCTATCAACTTTCAATTTCTTCTCCAAATATATTTTAGCAGAAAAATAATGATAGACAAAATAACAACTATGTTCACATTCATTACACCTGCGATTGAGTCTATAACACGCCTACATCACCAAAATGGGAGAATATACAACCCCAAATCAGAAAATATTGGGGTGGTATGGAAAATGCAAATAAAAAAAAAGAAATCAGTGATTTCTAAATTATAGAAATCCCTCCTAGAACTGCCACCTTATTGTGGTGGAGGGGTTTGTGTGCTTGAATGATCCTAGGAGCTATGTTGTCGGGGGCATTATGCCCCTGTTAGGGTTTCCCAAGGCAGACAGGTCCTAGGTGACAGGCCAGACCAAGAGCAGTTCACCAAAAAACCCCTATGGAGAAAAAATCCAGGACCGTGACGTCGCCCGGTAGGACGCAGCCGGGGCCCCACCCTGGAGCCAGGCCCGGGGTTGGGGCTCGTATGCGAGCGCTTGGTGGTCGGGCCTTTGCCCATGGGGCCCGGCCGGGCTCAGCCCGAAGAGGCGACGTGGGCCCGACCTCCTGTGGGTTCACCACCCACAGAGGTAGCAGTAGGGGTTTGGTGCAGTGTGGATTGGGTGGCAGTCGAAGGCAGGGGCCTCGACGACCTGACCCCCGGACACAGCGGCTGGCTGTTGGGACATGGAATGTCACTTCGCTGGGGGGGAAGGAGCCTGAGCTTGTGCGGGAGGTTGAGAGGTACCGGCTAGAGATAGTCGGGCTCACCTCCACGCACAGCTTGGGCTCTGGAACCCAGCTCCTCGAGAGGGGCTGGACTTTCCACTTCTCTGGAGTCGCCCATGGTGAGCGGCGGCGGGCTGGTGTGGGCTTCCTTATAGCTCCCCAGCTCAGCCGCCATGTGTTGGAGTTTACCCCAGTGAACGAGAGGGTCGCCTCTCTGCGCCTTCGGATTGGGGAGAGGGCTCTTGCTGTTGTTTGTGCCTACGGGCCAAATAGCAGTATAGAGTATCCGGCCTTCTTGGAGTCCCTGGGAGAGGTACTGAGGGGTGCTCAGACTGGGGACTCCATTGTGCTACTGGGGGACTTCAATGCTCACGTGGGCGATGACAGTGACACCTGGAGGGGCGTGGTTGGGAGGAACGGCCTCCCCGATCTGAACCCGAGTGGTGTTTTGTTATTGGACTTCTGTGCTAGTCACAGTTTGTCCATAACGAACACCATGTTCGAGCATAGGGGTGTCCATAAGTGCACGTGGCACCAGGACACCTTAGGTCGGAGGTCGATGATCGACTTTGTAGTCGTGTCATCTGATCTCCGACCCTATGTCTTGGACACTCGGGTGAAGAGAGGGGCTGAGTTGTCAACTGATCACCACCTGGTGGTGAGTTGGATCCGCTGGCGGAGGAGGAAGCTGGACAGACCTGGCAGGCCCAAACGTATGGTGAGGGTCTGCTGGGAACGTCTGGCCGAGCACTCTGTTGGGGAGGTCTTTAACTCCCACCTCCGGGAGAGCTTTTCCCAGCTTCCGAGGGAGGCGGGGGACATTGAGTCTGAGTGGACCATGTTCTCTACCTCCATTGTGGACGCAGCTGTTCGGAGCTGTGGCCGCAAGGTCTCCGGTGCCTGTCGTGGCGGCAATCCCCGAACCCGGTGGTGGACACCGGAAGTAAGGGATGCCGTCAAGCTGAAGAAGGAGTCCTATCGGGCCATGTTGACCTCCGGGACTCCTGAGGCAGCCGACGGGTATCGGCAGGCCAGGCGTGCTGCAGCTCGGGCAGTTGCGGAGGCAAAAACTCGGAACTGGGAGGAGTTCGGGGAGGCCATGGAGAAGGACTATCGGTCGGCCTCGAAGAAATTCTGGCAAACCGTCCGGCGCCTCAGGAGGGGGAAGCAGTACTCTGCCAACACTGTTTACAGTGCGGGTGGGGAGCTGTTGACCTCGACTGGGGACATTGTCGGGCGGTGGAAGGAATACTTTGAGGATCTCCTCAATCCCACCGTCATGTCTTCCACTGAGGAGACTGAGGCTGATGACTCAGA
This sequence comes from Neoarius graeffei, assembly GCF_027579695.1. Classification (NCBI taxonomy): domain Eukaryota; kingdom Metazoa; phylum Chordata; class Actinopteri; order Siluriformes; family Ariidae; genus Neoarius; species Neoarius graeffei. The sequence continues at coordinate 14,307,006 of NC_083595.1, forward strand.
GGTGGACTCGTCCATTACCCAAGCCGAAGTCACTGAGGTGGTTTGCAAGCTCCTCGGTGGCAAGGCACCGGGGGTGGATGAGATCCGCCCTGAGTATCTCAAGTCTCTGGATGTTGTGGGGCTGTCTTGGTTGACACGCCTCTGCAACATCGCGTGGCGGTCGGGGACAGTGCCTCTGGAGTGGCAGACTGGGGTGGTGCCTCTTTTTAAGAAAGGGGACCGGAGAGTGTGCTCCAATTATAGGGGAATCACACTTCTCAGCCTCCCAGGGAAAGTTTACTCCAGGGTACTGGAGAGGAGAATTCGACCGATAGTCGAACCTCGGATCCAGGAGGAACAATGCGGTTTTCGTCCTGGTCGCGGAACACTGGACCAGCTCTATACCCTTCATAGGGTGCTCGAGGGTTCATGGGAGTTTGCCCAACCAGTCCACATGTGCTTTGTGGATCTGGAGAAGGCATTCGACCGTGTCCCCCGTGGTATTCTGTGGGGGGTGCTTCGGGAGTATGGGGTTCGGGGCTCTTTGCTAAGGGCTGTCCGGTCCCTGTACGAACGGAGCAGGAGTCTGGTTCGCATTGCCGGCAGTAAGTCAGACCTGTTCCCAGTGCATGTTGGACTCCGTCAGGGCTGCCCTTTGTCACCGGTTCTGTTCATAATTTTTATGGACAGAATTTCTAGGCGCAGCCAGGGGCCGGAAGGAATCCTGTTTGGGAACCACAGGATTTCATCTCTGCTTTTTGCGGATGATGTTGTCCTGTTGGCTTCTTCAAACCAGGACCTTCAGCATGCACTGGGGCGGTTTGCAGTCGAGTGTGAAGTGGCTGGGATGAGAATCAGCACCTCCAAGTCCGAGGCCATGGTTCTCGACCGGAAAAGGGTGGCTTGCCCTCTCCAGGTTGGTGGAGAAGTCCTGCCTCAAGTGGAGGAGTTTAAGTATCTCGGGATCTTGTTCACGAGTGAGGGAAGGATGGAGCGTGAGATCGACAGGCGGATCGGTGCAGCCTCCGCAGTGATGCGGTCACTTTACCGGTCCGTCGTGGTGAAGAAGGAGCTGAGCCAAAAGGCGAAGCTCTCAATTTACCGGTCGATCTACGTTCCGACTCTCACCTATGGTCATGAGCTTTGGGTAATGACAGAAAGAACAAGATCGCGGATACAAGCGGCTGAAATGAGTTTCCTTCGCAGGGTGGCTGGGCGCTCCCTTAGAGATAGGGTGAGAAGCACAGTCACTCGGGAGGAGCTCGGAGTAGAGCCGCTGCTCCTCCACATCGAGAGGAACCAGCTGAGGTGGCTCGGGCATCTTTTTCGGATGCCTCCTGGACGCCTCCCTGGGGAGGTGTTCCAGGCATGTCCCCCCGGGAGGAGGCCCCGGGGAAGACCCAGGACACGCTGGAGGGACTATGTCTCTCGGCTGGCCTGGGAACGCCTCGGTGTTCTTCCCGAGGAGCTGGCCGAGGTGTCTGGGGAAAGGGAAGTTTGGGCTTCCATGCTTAGACTGCTGCCTCCGCGACCCGGTCCTGGATAAGCGGAAGAAGACGAGACGAGACGAGACGAGATTTCTAAATTTACTTTGACTTGTATTTCATAGCAGACAGTATGAACCCAAGATATTTCATGTTTTGTCTGGTCAACTTAATTTTATTTGATTCCATTCCTGTGTTTCAGTTCTGTAACACATTGCAATAAAAGTTGCTATAGAGGTGATTTAGGGCTAGTAATGAGGTAAAACAATTAATGTGATTTGAAACAGGTGATGTCAACAAGTGATTTGTACAAAATCAGTACCCAGGAAAGGCCGAGTATTTGAGGAACAAAGATGGGCCAAGGAGTTTGTCAACAAATGTCTCTAGTTTATCAACAAATGCATAAGAAAATTCCTGAAATGTTTAAAATCAATGTTCCTCAAAGAAAGACAGGAAGGGATTTGGATATTTCACCCTCTACAATGAATAATATCATGAAACGATACAAAGATCCTGGAGGAATTTTGGTGCATAAAGGGCAAGGGCACAAGCCTAAGCTGAACACCCATGATCTCCAATCCCTCAGACAGCACTGCATCAGAACCGACATTCATCTACAGCTGATATAAACACGTGGGCTTGGGATTATGTTGGCAGACCTTTGTCAAGCTCTACAATACAGAGTTACATCCACAAATGCCAGTTAAAACTTTGTGTAAAAAGGAAGCCTTATTTGAACTGTGTCCAGAAGCGATGTCAATTTCTCTGGGCTTGGAGGCATCTGGAATGGACCATCACACAGTGGAAACATGTATTGTGCTCAGACAACTCAGTATTACAGATCTATTTTTGTAAGAAATGTAATAGATTAGAGCAGGGGTTCTCAATTTTCTACTTTAAGGCCCACCTATTCATACTTGTAACGCGTTGGGGCCCATTAAAAAAGATCCTCAAGTATTTTGGCTAATCTATTCTATTAGAATCTAATAATCGATTGTAAAGTGGATTAAAGAGATTCAACATCACTCCCTGTTACAGAATTAAGTAAATTCAGTAAAAACAAACTGTTTTTAATTGTAGGTATTGTATTTAAAACTGTATGGATGTGCCAGAAGCCAACATAAAACCATACACGCAGGGCATTCTCAGTCAAAAGGGATTAATGATCCAAAAGTGGAGTCTGGTCCATTAACACAAGAACTTATTGCCATGTTTGTGCACAGCAAACAAGCAGGTTATTAAAACCAAGAAGTACACTCAAAAGAAGTGGATATAGAAACCACTCAATGGGACTGATCCTGACACGCTAACAAAGAAGGATTTTTCCTGTGAGTTGGAATATTATCCATCTGTTAAGTTCCCCGACATCTCAAACTACCTGGTGCTGCAGACTTTGTTCTACACGTTCACACAGATGAAAACCTGGAAGAACATGGAGGCGTATAACTTTTTATATGTGGCTGGGTTAATGATCTGGGGATCAGGACACTACAAGATAGATGGAGCTAGATGGATCTAAGTGCAAGAAGAGTGTTTATTAGCAGGCGTGATATTTATAAAAACAAGACACAAACGAAAGCAAAGCATAGTATTTAAGTAGTATTATAAACATGGCTCGAAACAAACATGACAGTGATAATGATAATACTTCGCAAAGCCTCTGTGAAAACAGTGTCCGTGTCTGTATCTGCTGATTGTGCTCAAATCAGTATCCGGTGTTTCCTACAATGACTGGGTCCCAAGAATGCGCATCACGCGCTCCGTGAGCCCACGTGGCCGCTCGAGCTGTGCCAGACTCAAGCGCACAAAGGCGTGACAGTCAAGTGTTTGCCTGCTGTGTGACCACAACTTTTAGCTCACGTGTATATCACCATGCCTCGCCACCAAAAAGCCTCATTTTCATTGATAACCCATAGCAAAGCATTGCGAGCTGTAGTGTAGCTTAATAAGGCGGATGTGATGCCGGATGCAACCCAGCAATTGTACCCTACTACGAGTAAAAATTAGCTTCAACTTGGAAAAAAATTTGCAGCCCACTAATGGGCCGCGTCCCAGTGGTTGAGAAACACTGGATTAGAGTAAGTCTGTCCAAACTTTTGACTGGTACTTTGTGTGTGTGTTTCTGGATTAGAGGCAGCTTCAGGGGATTCCAGTCAGTCACCATGATTCATGTACTTTAAACACACATAATATGTCCTCACTTTTTGCAATAATAGCAAACTGCAGAGCTAAATTTGTCACTGTGTGGGCTATTCAGGCCACCATGTCTGAAATCTTCTATCACCCTGATCTCTTGTCTTTGTTTAATGTACAAGAACATTTCCTATCGTCTAATGTTTATCCTGGCACTGAAAACACCTAGGCAGTAATTATTATTTCTTTCTACATTATCTTGTCCCTTCTAAAAGCAATTAGACCATAGTGTTGGTGAATTCTTGCATCTGATTGGTCAGAAGGTGTTGACGATTTTTCTATAATAGCACCTCTGACAGTAGTTGCAATAATATTCCAGAACAGTAACTATAAAGGCATAAAAGGTTTGATGTGTTGTCTTTTAATTCATAAAATGTTAATAGTTTAATAGGCAAGCTGTTCCGGATGTTCATGACATTAGATGGGAGGTGTCTCGTCAGCAGTGGAATCTGCCCCAGACTCTACTCCCTAGAACACGCCACAGCATACCCTTATCAAAAAGAAGTATACTTCAAGTTCATTTTATTAAGTATACTTAAGGAAAGTTATTAAGTTATTTCCTTAAGTATACTTTTGTGTACCAAATACTGTATACTGATATCAATATACTTACAGTATACTTGTAAGTAAACTAATCTAATACTTCCTGGGACTAAATTGGCCCACTTTTAGTTTACATATCTGTGAAGATACTCAGTCATCCAGGTACATAGTAATCTGTGGTTGGTAGAAGAGAGCAACTGGACTTGCTTGAAAAGTCTTGAAGACGTTTTGCCTCTCATCCGAAAGGCATCCTCAGTTCTGTCTGTCTAATAGGGAGTATCAAGTATTTATCCTCTCATGGATCATAATAGAATCCGAATCAGAATGCTGATGGCTGCATTGTAGGTGGCTGATAGATGTCATAGACACCCACCTCTGTTGGTCATTCCAGGTTGACAAAAATGAACGATCCTCTCTGGCTAAGATGTCTGCCAGATTCTGAACGCTCAGAAGATCAAAAAGGTATAAAGTCCAAAGAAAGCAAAAAATATAAAAAACACAAGGGCACAGGCAAGATACGTGAGACAGAGGAAACTAGCACAAGACAGCATAGCATAAAGACTCTGTGACAAGCGAACAAACAGAGGGGTATTTATACAGAAAACAATTAAGGAACAGGGCGGGGCAGGAAACAGGCAATCAAGACAAACACAAAACACAGTGGCGGCCTCTAGAGGCCAAAACAAACATGACAAGATAAACATAACAGCGGCCTCTAGAGGCCAAAACAGTCCCAGTCCTGACAGGACCCCCCCCTCTAGGAGCATCTCCTGTCGTTCCCAGGGCGATCCGGATGGGCCGAATGGAAGTCCTGACAAAGTCCTTTATCTAAAATGTCCCGGGCGGGGACCCAACAGCGTTCCTCAGGGCCATAGCCCTCCCAGTCTACCAGATATTGAAGCCCGCCGTGGACCCAGCGGGAGTCAAGCAGGCGATGCACAGTGAACACAGTCTGACCCTGGAAGATGCGGGGGTGTGGGGGATTCCTAGGGGCAGGGGCATACATGGACATCAGTATGGGCCGCAACAGGGAAACATGGAATGTGGGGTTGATCCTCAGAGTCCGGGGCAACTGGAGCCGGTAGGCGACAGGGTTCACCCTGCGCACCACCTTGAAGGGGCCAATGTAGCGAGGAGCAAGCTTGCAGTTCTCCACCCGCAGCGGAAGGTCCTTGGTGGACAGCCAAACCCGCTGCCCAGGGCGGAAAGCGTGGGCAGGTCTTCTATGGCGGTTGGCCTGAGTCTGGTTGGTTCTGGAGGTCTGGATGAGGGTCCTCCTGACCTTGCTCCAGGTCTTGCGACACCGTCTCACATATTGGTTGACCGAGGGCACCCCCGCGTCCTCCTCCTGGTCCGGGAACAGAGGTGGCTGGAACTCGAATTGACACTGGAACGGCGACAGCTTGGTAGCCGATGACTGCAGGGTGTTGTGGGTGTACTCTGCCCATGGCAGCCAGGTGCTCCACGAAGTCGGGTTATCCATAGCCAGGCCTCGCAGGGTGGTTTCCAGGTCCTGGTTGAGCCTCTCCGTCTGGCCATTGGACTGTGGGTGGAACCCAGAGGAGAGGCTGGCAGTGGCGCTGATGAGCTTGCAAAACCCGTGCCACACTCGGGAGGAGAACTGGGGTCCCCGGTCTGAGACGATATCCTGAGGGAGACCAAAGACTTGGAAGATGTGATTAAACATTAGTTTAGCAGTTTCAAGGGCAGAAGGGAGCTTGCACAGTGGTATAAAGTGGCAGGCCTTGGAGAATCTGTCCACTATGACCAAAATGACAGTGTTACCTTGTGACTCCGGGAGACCCGTGATGAAGTCGACTGCCACGTGGGACCAGGGATGCCGGGGAATGGTCAGAGGATGCAGGAGGCCCTGGGGATACTGTCGTGGGTTCTTGCTTCTGGTGCACACCTCTCAGGAAAGGACGAATGACCTCACTTCCTTCTCCATGCTTGGCCACCAGAAGCGTCTTCTCAGGAAGTCCAGGGTCCTTCGAGCTCCTGGGTGGGCGGTGAGAGGGGACAAGTGACCCCACTGGAGAACCTTGGCCCGGGCTTGATGTGGGACGTACAAGAGGCCCGGTGGCCCCTTCCCAGGACCGGGGTCCTGGCATTGGGCTCGTCGGACGGTCTCCTCAATACCCCAGCGGACAGAGGCCACAATCCGGGACACAGGGATAATAGACCGAACTTCGCTCTCCCTGTTGGTGGGAGCGAACAGCCTGGACAGCGCGTCAGGTTTGGTGTTTTTGGAGCCGGGGCGGTATGATAGGGTAAAGTCGAACCGACTGAAAAACAAGGCCCACCTAGCCTGTCGTGGATTGAGTCTCTTTGCTTGCTGGAGGTACTCCAGGTTCTTGTGGTCCGTCCAGACCAAAAATGGATGTTGCGCTCCCTCCAGCCAGTGCCTCCACTCCTCAAGGGCCAGTTTAACTGCTAGCAGTTCTCGATCCCCCACGTCATACCGGGACTCCGCAGAACTCAGGCGGTGGGAGAAGTATGCGCAGGGGTGCAACCTTCCTTCCAAGCATTGAGAGAGGACCGCGCCGACGCCGCTGTCCGAGGCGTCCACCTCGATGATGAAGGGTTGCGAAGGGTCCGGGAGGACCAGAATGGGTGCCATGCAGAAACGGTGCTTGAGGTCTTTGAACGCCTTTTCCGCCTGAGGAGACCAGACATACGATCCACCTGTCCCTTTGGTGAGGTCCAATATGGGCGCTGCTACAGAACTGAAGTTCCTGATAAACTTGCGGTAGAAGTTAGCAAATCCTAAGAACCGCTGAACCTCTTTGACGGACTTGGGGGTGGGCCAGTCCCGGACGGCCAGGGTCTTGGCTGGATCCATCTGGAGTTGGCCCGTCCGTACAATAAAACCCAGAAAGGAGACCTCAGGAACATGAAATTCGCATTTCTGGGCCTTAGCAAACAGATTGTTCTGTAGCAGCCTCTGGAGAACCTGGCGGACATGGTGGCGGTGCTCCTGCATGGTCTTGGAAAAGATAAGGATGTCGTTGAGGTAGACAAAAACGTACTGGGTAATCATGTCCCTCAAGACGTCGTTGATTAGGGCCTGAAAAACAGCTGGTGCGTTGGTGAGTCCGAAGGGCATCACCTGGTACTCATAGTGCCCAGACGTGGTGTTAAAGGCAGTCTTCCACTCGTCTCCCTGTCGGATACGGATGAGGTGGTAAGCGTTCCATAAGTCCAATTTGGTGAAGACAGTGGCGCCTTGGAGCAGATCGAACACTGTGGACATCAGCGGAAGGGGATAGCGGTTGCGTACAGTGATCTTATTCAGACCCCTGTAATCAATACACGGCTGGAGCCCCCCATCCTTCTTGCCGACAAAGAAGAAGCCGGCACCAGCGGGTGAGGTGAATGGTCGAATGAACCCAGAAGCCAAGGCGTCCTTGATGTACTCCTCCATGGCCTTGCGTTCTAGCTGAGAGAGGGAAAACAGTCTGCCATGAGGAGGGGTAGTCCCAGGGAGCAAGTCGATGGCACAGTCGTAGGCACGGTGCAGAGGAAGAACGGCGGCCCTGCTCTTGCTGAAAACTTCCTTGAGATCCCAGTACTCTGTGGGAACTTGAGATAACTCGGTGAGATCAGGAGGCTTGGCAGGAGACACAGGAGAGCTAGAGAACAGACAAGAGGCATGGCACGCAGGGCCCCATTCCACAACCTGGCTTGTTACCCAGTCTATGCGAGGGTTGTGGCGGGTAAGCCAAGGAAGGCCTAGAATCACTGGGAACTCTGGTAAAGGAATCAGGTGCAGGGATATTTCTTCCTTGTGACCTTGAGACTGGAGGAAGACTGGAGAAGTTACTCGGGTGACTCTTCCGTCACCTAAGGCTTGGCCATCCAGGGCAGACACAGACAGTGGGACTTCAAGAGGCGCAGTCGGGACATTGATACTTTGGGCGAAGTGAACATCCATAAAGTTTCCAGCCGCCCCGGAGTCTAACAAGGCCTGACAAGAGTGGACGGACTCACCCCAGGAGATGGAGACCGGGATGTAGACTCCTTGGACAGGGAGTTCAGGAGAGAGGGTAGGCCCCGTCACAACCCTACCTCGGCTGGATGGGGCGGTCCTTTTCCTGAGAGCTCGGGACATGATGCTCGGAAATGGCCAGGCTTGCCACAGTAGATGCAGCACTTGTCCCTCCTTCTGCGCTCCCTTTCAGCTGCAGAGAGACGAGTATGGCCAACTTGCATGGGCTCTGGACAGTCACTGGAGGAGGTAGACGGGCTCCAGGTCGAGGCAGTGAGGCCGGGGAAGCTCAGGACTCGGCGGCGCTCTCTAATCCTGTTGTCAAGACGAATAGAATGTGAGATCAGAGTTTCGAGGTCACTTGGGCATCCGATAGAGGCCAGGCCGTCTTTGATAGGGTCAGACAAACCATGGTGAAAGGCTGAAACCAGGGCTGCTTCGTTCCATCCACTGACAGCTGTGAGCATCCGGAACGCGATGGCGTAGTCTGAGACGCTTCCTTCTTGCCGGATGGACATGAGCTTCCTGGCTGCATCTTTACTGGTGTCTGCCTGATCGAAGACACAAAGCATCTCCTCCATAAACAACTTGAAATCAGAGCACTCGGGTCCCTGTCTCTGCCAAATGGCCGTTGCCCAAGCTCGTGCCTTACCAGCTAACAAGGTTATCACAAAGGCAATCTTGCGGCGATCCATAGTGTAGGTGGTAGGCTGAAGCTCAAAGGTGAGTTGGCACTGGGTAAGGAACTCCCGGCACTCACCGTGCTTGCCGTCATACCTCTGTGGTGCAGGAAGGCTGTGTTCGCGAGGTGAAGGAGGCAGCGTGGCGGGAGGTACTGGAGCGAGGGCAGGAGCCGGATCAGGATGAGGAGATGCGGGCAGAGGGGTCAGCTGTGCCAGGGTTTTCCCAATCTGCTGAAGCAGTACCTCGTGGCGAGCAAGGGCCTCACGTTGGCTTGCAAGCGTACGTCCATGAGCGTCCATGGTCACTCCGAAGTGTGTCAAAGCTGCCATAATTCCCTGAAAGTTGGCGGGGTAGATAGTTGACGCAGCCTCTGCTGAGTCGGTCATGACGGAGTCTTTCTGTTAAGGTTTAGCTGGGTTTCGAACCCAGGTCGCTGGTGTGATAATCCAGCAAACCCACACTAGGCCACCAGGGGGATGACTCAAGTGCAGAGGTGTGAGGTGAAAGTAGAGAATCAAAAAACAGTTTATTTACACTATATACAATCCAATGGAAAAAACAAAAAGAAAATCCAAAAGCTCAGAAGATAAACCAAAATAAAAATATTCAAAGGTTAAATGTCCAAAAACAAAAGGAAAGGCAAAATGCTGAATGCTCAGAAGATCAAAAAGGTACAAAGTCCAAAGAAAGCAAAAAAATATCAAAAACACAAGGGCACAGGCAAGATACATGAGACAGAGGAAACTAGCACAAGACAGCATAGCATAAAGACTCCGTGACAAGGGAACAAACAGAAGGGTATTTATACACAAAACAATTAAGGAACAGGGCGGGGCAGGAAACAGGCAATCAAGACAAACACAAAACGCAGTGGTGGCCTCTAGAGGCCAAAACAAACATGACAAGATAAACATAACAGCGGCCTCTAGAGGCCAAAACAGTCCCAGTCCTAACACTATAACTCTCAACACTGGCACACACTGTCATGTTCACTTTCACCCAATTTCTGATTATAAACACATGTTCACAATTAGACATACACTATTTAAGGATTGTCTCTGTCACTTCCAATCTTTGAGGTAACATTCAGTGCCCTATCTGACTTACCAAGCTTTCTTTACTCATGTTGACATTCTGGTTTTGATATCGCTTTGCTTTGCTTCCTGGTTTTTGTGATTTTGGATTCTGTCTTTGTATATTTGTATGCTGATCGCCTGACCATTGCCTGTTTTTTGACCATGGTTTTGCTTTGTGTTTTGGATCTGACTGCTAGTTTTAATAAACTTCTATAATTGCAATTTAATCTGCTTACTGACTGTTTCTTGACAGTTTACCTGGTCAAGAGGGGTGTTTCTGACCATTAAAAAAATCAGTAGGTTAATGGGTAGACTAATTTGTTCTATTCTGGGCTCCCACTGCAAACTGTAAATGTTCTGTTCATGTTGTGTATTGGAAATAGTCCAGGACTTTGAGTTGTCTATTATAGGCATAGATATCCCCCCCTCAATTCCCTCATGTCTATATTTCATAACGTGAGACCCTTATTGAGCATCTCCTCCTGTGGACCTGTGAGAAGAAATGTCTTAGATACATTCAAGATCTCTGTGTACTTTCTCTTTTCTTTCTTGCTGCACTTCACCAGCCCTAAAAGTTTAACTGGTCCAGCCAATATGTGAACATTTTGTCATGTTGTAAAGAAGAAACTGAGTCAGTTTAGTGATGTGAGCCTAAAAGGACAGTTGGTGGTCCAGGATTACCGCAAGGTTGCCCGCAGTGACAGATGGTATGGTCTGAGAATTGTCCATTGTCCAATTTGGCAATTATTACAGTGTCTGACTGTTTTGTGACTAGCATTAATAGCAGATCTGAGCACAAGCGCTTTCTCTAGGCTTTGTGCATGAGCTGTGTGTGTGTGTTTCTTTCATGGCTCTCATATTTCTTGTTTTTGTCCTTGGAAGATTAGTCACTTGTATTAATATTGGTTCTTGCAATAGTAATGTAATTGGGTACTTTGCTTTGGAACAGAACGCAAGGATGTGTAGTGAATTTCATGGTTAAAGAGACACCAGCCAGACGTGTGTTCTGCACAGATAATCGTGGACATTACAGCATGAAATAATTACCCTTTTCTAGAAGCAGAGAGCATAATCCATGCATTTTAATCCATGTATTTTAATGTGCACTATTCTTGTATTTTGTACATTATTTTACGAAATAAAATCATCATCATCATAAATATTCTGACATACTATAGAGGCAAAAACAAATAGTCTTCAAACCCAGTTTTGAGATGAAGGGAAATGACAACATCCTTTTTTGCATGGTTTATATGAAATGTAATTCCTGAGCATCTGCATGTGAATACAAACCATAGACCTTCATGTTATCTCATGCATTTTGGATTAAATTTTTCTATTCTGAATATTTTATACATGTAAAATATGTGAGGTGATGAATTGTCAAGCAGTAGTAAACCACAGGGACTGGACTTCTCTGATAATCATGAAGGAGATTTTCCTTGACTTAATCAGGAGTTTAATCAGTTCAGCTGAGTGGTGGGCAATTACATTTGCATTTTAATATAAACTGGAATGAAATTAATATCAAAACTCCTTTTAAACCTTTGTATAAGTCACACTTGTGATGTCATGAAGTTTCTTAAGAGCACATCACAGCCATTTACAGTAAGTATGCGAGTGTGAATTGGTAGGAGATCACAGAAATAAAGATTAAAAAAATCATAATAATAATAAGTAGATAATATATAACTAATGCAAGAGGAGGTTGGTTATTAATGTTAAGTGTTAGATCAGATTGGTTAAGAATGATTTGTGTGAAGTGATGTGAGGGAACTACAGTTAAGGGCGGAAGGATATGTAGAGGGGAGATGGCTCTATAAAAAGGGGGTGTTCAGGAGATTGAGGGAAAAAAAATAAAGTTGAGTAATGAAGTATTCCTGATTCTCCGTGCTTTCTTTTCTTGCCCACAGCCCGTTTAAGTTAGTAACCTACTAGACCAGATTTATCTAGTGTTACACTGGTGGCAGCGGTTGTGGAAGTTTTCTTTTGAAGATACGCTGGAGAACTATCTTTTTGTGTTTTTTTTTTAAGTTAGCAGAAGCTTTGTTGAGCTAGCATTAGCGAGTTTGGCTACCTGATGCCTAGTGGATTAGCTATCTCCGGAGTGGACTTCTGCTTACTGCGGTAAATATGGATGGTAATTTATGGAATGAATTACCTTTTCATTCTGGCACAAAGTGGGTGTTGCCACTATACTCAAGAGGAAATTTATCTCACGTTTTTATGGCAGATGGAAAAGATGACTTTTCAAAATGGTGTAGGTGTTTTGAAGTGACCATGGAAGTAAATCCCAACCTCGAGGAGGACAGTTTGGCTAAGCTCCTACCCACTTGCTTGGGTGGTGCTGCTTTCAGTTATTGGGATAGCTTGGCGGATGAAATGAAATTGGACTACAAAACCGTGAAAGACAAACTCAAGTCTGTTTTTTTTTGTAAACATATATTTATTGCACATTTTTGATTTACAAACGGTGAACAACATAGAACAAGAAGGCACATACAAGAAAACAATAACAATAATAATGAAAAAAATAAAATTAATAAATAAAACAGAAAAAAAATGCGCACACACACACATATATATATATATATATATATATATATATATATATATATATATATATATATATACACACACGCACACGGATACATATTACATATACATGTATGTAAAAGTCTAAATGTGTATACTAAATCAAGATAAAATTAAAAGATAGATAAATCTTTAGTTCAGCTCATCATTCCAGCCATCTACTTCAATATAATTTTTCTCAAGGAAATTACAAAAAACCTTCCAGATTTTCCAAAACTTGTCAAGCTTATTTTTCGAGGTGTAGCTTATCTTTTCTAAAGCCAGGTAGAAAGACATCCCTGTTAACCATTGCGAAGTAGTACAAGGTTAATCCCTTTTCCATGAACAGGCTATACATCTTTTAGCTTCCACAAAGCAAATATTGAGTAAGGATTTTTCATTTTTGGAGGATACAAAGTTGTCCGGGTAGATATTCAGTAAACATAACTTTGGTTTGAGAGCTACCTCTTTTCCAATGATTCGACTGGCCAGGTCCAACACTTTTTTCCAAAAAGAGAGTATCAGAGGGCTTTCCCACATGCAATGGAATAAAGAACCTTTTTGTTGCTTACATTTGATGCAAGTATCTGCGATATTGGGGTTAAAATGGTGCAGCTTACTTGGGGTTATATACTGTCTGCTTATCCATTTGTATTGTAGTAATTTAGAATTTGTATTCACAGTTTGAGTTTGAGCTGGGGCGGCACGGTGGTGTAGTGGTTAGCGCTGTTGCCTCACAGCAAGAAGGTCCGGGTTCGAGCCCCGTGGCTGGCAAGGGCCTTTCTGTGTGGAGTTTGCATGTTCTCCCCGTGTCCGCGTGGGTTTCCTCCGGGTGCTCCGGTTTCCCCCACAGTCCAAAGACATGCAGGTTAGGTTAACTGGTGACTCTAAATTGACCATAGGTGTGAACGTGAGTGTGAATGGTTGTCTGTGTCTCTGTGTGTGTCAGCCCTGTGATGACCTGGCGACTTGTCCAGGGTGTACCCCGCCTTTCGCCCATAGTCAGCTGGGATAGGCTCCAGCTTGCCTGCGACCCTGTAGAACAGGATAAAGCAGCTAGAGATAATGAGATGAGATGAGATGAGTTTGAGCTGATAAACAAGCTCTGGCCCATTCTTCCTCTGTTAGATTTTCTTGCAAATCGGATCTCCATGATTGTAATTTGTTTTGTGATGAATCTTTGGACTTACTTACAAACAAATTATAAAGAAAGGAAACCTGCCCCTTGGAGTCTGAAAATCTTATCGAAAAGTCTTCAAGAGCAGACAGTCAGGGAAGTTTCAAACTATTACACTGCCTGGCCAGTACAAAACTTCTCAATTAAAGATATTTAAAGAAGTGTTTTGAGGGTATTCCATACAAGGCCTTAAGTTCTTCGAAAGACATGAAAGTATGATTGTCTTTAACAGTGTTGGGCAAGTTACTCAAAAATGGTAATACACTACTTATTACTTGTTACTGTCATTTTAAAGTAATGCCTTACATTACAATATTACTCTATTTAAAAAGTAAGGCATTACACTACTTTTGCATTACTTTTAGTTACTCTCGCCAAAATGACTGGAAATAAGGATTTGGCATCCCTAGTGCAAATCTCTCATGTGTCATGAATTTCACCTGCCATCCAGGAGGTGTTTTGTGAGCCTGTAGACTGACATGAAACCAACATGAATTGCTTCTTAACCATACCAAAAGATATATTGTCCTTTCCCTTCTTGCCACAGCAGGCACAGGCACACCAGCACCTTCTTCCACCAGCCATTCTCTTCAATTTCATAGCAAACGGCATTTTCGCTATTAGTATACACATGTAAATGTAACCCTTATTTATAGCTTTGAAGATAGTTCTAGCTGTATTGTTAATCATACAACCCCGATTCCAAAAAAGTTGGGACAAAGTACAAATTGTAAATAAAAACGGAATGCAATAATTTACAAATCTCAAAAACTGATATTGTATTCACAATAGAACATAGAGAACATATCAAATGTCGAAAGTGAGACATTTTGAAATTTCATGCCAAATATTGGCTCATTTGAAATTTCATGACAGCAACACATTTCAAAAAAGTTGGGACAGGGGCAATAAGAGGCTAGAAAAGTTAAAGGTACAAAAAAGGAACAGCTGGAGGACGAAATTGCAACTCATTAGGTCAATTGGCAATAGGTCATTAACATGACCGGGTATAAAAAGAGCATCTTGGAGTGGCAGCGGCTCGCAGAAGTAAAGCTGGGAAGAGGATCACCAATCCCCCTAATTCTGCGCCGACAAATAGTGGAGCAATATCAGAAAGGAGTTCGACAGTGTAAAATTGCCAAGAGTTTGAACATATCATCATCTACAGTACATAATATCATCAAAAGATTCAGAGAATCTGGAAGAATCTCTGTGCGTAAGGGTCAAGGCCGGAAAACCATACTGGGTGCCCGTGATCTTCGGGTCCTTAGACGGCACTGCATCACATACAGGCATGCTTCTGTATTGGAAATCACAAAATGGGCTCAGGAATATTTCCAGGGAACATTATCTGTGAACACAATTCACTGTGCCATCCGCCGTTGCCAGCTAAAACTCTGTAGTTCAAAGAAGAAGCTGTATCTAAACATGATCCAGAAGCGCAGATGTCTTCTCTGGGCCAAGGCTCATTTAAAATGGACTGTGGCAAAGTGGAAAACTGTTCTGTGGTCAGACGAATCAAAATTTGAAGTTCTTTATGGAAATTAGGGACGCCGTGTCATTCGGACTAAAGAGGAGAAGGACGACCCAAGTTATTATCAGCGCTCAGTTCAGAAGCCTGCATCTCTGATGGTATGGGGTTGCATTAGTGCATGTGGCATGGGCAGCTTACACATCTGGAAAGTCACCATCAATGCTGAAAGGTATATCCAGGTTCTAGAGCAACATATGCTCCCATCCAGATGATGTCTCTTTCAGGGAAGACCTTGCATTTTCCAACATGACAATGCCAAACCACATACTGCATCAATTACAACATCATGGCTGCATAGAAGAAGGGTCCGGGTACTGAACTGGCCAGCCTGCAGTCCAGATCTTTCACCAATAGAAAACATTTAGTGCATCATAAAACGGAAGATATGACAAAGAAGACCTAAGACAGTTGAGCAACTAGAATCCTACATTAGACAAGAATGGGTTCACATTCCTATCCCTAAACTTGAGCAACTTGTCTCCTCAGTCCCCAGACGTTTACAGACTGTTGTAAAGAGAAAAGGGGATGTCTCACAGTGGTAAACATGGCCTTGTCCCAACTTTTTTGAGATGTGTTGTTGTCATGAAATTTAAAATCACCTAATTTTTCTCTTTAAATGATACATTTCCTCAGTTTAAACATCTGATATGTCATCTATGTTCTATTCTGAAAAAAATATGGAATTTTGAAACTTCCACATCATTGCATTCCGTTTTTATTTACAATTTGTACTTTGTCCCAACTTTTTTGGAATCGGGGTTGTATTTTATACCCATTTATGTCTTTGTCCTACCTATACATTCTGCACCACAACTTGCACATAACCATTAAATGAACTCTGTTGAAATAAATAAATAACAGGATAAAAATATTTTATTTCAATGCCTTTAATGTTTTCAATGGAAAATGACTCAATCCTCTTAGAAATGTAACAATTGAAAAAAGGATGTAAACACTGATCTATAAAGTGTTTTGGCCTATTGGCCCTCAAATGCTAACCAGTACATTTCAGTCTCTTTTGTCTGACTTCTGACCAGACTTCAACCAAAAAAAAAAACCAAAACAATTTCAGTCTCTCTTGTCGGCCTTCTGCCCAGACTTTAGAAA
Organism: Neoarius graeffei; assembly: GCF_027579695.1. Taxonomy (NCBI): domain Eukaryota; kingdom Metazoa; phylum Chordata; class Actinopteri; order Siluriformes; family Ariidae; genus Neoarius; species Neoarius graeffei. The sequence goes on from NC_083595.1 coordinate 14,323,345, forward strand.
TCAATTATACAGAAGACAGTCACTCACAACTACAACTGTCATAGGGTTAAAAAAAGCAGAAACAGTTAAAAAACAAAAACAAGAACAAAGTGCTTAGGCCTCTGGCCCCCGAAGGCAAGTAATTTCAGGTAATTAAACCCTGTCAGAACATAGGGTATGAGGTTGGCTGTCTAAGGACAGTGAGCATTTAAGCAATTTCACAGTCTTTTTCCTTACTGAAGAATTTATTGAAGCGCATCAGAAGAATGCGCTGAAAGCGCTCATCACTAAGGCGATTGCGTTTTGGAGTGAGCACAAGACTGCCCAGACTGAACAGCCGTTCTACTGGTGCGCTTGATGGTGTCGGTGTATTGTAACGGAGTGCAATTTTTTTAATTCTTGGAAACAGATGGAGACTTTCCATCACAGGGGCAGAATTCAAGTATGATGTTACCTCTGTTTCTACTGACATGAGAGCATCAGCCGAGGCATTAACCTGCTCCTCAAAGGAGAAAAAGTCATCCTTGCTTGGGGCAGTGGCAGCAGGTTCAGGCATCAGGGCGGCAGGTTCCTCTGTTGTTATGGTGCGGCACTCTGTGGTAAGCAGGAGAGTGATGTGGTCTCTTCTAGTCTCCTCTTTCACCCACCGAAGCTTGAACTTGGGCATTGAAACAGCAGCCAGTAGGGCAGCTTTTGAATCAAGATTGGAAGCAAATCGGGTTTTGATTGCCCCCACAATTATCTCCGGCAGCCCAGTGGTCATTGGTGATAGACCATTTTTCATGGTTAAGGTTTTGGCCATGAGCACCTCAAGGGTAGGTTGAAGCGTTCCATAAAAACATGTGTCCTCACCCTGTAAGATGTCGAGTGCGACTGTGAAAGGCTTCATAATGGCACAGTATTCTTTAAGAAACTGGTATTCTCTGTCATTCATACGTTTCATCTGAAAGCGTGTGCACAGTTCATTGATGTCAGTGAGAGACATTTCGGTGACTCTTGCATATGCATCAAAAAAAGAGTTCCACTGTGTCACTGTGGGGACAATCAACTTTTTATCACTAACCTCTTCAACGCATTCAGCTGCAACTGTGGAGCGACTGGCTTTTGTCCACAGTGAAGAGCACTTGGCCGTAGCACTGCGATAGATTGCTCTGGATTCTGGATTGGTTGCAAGCCATTTGTCTACCTCATTGTTTGCAATTAGGTTCAGTGTATGGGCCGCACACCTATGGTGTGGCGGCAGTACACATAGCCCAACTTGAGCATCTTCATCATCAGCAGCACTTAACACACTTTGGAGGTCTGTGAAGTGGACTTCCCCTCCGTCACTGTCCTCCTCCTCCCCCTCATCCATTTCCTCCGCCTCCTCCTCAGACTCAACATGCTGATACTCCTGAAATGCCTTCACAAAATTGCTCCCATTATCGGTCACACATGCTACAATTTTTTCATGAGTAAGGCCATATTCAGAGAAAATGTCCTCCAGCTCTGCAGCAATTTTATCATAGGTGTGGCGACCTCTGAATCTTCTGCAAGCTATTGCCGCCTTCCTCCGTTTCAAGGTGTCATCGATCCAATGCACTGTAACCCCAAGGTAGCTTCGGTTGTGTGAACTCCAAAGATCAGCGGTGGTGGATACGTAGCACTGCCCTTCGATGGTCTTCTTAAGTTCTCTTGCCATGACTGCATATGCCTTGTCCAGGTCTTTTGTGAATGTTTTTCTGCTTTGAAGGACAGTCTGAAAAACATTAAAACATAAGGCAATAGCCACATATTAACACCAAATAACAGCTTTGGTTAAAGACCTTATAATGTACAACAGGGGTGTCAAACTCAAATTGACAGTGGGCCGAAATCAAAAGCTGGTATTAAGTCGGGGGCCAAATTCAATATTTATTCAAACATGCACTGAAATTGTGCATACAGAAATGTATACTCTTAAAGCTAGGCCATTAACACACATACCGGTACTAATTCCCATCATATATTCTTGTATGTACTGTTACACAAACCTGGGCCCACTTAAAAATTCTTGTGCACAAAATGTTGCTTCAAGTCATTTTTTTTTATCAATAAATACACAAGTCAAATGTTCTCGAGGGCCACATTAAATGACTTTGGAGGCCACATTTGGCCCCCGGCCCTTGAGTTTGACACCTAAAATGTACACCCATCATCTTTACCCTAGGCCCCCCCCATTGAACTAGTTCTGTCCGAATAGGGCTGAAAAGCAAAATTCAGTAATAGCTTCTGTGTTGACATCAATGGGGCTTCGTTTCATGCCTTTATGTCGAATCACAGGTAATATAAGACTCCTAATCTGATTCCCGATCTTTCCTAAGGGAATCTTTGCTTCATAGGCTAGTCTGGGAGAACACACCAGTACTTGGCAGTAATACCACCTCAGATAATCAGGTAAAGACACCGTAGGCTTAATTTCTAGATGTAATGAAACATGCATTTTTCATAGTAGATATTTGACATCTAGAAAGTAAGCCCTATTGCAATTTGCAGATATGTAGGCACGGTATTAAATTCTTAACATTTTCCATGCGCTCATGGAGGCTAGTCCTTCTATACCACGCAACGTGACCCCATTTTCAGCATGACTTCCAGCCAAAATGCCCCACGTTTGATTTAAAAGGTATGAAATGCGAAACTTTCTTATCGGCCAGAACTAGACAACGACTCCCTCATTTTCGATATAAGGTCAACATCCAATACAAATTAAAAATTCAGGTAAAAACAAGAGCGTCAATGAGGATACGTAGCCTTGATTACCTCTTTGCTAGCAGCCACTGGGATCTTGGAGATAATTTTCCTGAAGGCGGGCGACTCCACCGTTGAGAGTGGCATCATGTCCTCCACAATGTACTCGGCGACGAGCCTTCTCACCTCTCGTGGTTGGAGATTGTCAGGCCGGCTCCACGTCAATTTCGGCTGCTTTGGTGGCGTTTCATCAATCTTTGTCTCACCGCTTGCTAACTTGACTAATTTTGTGGTGCTATGGCACCTTTGCAAGTGCTTCGTCAGATTGCTTGTACTGTTTGTCGATGTGGAAAGAGGTTTCGGTTTCACACACAGTTTGCATTTAACTGAAATGTTCCTGCGGTCCTTCTTTTCAATAAACTCGAAGTAGTGGGCATATGCCCATCTAGAGAACGAGCTATCGGACTCCATCCTTGTCAGTCTGCCGGTGCCAGCTCGAGACACGAAGTGAAGGGTAGCGGGATGTTTCACGTGGCCGGAAATAGAAAGATTCAGAAGCTGATCTCGCGGTAATCATCAAACATTCTTATGAAGAAAAAAATATAAAAACCGTAAAACATGCATTGTAACGTGCGTTACTTGCGATTGTAACTAGTAATTTATTACAGATTTTCTTCCCTGTAATGCCTTACATTACTGCGTTACACCAAAAAGTAATGCATTACAGTAATTAATTACTTTTGTAACGCGTTACTCCCAACACTGGTCTTTAAAGAGGTCAGCTATTTTAGCTACACCTCGACATGCCCAGGTTTTAAACCCGCTGTCTGCTCTTCCAGGCTGAAATTCATCATTACCAAAGATAGGAGAAAACTGTGACAACTCGGAAGTCTCTCCCAAGTAAACCAAAGCATTGTTCCAAATCATTACTGTATTTTTGAGGAAGGGGTTTTTGGTCTGTTTGATTAGTTTGTTTTTGTTGGCTGAATATATATACAAATTCAAAGGAATATTAATTGAGTGAGATTCTATTGAAACCCAAGCTGGGGGATGGTCCTTCACAAACTAAAATATTCCTGCTCTGATTTGAGCTGCCCAATAATACCACATAAGATTTGGTAGCTGTAATCCACCTCTATCGTATGGTAGATATAACAATGTGAGCCTGAGCCTGGGATGCCTGTTGTTCCAAATGAAGGAGGAGAAGAGCTTTTCAAGTGACCGAAAAAAAGAAAGTGGGGGAGCAAGTGGAATAGATAGGAAAAGGTACAAATACTTTGGTAAAATTGACATTTTCAAGACATTGATACGCCTGATCATCAGTGTTGGGAGTAACGCGTTACAAAAGTAATTAATTACTGTAATGCATTACTTTTTGGTGTAACGCAGTAATGTAAGGCATTACAGGGAAGAAAATCTGTAATAAATTACTAGTTACAATTGCAAGTAACGCACGTTACAATGCATGTTTTACGGTTTTTATATTTTTTTCTTCATAAGAATGTTTGATGTGTTATGCCCACTTGGCTCAAAGCGGAGATAACATAGAGGAGACCACACCGAACGTAACGTTATACTATGATCATTTATTAAAAGAGATTCAAACCCAGTCAGTAAATGTAAACTACTCAAATGTGTAGTGAAAATCAGCTTCATGCAGTGTAGTGCGTAAAAAGATAAAGGGAGAGGGAGAGAGAGAGAGTCAAAGAAGAGGCTGCAGCCAGCCCTCGTAGCCACAGGGCCAGAGCAGCCAAGCCAGAGCACGAATGAGACCCCCGACAGACCTGGAGGAGGTGCTTTTAAACGCCTCCACCCAACTACCAATCAGCTGGCCTATTGGCCACCATGGCCAGCCAGCCAAGTTGATCAGCTCCCCCTGCAGCCTGGGAGCTGGAAGACCGGGCAACTCATACTAATATGTAGGAGGAATGAGGCAGCCATAGCACAGCAGAGCCGGGCGCAACATCACTCCCCCCATAAGACAGACACCCATGCCTGGGTTCTGACAGGGACCACACGCAATCCTAACCCCAACATACAAACACACACTTGACTAAAACATTAAAAAACATTACAGTACATTAGACACAGTTATCCTGAAAGCCATTAACTACATGCATACACACATACTCACACACCCACACTCCACCACCCCAACAGTGTGTCCCCCCCCCATCCATACAGTCCTTCACCACATCCACCCAGCTAAACCTGGCGCCTAGACAGCCAAGTGAGAAGAGGTGAAGACGATACCGAAGGAGGACACCCCTTTTACTCGGGCGCCCGAGACAAGGCGTCCGCCATGATGTTATCCACGCCCCTAATGTGCCTAATGGACAACTCATAGGGCTGTAGAAAAAGTGCCCAACGCATCAAGCGCTGGTTGGGATTCTGGAGAGAAGAAAGAAAAGTTAAAGGGTTGTGATCAGAGTAAACAATAAGTGGGTGCACACCACCACCAACATAAACCTCAAAATGTTGGAGGGCCCAGACCAGGGCAAGAGCCTCCTTTTCGATCGTAGAGTAATTGTACTGGTGACGGTTGAATTTTCTGGAAAAGTAGCAGACTGGTCTATCCACACCATTTGCATCCCGCTGTAAAAGAACTGCACCCGCCCCAACCTGACTAGCGTCAACCTGTAACTGGAACGGGTCATCCAGCCTAGGAGCCGCCAGGACGGGCGCAGAACTCAACAGTGCTTTGGCATTATCAAAGGCCTGCTGACACTCAGCAGACCACTGAAACTTCACTGAACTTTTGAGTAAATTAGTCAAAGGTGCCGTAACAGAAGAAAAATTACAACAGAAACTCCGGTAATACCCGATCATCCCTAAGAAACGCATCAGTTCCTTTTTTGTCGCTGGAGGTGGAAAATTATCTATCGCCAAGACCTTGGCCCTAACTGGTCGAACATGGCCCTGACCAACTATCTTACCAAGGTATTCCACTGTAGCTTGAGCAAACTCACATTTAGCTAAGTTCACTGTGAGGGTTGCTGCCACCAACCACTCAAACAGTGCCCGAATGCGTGACAGATGGACCTCCCATGTATCTGCATAGCAAACGACGTCATCAATATACACCGCGCACCCCTCCAGTCCCGCAACGACTCGGTTCATGAGTCGTTGGAAACTGCAGGGGGCGTTGCGTAGCCCAAACGACATGCGGGTGCAAGAGTAGAGACCAGTAGGGGTGATGAAAGAGGACACCTCTTGAGCCCTAGGAGACAACGGAACCTGGTAATAACCTTTAAGTAAATCAAATTTACTAACAAAACGTGCTGCACCAACTTGATCGATACAATCTTCCATTCTAGGCAACGGGTAAGAGTCTGGTTTCGTCACCGCATTCACTTTCCTGTAATCAGTACAGAATCTGAAGGTGTTGTCTGATTTCTTAACGAGCAAACACGGGGACGACCAACTAGAGTACGATGGCTTAGCTAGCCCATTATCAAGTAGATACTGGACACTCTCATCTAAACTCTGACACTTGTCGGGTGCCACACGATAGAATCTCTGTCGTATAGGTGTTGCATCTCCGACATCAATGTCGTGCTCCATCAAGTTGGTGCAAGACGGTATATCTGAAAACAAACAAGAAAATTCCAAAATCAAAACTTTTAATTCCTCCCGCCTATGTAATTCCAAATGACTGAAAAAAACATCCAGGTCAGCTAAAGTTTCAGAGTTATTCAAACGTGCATGCAAAATCGTGTCATCAGGAGAGCGCACACCATCCTCCCCTGCCACCGGAGCCTGAGGAGCGCACTCCACCGCAGCGAAACCAACAGCTTTAACCTCAGCCTTCCTCTCCACCTGAGCTGAAGAGAAATATGGCTTTAAAAGGTTAATGTGACACAGTTGCGTATTTCTCCTACGCTCAGGAGTAGCAACAACATAGTTTACATCGGAAACCTGCCGAACGACTGTATATGGACCAGAATATTTGGCAACGAATGGAGAACCAGGAAAGGGTAACAGCACAAGAACCTGATCCCCAGGGCTGAAGACACGCACCTCAGCCTTGCGATCATAGTTATGTTTCATTTTCTTTTGCGCGTCAGTCAAATTTTCGCTGGCTTTTTGCCACGCCAGAAACAGTCTGCGCCTGAAGCCCAGAACGTAACTGGCCAAATTCTCAGGAGGATCCGATGTATCCAAATCATCTGCCAACACAGACAAGGAAGTTCGCACCTTGTGGCCGAACACCAGTTCATTGGGACTAAAGCCGGTGCTTTCCTGCACCACATCTCGCGCAGCCATTAGTAACCACGGTAAACCGTCCTCCCACTCACGTTTCATCTCCACGCAATACGCGCGGAGAAGAGACTTGAGTGTGGCATGAAAACGTTCGAGCGCGCCTTGGCTCTGCGCATGATATGCAGAGCTGAAATTGTGTTGTATTTTCAACTGCTTGAGCGCAGCAGCAAACGTCCTTGAAGTGAAATTCGAGCCGCGATCACTTTGAATGACTTTAGGTAGCCCAAAGATTGAAATGAACTGAGTCAAACTCTGAACAATGGATTTTGTTGAAATGGTTCGAAGCGCATAAGCAGCGGGATACCTGGTGGCTTGGCACATTACCGTGAACAACTGAACACAGCCAGATTTTGAGGGGGGCAAAGGACCTACACAATCGATGATAAGATGTTCAAAGGGAGTGCCCACCGACACTATAGGTTGTAATGGAGCTGGTTTAATGACAGTGTCAGATTTTCCTGCAATCTGACAGACATGACACGACTTCACAAACCGCGCAACATCCCTTTTAATGCGTGGCCAGAAAAAATACTGCAACACACGATTGTAAGTCTTTTTGACCCCGAAATGACCATAAATGTCCCCATGCGCAGTAGCCAACACTTTGTCCTGACATTCCTCAGGCATCACCACCTGCACGACCTGACCTGCCACATCAGTGTCAGCAGTAGGCGACCACCTACGAAGTAACAAATCATTCTGCAAAAAATAACCATGACCCGTATTATCCTTATCAGCAACCAGATCAAAATATTTCTGCAACCCCTGATCGTGTTTTTGGGCCACAACAATGTCATCACGAGACAATGACGCCGGAAGTTCAGGAATGAAAAGTCGAGCTAAAGTGGTTTTAGATTCATCAGACGGTTGCGCAGCTTCCCGACGCGCCATGGCGCGCGTCACAGCGCACGCTGGAAAAACCTCTGGAAAATCTGAACCGCACTTAACTAGCTCAGCTGATGGTGAAACTTTGGTTCTAACCACTGGCAGCGGCACAACCTGCTCGGGAAAAACACAATCACGAGCCAGATTGTTTCCCACAATGAGGTCTATTCCATCTATGGGCAAAGATGGACGCACAGCCATGGTTACTTCGCCATTCACAAAACCAGAAAATAATTGCATTCTATGCAACGGCACTGGAAAAGCCTGCAGCCCAATTCCCCGAATTAACACAACGTTCCCCGTGTCTGAAGTAAACGAGAAAGGCAGGACTGATTGACATATAAAGCTCTCAGACACCCCAGTATCGCGCAGGATCTTTACCGGAACACGGCAAGTGTCACCAACCAGCGAGACAAAACCCTCTGTGACAAACGGAGCATAGTCCGTCATGTCGGCCACAGTTGTTTTGTCACGCTCATCACACTGCCCCTTTACACCACTTTTGAACTCGTTCGATACAGCACAAGACGTCTGATCAGATTTTCCTGGAACGAACGAACGCCCATCAGTTTTTACCACCCCCTTGCACTGACGTGTAGCACAGATAGAAGATGCGCAAAGCCCCACTTTATCACGCTCATTCTTCTTTCTACGTTCGTTCAACATTTTCGCACAGTTTCTTTTGAAATGACCTGGCTCCAGACAGAAATGACAAACAGGCCAATTTTCTGCGTTACGATTTTGTGTTTGATCAGAATTTGTTGGAGTGGCTAAATCAGACATAGATGGGACAGCATTAAAGTAGTTAAAGCGCTGCCCCCCGCGGTTATACCCTTGCCGTGGCACAAAATCACGCACCTGATTCTTATGAGTAAGAGCAAACCCATCTGCGAGAGCAGCAGCCTCCGACGCTGTTTTTACTGGATGTTCATTAACATAAGTGCACATACGATCAGGCAACAGATTTTTAAATTGCTCCAAAATCATTAAGTCGCGCAATGCCTCAAATGACTCAACACCTTCAGCTACAAGCCAACGGTTGAAAAAACTAGACAAATCTCTAGCCAGTTCGGCATGTGTATGCTTATCAGATTTTTTCCATGAACGAAATCGTTGTCTGTAAGCTTCGGGAATTAATTCATAACACTTCAACACTGCCTCCTTAACCGATTTATAGCTCTTCCTTTCGGAAGGCGACAGAGCAATAAAAGCTTGTTGCGAACGCCCAATCAGAGCTGTCTGTAATAGTAACACTTTCTCTTCATCACTCCACTCCTGATCAAGAGCCACATTCTCGAACAAAGAGAAAAACACATCAGAATCTCTTTCATCAAATTTAGGGAGGAATTTAACCATATGAGCCAGGCCCGATGGCGAGGAGACCTTAAGCTTCTCTCGCTCCACTACATGGACCTGATCTAAATGTCTCAACTCCAACTGACGATCCTTTTCTCTTTCATTAGCCTCCAATCGTTTTTGTTCCATTAACAAGTTATGTTGCATTTGCAGCAATTCTTTTTGTTGCTCGAAAGATAATTTGCTAGATTGCCCCGATTGCATTACTGGACTCGAAGGACTTTTCAATAAAGATGCCCCCTGACTCGTCTGCTCCTGTGGCTTGGTACCAGGCAATACGTCCTTCTCCTTCAAGCGCTCAGAAATAAATGTAGCAAGTTCATCTTTCTTTGCTGATTTAGGCAACATTACTTCGATCCCATAATGGTCGGCTACACTATTCAACTGTTCTTTAGTTAAAGCCGCAAATAACGCCTCAGATGGGGACGCAACGAAAGCATCAAACACGCTCATTTTCTAATGCTAATTTGACAACACTCAACGATCAAAAAAAAAAAAAAAAATGCGCAACAAACAAAAACACACGTTGCCTTTCAGGTTAACTTAACCAACCAAACACGATAAACTACAGGCAAAGTGATCTGTAATACACGCAACAAAATAACAGCAGAGCTCCCCCTAAACATTTACCCACCACTAGACTAACCTATCTTCACACTGAGCCCAAGAACCGAGGATCAGCGAACCAAAAGGATTCACTCACCTATACCGCTGGAGCCAAGCTGTCCCATTAATCGATCCAGCACGGAGATCCACGGCGGTGCCCAAGGTCCAGGCTCCAGTGACACTACGGCCTACCCAAGCGCCGAAACGCTCTAGAATGGGGATGGCTAGGCTCTGCACGCTGATACCCTGTTACGGGATCACAAATACACTTCGCAAAAAAAGAAACAAAATAAACAAAACTGGTTGGACTAAATGCTCTATTCTGCTCAACTCTTCCCCGATCAAACATGTATAACGTTACACTTACGATGTAAATCCCCCCAAAACAAACACTGTGAGAAGCCGGCAGGCCAAACATACGTCTCCTTCATTCACAAAAACGTGAGACCAATGACGTCGCTCTACACACCTCACGCTCTACCAATAGCAATGAGAGCAGCCTAGTCAAAACATATGCCGGTTCACAACTCTAGGGAACTACATACAGTATCTTTTTAAACAACGAAAACGTCGGGAACAAAGACGGCTCGAGCCCCCATATGTAATGCCCACTTGGCTCAAAGCGGAGATAACATAGAGGAGACCACACTCCCGGACGAGCCCCCATATGTTATGCCCACTTGGCTCAAAGCGGAGATAACATAGAGGAGACCACACCGAACATAACATTATACTATGATCATTTATTAAAAGAGATTCAAACCCAGTCAGTAAATGTAAACTACTCAAATGTGTAGTGAAAATCAGCTTCATGCAGTGTAGTGCGTAAAAAGATAAAGGGAGAGGGAGAGAGAGAGAGTCAAAGAAGAGGCTGCAGCCAGCCCTCGTAGCCACAGGGCCAGAGCAGCCAAGCCAGAGCACGAATGAGACCCCCGACAGACCTGGAGGAGGTGCTTTTAAACGCCTCCACCCAACTACCAATCAGCTGGCCTATTGGCCACCATGGCCAGCCAGCCAAGTTGATCAGCTCCCCCTGCAGCCTGGGAGCTGGAAGATCGGGCAACTCATACTAATATGTAGGAGGAATGAGGCAGCCATAGCACAGCAGAGCCGGGTGCAACAGATGATTACCGCGAGATCAGCTTCTGAATCTTTCTATTTCCGGCCGCGCGAAACATCCCGCTACCCTTCACTTCGTGTCTCGAGCTGGCACCGGCAGACTGACAAGGATGGAGTCCGATAGCTCGTTCTCTAGATGGGCATATGCCCACTACTTCGAGTTTATTGAAAAGAAGGACCGCAGGAACATTTCAGTTAAATGCAAACTGTGTGTGAAACCGAAACCTCTTTCCACATCGACAAACAGTACAAGCAATCTGACGAAGCACTTGCAAAGGTGCCATAGCACCACAAAATTAGTCAAGTTAGCAAGCGGTGAGACAAAGATTGATGAAACGCCACCAAAGCAGCCGAAATTGACGTGGAGCCGGCCTGACAATCTCCAATCACGAGAGGTGAGAAGGCTCGTCGCCGAGTACATTGTGGAGGACATGATGCCACTCTCAACGGTGGAGTCGCCCGCCTTCAGGAAAATTATCTCCAAGATCCCAGTGGCTGCTAGCAAAGAGGTAATCAAGGCTACGTATCCTCATTGACGCTCTTGTTTTTACCTGAATTTTTAATTTGTATTGGATGTTGACCTTATATCGAAAATGAGGGAGTCGTTGTCTAGTTCTGGCCGATAAGAAAGTTTCGCATTTCATACCTTTTAAATCAAACGTGGGGCATTTTGGCTGGAAGTCATGCTGAAAATGGGGTCACGTTGCATGGTATAGAAGGACTAGCCTCCATGAGCGCATGGAAAATGTTAAGAATTTAATACCGTGCCTACATATCTGCAAATTGCAATAGGGCTTACTTTCTAGATGTCAAATATCTACTATGAAAAATGCATGTTTCATTACATCTAGAAATTAAGCCTACGGTGTCTTTACCTGATTATCTGAGGTGGTATTACTGCCAAGTACTGGTGTGTTCTCCCAGACTAGCCTATGAAGCAAAGATTCCCTTAGGAAAGATCGGGAATCAGATTAGGAGTCTTATATTACCTGTGATTCGACATAAAGGCATGAAACGAAGCCCCATTGATGTCAACACAGAAGCTATTACTGAATTTTGCTTTTCAGCCCTATTCGGACAGAACTAGTTCAATGGGGGGGGCCTAGGGTAAAGATGATGGGTGTACATTTTAGGTGTCAAACTCAAGGGCCGGGGGCCAAATGTGGCCTCCAAAGTCATTTAATGTGGCCCTCGAGAACATTTGACTTGTGTATTTATTGATAAAAAAAAATGACTTGAAGCAACATTTTGTGCACAAGAATTTTTAAGTGGGCCCAGGTTTGTGTAACAGTACATACAAGAATATATGATGGGAATTAGTACCGGTATGTGTGTTAATGGCCTAGCTTTAAGAGTATACATTTCTGTATGCACAATTTCAGTGCATGTTTGAATAAATATTGAATTTGGCCCCCGACTTAATACCAGCTTTTGATTTCGGCCCACTGTCAATTTGAGTTTGACACCCCTGTTGTACATTATAAGGTCTTTAACCAAAGCTGTTATTTGGTGTTAATATGTGGCTATTGCCTTATGTTTTAATGTTTTTCAGACTGTCCTTCAAAGCAGAAAAACATTCACAAAAGACCTGGACAAGGCATATGCAGTCATGGCAAGAGAACTTAAGAAGACCATCGAAGGGCAGTGCTACGTATCCACCACCGCTGATCTTTGGAGTTCACACAACCGAAGCTACCTTGGGGTTACAGTGCATTGGATCGATGACACCTTGAAACGGAGGAAGGCGGCAATAGCTTGCAGAAGATTCAGAGGTCGCCACACCTATGATAAAATTGCTGCAGAGCTGGAGGACATTTTCTCTGAATATGGCCTTACTCATGAAAAAATTGTAGCATGTGTGACCGATAATGGGAGCAATTTTGTGAAGGCATTTCAGGAGTATCAGCATGTTGAGTCTGAGGAGGAGGCGGAGGAAATGGATGAGGGGGAGGAGGAGGACAGTGACGGAGGGGAAGTCCACTTCACAGACCTCCAAAGTGTGTTAAGTGCTGCTGATGATGAAGATGCTCAAGTTGGGCTATGTGTACTGCCGCCACACCATAGGTGTGCGGCCCATACACTGAACCTAATTGCAAACAATGAGGTAGACAAATGGCTTGCAACCAATCCAGAATCCAGAGCAATCTATCGCAGTGCTATGGCCAAGTGCTCTTCACTGTGGACAAAAGCCAGTCGCTCCACAGTTGCAGCTGAATGCGTTGAAGAGGTTAGTGATAAAAAGTTGATTGTCCCCACAGTGACATGGTGGAACTCTTTTTTTGATGCATATGCAAGAGTCACCGAAATGTCTCTCACTGACATCAATGAACTGTGCACACGCTTTCAGATGAAACGTATGAATGACAGAGAATACCAGTTTCTTAAAGAATACTGTGCCATTATGAAGCCTTTCACAGTCGCACTCGACATCTTACAGGGTGAGGACACATGTTTTTATGGAACGCTTCAACCTACCCTTGAGGTGCTCATGGCCAAAACCTTAACCATGAAAAATGGTCTATCACCAATGACCACTGGGCTGCCGGAGATAATTGTGGGGGCAATCAAAACCCGATTTGCTTCCATTCTTGATTCAAAAGCTGCCCTACTGGCTGCTGTTTCAATGCCCAAGTTCAAGCTTCGGTGGGTGAAAGAGGAGACTAGAAGAGACCACATCACTCTCCTGCTTACCACAGAGTGCCGCACCATAACAACAGAGGAACCTGCCGCCCTGATGCCTGAACCTGCTGCCACTGCCCCAAGCAAGGATGACTTTTTCTCCTTTGAGGAGCAGGTTAATGCCTCGGCTGATGCTCTCATGTCAGTAGAAACAGAGGTAACATCATACTTGAATTCTGCCCCTGTGATGGAAAGTCTCCATCTGTTTCCAAGAATTAAAAAAATTGCACTCCGTTACAATACACCGACACCATCAAGCGCACCAGTAGAACGGCTGTTCAGTCTGGGCAGTCTTGTGCTCACTCCAAAACGCAATCGCCTTAGTGATGAGCGCTTTCAGCGCATTCTTCTGATGTGCTTCAATAAATTCTTCAGTAAGGAAAAAGATTGTGAAATTGCTTAAATGCTCACTGTCCTTAGACAGCCAACCTCATACCCTATGTTCTGACAGGGTTTAATTACCTGAAATTACTTGCCTTCGGGGGCCAGAGGCCTAAGCACTTTGTTCTTGTTTTTGTTTTTTAACTGTTTCTGCTTTTTTTAACCCTATGACAGTTGTAGTTGTGAGTGACTGTCTTCTGTATAATTGATTTCTAAAGTCTGGGCAGAAGGCCGACAAGAGAGACTGAAATTGTTTTGGTTTTTTTTTTTGGTTGAAGTCTGGTCAGAAGTCAGACAAAAGAGACTGAAATGTACTGGTTAGCATTTGAGGGCCAATAGGCCAAAACACTTTATAGATCAGTGTTTACATCCTTTTTTCAATTGTTACATTTCTAAGAGGATTGAGTCATTTTCCATTGAAAACATTAAAGGCATTGAAATAAAATATTTTTATCCTGTTATTTATTTATTTCAACAGAGTTCATTTAATGGTTATGTGCAAGTTGTGGTGCAGAATGTATAGGTAGGACAAAGACATAAATGGGTATAAAATACAACCCCGATTCCAAAAAAGTTGGGACAAAGTACAAATTGTAAATAAAAACGGAATGCAATGATGTGGAAGTTTCAAAATTCCATATTTTTTTCAGAATAGAACATAGATGACATATCAGATGTTTAAACTGAGGAAATGTATCATTTAAAGAGAAAAATTAGGTGATTTTAAATTTCATGACAACAACACATCTCAAAAAAGTTGGGACAAGGCCATGTTTACCACTGTGAGACATCCCCTTTTCTCTTTACAACAGTCTGTAAACGTCTGGGGACTGAGGAGACAAGTTGCTCAAGTTTAGGGATAGGAATGTGAACCCATTCTTGTCTAATGTAGGATTCTAGTTGCTCAACTGTCTTAGGTCTTCTTTGTCATATCTTCCGTTTTATGATGCACTAAATGTTTTCTATTGGTGAAAGATCTGGACTGCAGGCTGGCCAGTTCAGTACCCGGACCCTTCTTCTATGCAGCCATGATGTTGTAATTGATGCAGTATGTGGTTTGGCATTGTCATGTTGGAAAATGCAAGGTCTTCCCTGAAAGAGACATCATCTGGATGGGAGCATATGTTGCTCTAGAACCTGGATATACCTTTCAGCATTGATGGTGACTTTCCAGATGTGTAAGCTGCCCATGCCACATGCACTAATGCAACCCCATACCATCAGAGATGCAGGCTTCTGAACTGAGCGCTGATAATAACTTGGGTCGTCCTTCTCCTCTTTAGTCCGAATGACACGGCGTCCCTGATTTCCATAAAGAACTTCAAATTTTGATTCGTCTGACCACAGAACAGTTTTCCACTTTGCCACAGTCCATTTTAAATGAGCCTTGGCCCAGAGAAGACATCTGCGCTTCTGGATCATGTTTAGATACAGCTTCTTCTTTGAACTACAGAGTTTTAGCTGGCAACGGCGGATGGCACAGTGAATTGTGTTCACAGATAATGTTCCCTGGAAATATTCCTGAGCCCATTTTGTGATTTCCAATACAGAAGCATGCCTGTATGTGATGCAGTGCCGTCTAAGGACCCGAAGATCACGGGCACCCAGTATGGTTTTCCGGCCTTGACCCTTACGCACAGAGATTCTTCCAGATTCTCTGAATCTTTTGATGATATTATGCACTGTAGATGATGATATGTTCAAACTCTTGGCAATTTTACACTGTCGAACTCCTTTCTGATATTGCTCCACTATTTGTCGGCGCAGAATTAGGGGGATTGGTGATCCTCTTCCCAGCTTTACTTCTGCGAGCCGCTGCCACTCCAAGATGCTCTTTTTATACCCGGTCATGTTAATGACCTATTGCCAATTGACCTAATGAGTTGCAATTTCGTCCTCCAGCTGTTCCTTTTTTGTACCTTTAACTTTTCTAGCCTCTTATTGCCCCTGTCCCAACTTTTTTGAAATGTGTTGCTGTCATGAAATTTCAAATGAGCCAATATTTGGCATGAAATTTCAAAATGTCTCACTTTCGACATTTGATATGTTCTCTATGTTCTATTGTGAATACAATATCAGTTTTTGAGATTTGTAAATTATTGCATTCCGTTTTTATTTACAATTTGTACTTTGTCCCAACTTTTTTGGAATCGGGGTTGTATGATTAACAATACAGCTAGAACTATCTTCAAAGCTATAAATAAGGGTTACATTTACATGTGTATACTAATAGCGAAAATGCCGTTTGCTATGAAATTGAAGAGAATGGCTGGTGGAAGAAGGTGCTGGTGTGCCTGTGCCTGCTGTGGCAAGAAGGGAAAGGACAATATATCTTTTGGTATGGTTAAGAAGCAATTCATGTTGGTTTCATGTCAGTCTACAGGCTCACAAAACACCTCCTGGATGGCAGGTGAAATTCATGACACATGAGAGATTTGCACTAGGGATGCCAAATCCTTATTTCCAGTCATTTTGGCGAGAGTAACTAAAAGTAATGCAAAAGTAGTGTAATGCCTTACTTTTTAAATAGAGTAATATTGTAATGTAAGGCATTACTTTAAAATGACAGTAACAAGTAATAAGTAGTGTATTACCATTTTTGAGTAACTTGCCCAACACTGCTGATCATAGACATAGGCAATCTTGTCCACCTGTTTATGAGCTCTGTAACTCTATCTGTTATGGGATTGTAGTTCATTGGGACAATTTTGTCAATGGTAGGAGTAATCTTCACACCCAAGTACACAAAGCCTTCCAATGAAACCAGAAAAGGAGTATGAATTGGAGGGTTGAGTCTCTCATTTCCATTCATAAATAACATTACTGATTTGGTGTTATTTATTTTGTAACCTGCAAAGACACCAAAAGTGTTTGTGAGAGAAAGTAAAGTAGGTAGAGTCTGTTTCAAGTTAGAACAAAACAGAATTACATCATCTGCATATAAAGCTATGCAATGTTCAATATCTCCTATCTTTATTCCATTCAGGTTGGTGTTTTTCCGAATTGCCATAGCAAGTGGCTCGATAGCAAGAGTGAATAACGGGGTGAAAGGGGGCAACCCTGTGTCACCCATGACACCTGTTCAGCTGTCTGCGCCCCAAGTCTCTCTCAGGGTTAACTCTGCCACCTCGGATGAGTTCAGAACGATGCAAAAGATGATCGAGGGACTTTCAAATAAAGTCGAACAGTTACAGTTGGAAATACGCCAACAATGTTGAGAGGAGCAGGATATACGGCAACACTCTCCAGACCAGCGATATACTCAGTGGAGCCCTACTCCCGACAGGGGATGAGAAAACAGATGTTACCACACTCTGGAGAGGAACAGAGATTCATCCTACGAACGCGCTCCAGCTCGTCATGGTTCCTACAGGACTTCGCAACATCAGCAGGATCGGCAGGACAGACAGGATGTTCGCCCTCGCTCTGGATCACATGAGCGCTATGCTCGTGGCTACAGCCCATCACCCAGGGACTACACTCGCCGTGGTCGTTCTCCTGAGCACATTAAGGACCCCAACTACCATCACTCGCCAGGATGTGTATGTTTCTACTCTCCATCTCCTGCACAGTCGAACAAGGTAAACTACATAGTTGACAATGAGGGCCAATTTTCAGCTACAGACTCTACCAGGGCCCATATAGACAATATAACCCCATCTACAGACTACACTAGAGACATTTATTCAGAAATCAATGTGGCACAAAGATATGTTTCCATTGTAATTGAGGACACTGTTGTACATGCTTTTGTTGACATGGGGGCTGACATCTCTGTTGTTAGTGAAGACTTTAGAAAGACCACAGCTTTGTTGTACAAAAAGCCAATTGTTAAACAGTTTATACCTCTCACGGGTGTCACAGGTGCCCCGCTGGACTCTATAGGTTCCATCTCTGTCAGTTTGAGCATTGCTCACCAGCCCATGACATATACTCTTCAGGTGGTCAGAAATTGTACAAAACCATTTATTTTAGGCTGGGACTTTTTGGTTGCTAACGGCATTGTTGTTGATACAAGAGACATGACTCTTACCATAGAAGGGAATGTGGTGCCATTAGTGAGCCCACAACAGTAGGTCCCTAGCCTCACAGATGTGACCGTGTCGGCCACAATCACAGCTCCTGCATTTTCTGAGATGATTATCAGGGCTAATGTCAATGCACCTCTTAAAGGACTTGTCCCACATGGTTATGCAGGTGTATTTGAGCCACATTACACTGATGACTCTGCAATAGGTTTTGCCTGGACTATAACACAAGCTGAACAAGGCTCCATCTATGTTAAAGTGGCCAATCCCTCTAAAGCGGATGTTGTTTTGTATGGATGCACATGGATAGGACATTTTTATGCCACATCAGACTGCGCTAAGCACCAATTCACTATTATGGAAGCCTCTACAGACAGTGTCAGTAACCTGACACCCACTAAATCCAAGCCACTTGCTCTTCCTGATGTTACAAACCCTGAACTGACACCAGCACAACAAACACAACTGAAAGACATTCTGAACTCGTTTGCTGATGTGCTCAGTCAACACTCACATGATTTTGGCAGGACCAATTTAGTCACACACAAAATTAACACTAATAGTGACATTCCAGTTTCACAAAGAGCCTATCGCACTTCTCCTGCTGTGAAAGCTGAAATTCGATGGCAGGTGGAGGAGCTGAAAGCTCAGGATGTGACTGAAGACAGTTCCTGGGCTAGCCCAGTGGTTATGGTCAAAAAGAAGGATGGCTCTTACAGGTTTTGCATTGATTTTAGGAAGTTAAATTCAGTTACCATAACCGATGCACATCCTCTACCGAAAGTTGATGACAGTTTGGATGCACTGTCTGGTTCTCATTTTTTTTCTACTATGGATATGTCATCTGGATATTGGCAAATTGAGATGGATGCTGTGGACAGACCAAAAACAGCATTCACCACAGGCGATGGCCTATATCAATTCAAGGTAATGCCAATGGGTCTAAATAACTCACCCCCAACTTTTCAGAGACTTATGGAACTGGTATTAAGAGGACTTAATTGGACAACATGTGTCATTTATTTGGACGATGTTATTTGTATGGGAAAGAACTTTGATGATCATCTTAGGAACCTCACAGACATTCTCACTCGGTTCAGGCAAGCAGGTCTGAAATTGAATCCAAAGAAATGTGAGTTTTGTAAGTCTGCAGTCAAATACATGGGACACATAGTGTCATGTGATGGTGTAACACTGGATCCAGCAAACAGTCAACGTATACATGACTGGCCTGTCCCACATTCAGTCACTGCAGTGCATGCTTTTCTAGGACTTTGTTCTTATTACAGACATTTTGTTTACAAGTATGCTTTCATTACTCCGCCCCTGCACAGACTTACACAAAAACATGCCCCGTTTGAATGGACAGTTGAATGTGCCACTGCATTTCAGACTCTCAAAGATGCACTCACATCCCCTCCTATAATGGCTTTCCCCAATTTTGATCAGCCATTTATCCTGAGTACAGATGCATCGAACTATGCCATGGGGGCAGTGCTTTCACAGATCCAAAATGGACTGGAAAGAGTTGTAGCATATGCTAGCCATGTTTTGACACACACAGAGAGAAAGTGGTCCACCTATGACAAGGAACTGTGGGTCATTGTTTGGTCTGTGAGGCATTTCAGACATTACAGCTCAAGTAATCCATTCACAATTATCACTGACCATCACCCACTTCTTAGTTTACAGAAGGCTGATGTGACACAGGACCCAACGAGCTGCAGAGGCCGTTGGGCATTGGAGTTGGATCCATATCAGTGGACAGTGGTGCACAAAGAGGGAAAGAAAAACATCAACGCCGATGCTATGTCATGAATCCTGTCCCCGCAACAGACATCTGTGACTCCCCTGTCACAGGACATTTAGCTATCCCTGGGAGACCACAAAGCTCCTGCAGTTACAGAGCTGAAAAGTACACTGGTGCCACCACAAGTTTGTGCAGTGGAGAGAACCGAGACTATGCTTCAGGTCAAAAACTCAGGTATGGACTTTGTACGCCACTCATTTGCCAATCAGGACACTGACATTTTATCTGCACAACTTTCAGATCTGATTCTTGCTGAAGTGTATTCATTGGTGCAGGAAAACAAATGGCCCTATCTTAGACATGTAAAAGGGAGAATACAAAGAAAACTTTGGTGGCAGTTCCCAAAGCTTGTGCTACACAATAACTTGCTGTGTAGGAAGGCTCACAATGTATCAGGACAGTCAGTGGTCTATCAAGTCTTAATTCCCAATGCCCTTGTTACAGAGACTATGCACATGCTTCATGGAAACCCCTGTTCTGGTCATTATGGTGCTGATCGCACATTTAAGAAAGCCTTGACAATGTGTTATTGGACAAACATGAGGTCTGACATTGATAATTTCTGTAACTTGTGTCCAACTTGCGAAGCATACAGGAAGCCCGTGCCACCACACAGAGCACCTTTACAATCTATTCAGGCAGACAGACCATTTCAGTTTGTGTGCACAGACATCACAGAACTGCCCCTCATGTCACAGGGAAATAGATATGTACTGGTAGTACAAGATCATTTTACTAAGTATGTGAATGCTTTTGCTATGTTGGATCAAAAAGCATTGACGGTAGCCAAACTGTTTTGTGAGAGATACATTCCTGAACATGGAGTTCCTGAGGAACTGTTTTCAGATCAGGGACTTCAATTTGAATCAGAAATTATACAGACTATTTGTCAGAGACTTAACATAAAAAAGAAAAGGACCACACCCTACCACCCCCCGTGGAAATGGGATGGTGGAACGGTTTAATAGAACCTTAAAAGAACAGTTGGCAAAAACTCATTCATGATAAAGGGGGCGAATGGGACCATTATTTGCCAGCAGTGGTTCTTTCCTTCAATGCCACTCAGCACTCGAGCACAGGGTACTCACCGTACTTTCTTGCTCATGGTAGAGAGCCTCGACTGCCTACTGATGTGTATTTTTCTTTACCAGGAGTATCAGAGAGCCCACAAAACTATGGCTCAGAACTGGTGACACGGCTGGATACAGTGTTTCAGGCTGTTCGCTCTAATTGTGAAGAACAGAGACTCAAGCGTGAGTATTACTACAATAAACAGGTGCGGTTTAAACCGTATCAGAATGGGGATCTGGTGTGGATAGATGATCCGACCACCCAAAGACAAAAATTTTCTCCAAATTGGACTGGACCCTACCAAGTGGTGTCCTCAAATGATAAGGGACTCATTTACAAACTGTTGGATCTAAACCGTCCACAGAGGGAGCCCAAAGTGATTCATTATGATCATCTGAAACCATATAGGAGCACCTGGGAGGCATCAACTGCACTGGGAAATCACACTACTCTCCCCAGGTACACAGCTCTATCCGGTTCACTCCACTTGAACCTGACACAAGTCAGGTCACACCTGCGACGTGCCCTGCTGTTCCTCTGATGCAAAGGTCATTAGGCCTTGTTTTGCCAGTCCCACCGCAACAGGCCCAAGGGACTGATCCGGGTGTGATAGGGCCAGGTGGAACACAGTCGGACGCGACATGCACTACTCGGTCAGGATGGATTATTCGGAGGCCATAGCGTCTCTTGCTGTGAACACAACTCCTGTCTACCCTGCTGGGGACTGTAGGGTGGTGGTTATATTAAAAAAACATTATTAATAATAATAATAATAATAATTAAAATAAATACTGGGCGGCACGGTGGTGTAGTGGTTAGCGCTGTCGCCTCACAGCAAGAAGGTCCTGGGTTCGAGCCCCGGGGCTGGCGAGGGCCTTTCTGTGTGGAGTTTGCATGTTCTCCCCGTGTCCGCATGGGTTTCCTCCGGGTGCTCCGGTTTCCCCCCACAGTCCAAAGACATGCAGGTTAGGTTAACTGGTGACTCTAAATTGACCGTAGGTGTGAATGTGAGTGTGAATGGTTGTCTGTGTCTATGTGTCAGCCCTGTGATGACCTGGCGACTTGTCCAGGGTGTACCCCGCCTTTCGCCCGTAGTCAGCTGGGATAGGCTCCAGCTTGCCTGCGACCCTGTAGAAGGATAAAGCGGCTAGAGATAATGAGATGAGATGAGAAAATAAATACTGTGTGCTTTTATGATACATGTTAAAAAAAAAAGACTTACCATGTTCATATGCTACATGTTGACCCTGGATAAGGTGGTTATGTGATCCTTTCTTTTTTTTTTTTCACATGCTGTTTGACTTGGACCTGAGGTAATATTTCATGTACTGTCTGTTTATTTCTGTACTCACTACCAGAGATGTTATCTGTTAGTTCTGGAATGGGGACATTCCTTTTAATGAGGAGGACGAATGTAAGAGGAGGTTGGTTATTAATGTTAAGTGTTAGATCAGATTGATTAAGAATGATTTGTGTGAAGTGATGAGGGAACTATAGTTAAGGGCGGAAGGATATGTAGAGGGGAGATGGCTCTATAAAAAGGAGGTGTTCAGGAGATTGAGGGAAAAAAATTAAGTTGAGTAATGAAGTATTCCTGATTCTCCATGCTTTCTTTTCTTGCCCACAGCCCGTTTAAGTTAGTAACCTACTAGACCAGATTTATCTAGTGTTACACTAATAAGCAGATAAGCAGTCCTTCTTCTCAATTTAAAAATGGTTTGCTCCAGCTTTAATAAGTTAGGTGTAGGTTATGTACTTTTGACATCAGTAGCCAGAGATGCTATAATTCAAGAGACTATAAAAATAAAAAAAGTGAAGCAAAGGAAAAAGATGGAGTTTTTAAGTGCTTCTATAACAGAAGTGTCCCAAGAAAGTTCTAGAGATGACAATTAACCCCAGATCCAGTCTAGTGGTCAGACCCTAGCAAAATAAATAAATAAATAACCCATCCCCAGAACGTCCCCTAAAGGTTCTCTTCAGACGTTTGCTAATCACTGTTGTATAGGGTTTCCATTATATCTTGAGGACGTTATTACAAGATATTCAAAGAATGTCCTAAGGACATCACAGGGACATTATTGCAGTATGTTGATGTCCCCAAGATGTTAGTGATGTTATTGTGGGATGTTCAAAGAAAGTTACAGGGATATTTATGCCCAGGTCAAACGGCAGGCTGCAACTAGTTTCCAACAAAATCATAGGTAGACGCAAGACTGGTCTTGTGTCAACGCATGACAATGCAGATAATGGCAGAGTGTCGCAAAGGGTCTTTAGTAGAAACAGGATGACACAAGTGGATCACGATCTGTTTGCATTTCAGCTGCGATTCACTTCCAATGGGTGCAATTAGCAGGTTGACGCATGTAGAGGCTGGCAGTCGTGCAACGCTTGAGCGACCAATTGCAGGTTGAAGCAGGTAGTGGCAGCTAGACGCAGGGGAAGACAAGTCTTTAGAGATGGCTGCGATGCATTGCAGGTAGATGCAGACTGCACCTGCAAATAGTTTACAACACCCTGCAAGCAGTCTTATGGCCTTATATTTTTTTAAAGGTTTTCTGTGCACTGCATCAACCTGCGTCTAACTGCATCTGTTTCTGACTGGTTGATTCAGCTTAAAAACCCTGTGTCTTGCAATACATCTGACCACAATGAAGGATTTGATGCAAAACACCTGTGTCCACCTGAAATCGGTTGCCACCCAACCGATTACAGGTTGCAGCATGCGTCTTTCTGCCGTCTGACCTGGGCATTAGGAAAAGGCTTCTAGCTGTCCTTTATATGATGTGATGAAGGTGACTCTTAGGTTCAAATCTCTAAAGCTCAAAACCAGAACTCAGAATGTTGAATGCACATGGAGAATTAGAAAATGAGACACACAATGTTTGTCAGGCTTTACTCAGTCTAAAGTCTAATAATCACTGACCAATATGTATACAAAGATGAGATTATCACACAAAGAACAGAAAAAGGAGGGGGAAAAGGGGCATAGATAAGGATCGATATAGATCAAGACATCTTGTTCCTTCTTATTGCTACCAAGCACGCTGCTAGTGCAATAAGAAACAAAGAAAGCTCTATGTACAGAGATCATGAGTTGTTCACATCAACCTTAAAAAGGGAAGGGGAAAACATGCAAGTACGTATATACAACAGTCAAAATGTTCTGTACAAAAAAAAAGAACAAAATGATATGCTAACAGTGGCCAAAGATGTCAGGTTATATCTTCAGGGCATAAGTGACTTGGACAGGTCGTTCTTCAGAAGAGCAGACATTGTGAGGCTTTTTATAGGACAGGGCCTGACACCAGTTAGCTTTGAGAAGTTGTTAGTCTAAACCTTTTATACCTAAACTCTGACTATTTAAACAATTGTGCCAAGGGGACAAGGGAAAGTGTTAACTAACTTTATGAAAGTTATAGTGTCATATGAAAAGAACCGACTATACCACCCTGGGACTTTCACCCAGGGAATTTGGATCTCTAAGGAAAAGGCACACAGGTTCATACCTAGAAACTCAAGGGACACTGTAGTATTATACCAGGTGGGTGTAGCACAGAAGCACAGCAGGCCAGAACTGAGTTCTCAATAACTTTTATTTTCAGCGCTCGCTCATACCGTACACACACACACACACACACACACACACACACACACACACACACGTGTTCTGGTCGGGAGAGCTTCCTTCCTCTGCTCTCCCTCTCCTCTTATAGGACACGGTCACTGAAGAAGACACACAAACACAGGTTAATTCCCGTCAGGTGCAGTGATTCTGCCACTTACCTTCCCTGACTCCGCCCTCCCTTCACAGACCGATGCTTGACCACGCCCCTGCTGCCACATACCCCCACTGGCCGACTCAGGCTGGGGAGCTGTCCGGCCTGCAGCCGACTCCCCCCCCCCTTGATGGGAGAGGAAATCCGCCATGACTATCTGTGCCCCCGGCCTGTGGACCACCTCGAACTTAAACGGCTGGAGTGCCAGATACCAATGGGTGATCCGCACGTTGGCATCCTTCATGCGGTGGAGCCACTGCAGGGGCGCGTGGTCCGACCAGAGGGTGAAAGGGTGCCCCAGCAGGTAGTAGCGGAGGGTGAGGACCGCCCACTTGATGGCAAGGCATTCCTTTTCTATGGTGCTGTACCTGCCCTTGCGCACCGACAGCTTGCGGCTGATGTACAGCACTGGACGGTCCTCCCCCTCCACCTCCTGGGACAGAACAGCCCCCAGCCCTCTGTCCAATGCGTCTGTCTGCAAAACAAAGGAGAGAGAAAAGTCAGGGGAGTGTAATAGTGGCCCCCCACACAGTGCAGCCTTTACCTCAGAGAAAGCCCGCTGGCATTGCTCCGTCCACTGGACCGGATCTGGTGCCCCCTTTTTAGTCAGATCAGTCAGCGGGCTGGTGACGTCCGAATAATTAGGTATAAACCTACGATAGTAGCCAGCCAGCCCCAGGAACTGTCTCACCCCCTTTTTGGTCTTGGGCCTCAGGCAGGCTGCAATTGCTGCTGTCTTATTGATTTGGGGACGCACCTGCCCATTGCCCAAGTGGAAGCCTAGATGCTGTAATTCCACCTGCCCAATTGCACACTTCTTTGGGTTGGCTGTGAGCCCCGCTCGCCTCAGCGACCCAAGGATGGCCCTTAGGTGTTCTAGGTGCCACGGCCAGTCATTACTATAAATAATAATGTCGTCTAGGTATGCAGCCACATAGGTGGCGTGAGGGCAGAGGACCCTGTCCATAAGCTGCTGGAACGTAGCAGGCGTCCCAAACAGCCCAAAAGGAAGTGTGACAAACTGGTGTAAGCCAAATAGTGTGGAAAAGGCCGTTTTCTCTCGGGATAGCAGAGTCAAGGGGATCTGCCAATATCCCTTTGTCAAATCCAGTGTCGAATAAAAGCCAGCCGTGCCTAGTTGATCAAGCAACTTGTCAATACGAGGCATTGGGTACACGTCAAACTTAGACACCGCGTTGACTTTTCTATAGTCCACACAGAACTGGACTGACCCGTCAGCCTTGGGAACCAAGACCACCAGGCTGCTCCAGTCACTGTGGGACTCCTCGACAATGCCCATTTTGAGCATGGCCTCGAGTTCTTCCCGAACCGCCTTTTTCTTGTGTTCAGGCAGTCTGTAAGGGCGGCTGCGCGCTACTACCTCCAGGGGCGTCTCAATGTGGTGTTCTATGAGGTGGGTGCGGCCGGGCGGGGGCGAGAACACGTCAGAAAATTCTATTTGCAACTGGGCTACCTCCGTGAGCTGGGTCGGGGAGAGGTGGTCTCCACAGGGGACCGGAGTGGTGGGCGATGTCAATTTTCCCTTTTGAACCTCCGGTCCCAGCTCCGCCTTCTCTGGAACCACCGACAACAATGCCACGGGGACCTCCTCATTCCAAAGTTTTAAGAGATTGAGGTGGTAAATCTGTAACGCCCCACCCCTGTCCGTTCACCTCACCTCATAGTCGACATCCCCGACTCGCCATGTGACCTCAAAGGGTCCTTGCCACCTGGGGATTAATTTGGAGCTCGACGTGGGCAACAACACGAGTACTTTATCTCCCGGTGTGAACTCCCTAAGGCGCGTGCCCCTGTCGTACAGACAGACTTGACATTCTTGGGCCTGCCGCAAATTCTCCTGGGTTAAGTGCGTGAGGGTGTGGAGTTTGGCGCACAGGTCAATACAGTGGTGCTTGAAAGTTTGTGAACCCTTTAGAATTTTCTATATTTCTGCATAAATATGACCGAAAACATCATCAGATTTTCACGCAAGTCCTAAAAGTAGATAAAGAGAACCCAGTTAAACAAATGAGACAAAAATATTATACTTGGTCATTTATTTATTGAGAAAAATTATCCAATATTACATATCTGTGAGTGGCAAAAGTATGTGAACCTTTGCTTTCAGTATCTGGTGTGACCCCCTTGTGCAGCAATCACTGCAACTAAACATTTGCGGTAAGTGTTGATCAGTCCTGCACACCGGCTTGGAGGAATTTTAGCCCGTTCCTCCATACAGAACAGCTTCAACTCTGGGATGTTGGTGGGTTTCCTCACATGAACTGCTCCCTTCAGGTCCTTCCACAACATTTCCATTGGATTAAGGTCAGGACTTTGACTTGGCCATTCCAAAACATTCACTTTATTCTTCTTTAACTATTCTTTGGTAGAATGACTTGTGTGCTTAGGGTTGTTGTCTTGCTGCATGACCCACCTTCTCTTGAGATTCAGTTCATGGACAGATGTCCTGATATTTTCCTTTAGAATTCGCTCGTATAATTCAGAATTCATTGTTCCATCAATGATGGCAAGCCGTCCTGGCCCAGATGCAGCAAAACAGGCCCAAACCATGAATCTACCACCACCATGTTTCACAGATGGGATAAGGTTCTTATGCTGGAATGCAGTGTTTTCCTTTCTCCAAATATAACGCTTCTCATTTAAACCAAAAAGTTCTATTTTGGTCTCATCCATCCACAAACATTTTTCCAATAGCCTTCTGGCTTGTCCACGTGATCTTTATCAAACTGCAGATGAGCAGCAATGTTATTTTTGGAGAGCAGTGGCTTTCTCCTTGCAACCCTGCCATGCACGCCATTGTTGTTCAGTGTTCTCCTGATGGTGGACTCATGAACATTAACATGATCCAATGTGAGAGAGGTCTTCAGCTGCTTAGAAGTTACCCTGGGGTCCTTTGTGACCTCGCCGACTCTTACACGCCTTCTTGAAGTGATCTTTGTTGGTCGACCACTCCTGGGGAGGGTAACAATGGTCTTGAATTTCCTCCATTTGTACACAACCTGTCTGACTGTGGATTGGTGGAGTCCAAACTCATTAGAGAATGGTTTTGTAACCTTTTCCAGCCTGATGAGCATCAACAATGCTTTTTCTGAGGGCCTCAGAAATCTCCTTTGTTTGTGCCATGATACACTTCCACAAACACGTGTTGTGAAGATCAGACTTTGATAGATCCCTGTTCTTTAAATAAAACAGGGTGCCCACTCACACCTGATTGTCATCCCATTGATTATAAAAACACCTGACTCTAATTTCACCTTCAAATTAACTGCTAATCCTAGAGGTTCACATACTTTTGCCACTCACAGGTATGTAATATTGGATCATTTTCCTAAATAAATAAATGACCGAGTATAATATTTGTGTCTCATTTGTTTAACTGGGCTCTCTTTATCTACTTTTAGGACTTGCGTGAAAATCTGATGATGTTTTAGGTCATATTTATGCAGAAATATAGAAAATTCTAAAGGGTTCACAAACTTTCAAGCACCACTGTAACATACTGAATTTCATTTTTACTTGTTGAAGGTCCCTCCTCCCAATTTTCATGCAGCACATCTAGAATGCCGCGTGGCTTATGCCCATATAATAATTCGAATGGGGAGAACCCCATGGAGGCTTGTGGGACCTCTCGCACTGCGAATAACAGGGGCTCAAGCCATTTATCCCAGTTGCATGCATCCTTGCTTACAAATTTTTTAATCATGTTTTTGAGGGTGCGGTTGAACCGTTCAACTAAGCCATCCATTTGTGGGTGATAAACGCTGGTGTGGATAGGCTTAATTCCCAGTAACCCATACAGTTCGCGCAGTGTGCGTGACATAAACGTAGTGCCTTGATCAGTCAGAATCTCTTTGGGGATTCCGACTCGGGAGATGACGCGGAAGAGTGCTTCCGCAATACTGCATGCTGAGATATTGCGAAGAGGCACTGCTTACAGATATCACGTTGCATAGTCCACCAGAACTAAAATAAAGCGATATCCTCATGTTGACCGA
Organism: Neoarius graeffei; assembly: GCF_027579695.1. NCBI lineage: Eukaryota > Metazoa > Chordata > Actinopteri > Siluriformes > Ariidae > Neoarius > Neoarius graeffei. The sequence goes on from NC_083595.1 coordinate 14,352,023, forward strand.
TCTAATGGACCGACGAGATCCATCCCAATTCTTTCAAACGGGGTCTCGATTAATGGGAGAGGGTGCAGAGGCGCTTTTGGAATGGCGACGGGATTTACCAGTTGGCATTCGCGGCACGCCGTACACCACCTACGGACATCGCCGCGAATCCATGGCCAATAGAATCAGGCCATTATTCGGGCTAGTGTCTTATCCTGCCCTAAGTGTCCGGCCATGGGATTGAAGTGAGCCGCCGGGAATATAGATTCCCGACGGCTCTTTGGGATTAAAAGCTGAGTTATCGGCTCCTTAGTCTGGAGTGTCCTGCGTCACTCGGTATAATCTATCCTTAAAAATGGAGAAATAGGGTAAGGACGGGGTGGCGTTTGGCTGGAGAGTTTGACCATCGATTACTCTCACTTGGTCAAATGCATGCCGCAAAGTCTCGTCTTGCGACTGCTCTAACAGGAAATCCGCGAGGGATTCCCCGAGAGAGGGAGGAGGAGCCTGCTGCTCCTCACTCTGACGCGGTGATGATATGGACGGCTCTGTGACAGCTGCTCCCGCCAAAGCCACACTGGGACCTCCCCTCACTAAACTATGGCAGGCCCCACTCTTCACTAGATGAGTCATTAATTCCCTGAATCCCGGCCAATCAGTCCGCAAAATTATCGAGTGGGTAAGGCGAGGATTAACCGCTGCCTGTACTCTAAATTTCTCCCCTCGAAATAGAATGTGCACCAACACTAAAGGGTAGTTGTGAACATCCCTGTGCATGCACACACACACACCTTCACCAATTGTGGCAGATCACAGAATCCAGGGACACATGTCTGCCCGGAGGCATTTTGAGTTATTGACAGATTCAGAAAATACAGTTTCTAAGCTTTCCAATGATGCCTTCCATGTGGAGATCTGACAATATTTGAAGAATGTGTGGCCTTTTGAAAGTGTATACTTCTTAAAACAGAAAAGGGAGAAAATCGCCCTCAAAGTTTTCCATCTCAGCTACTCTGGGTGTAGGGCGGGCACATAATGGTGCTCATTTGCATGACATTAAGGAAAGCCCTACCCCCTACTAGCTAGCACGATACTACTTTCATGTAAACAAAGATCACCACGTCAATTTTCCTTCCATGCAAAGTATGCCCAAAACAATTATGAAGTACAAAAATAAGTCCTAAAGTATACTTTAACGCTTTGTGGTTGAAAAATTACTCACACTGTAAGAAAGAAAGATAGCACGATGATGACACAACTAACACAACACTAGTTTCATGTAAAGCCTCGGTCACAACCGGCCGTACAGTACGCACTCCTACGGCCGGTCTACATGCAAAAAACGCAAGAAACACACGGAGAGCGCGCATGAAATGCACGAGAGCGCGCGTGTGAAAAGCACGAGAGCGCGCGTGTGATGTGCTGATTTTTGAGCCGCAGACCGGCCGCAGAGGTTCTTTGTCATGTCAAACAAACTATACGGGCACTTACGCTTTTTTCAGGTTGCAAGACAAACTTACGGCCAACGCGTGTCTTTCTCCGTGAACAAAAAAAACTGCAGCGATTTGAGAAACGCCAAAAATCACACGGCCAAAAAATCGTACGTCCGGTTGTGACCTAGGCTTAACCAAACCACAACACTCTCCGTTACATGCAAAAATAACCACACAGCCTTAGATTAATAAACTTACCCCATCAGAAAGAGAAACGGCGCCTTGCACACACCAATGCCTCCGATGGAATGTAATCCTAGAACGGTCCGTGTATCATCCGATCATTCAAGTATTCCATTCAATCTGGAAAACGAGGTTGCGGTTTTTTTGCTAGAAATGTGTTATCTCCGATGTAAATACCGAGTGTCTGTTTGCTTCGCGGTGTGTCGGCTCCTCTGCCCTCTGTTTAGTGACTCATTCCATAGTGAAATCACACGCCTGTATGCAGGTTAAGTAGCCATGCGCTCAACTCGGATCATACAGCTGATTTGCGGGAAAAAACAAAAAACAAAAGACTAAATCATCATGTGAATGGCCCATATGGTAATTTACCCACACCCCCCAGCAGGCTACAGTCCTGACAAAAACGAGACAATTTGCAACAAAAAAATGTATGCTTTTCCAACAAAACAATCTATTATCTGAAATACTCATTGCATTCTTCAAGATCTCAACTTGCACATGATGGAAAAAAACAAAAATCACAAATTTCGAAAAAAAATGCTTCTTTTGCGATTATCTCGGATTCGTTTAGGCCGACATGTGTCCCTGGATTCGGTGAGGGGTCACAATTGTGCGCTCCCCAATGCCTTGTCTTGCACCAGGCTTTGGTGGATTGAGGTCTGATTACAGCCGGAGTCCACCAAAGCCTGATACGTATCCCCTTGAATACTCACCGGTATGCGATACGCTCCGGCCCGATCGAGGGCAGTCCCTGGCATGTCGGGGATCCGGACCACTGCATCCACCTCCATCGCGGAGCAGTGATGCTGGGGGTGCCCCGGTTCCCCGCAGCTCCAGCATACCGGCCCAGGCTCTCTCTCTACACCGGTGTTCCAGAGATCACTCACCTGAGGGGGGGAAGACACAGACACGGAAGTAGGAAACGGTAGGACACCGTGGGAGCAGCGGGCCAGCTGGGGTGGAGCTGGCCCCTGCCTCCACGGTGGGGGAATGGGGCGAGGATGAGGAACAGAAGGGGGGAGAGAGAGAGAGAGAGAGAGAGAGGGGAGAAGGGGAAACGCGCTGTCCTGCCGTCGGAATGGCCGCCATATGGTCCTTCACCAACTCGATGGCCTGATCCAGCGACGCCAGGCGATGGCACTGGACCCACTCCACGGTTCCTTCCAGAAGTCGAGCGACGAATTGCTCCAGCGCCACCAGATCGATGATTCCCTTGGCATCACAGTTGTTGGCCCTTAGCCACCGCCGGCAGGCATCCTGGAGTTGCTGGCCAAATGTGAACAGCCGACCTCCTCCAGGTGCAGCATGCAGAAGCGCTGCCGCTGCTGCTCCGGGATGTGACCCATGCGCTGGAGGACAGTCCTGTGGAGGTCCGCGTAGACCAGCCGGCTATCAGCGGGGAGCTGTAGTGCGGCCAGCTGTGCCTCGCCCGTTAGCAGGGGGAGGAGGCGCGCCGCGTGCTTTTCCACCGGCCAACCCCACGCCTCGGCTTCCTGCTCGAAAAGAGCGAGGAAGGCTTTGGGGTCGTCCTGCGGACCCATCTTCATTAGAGTGAGGTGGGGAGGGTCCACAGTGGTGGTGATCGGGGCCCCCGCCGATGCGAGCAGGTGCCGGAACACCTGGCAATCTTCCGGTTGCGCCAGCACCAGGGCTTCGAAGCATTGTTCTTGCTCCTTCTGGAGGGCAATCAGCGCCTGGTGCTGGCTCTGTTGGGCCATGGCGAGGGCATGGACCAGGTCCTGGAAGGGGGAGGACTCCATGTGGCCATTCCCTTCTGCACTATTCCCGGGTTTTGGCACCACTGTAGTATTATACCAGGTGGGTGTAGCACAGAAGCACAGCAGGCCAGAACTGAGTTCTCAATAACTTTTATTTTCAGCGTTCGCTCATACACACACACACACACACACACACACACACACACGTGTTCTGGTCGGGAGAGCTTCCTTCCTCTGCTCTCCCTCTCCTCTTATAGGGCACGATCACTGAGGAAGACACACAAACACAGGTTAATTCCCATCAGGTGCAGTGATTCTGCCACTTATCTTCCCTGACTCCGCCCTCCCTTCACAGACCGGTGCTTGACCATGCCCCTGCTGCCACAGACACATTTCCATCAATAAGAATATTTATTGTCAAAGATGGACATGTGAATAATTACAACATAACTTACAATGTTAAACTGCATTGAGCTCAATAGTGTTTGCTGTAGTAAATATGTACAGTGCATCATGGCTTGGTACAACTCTAAGGTTGATACGCGGCTAGAAAATAGCTAGAACAAATGCCTGAGGCTAGCACACATCCAATAAAGCAGTGTAATAAGTGCACCACCTGCTACCATAACTCTTACTTTTTACATGGAAAGAGCAAAGGATTACTCGGACAGTAACAAAGTTCAGCCAGCCTAATGAAGGACACAATGTAAGGAAAGAGGAGCGAATTTCCATGCAGCAGTCAAACGTTCACCACAACATTACATCCACAGGTAAGGACAGAGAAGCGCCCTGCCTGGACTACCCTGGGGGGTAGTGTTGTCATACTTGTGATTGGTCTTGGTCACAAGACCACTTTTTGAAGGTCTTTGTCTCATCTTGGAATCGACCACATTTTTACTCTGTCTTGCCTTGGTCTCAGACATGAATGACTTGGTATTTTATTTCAAGACCGGTCAAGACCACAACTGTGGGGATTTCACTAAATTGCCTATACATGGTCTGATTTATTTGTTAACATCGTTACTGTGATTGGATGCTACTAAAGTTACTACACTTACTAGACTTTACTATACTTGACCTGCCTCTGCAAACTCTTTCATATCAAGTGTCAGGACAAAATCCTGGACACGGAGGTCTTAAAATGGGCTGGACTTCCCAGCAGTAAACACTCTTCTGCAGAAAGTCCAAACCAGATGGACCGTCTATGTTGTCAGGATATCAGTCAACTGCCCAAATAGTTACTGTATGGACAGCTGTGCCAAGGCAAGCGCTCATCTGGGGGGCAGAAGAAATGCTTCAAGGACAATCTCAAAGTGTCCTTCAAAACCCTGGAAATCAATCTCAACTTCTGGGAGTTGCTTGCTCAGGATTGTCTAGCATGGTGAGCAAAGCTCACCAGTGGCACATGTGCAGCAGAGATGAAACGCATCACCGAGGCCCAGAAGAAATGAGCTGCACGGAAGGCTCGAACTATTGCCACCCCCACTACAACACCTACCCATGCATGCCCGACATGTGGGTGTACCTTCAAAGCCCGAATTGGCCTCATCAGTCACCTCCAGACCCACAACCGTCACCCATCAAATTGAAGTCATGGTCCTCTTCGACCCCGAAGGACGAACATCACATCACTGTGATTGGATGTTGAATTTCCTGCTTCAACTGCGACCAATAATGTGGCTCATTGCTAATTTTAACTTTTTTTTTCTGTTAATGGCTGTCACCTCTCCCTGGCCCCTGTTCACATACACTGGTCTGGTCTTGACTTGGTCTTGCCCTGCCTTGGTCTTGGTCCTGACTTAGTCTCAACCCCTCAAAGTCTTGGTCTTGTCTTGGTCTTGATGCACTCTGGTCTCGGTCATGAATTGGTCTTGGTTTAGGTGGTCTTGACTAAACACTAGTGATGGGCATAAGGAGGAGATGCTAGAGTAGGACTAAGTAAAGTTAGGCAGGCTAACTTTTGGTAAGGAAACAAATTCTGGCAAAACCACATTATCTGAATTTATATTTCATGTATAAACCAAGGATCAATGTTTATACATGAAATATATAGTACCGCCTATACATCATAAAGTACTACCTTTGTCTCGTAAAGGTTAAATGTGTGTGAGTTTGTGTTTTGTGCATCTTTGGTCTAATCCTTTGACCTTCTCTTTGTTTATTGCAGATGAATCACTTAGAAAACAGAATGTCGCTGTTAATGTTAGTTCCATTTAAAATAACTTTAATATCATTATTGGTAAGAATCTTCAAATCTTGGCATGACAAAAAAGCATTTCTTTTGAATCGTTATACTTTTTCCTTCCTGATGTTCAGAGAATTGAATGGTAAATAATAAAGTCTAGGGTTCATAATGGCATTGCATGTGGTTCCTAAGACTGATAAAAATGTCCATGTCACATTAAATTAAAATGATATATGTATTTTTATTTTATAAATTCTAATATACAGTATTTCACAATATGAAAATTACCTTGCTTTAAGTCACAATTTGTGCTATTTTTCTTTTTTAAATACAATGTTAGCTGACTTAAAGTACTTAAGGCAAATAATACAGGTTGAAAGAGATCAGATGGCAAAGAACTTTGGGAACCCGTTCAGTCATTCAGTGTATTGAAATCCTGGTGAAGTTTGCAGCTGCTTGGATTGCTGTGCTTTGTTTCGAAAAAGTTGCTGCATGAAAGTTGCTGCAGAAAAAGCTCATGAAGTGCAAATACAATACAAGAGACAGATCATTTCATTAAGGAGTATTTCGAGACACAGACTGTCCTTGAAGTAAAGGTTACGCTGAGAAATATGGACACTAATTGCTTCATTGTGTCTCAATCATGAGTGTGATATTTCCTGTTTATATTGGATCACGTTTCTGATTGGTGATGGTGATGTTTGAGAATGTTTTGATCTGCAATCAATCAATTTATGCACTACTATTTATCTTGACTTATGGTTGGACTTGCATTCATCCATCCATCCATCATCTGTCACCACTTATCCTGTGCAGGGTCGCAGGCAAGCTAGAGCCTATCCCAGCTGATTATGAGTGAGATTATGTACAGGTACACCCTGGACAAGTTGCCGGGGCCAACACAAACAACAATTCACACTTACGTTCACTTGAGAGCCACCAATTAACCTAACCTGCATGTCTTTGGACTGTGGGAGGAAACCGGAGCACCCAGAGGAAACCCACACAGACACAGGGAGAACATGCAAACTCCACGCAGAAAGGCCCCCGTTGGCCACTGGGTTCGAACCCAGAAACTTTTTGCTGTGAGGCAACAGTGCTAACCACTACACCACTGTGCCACCTACTATCAAGGTAAACAATTAAAATAATTTGGCTTCATCTAGCGCTGAACTTCCATCACTATCCCTTTAATTAGAATTGATTTCAAGCCCTTAAGAGAAATTGAACATCAGCCAAGTGTAAAGTCATTAATTCACCTTCAATACTAGCTTTATCATGGTCAGGCTGTATCTCTGGAGCACTGGGCTTGAGGCAGGGACACACCATGAATGGCCCATCGCAAGGCAGAATGGATATATGTTGGGGCAATTTTAATTCAGCAATCCACTTAATTTTTTTGAAGGGTGGCAGGAAACCAGACGAACCCAAAGAGAGAACCCAGGAGAAAATGCATGCTTCATGAGCCGAGGAACATTGCATGAACCCGGAGCTGTGAGGCTTCAAAACCTTCTGTGCCATTGTGCTTCCCCTAAATTAAAAAAGCAAACAAACAATGCAAAATCAAATTATGAATGAGTAAGTTGTACACTACTTCTGTAGAAATTTAGTAAAACAGTTTGGGAGCATTTCACTGTCACTTATTCCATGTGCAGTAGGAAGTAAATGTCTCCGAAACATGCCAGGAGGTGAACTGGGAAAGAACTGGCAATTACAATTGCCCTTAGGAGTGTGTGTGTGTGTGTGTGTGTGTGTGTGTGTGTGTGTGTGTGTGTGTGTGTGTGTGTGTGTGTGCGCGCGCGCGTGTGTGAATGTGTATGTCCATGTTGCCCTGTGGTGGACTGCTCTCTTTCAATAGGATAGGCAATTAACAACTCTTTTAGAGCTTTACAGACCTAAAATAAAATATCAACTAGAAGGGTACTCAGTAGAGTGTATACCTCTGCCAAGCCACATACTCAACTGTCCATAAATAAATAAACCAACCAACCAGGATCCACAAACAAATCTGGACTTACATCAAAATCTAATCAATTGTTCCTTGGCCCACCTTTCCTCCAAATTTCATCTAAATCCTTTCACTATATAAAAAATTCCTGACTCTGCATACATATCCAGACTTGCATCAAAATCTAATCAACTGTTCTTTGGCCCACAGGAGGGACACATTGAGCCTTTAACAGTTTCTCAAAAATATACAGTACTGTGCAAAATTCTTAGGCGCTCTATTTTTTTTTCATATCAACTTTGTTATAGGTTTCTATTTTATGACTTCTGCATTATCAAGTCAATTCAAAAACATTTTAGAGTCCAAACATTCGTTTTTCAGCACAAAATTAAATGTTACAGAAAAAATGTTTGTATCTGAGCAGCATATTCAGGCCTTTCAATTACATGAAACCTGCGACGGATAATGTCGTAGGCGCCCAAATTAAAAAAGATGCCCAAATTAAGGGCAAGCACCCAAAATATGCCACCAAAAGTAAAAAAAACAAAAAACAAATGTTGATTAAATAAACTTGGCTGCATAAAACCCAATGTCTTGACTTTCTTCTTTAAAAATACAGAAATTAGTGAGAATTAGCATGTATTTCTCGTAACTGACGCAAAATCCGCACCATTCCCATGTTGTTCCGGGTTCGTCAAACTAGCTGTAAGCATTGCGCAGAGCATGAATTCTCCATCAACAGCGAACGGCACGCCATAATTTCGTGGAGGAGCGAGACTCGCGTACCAATGACCAGAGCAGGATTTCCACATTATGGAATCCCGCATGTACGCAGGTGTACATACAGAACCAATACAATTCTGTTTATATTCTATTTTTACTATTTTATCAGTGCAGTCTGTGTACATATAGAACCAATACAATACAATTCTGTTTATACTATTTTACCAGTGCAATTCTGTATACTTTATTTTATACTTTTTTTCTCTATAACTCATGAGTCAACAGCACCTTCAATTTCGTTGTACTTTTGAAAAAGTGACAAAGACTTATCTTATTAGGTAAATCAGGTAAAAAACTGAATAAAAGAGAGCTATTCAGGACATAACTGTATATTTAAGATACAGTTTGCATCTTAAATACACACAGTTGTGTAAGTGTGGGTGGAATCAGTGACTTGGAGCTTGGTCCTCTTGTTGATAGTCTTAGACACTGGCCTTTCATTTAACTAAGACCTTTTACCTGACGACATACTGTGAATTGCACTGCCAATTCTTGTGATGTGACTGAAAAACCTTTTGTGTCAGGTCTGCTACAGGTTTGTCTCTTTGATGGCAATAGTGCATAACTTGCTTTTTCATTCACAGGCTCCTTTCCTCCAGACTCTCCTCAGGCCCCAACACATCTTTTAAATGCTAAATGTATTCTAATTATTTTTGTCATGTACATCAAGAGGGATTAATGCTGTAGACATTTTGCAATAAAGGAAAAAAAAACATTCATAGGTTTCTTTATTTATTCATAACTTTGTAGCTAAAAAAGCAGCAGCAGGTTTAAACACAGAGCACTGGGAAAACAGCACTTTGCGTATGCAGAAAAGCCCAATTTACCCTGTATCACAACGGAAAAAGCCCAAATTCAGAAATACAGGGTGTAGCCCAAATTATGTAATTGAAAGGCCTGATATTATACAAGAGACCACTTTTCAGATTAAAAAAGAAAACATAATGAAGGCTACCACATCTCATTATCTCTATCCGCTTTATCCTGTTTTACAGGGTCGCAGGCAAGCTGGAGCCTATCCCAGCTGACTACGGGCGAAAGGCGGGGTACACCCTGGACAAGTCGCCAGGTCATCACAGGGCTGACACATAGACACAGACAACCATTCACACTCACATTCACACCTACGGTCAATTTAGAGTCACCAGTTAACCTAACCTGCATGTCTTTGGACTGTGGGGGAAACCAGAGCACCTGGAGGAAACCCACGCGGACATGGGGAGAACATGCAAACTCCACACAGAAAGGCCCTCGCCGGCCACGGGGCTCGAACCCGGACCTTCTTGCTGTGAGGCGAAAGCACTAACCACTACACCACCGTGCCACCGGCTACTGGGTTTTTGTGCAAAATTAAGAAGCAAGTATGACAGTGTCCAGAAGAACTGTGGCTGTTTTTTTTATAAAGCAAAGGGTCATCTCACACCAAATATTGACTTTGTTTCATTTATTATGGCTTACTGCTTATAGTATTTTTTAATGTTGAAACATTTCATTATTTTTTTAAACCATTTTTGGTAAAAATGTTTAAAAAAAAACATTCTACAGCATTTATTTACATGTGCCTTAGACTTTTGCTCAGGACCATGCATCATCATCATCATCCTCCTCCTCCTTCGGCTGCATTTTTCTTGCAGGCGACCACGAGTCCCATCCATTGCCTTCAATCTGCAGCCAATGCAGCAATTGCATCAGGGTGCAAATTGCCCTCCGTGTCCCCTAACAGTCCCCTAACTGTATATACTATCTCCAGAAGTCCCAGGAGGTGTCACTGGAACCAGGTTTACTTTGTATTAAGATGAATAACTGAATAATAAGTTTAAGGTGATTCATGTACACAATCAAGCAATGCTAATACTGCTAATATTAATCCAGTCAACACAAATAAAGTCTCTTTGATCTGGATAAGCTCCAGGGGAAAAAAAGGTAAAGAGAATATTTAACTTGGATGGATGTGTTTCAAGAAAGTTTCACTTTGTCTCCAAAGTGAACTTCATGAACTATAAATTATGACTCATATGACTTGTTCTATCTTTTTACGAATGTCATTTGAACTTTCCATACTAGCCAGAAAGGTGAATCAAAGCAATTCAAATTAAAGTGAATTAAATGGCTTCAACAAGCAATTAAAATGAGCAGACTAACATCCCCATAACAATTATGACATCCTGCAGGTCTTATCAGCAGGAAGTCGAATCACACACAAAATTAATAACCTTGAAACGCATTTCCTTCTGTAACTGTGTATTGACCTATTTTGCCTTTTCTAATACTGTACTTTTGCTACACAGCATGAAATTGAACAAGCTGTGCAATCAGTTAAGGCTGAAAGATTATAATGTCTGCACTGCTTATGTAGGGTGACCAGATTTCCCTAGTCTGAAACCGGGAGACTTTTGCACTTCTGCTATGGGCAGTCTACAGTAAAAAATTTGGCAAAACCATGCTTGAGACTTGTGCAACACTTGTGTGTGTTCAGTGCCGTAGAAGGTCGCAGACTGCCCATGGAGACTTTTGGTCCTGCACATGCAAATTCTACGGGTCTTGCGACAAATCAAGAATGCATACACTACGTACGGGACCTGTATTCCTTTTGTACACCCGAACCAAGTTAGCAGCACGGCTAGTAGGGGCTTTTTGTGATGACGGTAAGACTAGGGTGACCAGATTTCCCTAGTCTGAAACCGGGACACTTTTGCGCGCGACCATGCTCATGCATGCACACCTTTTTTTTACGTAAATGTGACACTCAGAGAGGTGCTCTTATCATTTTGTTGAAGCTCACATTTATCAACATCTCACATGAAATAAAACAAACAGGCATTTTGTTATCTAGTAGCATAGTGGTATACAGATCAGTTAAATTATGGTCAGACAACAGATTTTGTAATGGCTGAGAATAGGCCAGGCTATGTCCATAGGCCAAATTTAAACTGATTTATTTCACCTGTTTGTGAGAACACCAAGAAGAATGCATATGCACATGTAGGCTATATCTCTAAAATTGTATGCACTATAGCATGAACTTAAAAAGTAGATATGTGACCTCAACATAGCCTAGGTCAGAATCAACCTTACTAACCATTCCCCACAACTGAATGAATAAAGCAAGAAGATGTGTACAGAAGTGAACACTTTAATGAAAGGTGCAACAAGCTGTTCAACACAGCAATATGGCCAAACTGTCAGAATGGTATGTTAAACAGAAACAAAAAAGAGACAAGTGATTTGAGAATATATACTACGGAAGCCGAGAGAGGCCCCCCACACAATCCTCTCCTCCATTCACCCTGCCATCCTGAGACAACGACACAACCGATTCAGGATCTCGAGAAAACAACACAACTAATTCGAGATCTCGAGAAAACAAAACTGTTATTCCGAGATCTCGAGAAAACAAAACAATCATTTCATGATCGAGTAAACAGCTGAGAAACGGTTCATTCAGGTACGCCAAGAGACGTGTGATATGCTGACTTTGGGGCTATTTCTCATTCTGTATAGACGCAACTTTGGTCATTAGAATGTCTGGAATAATCGATCACCTAATAAGGCAATATTTTGATCGGGGTTGACACAGGGAGAGATTGCATTAAGTCTTTTAATAAGGAATAATTTCAAAATTAGTCCGTGGCACCTCCGCAGAAGACTGGCCCGGCTTCGTCTCTACCGACGGAGATACAGTGATCCAGCTGAGATCATGAAATAATTGTTTTGTTTTCTCGAGATCCCGAACCAACCACGTCGCCACCTCGGGACAACAAGGCGAACAAAAAAAGACTATACAAAGGGCCCCCCGCGGCCCCCGCAAACATACACTCAAACAAAACAGCAGTAAAGGAGGAAAGGGGCGACAGCCCGAGGAAAGCCCCCACAGGAGCGCATATCATTTGCAGCATAGGCTACCCAACTCAGTACAAGAACAAAACACTTACAGTGTGTGCAGTAGGCTTCATGCGCATTGTTCTGCACCTCTCGGAGGAAGGGGTAGGTGCCCTGTAAATCTTTGGAAAAGGTACATTTTCTTTTCGGCATAATTGCTGCGGCATTACTGCTGCTAGCTGCTAGACAAAGAACATTCGCGCCAGTTAATGTTTATTTTATTGTTGCATGGCAACATGTTCTGTTGTCTGGAATAATGTGGCTAAATAAACACCCATGCCACAGGGCCCGGGGGCAGTAACCAGGACAGTTTGCGATTCCTGTCAATTCATCAAAATAGTAAATGCAGACATTTCTCCGCTAATGATTCCCACGCTGCTCAGTCGCAAACATCGCGAGTGGTGAAAACTGGGACATATCCGTATCCCGACAGACTTTTGTTGGGACTCGGGACACACAACCCCAAATCGGGACTGTCCCGGTAAAACCGGGACGTCTGGTCACCCTATGCTTATGTGTAGAATGAGTTTGTCCAGGATGTAAATCAATGTGAGCGAGCGCATCACTGTGTAGCAAAAACTATTGTCCAAGTCATGTATAAATTCCATGAAGCCTGGAGATAAATATATGTTTGGCACTTTTAAAAGGGACAAAAAGAACTAGAGACCAGAGGTTTAAGCTGTGACACATGGAAAGTGGGGTGAATACATCGCATGGTGAATGGTAATGCCAGTCTGACAGAACATGGATTGATTACCTTGCAGATGAGGAAGGGTCCTAGGTATCTGGGCGCCAGCTTGCAGGAGACGGTTCTGAGTGGCAGATGGCGCGTGGAAAGCATGACTCGCTGCCCCACCCGGTTAATGGGTGCCTTAGAGTGGTGTTTGTCAGCCTGCCTCTTGGATGCTAGGGTGGAGCGAATGAGTCTTCTCTGAGCCAATGCCCACGTCCTCCTGCAGTGGTGTATGAAGGTCTGGGCTGAGGGTATGGTGACCTCCTCCTCTTGGTTGGGGAAGAGTGGTGGTTGGTAACCTAGGGAGCACTGGAAGGGTGAGAGGCCTGTGGCAGATGAAGGCAGAGTGTTGTGAGCATACTCGGCCCAAGGTAAGTACTTACTCTAAGAAGCGGCATCCCTGGACGTCATGCACCTGAGTGCCACTCCAAAGCTTGATTCGCCTGTTCCGCCTGGCCGTTGGTTTGAGGATGGAATCCTGGCTACAGGAGGCCCCGATGAGTTTGCAGAAGGCCCTCCAGAATTGCAAGGTGAACTGAGGACCCCGGTCGGAAACAATGTCAGTGGGGAGTCTGTGTAGGTGGAAAACATGAAGGATGAGTAATTCGGTGGTTTCTTTAGCTGTGGGAAGCTTGGGCAGAGGGACGAAATGGACTGTCTTGGAGAGCCGGTCAATAACTGTGAGGATGCATGTGTTGCCACCTGAGTTGGGGAGTCCTGTGACGAAGTCCAGGGCAATGTGAGACCAGGGTCGATGAGGAATCGGGATGGTCTTAGCAGGCTGGCAGGGGGTCGATTGGCTGTCTTGTTCCAGGCACATGTGTTGCAGGCTGCCACGAACTCCTGGACGTCTTCCTTGATGGATGGCCACCAGAAGCGCTGTTGGATGAGTGCCAGGGTTCGAGCAGCTCCCGGATGACAAGCCAACTTGGAGCCATGACCCCATTGCAGCACCTGGGTTCGCACAGAGCAGGGAACAAGCAGATGCTTAGGTGGTATGTTGCTTGAATTACCTTCTCCAGGGTCCTGCTCCAGGGCCTTCTGTACCAATGTCTCTACCTCAAATAGGGTGGCCCCGACCAGACAGCATGGAGGGAGGATGGTTCCAGGCATGCTAGACTCCTCCTGGCGGGCAGAGAATATCCTGGACAGGGCGTCGGGTTTGCCATTCTTGGAGCCTGGGTGGTAGGAGAGCGTGAATTGGAAACAGGAGAAGAGAGACCATCAGGCTTGCCGTGAGTTAAGGCGTTTGGCGGATTTGAGGTATTCCAGATTCTTGTGGTTGGTCCAGATGAGGAAGGGGAGATCCGACCCCTCGAGCCAGTGCCTCCACTCCTCTAAGGCTAGCTTGACGGCTAACAGCTCTCTGTCGCTGATGTTGTAATTTCGTTCAGCAGGGGACAGCCGGCGAGAGAATAAGGAGCAGGGGTGGACCTTGTCGGGGCATAGCCATCATTTTAGAAGTGAGGGGGACAAATTGTTCAGAGGTCTATTGAGTGATTTATCATCCTCTCACATTCAACTACACCTCCCCTTAGCAGCTAAAGAACCACATAACCACAAACAGCACAGCACCAGGGAACCAACTTTAGTTCTTTAAAAGGATATACTATCAAAATCTAAAGTCAAAATCTATAAAGTAAAATTTATAAATAGAATTAAGAATAGTAGTAGTGACATAGCGAGTTATATTCTCTTCTCACCTGTGACCCTGCATAATCATCCCTGTTGGCCTCTGCTCCACTGTCTCCTCTCTCACCCTGCTCTTTCTATTGTGGCAATAAAGATTAAAAATATGTGGAAAGCAACATTTTGAAATAGAATTAGGAATACAGTAATAATAATCAGCAAATTCATGTACTTTAAACTTTAACTACCACAAAAATCAATTAAATCTTTACAAAAATAACAGTCAAAGGAACACAAATACATTTATATTCTTATTTTCTACCCAGAAGTGAATAATCTAAGAGTAGCCAAAATAGTAACGTTACTCAAGTAAGAGTATAGTTACTTTAGAATAATATTACTCAAGTACAAGCAAAATGTATTTTGCAACAAAACAACTCTTAAGAGTACAATTTATCCAAAAAGTTACTCAAGTAAATGTAACGGAGTAAATATAACTAGTTACTACCACCTCTAAGTTAGCTAGCTAGCTTAACTAACTAAATTGACATCTATTTGTCATCTTTTAGCTAAACATTATCTACATTCAACAGCATTACTCAACTTACATGGTTTGTTTGGAAAAAAATGTCTAAAGTCTTTAGCCTCTTGGCTGGTTTGCTGAGCATACAGAAGCACTGCCCAGATCTGAATCACACCAAAGATACTCATACAATATTTTCTAAAGTGTCTTTGATCACACATGACAGCGGTGTTTGTTTGCCACCTTAGCTCTGCCTGCTCATGATGCGTTTAGAGGCGGCTCGGAAAAACGCGTTTCCACATGTTAAAAATGAATTGAGTGGTTGTAATGGCTGTAAAAAGTGCGGGGGACAGAGGTCACAAATACGGGAAGTGCGGGGGACATGTCCTCCGCGTACCCCATGTCTGCTACGCCCATGGACCTTGTTATCATTGGCCCTCTGAGAGAGGATGGCTCCGACCCCAGACTCGGAAGCGTCAACCTCCACGATAAACTGTTTTGTGGGATCGGGTATAGTGAGAATGGGTGCTGTGGTGAACTTGTGCTTGAGCATGGAGAAGGCTCTCTCTGCTTCCTCCCCCCACTTGAATGAGGTCTTCGTTGAGGTTAAAGCTGTGAGAGGTCCGGCCACTGTGCTGAAGTTGCGGATAAAGCGCCTGTAGAAATTAGCGAATCCCAAGGAATGCTGGAGCTATCGTCGCGAGGATGGGGTGGGCCAGTCAGCGACTGCCTCAAGCTTGAGGGGGTCCATCTAGATCCTAGCCAGGGAGATGATGAACCCCAGAAACGAGACAGAGCTTTGGTGAAATTCACTTTTCTCCACCTTGACAGATAGCTTATTTTCTAGCAGGCGCTGGAGGACCTGCCAGACATGGCTCTGATGTTCCTCCAGGGAGCGAGAGAAGATCAGGATGTCATCCAGGTACACGAAAACGAAGATGTTGAGAAAGTCCCTCAGGACATCGTTGACGAGAACCTGGAAGACTGCGGGCACGTTGGTCAGGCCAAAAGGGACCACGAGGTACTCGTACTGGCCAGTGGTGGTGTTGAAGGCCGTCTTCCACTCATCCCCCTCCCTGATCCTGATGAGATGGTAGGCATTGCGTAAGTCCAACTTGGTGAATATCTTGGCTCCCTGGAGTAGTTCAAAGGCCATAGTCATGAGCGGTAGTGGGTAGCGGTTCTTGACTGTCATGGCGTTGAGACCTCGATAATCAATGCATGGGCGGAGCGACTTGTCCTTCTTATCCACAAAGAAGAATCCCACCCCTGCTGGGGAGGAAGAAGGGCAGATGATCCCAGCTGCCAGAGACTCGGAGATGTACTTCTCCATAGCTTGCCTTTTGACGGGAGACAGAGAGTAGATTCGCCCTTTGGGTGGCGCTGTCCCAGGCAGGAGGTCGATTCCGCAGTCATAGGGTCTGTGAGGAGGGAAGGACACTGCTTGGGTCTTACTGAAGACAAGCTTTAGGTCCAGGTATTCCGGAGGCACATGAGAGAGGTCGGGAACCTCACTGGCTGGAGGCTGTGGTGGTCTGGTGGGAGGCAGAACGGAGTTCAGGCAGGAAGCTAGGCAGGAATGGCTCCAGCCTAGGATGGTGTTATTGGCCCAGTTTAAGTGAGGGTTGTGCAGTGTTAACCAGGGTAATCCTAGGATGATGAGTATGTGGGGGTTGTTCATGACATGGAGCTGGATGGTTTCTGAGTGGTTACCAGAAATCCTCAGGGTGAGAGGGGCGGTAAGGTGGGTGATGGTGGTCAAGCTGGTGCCATTGAGTGTCAGGACTGCGAGAGGGACGTCGAGGGCGAGTAGTGGAATTCCCAGACGCTTGGCAGTGATGGAGCAAATTAGGTTCCTGTCTGCCCCTGAGTCAACAAGGGCCTGGAGATGGTGATGCTGGTTGTCATGGATAATGATGACAGGGAGTAACGGTCGATCAGCGGGGCGCTGGTTCTGAGTGTTGCCCACCAGGGCCCCTCGATTCATTGGTGGGGCTCGTCCTTTTAGTGGGCAGGCTCGGCAGGTGTGTCCTCTCTGACCACAGTAGAAACAGGACCCTGTGCTCCGCCGGCATTGTCGTTCCTCCACTGACACCCATACCTGGTCTACCTGCATAGGTTCAATGGACAAGGCAGGAGGTGGAGAGGAGGTGAAGCTGGGGCAGGTCTTCTCTCTCCTCCATTGCTGGATCCAGGCATCGATGCGGTTGGCTAGGTCCATGAGACTGGAGAGGTCCGACGGCAGATCCCGTGATACCAGATCATCCTTAATGACATCAGACAAGCCATGCAGGAACGCATCAACCTGGGCATTCTTGTTCCAACCGCACGATGCCGCCAATGTCCAGAGCTCGATGACATAGTCCGAGGCAGACCGGGACCCCTGCCGCAGCTCCATAAGTTCCCTAGCGGCCTCCCGGCCAGACAGAAAGCAGTCGAAAGTTCGCCTCATCTCTTCAGAGAAATCTTTGAAACAGGAGCAGAAGGGAGCGTCGGTGTCCCAGACCACTGTTCCCCACTCCCTGGCCTTGCCAGTGAGAAGCGTGATGATATATGCCACCCGGGAGCGTTCTGTGGGGAAGGTCAGAGGTTGCAGCTCCATGATCAATGAGCATTGAGACAAGAATGATCTACAAGTCCATTGTAGGGCTGAGGCACTGGGAGTCTCGGCTCACGGAAAAAGGCAGTGGCAGGAGCTGAAGTTGGAGACTGCTGGGCAGAGGTAGGCACGGCTTGATAGTGCTGCATTTGTGTGGTGAGGAGGTTGAGTGAGTTGGACAGGGTGGCAAAGTTCTGTGTAATCTATTGGAGGTCTTGCTGATGGGTCCCAAGGAGAGTCCCTTGCTGCTGGATGGCCATTCTCAGACGGGTGAGTTCTGCTGGATCCATGTTGGCCAGAACGTACTGTTGGGGTCGTGGAGGTATGGTGATGGATCCACATGCAGAACACAGACAGTAATCAAATAGAGAGATTTAATCCAGGGAAAAGGGTGTGGCACAAGGGTAAATAAACGGGACAAAAACAAATGGCAAAAATAATCCAGATAACAAGAGACAGAAAACTAGACAAAAACACAAAACAGGCAAGGACAAAAAATGCTAGGACAAGAAACCAAAAACAAGAAAACACCCCTAGTGCAAAAAACCATGAACTAGAATAAACCCTTAGTGCAAAAACCATGAACTAGAAATAAACCCTTAGTGCAAAAACCATGAAATAGAAAAATGAGCTTGAGCAAACAACCATGAAACATAACCGAGGCACAAAAACGGCTAGAAGCAAAGCGAGACGTTCTGGCAAAGTTCCTGTCTGAGAACATTTTTATAACAGCAGAGAAAACCAGGAAGTGAATGCAGGCATGAAGGAATTCCCGCTCCGGATTCGGATCGGCGCTGGCGTGAGAGATTTGTAATGTCCAGAGTGGATGTCCGGAACAGAGCATGACACTAATAACAGGAACTGAAGTGACTGAACGACTCACTGATTGTTTTTCCACTAATATGAGAGTGATTTGTTGCCATTTCAGTAGCAGTGTAAAACTTTTTCAGGGACAAGGTGCTAACCCACCACCCAACCATTTTGGAGGGAATGGGCCCTGGTTTTCTGTTAGGGTTTACTCCCTTAGCTTTTATCTTAAGAGGCTAACCCACAAGGCAGTGGGGTGTGTTGTTAGGGTTTTGCTGGGATTCGAACCTGGTTCGTTGGTGTGATGATCCAGCAAACCCCCACTAGGCCACCAGGGGAATGACTCAAATGCAGAGGCGTGAGGCGGAAGTAGAAAAAGTAACAAAAGGTTTATTTAAACTATATACACTATATACAGGGCAAAACAAAAGACAAAAAAAAACCAAAGAGTATAATCCAAAAGAAAAGCAAAGTGCAAAAATTCAAAAGCTAAGAAGATCAAAAAACACAGTACAAAGGAAACTGGAGATAAACATAACAGCACAAAGACTCCGTGACAAGAGGACTGAACTCAGGGGTATAAATAGACAAACTAATTAAGGACACAGGTGAAGATAATTAGGCAATTAACACAAACACAAAACACAGGAACAGTGGCGGCCTCTAGAGGCCAAAATAAACACGACATGAAAAGGAAATAACAGCGGCCTCTAGAGGCCAAAACAGTCCTAGTCCTAACAGGACCCCCCCCTCTAGGAGCGTCTCCTGACGTTCCCAGGGCGATCCGGATGGGCCGAATGGAAGTCCCGACATAGTTCTTTATCAAGGACATCCCGAGCAGGAACCCAGCAGCGCTCCTCAGGACCATAGCCCTCCCAGTCCACCAGATATTGCAACCCGCCGCGGACCCGGCGGGAGTCAAGCAGGCGATTCACAGTGAACACAGTCTGCCCCTGGAAGATGCGGGGGGGGTGGGGGGTTCCTAGGGGCAGGGGCATACGTAGACGTCAGTACGGGCCGTAACAGGGAAACATGGAAAGTGGGGTTGATCCTCAGAGTCCGGGGCAACTGGAGCCGGTAGGAGACAGGGTTCACCCTGCGCACCACCTTGAAGGGGCCAATGTAGCGAGGAGCAAGCTTGCGGTTCTCCACCCGCAGTGGAAGGTCCTTAGTGGACAGCCAAACACGCTGCCCAGGGCGGAAAGCGTGTGCAGGTCTTCTATGGCGGTTGGCCTGAGTCTGGTTGGTTCTGGAGGTCTGTATGAGGGTCTTCCTGACCTTGCTCCAGGTCTTGCGACACCGTCTCACATATTGGTTGACTGAGGGCACCCCCGCGTCCTCCTCCTGGTCCGGGAACAGAGGTGGCTGGAACCCGAATTGGCACTGGAATGGCGACAGCTTGGTGGCCGATGACTGCAGGGTGTTGTGGGCGTACTCCGCCCATGGCAGCCAGGTGCTCCACGATGTCGGGTTATCCATAGCCAGGCCTCGCAGGGTGGTTTCCAGGTCCTGGTTGAGCCTCTCTGTCTGACCATTGGACTGTGGGTGAAACCCAGAGGAGAGGCTGGCAGTGGCTCCGATGACCTTGCAGAACCCGTGCCACACTCGGGAGGAGAACTGGGGCCCTCGGTCTGAGACGATGTCCTGTGGAAGACCAAAGACTCGGAAGACATGATTAAACAAAAGTTTCGCAGTTTCAAGAGCAGAGGGGAGTTTGCACAGTGGTATGAAGCGGCAGGCCTTGGAGAATCTGTCAACTAAGACCAAAATGACCATGTTACCTTGTGACTCAGGGAGACCCGTGATAAAGTCGACTGCCACGTGGGACCAGGGACGCCGGGGAATGGTCAGAGGATGCAGGAGACCCTGGGGACGCTGTCGTGGGTTCTTGGTTCTGGTGCAAACCTCACAGGACAGGACAAATGACCTTACTTCCTTCTCCATGTTAGGCCACCAGAAGCGTCTTTTCAGGAAGTCCAGGGTCCTCCGAGCTCCCGGGTGGGCGGTGAGAGGGGAAGAGTGACCCCACTGGAGAACCTTGGCCCGGGCTTGATGTGGGACGTACAAGAGGCCTGGTGGCCCCGTCCCAGGACCGGGGTCCTGGCGTTGGGCTCGTCGGACAGCCTCCTCAATACCCCAGCGGACAGGGGCCACAATCCGGGACACAGGGATAATAGGCCCGACTTCATTCTCCCTGTTAGTGGCAGAGAACAGTCTGGACAGTGCGTCAGGTTTGGTGTTCTTGGAGCCGGGGCGGTATGAGAGGGTGAAGTCAAACCGACTGAAAAACAGGGCCCACCTAGCCTGTCGAGGGTTCAGTCTCTTGGCTTGCTGGAGGTACTCCAGGTTCTTGTGGTCAGTCCAAACCAGGAATGGATGTTGTGCTCCCTCCAGCCAGTGCCTCCACTCCTCAAGGGCCAGTTTGACCGCTAGCAGTTCTCGATCCCCCACATCATACCGGGACTCAGCAGGACTCAGGCGGTGGGAGAAGTAAGCGCAGGGGTGCAGCTTTCCTTCCGAACGTTGAGAGAGCACCGCGCCGACACCACTGTCCGAGGCGTCCACCTCCACGATGAATGGTTGGGAGGTGTCCGGGAGAACCAGAATGGGTGCCGTGCAGAAGCGGTCCTTGAGGTCTTTGAACGCCTTTTCTGCCTGAGGAGACCAGCCATAAGATCCACCTGTCCCTTTGGTGAGGTCTGACATGGGTGCTGCCACAGAACTGAAGTTCCTGATGAACTTGCGGTAGAAGTTAGCGAATCCTAAGAACCGCTGAACCTCCTTAACGGACTTGGGAGTAGGCCAATCCCGGACGGCCAGGGTCTTGGCAGGGTCCATTTGGAGTTGGCCTGTCCGTACAATAAATCCCAGAAAGGAGACCTCGGGAACATGAAATTCGCATTTCTGGGCCTTGGCGAACAGATTGTTCTGTAGCAGCCTCTGGAGAACCTGGCGGACATGGTGGCGGTGCTCCTGCACGGTCTTGGAAAAGATAAGGATGTCGTCGAGGTAGACAAAAACGTATAGGTTAATCATGTCCCTTAAGACGTCGTTGATTAGGGCCTGAAAAACAGCTGGTGCGTTGGTGAGTCCGAAGGGCATCACCTGGTATTCGTAGTGCCCAGACGGGGTGTTAAAGGCAGTCTTCCACTCGTCTCCCTGTCGGATACGGATGAGGTGGTATGCGTTCCGTAGGTCCAACTTGGTGAAGACGGTGGCGCCTTGGAGCAGGTCGAAAGCTGTGGACATCAGCGGAAGGGGATATCGGTTGCGCACAGTGATCTTATTCAGGCCCCTGTAGTCAATACATGGTCGGAGCCCCCCATCCTTCTTGCCGACAAAGAAGAAGCCGGCTCCAGCAGGTGAAGTGGAGGGTCGAATAAACCCAGAGACCAGGGCATCTTTGAGGTATTCTTCCATGGCCTTGCGTTCTGGCTGAGAGAGTGAAAACAGTCTGCCACGAGGAGGGGTAGTCCCAGGGAGCAAGTCGATGGCACAGTCGTAGGCCCGGTGCGGAGGAAGAACGGCGGCCCTGCTCTTGCTGAATACCTCCTTGAGATCCCAGTACTCTGTGGGAACTTGAGATAACTCGGTGAGATCAGGGGGCTCGGCAGGAGACACAGGAGAGCTAGAGAGCAGACAAGAGGCATGGCATGCAGGGCCCCATTCCAGAACCTGGCTTGTTACCCAGTCTATGCGAGGGTTGTGGCGAGTAAGCCAAGGAAGGCCTAGAATAACTGGGAACTCAGGTGAAGGAATCAGGTGCAGGGATATTTCTTCCTTGTGACCTTGAGACTGGAGGAAAACTGGAGAAGTAACTTGGGTGACTCTTCCATCACCTAACGCTTGGCCATCGAGGGCAGACACAGACAGTGGGACTTCAAGAGGTGCAGTCGGAATATTGATGCTTTGGGCGAAGTGAATATCCATAAAGTTCCCAGCCGCCCCTGAGTCTATCAAAGCTTGACAAGAGTGGACAGACTCACCCCAGGAGATGGAGACCGGGATGTAGATTCCTTGGCCAGGGAGTCCGGGAGAGAGGGTAGGCCCCGTCACAACCCTCCCTCGGCTGGACGGGGCGGTCCTTTTCCCAAGAGTTCGGGACATGATGCTCGGAAGTGACCAGGCTTGCCACAGTAGATGCAGCACTTGTCCCTCCTTCTGCGCTCCCTCTCAGATGCGGAGAGGTGAGTACGACCCACTTGCATGGGTTCTGGACAGTCACTGAAGGAGGTAGACGGTCTCCAGGTAGAGGTAGGGAGGCTGGGGGGGCTCAAGGCTTGGTGGCGTTCTCTCATCCTGTTGTCCAGACGAATAGCATGTGAGATGAGGGTTTCGAGGTCACTTGGGCATCCAATAGAGGCCAGACCGTCCTTGATGGGGTCAGACAGACCATGGTGGAAGGCTGACACCAGGGCAGTCTCGTTCCATCCACTTACTGCTGCGAGTGTTCGGAACGAGATGGCGTAATCTGCGACGCTTCCTCCTTGCCGGATGGACATGAGCTTTCGGGCTGCGTCGGTACTGATGTCTGCCTGATCGAAGACCCGAAGCATCTCTTCAGAAAACAGCTGGAAATCAAAGCACTCAGGTCCCTGTCTTTGCCAGATAGCAGTAGCCCAGGCTCGCGCCTTACCAGCTAATAAGGTGATCACAAAGGCAATCTTGCGGCGATCCGTAGTGTAGGTGGTAGGCTGAAGCTCAAAGGTGAGTTGACACTGGGTAAGGAACTCTCGGCACTCACTGTGCTTGCCGTCATACCTCTGTGGTGCAGGAAGGCTGGGTTCGCGAGGTGAAGAAGGCAGCATTGCAGGAGGCACTAGAGCAGGAGTGGGAGCTGGATCAGGAGCAGGAACTGGATCAGGAGCAGGAGATGCAGGCAGAGATGTCAGCTGTGCCAGGGTTTTCCCAATTTGCTGAAGCAGTTCCTCGTGGCGAGCGAGGGCCTCACGTTGGCTGGTGAGCGTACGTCCATGAGCGTCCATGGTTGCTCCGAAGCGTGTCAAAGCTGCCATAATTCCCTGAAGGTTGGCCGGGTAGACAGTTGAAGCAGCCTCTGCTGAGTCGGTCATGACGGAGTCTTTCTGTTAGGGTTTTGCTGGGATTCGAACCTGGTTCGTTGGTGTGATGATCCAGCAAACCCCCACTAGGCCACCAGGGGAATGACTCAAATGCAGAGGCGTGAGGCGGAAGTAGAAAAAGTAACAAAAGGTTTATTTAAACTATATACACTATATACAGGGCAAAACAAAAGACAAAAAAAAACCAAAGAGTATAATCCAAAAGAAAAGCAAAGTGCAAAAATTCAAAAGCTAAGAAGATCAAAAAACACAGTACAAAGGAAACTGGAGATAAACATAACAGCACAAAGACTCCGTGACAAGAGGACTGAACTCAGGGGTATAAATAGACAAACTAATTAAGGACACAGGTGAAGATAATTAGGCAATTAACACAAACACAAAACACAGGAACAGTGGCGGCCTCTAGAGGCCAAAATAAACACGACATGAAAAGGAAATAACAGCGGCCTCTAGAGGCCAAAACAGTCCTAGTCCTAACATGTGTCTATCCACCAGATACTATTTACCCATAGCTGGGACCCTTTACAGGTGCTACCATCCTGGGCCAAGGTGAACCTGGGAGCAATGGAGACCAAGGGGTAGCTCCACGTTCCCCACAACTCTAGCTCTCCCGAGCCGGAGTCTCTCAAACACAACTCTACAAGATATGACAACAAGTTTGGAACAAAATGCTGCCAAGGTGGGTCTATGTATAAGTAGTGAGAAGACAAAGACACTGTATGTGGGTAACCAAGTTAGCCCACAACCAATTACTGTCAACCAACAACCTGTTGAAGATGTCAGCCACTTCATATATTTGGGAAGCACGATGGCTAGTGATGGCAACATAGACCAAGACATCAACGTCAGACTGGGAAAAGCGGTGGCAGTTTTTGGGAAGCTTAGCAACATATGGAACTCGAAGACCATCTCACTGAGTATTAAATTACAGCTATACACATCCATAGTGATCTCAACAGCAACTTATGTATGTGAAACCTGGAAAAGCACAAACAAAATAGCACACAAACTTGACGTATTCCACCAAAGATGTTTGAGGAAAATACTGAAGATCACATACAAGTGTAACAGTAGAACAATGCAGAATGAGATTTGCCGGGCACATACTTAGACTGGACAACAACAGATTGGCAAAGCGAGCAATACATTGGTCATCAACAGATGGAAGACGCAGGAGGGGCAGACCTAAGACAACATGAAGGTCAGCATTTAGAGAGGACTTGGTGGTGAGGACATGGTTAGAGGGAAACAACACTGCCCAAGACAGAAGGCGATGGAGAGGACTTGCCACCCTTTGTCCCCCCGGGGATCAGAGGAACAAATGCTAAAATGTTAGAATGAAGAGATGAGGATGAGACTCAAGATGTATTTAAATGCAGCAGGTGACTTTTACCTCAGGCAAAGAGACAGAGACTGATGTGGATAATACTGAATACATACAGTGCCTTGTAAAAGTAATCAGACTCCATACACATCATATTGCTCCAGCCAGTATTTTTAATTGCAAACCAATATGCTGGTAAAGTCATTAAATTCATTATTTATCAGCATGTCTTAATAAAAAACAATACCAACTGAAATGCTGCTTGCATAAATATTGAACCTTTTCAAACTAGTCCAATATTTGCACACTGTCTGTCCCTCTCTGTTGAGTTACATGTCGATCCTGAGACACCAGAAGAGGTGCTGACCTCTTCTGCTCCTCGGATTCGCCCTATCCATCCTGATGCCCTACTTCTGGCTATAGTCTCATCATATTGCTCCTGTGGAAGACGGCCTCAGATGGACAATCGAAAGTCGCACTTCGAAGATGGCTCTGGACACTTACAGTAATGCATCTACGGCTGAGGACTATAATTGACTTGCTAACTTTAGGACTGCAGTTGTCATGAACAGTTTTATACTCAAGTCTCCGTCAATGAACAGTTTATAACTTCAACAAAACATAGTTCATTCTAAAACTATAATGATTTTCCTGGTTACACAGTTACACTTTGTGACTATATAGGACACAGTTATAGAAGCAAATCATTTATAATCACACTATCTGTTATCACCCAAATGAGGATGGGTTCCCTTTTGAGTCTAGTTCCTCTCAAGGTTTCTTCCTCGTGTCATCTGAGGGAGTTTTCCCTTGCCACCATCACCACAGGCTTGCTCATCAGGGATAAATTAGGGATACAATTAGCTCATGTTTAAAGTCTTTAATTTTCTGTAAAGCTGCTTTGCGACAATGTCTGTTGTTAAAAGTGCTATACAAATAAATTTGACTTGACACTGTTTTGGAGTAAGTTTCACCCATTCTTCCTGGCAGATTTGCTACAACTACTGTACTTCAGATGTTGGTTGGATATTGTTTGTTGACTGGACAACAGACAGTGCCACAGATTTTCAATGGGTTTCAGATCTGGACTTTGACGTCACCATTAACCTTTTTGTTTTTAAACATTCCTCTATCGCTTTGGCCTTGTGTTTGAGAATGCTGTCCAGCTAAAAGTCAAGGGTTTTTTTTCTTTTTAGCAGACTGACACAGGTTCTTTCAATATCCTCCTGTTTTTTTGTTTGTTTGTTTGTTTGTTTGTTTCATCAATTTTCCCTTCAATTCTGGCAGGCTTTGATGATGAACAGTATCCCCAGATCATGATGCTGCCACCACCATGTTTCACTGTAAGATGGTGCTATTGAGATATACCCTGTGTTAGGTTTGTACCACACATAACACTTTGTAATGTGTCTAAATACAGTATTTTCAATGTTTTCCTCAACAGTCTCTATCTTGTTTTTGCACTAAGCTTTAAGGGAGGGCTTTGACTAGGCAGTGCCTGAATTGTGTGATGCAGCTTCCACTTCCTGACTTTTGATCCAACAGTGCTTCCTGGAGTATCCAACCTCTTGGATATAATTTTACACCTCATGCTAAGGTTGCTGGAGGTGTGGGGAATTAGGACCCAAAAGCAGAACATGCACACAGACAGTAATCCAAGCAGTGTAGTAGGTTTAATCCAGAAAAAGGCGTGGCAAAAATGTAAACAAAACTTGATTAAGAAACAATAACAAAAATAGTCCAGGCATAAAAAGAAAATGTGAAACTTGACTTGAAAAACGAGGCAGGCAAAGACATGAAAAACACTTGAGGGGAAAAAAAACATGAAAAAAAATAAACCTCTCAAGGCAAAAAACCGCTAGAGTCTACATACAGTATGAGACGTTCTGGCACTGTGGCTGAGAACAATGTTTAAAAAGGCTGCGGTGATGATCAGGAAGTGAATGCAGGTGAGTGCTCGCTGAACAGAGAAGCAGGCAGGATGGAATTCCCGTCCCAGATCCCGATCAGAGCTGACGTGGAAGATCCGCAAGCTCAGGAGCAGATATCCGGGGTGGAGCGTGATACCTTATTGCTAAGTTATAAAATTATACTAGAACGGCGGCTACAATTATCGACAGTCCATAATTATCTACACCTTTTCAGATCTCATCTCATCTCATTATCTCTAGCTGCTTTATCCTTCTACAGGGTCGCAGGCAAGCTGGAGCCTATCCCAGCTGACTACGGGCGAAAGGCGGGGTACACCCTGGACAAGTCGCCAGGTCATCACAGGGCTGACACATAGACACAGACAACCATTCACACTCACATTCACACCTACGGTCAATTTAGAGTCACCAGTTAACCTAACCTGCATGTCTTTGGACTGTGGGGGAAACCGGAGCACCCGGAGGAAACCCACGCGGACACGGGGAGAACATGCAAACTCCACACAGAAAGGCCCTCGCCGGACCCAGGGCTCGAACCCAGGACCTTCTTGCTGTGAGGCGACAGCGCTAACCACTACACCACCGTGCCGCCCCACCTTTTCAGATTTACCAATAAAAACAATTTTACAAAGGTGAGTTTCAGTTACAACAGTTATTATTGATTAATTAATCAACTGGAAGACCCCCCTCACCCTTTGATCTTGTTGTCTGATGACACAGCTCGTTACCTGAGATGGGATTTTTTTTAGCACGATCAGCAATTTTTCGGAAAACCCGGACGTTATCATCGCAGGTAAGCATGGTGGAAAGATCATGGACATGTTTTTACTGATCAAATTCACCAATATTTCATGATATCCTTGTCAAAACCTATTTTGTTTCTTATTCTTTCATTTGACAGGTGCCATTTTGTATCTAAACATGCGTTTGAGAAGTTACAACTGTTATGGATCGATCTTTGAAGTAGATGAAGTACTTTAAAAAAATAAAAGTGCTGTGATTTATGGTCTTTTTTTCTGATTCATAACAGAATGGAATGTTTATAGAGTATTTGGAATCCAACTGCAATAAATAGAATTAGACCAGAATTAAATTCCTAGCATATAAAAAAATTACATGCTTGAAATATTCAGATTTTTCTGTTCAATTCAGAAAATATTTTTTTGCAGTTTGTTGTAAATATCTACCACATATTACAATATCAGTAGACATTTTATATTTTGGTTCGAGGAATGACATGCGATCTTTGACCTGGATTTTCATGTGGTTACAATGTCAACTGCCTGTTGACACTTATTGGTAAATGACAAAACTAGAAATGAATACAAGCAACAACGAATGAGTTACAAAATGTGATCTATGAAAATACTTATAAAGCGGGTAGAAAGTGGAACAAAAAGATTTTCTGACACAGATTAAACATTATCAGTTCATTTGTTTACAAACATTAGAATTACTTCCTCATTTACGTAAGCACCAACATCGATATATTTACATAAAAGATATTTTGTACTAAATATGTCTATGTAAAACAAATTTTAAATAAAAACTCTGTTTTGTTAATTTAATACCACATACTGATGATTTTTTATAAATAATCATCTGGATGTCGATAACTGTGGAACAGTGTCGATAACTGTGGACAAAGGTGTTGATAATTGTGAAACAATGTCACGTGATCTGAAACGCTAAGTAATCGGGAATCAACACTTTTTTTTCCAGTGGAAGTTTGAGTAATTATTCATGCACAATTTACATTTTTAAAGTCTTTTCTACTTTTGCAACGGCCAAAAGATCGTTAACGTGTCAATAATTGTAGCCGCCGCTCTAGCTTATATTTATCTTCTTCAGAATCGATTTTCTTTCAAATACTTGCTGACCAATAATTAGTTTTGACTTCACTATGATTCACTGTAAAAGAACATGAGTTTACAGGAAAAATACAGACAGGAAGAATATATGATAAATTTGATCAATTCCAGGGTGGTTGAATACTTTTGGAAACCACTGTATTTCAGTTCAGCTGAAGTCTCTTTAACCATGACACATTTGTTGTTGTTTCGGCAAGTATCCGCAAGTTACATAAGTGAAGGTCGCTGGTTGAGTAACAGGAGTCATAGTCCCTTCAGAATGGACTGCAGCCCTAAATATAGTTGACTCTCAGGAGAAAAGCTCTATATCATACTGATATAAAAAATAAAGCTGGTTACTGAGGCAGCAATCAAAACTTTTATGCCATTATGGGTACTCGTGTGTGTACATTGGGGTTGGATGGTGAGGTGATGAGGTACAATTACTTTATCTCGGTACCGTCGATGCTAAAAATGTATCTTTCACCATTTCTGACAGGCAGATTAGAATCAAGTAGTGAAATGAAGTGACACAATGGAGTCGCATTTCTTTTTTTTTAGACTATTGATTTCATTTTCAATGTCCAAATACGAGCTATTAGTCTTGCCTATTTTGCTTTTCAAAAACGTAGTGTTTTAATGAGCACTGAAACCCCTGCTGTTATTGTGTCCTTGAGCAAGGCACTTATTTCTCAACATGATGATTATGCGCTTGAATTTAATTCAGTCTTACAAGTCACTGACTGGATAAAACTGCTTGCCAAATGAGTCAGTGTAAAACTTGAATCACGAGTCATGTACACTCACCAGCCACTTTATTAGGAACACCCATATACCTGCTGTTTTATGGAGTTAGGATGCATCGTGAAAAGCTGAATGGTTGTTTAGCAGAGGATGGGTGGATACAAGGGGTAGCATGGTGGTGTAGTGGTTAGCACTGTCGCCTCACAGCAAGAAGGTCCTGGGTTTGAGCCCAGCGGCTGACGAGGGCCTTTCTGTGTAGAGTTTGCGTGTTCTCCCTGTCTCTGCGTGGGTTTCCTCCGGGTGCTCCAGTTTCCCCCACAGTCCAAAGACATGCAGGTTAGGGTAATTGTTGGCTCTAAATTGACCGTAGGTGTGAATGTGAGTGTGAGTGAGAGTGGTTGAATGTCTTCATGTACCCTGCTTCTACCCATAGTCAGCTGGGATAGGCTCCAGCTTGCCTGCGACCCTGTACAAGATAAGCGACTACAGATAATGGATGGGTGGATACAAGAATTATATTCTGTCTCTCTATACTTTTAGAAGGAGTGTGTAGAAAAACAGAACAAATTGTGTGTGGCACTCTACAGGCCCGGCGCCATGGGGGGCGAAAGGGGGTGTCGCCCCCTCGTGGCTACAGCCCCGCCCCCTCAACGGAGACTCAGATCACTTAATTGTTTTCTTATGAAAATATAATATATTATAGACGTATTAATAATTTGCATTTTCAAATACGAAATATTAAGTGGTTGCGCATTGCACAAAAATACATTTCACATAAATCACTACTAAAACTGACACGGTAGAACAAATCTGATTATGATTCTTACGTTGCAATCGTAGAATTCAACTGTATTAAGGTAGGATTATTTAAAAAAGCCTGAATTTAATATTAATCCTGTTTTAGACATATGTATCAATCCTAACTACTCGGGACTACTAGTTATTGTGGGTGTATGTGTGAAATGCTGACACAGCCGCGCACACACAGACCTGTGATAAGGACAAGGGGCGGGGTCGTGCGGGCGGCCGGGGGTTTTACATGTACACTTACAAGTGCACTGTCTCTGCAATATCCTGTAATATGCAGTCAAGGTTACGGGAGTAGTCTTTCCCCTTCCGAATTAAACGAATTCAATCACAATATTGTGAATCCATTTCCTTTCTTTGTAGGCTTTTATCTCCGTTTATGTTGGTGTATGTGTTCATATATGGTCCGCTTTGTGCGCAAATAGCGTAAGAAAATGTGTCGTTGACGTCACCCCCCATGCAGCAGGGGTGAAAATTCATCACTTCAGAGTGTTTAGTTCCCTACACGCCTAAACTGGGATCGCGGATTAAGTGGTTAGCGTTGACTCGGTGTGAGTCAGGAAGGCTATTACTGGTACAGCCGCGGGGTCTGTTGATTTTTTTAAATTATGATTTTGGCTGGGCGGCACGGTGGTGTAGTGGTTAGCGCTGTCGCCTCACAGCAAGAAGGTCCTGGGTTCGAGCCCCGGGGCCGGCGAGGGCCTTTCTGTGTGGAGTTTGCATGTTCTCCCCGTGTCCGTGTGGGTTTCCTCCGGGTGCTCCGGTTTCCCCCACAGTCCAAAGACATGCAGGTTAGGTTAACTGGTGACTCTAAATTGACCGTAGGTGTGAATGTGAGTGTGAATGGTTGTCTGTGTCTATGTGTCAGCCCTGTGATGACCTGGCGACTTGTCCAGGGTGTACCCCGCCTTTCGCCCGTAGTCAGCTGGGATAGGCTCCAGCTTGCCTGCGACCCTGTAGAAGGATAAAGCGGCTAGAGATAATGAAATGAATGAAATGAAAATGAAATGATTTTGGCCGGGCGGCACGGTGGTGTAGTGGTTAGCGCTGTCGCCTCACAGCAAGAAGGTCCTGGGTTCGAGCCCCGGGGCCGGCGAGGGCCTTTCTGTGTGGAGTTTGCATGTTCTCCCCGTGTCCGCTTGGGTTTCCTCCGGGTGCTCCGGTTTCCCTCACAGTCCAAAGACATGCAGGTTAGGTTAACTGGTGACTCTAAATTGACCGTAGGTGTGAATGTGAGTGTGAATGGTTGTCTGTGTCTATGTGTCAGCCCTGTGATGACCTGGCGACTTGTCCAGGGTGTACCCCGCCTTTCGCCCGTAGTCAGCTGGGATAGGCTCCAGCTTGCCTGCGACCCTGTAGAACAGGATAAAGCGGCTAGAGATGAGATGAGATGAGATTTTGGCCGCTGAGGCAAGTACCTTACTTGCATTGACGTTTTGTTTTCATGCCGCGGAGCTATTTGTATGTATTTTAAATTTAAAGGACTTGCCTGTAGGTTTGTGTTTGTTGTTTTATGTTTGGCATCTTTCTGGTTGTAACGCATGTCTGTGAGAAAATTGGAGAGGAGGGTTAACAGGTGGGCACGGGTGTTGATAAAGCACAACTGCTGTGGTAATGTATCACATGATTTTCCCATACCTACTAAAGCAACCTTCGGGGCCGTGGTTTTGTGGTTGGCGCAGTTAATTGTTTGAAACACGTTGTCAGACCGCCATCACTACTACACACTATATGAAAAATATTTGCCCCCTTGCGATTTCTAATTGCCCCCTTAGTAAACTGTTCCTGGCGCCGGGCCTGGCACTCTACACATTCATGTGGAAGAATTCAGCTTCTTTTTTTTTAGGTGTAATTTTAAAATGAACATAACCTATGAAATTGTTCACAACAGTCAATACAATATATGTCGACTGATCTGCTTGACACAAACTCAGTGTCAGTGGTTTAATGCATGAGCTGTTTGATTTCACTGAACAGCAGCCAGTCCGTAGTCTGATAATGACCTTGACTTGCCATTTAGTTTTCATTTTATTGCATACTATTGTACATAAAAGATCAGATTTTTATATCACAATCACTTCAACTATGTGAATCACTAAAAAAAACTCTGAACGCCTCTGAACATGCTGTCTCTCAGAGACGATGTAAACAACACTGCTAACAGCAGACATTTAGAAGCGAGTCAGTACTTACTACTCGTAGGAAATAAATACACCGGCTCTTTGAGGATAAGATTGAAGGCCCTTCTTACAAACCCCTGGAAATCGGTGGAATGATAGCAACTCAGGTGAAGGATTTCAGTGGAGGAAATTTAACTCAAGTAGTATTAGATTAACACTAGCTCTCTGTATCTTCAGCTTAAATAATGTTAGCTTGCTACCGGTTTTTAACAAATACTGTATATTCGATGTGCTCTTGAAGCATGTAAAGACTGGTTTATGTTGTAGGTACAGTAGTAGTTAAAAGGTTTTGGTTGGCGAGTGTGGGTTTTGTGCATGGTGTCACTGAGTAATACTAACTTCCAGTGAGTTTGGCTGGAGTTTGCAATAAGCATCCTGGAAGTCCTATAACGTCGAAACCGCCATTTTGACGAGGAGAGGATTCTCACCAGTGACAGCAAGAACAAAATTCTCGAGATAAGTTTTACTTGAAATCATGTACACTTAATGTACACTCACCGGCCACTTTATTAGATACACCTGCTGTTTTATGCAGTTCTCTAATGAGCCAATCCCTTGACAGCAGCACAATGCAGATACAAATCAAGAGCTTCAGTGTTCACTTCAAACATCAGAATGGGAAAAATTGTGATCTCAAAGTGTGACTTTCACCGTAGCATGGGTGTTGGTTTGAGCCAGATGGACTGGTTTGAGTATTTCAGAAACTGCTGATCTCCTGGGGTTTTCACACACTAGAGTTTACACAGAATGGTGCAAAAAAAAAAAAAAAACATCAAGTGAGTGAGTGGCAATTCTGTGGGTGGAAACAAACACCTTGTTGATAAGAGAGCTCAGAGGAAAATGGCCAGATTGGTTCGAGCTGCCAGGAAGAATATAGTAACTCGTAGCAACTCTACAACTGTGGTGAGCAGAAAAGCATCTCAGCATGCAACAGCAGAAGGACGCATTGGGCTCCACTCCTGCAGCCAAGAACAGGAATCTTAGAATCAAGAACAAGTTCCTATAAAAGTGGCCAGTGAGTGAGTGTGGTGAGTGAGTGTTTTTTTTTTTTTGACAATGCGATTAGTGGGTGCTCTGGGTAAGATTAGTCAGCAGTAAAAACATAATTCCAGTTTGAAGTTTAGAAACAGCTTGGAGAGCAGGAGATTTATTGATTGGTCAAGAAAACAAATTTTCCCAGTGCGCTCTCTCTCTCTCTCGAGAACAAAATTACGCAGAGGTGAAAGTACATTCAAGCTGTCTTCTTCTTTCTCGAGATCTGCGCCTGAGGTATGATTAAGCACAAAGGAAAAGGAAACGCGCTCTGGATTTTTCCATCTCCCCGGAAAGCTGCGCACTTTCACGAACAGAGCGCAGACTCGCGATGAAACGCTCTGGAGACGATTTTACGCGCACAGTCATGATCACATCCTGCACCTCCATCAGCCACAAGACCCAAACACTAAAGCTGTGATCAGGATCCACACTTCCTCTTGTGTTTAGATATCAGTCAGACACTGGAACAATGTGCCTGCGCATAGTGAAGTCCATGGCTACTGGTGCGTAAAATCTTGGAAACTTGCGTGTGCGCTTTTTGCGCCTGGACCCACTTGGAGCAAATTTTCACTTTCTTTTCTTTTTTTTATAATCAGACGGTGATTTCAGCATGCTGAAGGTGCTGTGTGTCCAAGTTTTGCTTTGGAGTTTAGTCAAGGCGCAGGTGAGCAAGAATTTTTCTTGTCTTTTTTTAATTCCTTGCAGCCTCATGAATGCTTGAGAACAACAAGACGCCTATTTATTTATTTATTTATTTATTTACATGGATAGCCTTATATTCTCCCTTTAGCTCAAAAATAACTCAGTATGTCCATAGGGACTGAAGAATTAATAATGGATGCGTTTTCCCCCCCCCCTCCCCTCTGAAACACAGCTAACATTGTTCATTTTACTGGTTTCCATTTTGACTTGTCGTCTAATAAATAAAAGCCTTAAATAAGCAGGACGCAGGACAATACATTGCCTAAATAACGCAATTCCAATTTAATAAATAAACATAAAGCATAAAACATAAACCAGACACAAGAACAGTTTCTTCCCTCAGGCTGTCTCTGTGATGAACAGCTAAAATACAGATTCATATATCAGTAATATCACTTGCAAAATATCTCTACACTCATACTGTCATTCTGTGCTCACTGTTACTTGTATTATATTTATACTTATTTAAATTTACTATTCATCTTTGCACTATGCACCATATTGCACCAAAAGGGAAATCCTTTCTGTGATGAACTGCTAAAATCCAGATTCATATATCAGTAATATCACTTGTAAAATATCTGAACACTTATACCGTCATTCTGTGCACACTGTATACTTTATATTTATTTAACTATTCCATACTTGACTTACCTGGATTACTTTGCACTATGCACCTATTTTTGTTGTTGTTGCTTGCTTGTTTGTTTGTTTGATTTTGTGCCTACGCTTTTTTATCTGTTTTGTACTATGAGAGCTAAGTGAACCGGAGTCAAATTCCTCGTGTGTGTCCACATACCTGGCAATTAAAGTGTTTCTGATTCTGATAAAAGATACTCAGAAATACCAGGAATATAGTAAGGATAAAGCAGGATAATGATGCTGATTTGAACAGATCCTGCTATCCTGCCATCATTAAGAGATAATGGCATTTGCTGGGTTCCCCCTAAAGTAAAAATGTATTAATAATGATTTAGTAATAACATCAAATAAAAATGAATCAATTCTCTAAATATACACAAGCTTCCTTTGTTGTGTGTCTTCAAAAATAATTTCATTTTTTAAATTTTTGCTTTCTGTTTAAATGCATTTGAATATCATGCTCTGACCATTCCAACCAGGTTTAATATAATAAATACGAGGAGTGTTTTTCAGGGCAATCAGTTTCACATCCAAGCCATGGATAATAACAGAAATGCAATGGAATCCAAGCTGATACACTTTCAGTGGCATTCAGAATGACTGGCTGATTCATTCCACAGCTGACTGATTGATTGTCTGACTGCTGTGTGATAAGATTGTGATCATCAAGGCATGTCAAGAAGCTCAGTGACTTTTTTTTCTCTTTCGCATATGAATTAGTAAATAATGTTGTTGTTTTGGCACTGGTGAATGTGAAAACGTGGAGATCTTGAGGAATCAGTTAAATTGTGCAAAATGCTGTCGGTTCCTGGTTGGGTGGGGGGTTATACTCTTGTACTATGCTCTTGGCTCCAAAAACCATCCATATCTTTTGTCTTGAAAGCTTTAACTAATAATTCATAATTAATCAACAACCCATTAAAGAACCCTTGTTTTTGATTGTTGCGCAAACACAAAATTATACCCTAAGGAAATAGGGTAATGGGCAAAGAACAAAGAAAATTCACAAATGACAGTATGCACTTCTCATCTCATCTCATTATCTCTAGCCGCTTTATCCTGTTCTACAGGGTCGCAGGCAAGCTGGAGCCTATCCCAGCTGACTACAGGCGAAAGGCAGGATACACCCTGGACAAGTCACCAGGTCATCACAGGGCTGACACATAGACACAGACAACCATTCACTCTCACACCTATGGTCAATTTAGAGTCACCAGTTAACCTAACCTGCATGTCTTTGGACTGCGGGGGAAACCGGAGCACCCGGAGGAAACCCACGCGGACACGGGGAGAACATGCAAACTCCGCACAGAAAGGCCCTCGCCGGCCACGGGGCTCGAACCCGGACCTTCTTGCTGTGAGGCGACAGCGCTAACCACTACACCACCATGCTGCCCAGTATGCAATTATTTGTTTTAAATATTCTTCATGAGTGACAATAATTTTGCATGGTTTTGAAGTGAAAATACTACTATATAGTGTATGTCAGAATACATTTTTTAAATGGAAATTTTGCACCATGATGATTTGTGCTTATTTATATGAAAGGTGCCAATAATTCTGGAGCCTGTTCTTTATCCACAGTTGGTGGATCCTGATGTGGGACTCACTGCACAAGAACAGGTTCTCCTGCTGTATGACGTTAAACTGCAATGTCTCCAGAACCTTTCTGAACATGATCCTGAAGGTAAGCACAGCTGATTTATTTTCTTCCATGATATCTTATTTTTTTTTAACCAATTTCAGTAGTGTTATGTTAATTGGAGGGATGTAAAGATAATTTCCCCAGGGGTGAACCACAAACAAAAGTCAGCCAGGCAAATTTGCTTTCAAATGGAAACCTACAGTACATACGTCCAGCATGACGTAAGTGAATTATGATACAGGGCTGTGTTAGGTCCAACATATAACGAATCCTTTTGAAAGTCCCGGTCTTGCCTTTTGTTCCACAGTCTCAGCCTGCCATAAAATGCTGAGAAGAAAGCACTCTATCCAGAAATCTGTCATTTCTAGCACATTGTCTGACTTCATGGACACGTTGATAGTGTGGACTCTTCTGGGGTTTGTCACATCACAAATGACAAAATATCCTTGACTGAGACCCTTATAAAAATTTTTGCTTTTGGTTGACTGCATTATGATTGGATTTTTTTTACGACTCTTATATTCCCAAAATTCTGAATGTCACAACTGCTTTCTGTTCATATCATGCATTATAAAAAATAATAAATAAATAAATCACAAAGCCCGTGTAAGTAATGCATTTCCCTTTTAAGCAATAAATAACCATCTTTTACTGTGCTTCCTTTGAGACATCTAAAATCAGTTCACATTCCAAGGTGACATATTTTTTGTTGTTTTCTCTTCCCTCAGTGTTTTAAATTTGATCGGTGGAGCATATCATCCCAGCAAGCAGATTGGCTTGCCTTTAACAATATGCATTCCATGACATTGGTTGGATGACATTTATCTATACTTTTTGAGATCACACTGGAATCTGTTCTTCTATTCATTCCACTTTTCATGACGAAATAACTACTTCAAAGACAGTATAATGGCCCTTTTCCACTACCCTTTTTCAGCTCACTTCAGCTCGCTTCAGCTCACTTCAGCCCGACACGGCTCGCGTTTCGACTACCAAAAACCAGCACGACTCAGCTCGTTTCAGCCCTGCTTAGCCCCTAAAACTCGCACCGTTTTGGAGTGGGGCTGAAGCGAGCCAAACCGTGCCGAGTGAGGCTGGGGGTGTGAGCAGACACTCCCCTGTGCACTGATTGGTGAGGAGGCGTGTCCTCACATGCCCACACACGCCCCGCGAGCGCGCTGGGATCTGTAAACACCGCAAACCCGGAAGGAGAATAATTACGAATTACGAGAATTTCTGAAGCCTTATGCGCCTCGCCTCATCTATACGCTCTTGCCAGTATCTGTTGGCGTTGTCGGTGACAACAAGCCACAGCACCAAGACCAGCAACACTAACGACTCCATGTCCTCCATGTTTATTGTTTACTATTCGGGTCGTGAGACTACCGCTTAAAAGATCACTGAATCAGTGACATACAGAGCATCGTGGACGAGTTCGCGGAGCGCAAGGCTCGTCGTATGCCCTTCAAATAATGCGCGCAGTAGGCTATTGATGTTTTATTATGAGCCATGTACAGTATGTCGCCTAATGTTTTTTTGTTTCTGAGTTACATGTTCGTTTGAAGGACTTAATGTACAAAATAACATAGTTGCACCCCGGAGTGTTGAAATTGGTAAACACAGTGCATTCAGTGAGGTTTGCACCGCCCTCCTTTTATTTCTGACTCTTCCTGTCACCGTTGCAACCTCTGAGCGCTCATTCGTATGCCCTTCAAATAATGTGCGCAGTATAGGCTATTGATGTTTTATTATGAGCCATGTACAGTATCCTAATGTTTTTTGTTTCTGAGTTACATGTTCGTTTGAAGGACTTGATGTACTAAATAACATAGTTGCACCCGGTAGTGTTGAAATTGGTGAACACCGCAGTTGCGGACATTTTGTAGCCTAAAATGATGTTATGATAAGCTTTAATAAAGGGCCCGGTCATTTGCCCCGCCCCCGGCCCGGCTCTGACTTGTTCCGCCACTGTCACTGATGTCACTGTTTGCGCTGCTTAACGACATCACGTGACGTCCACCCACTTTCGCTAACTCCACCCAATGTGTCCACCCACTTCCAGCCAGCACGGTTCAGCGCGGTTGTAGTCGAAATGCAACTCCAACAGCCCCGCTCAGCTCGACTCAGCTTGACTCAGCACGACACGGCTCAGCCGCGTTTGTAGTGGAAAAGCGGCATAAGTGTATTCGTGAAGAACGTTCTTCACAATTACTGTATCCTTCACCAATCAAGAGCCAGAGAACTGGCCACAGATTAATAATAAACACAACAGTGTAGGTACCTGCACGAAGTATGAGATTTGCTCTGTTTCTCTGTCCATCACAACACCAAAGTTTTAGAGCTAATCCATTTCATATTCCTACTTTTGTAGGAATCTCAGGTCATATCTCAGAAAAATTGTCCTGCAGTTTTATAAAGTCTGGCACATTGTATCTAGTATATTGTATATTACTTTGGATTTAGTTCATTGTTGGTGTGGAGAACTAAGCATAGATATCTATTTAAGAAGCAGCAAAGTTTGTCTTGAGCTAATGTTGCCATTTCTTAATGGATTTTCATCAAATTTTGCAAGTAGGTCGGGGGATGACCCCAAAATTTTGCAGATATAAACAAAATTCATGTACAGGCCCCAGGCAGGTCCCTGGGGGGACACATTCACCCACCCCCTCCCTCAATGCCTTTCACGTTACATTTATCAACACAAACTCTCGACAGATCTTCACTAAACTTGGCATGTAGGTACAGGAGATAGCCACAATTTGGCAGAACTCAGAAATTCCATATTTCCCCAGTGGGCCCCTGGGTGGTGGATGTTTGGATTTTTGTTTGTCTTGGGTTAACATCACCATTTCTTGACAGATCTTCAACAAATTTGACATGGAAGTCTGGGGCAACCCAGAATTTTGCCAGGTAACCTGCTAGTCTGAGATATACCAGACAAAGATATTATATCCAAGTCTCATTTTTCTGCTGTGGCTGCTGTAATTGGGGCTGAATGTTTTGGCATATGTGTATTTTTAATATATTCTTTATATCATTTTGCAACAAAAACAAGAAGCAAGTGTGACAGTCAAAGTCTCCAGAAGAACTGGAGGATGCTCAATAACACCCTTCCATCCATCCATCCATTATCTGTAGCCGCTTATCCTGTACAGGGTTGCAGGCAAGCTGGAGCCTATCCCAGCTGACTATGGGCAAGAGGCAGGGTACACCCTGGACAAGTTGCCAGGTCATCGCAGGGCTGACACATAGAGACACATAACCGTTCACACTCATGTTCACACCTCTGGTCAATTTAGAGCCACCAATTAGCCTAACCTGCATGTCTTTGGACTGTGGTGGAAACCGGAGCACACAGAGGAAACCCACACAGACATGGAAAGAACATGCAAACTCCACACAGAAAGACCCTCATTGGCCGCTGGGCTCGAACCCAGGACCTTCTTGCTGTGAGGCGACAGTGCTAACCACTACACCACCATGCCACCTGCTCAATAACACATACCAGATAATTTCCATATAAAACTGTACAAATTGTACCTGAGACTTCTATGTTTTTTAAAAGCAAATGGTCATCTCATTATCTCTAGTTGCTTTATCCTTCTACAGGGTCGCAGGCAAGCTGGAGCCTATCCCAGCTGACTACGGGCGAAAGGCGGGGTACACCCTGGACAAGTCGCCAGGTCATCACAGGGCTGACACATAGACACAGACAACCATTCACACCTACGGTCAATTTAGAGTCACCAGTTAACCTAACCTGCATGTCTTTGGACTGTGGGGGAAACCGGAGCACCCGGAGGAAACCTACGCGGACACGGGGAGAACATGCAAACTCCGCACAGAAAGGCCCTCGCCGGCCACAGGGCTCGAGCCCGGACCTTCTTGCTGTGAGGCGACAGCGCTAACCACTACACCACCGTGCCGCCCCCAAATGGTCATCATGCCAGATATTAAATTTGTTTCATTTACTACTGTTTGCTGCTCTTTGTAGAATTTTTTTTAAAATATAGAAACATTTAATTTCATTATTTTTGCAGGCATATTTGCTCTAAAGTCCCCCCGTCCATCACTCCAGATGTTGACTCGGTGTGCTGGTGATGCTTTAGTCTCCAATGTTGCCGTAAACCTCTTTCACTATAGAAAGTTTGATTACAATAGTCACACAGATAGTTGCAGACCAATATGATGCTAATTCTTCCCACTTGTCAGTGCAGATGTCCATCGCTTTAAGGTGTCTCTTAATGATGTCCTTGAATCACAGTTTCTATCCACCTCTATATCTATTACCTTTGTTGAGCTCTTCGTACAAGTTAATCTGTGGGATCCTGGTAATGGACATGTGGATCATACACTACCGTTCAAAAGTTTGGGGTCACTTTGAAATTTCCTTATTTTTGAAAGAAAAGCACTGTTCTTTTCAGTGAAGATCACTTTAAACTAATCAGAAATACACTCTATACATTGCTAATGTGGTAAATGACTATTCTAGCTGCAAATGTCTGGTTTTTGGTGCAATATCTCCATACTGTAGGTGTATAGAGGCCCATTTCCAGCAACTATCACTCCAGTGTTCTAATGGTACAATGTGTTTGCTCATTGCCTCAGAAGGCTAATGGATGATTAGAAAACCCTTGTACAATCATGTTAGCACAGCTGAAAACAGTTTAGCTCTTTAGAGAAGCTATAAAACTGACCTTCCTTTGAGCAGATTGAGTTTCTGGAGCATCACATTTGTGGGGTCGATTAAATGCTCAAAATGGCCAGAAAAATGTCTGGACTATATTTTCTATTCATTTTACAACTTATGGTGGTAAATAAAAGTGTGACTTTTCATGGAAAACACAAAATTGTCTGGGTGACCCCAAACTTTTGAATGGTAGTGTATGACCAGCCCAATGCAGTTGGGTTGCTGCGAGGATAGCTTCTATAGTATTCATATTGGCTCTGCACAAGACCTCCACGCTCAAGACTTGGTCTTGCCATTTAATCCCCAAGATTCTTCTGAGATGTCTTTGTTGTACTGTGCATAATTTACAAATATGCTATCGATGAAGTGTGTAAGTTTCAGCAGAGTATAGAAGTGTAGGAATAACCACTGCTTTGTAAACTCCACACTTTGTTAAAACCTTTATGGCTGCTCATGACCATAAGCATTTTTCAAGTTTGCCAAAGGACGTACATGCACTCTGAATTCAGTTTTGTACTTCTTGATCAAGTCGGTTGTCTGTTGTAAGAGTGTGTCCAAGGTATTTAAAAATTCTTAAAACTTCAAAAGAGTTTCCATCAGTTTTAATTTCTGGTGCAGGGTGCGTTTCATTACCAGGTGCTGGTTGAAACATGATCTCTGTTTTGTTGATATTAATCTTGAGCCCAATCTCTTTAGTGGCTAGCATGAAAGCATCAATAATTTCCTTCATATCTTCTTTACTATGTGCAATCAATGCTGTATCATCTGCAAAAAGAAGCTTGATGATTAATTCTGTAATTGTTTTTGTTTTTGCCTTCAGGTGAGCCAGATTGAACAATTTTCCACCCTTACGAGTTCTAATAAAAACTTCCTTAGTAACATTCAGACACAGTTTAATTAGGACAGCAGTCACAAACAGTGTGCCTTGCATGCACATAGTTAGATGAAATATCTGTTGTGCAGCAGATATACGTACATCCTCTAAACTTACTGGACTATAACCCAATAGAGCTCAAAGTGCGACTGCTCACCTGGCAGTAGGTTCTTGCATAATCCTGCAGAGGGAGGCTTAAGGTGTACTATCGCTTGCCCAAGGTGAACACTCGGGCTAGCATAGGGAAGGAGGCGCCTTATGTTTCCTTTTGCAGGCTGCTCAAAGCGGTCCCACAATGCTACCCGTTAAAGTACATATATACACACTATATATACAGACTTTCACTGGGGTTAAGATCAAGACTCTGTGGTGGCCAATTCATGTGTGAAAGTGATTCCTCATGCTCCCTGAACCACTCTTTCACAATCTTAGGCCTAATTTTATGCCCATGCCATCAGGGAAGAAAAAAAAAAATCCATTGATGTGATCACCTGGTCATTCAGTACACTCAGGTTGTCAGCTGACTTTATTTTATTGCTACATAATGTTGCTGAGCCTTGATCTGACCAACTGAAGCAATCCCAGATCATAACACTGCCTCCAGAGGCTTGTACAGTGGCTACTATGCATAATGGGTGCATGTGGTGCAGGGTTCTTCTTACCCTCACATACTCATCACTCTGGAATAGGGTGAATTTGACCTCATCAGACCACATGACCTTTTTCCATTGCCCCCAGGTCCAATTTTTATCCATCCATCCATCCATCCATCCATCCATCCATCCATCCATCCATCCATCCATCCATTATCTGTAGCTGCTTATCCTATGCAGGGTTGCAGGCAAGCTGGAGCCTATCCCAGCTGACTATGGGCGAGAGGCGGGATACACCCTGGACAAGTCGCCAGGATATCGCAGGTCCAATCTTTATGCTCCATAAAATTAAAGGTTATCCTCACTAACAACTGGTTTTCTTATGGCCACACAACTGCTTAGTCCCAATCCTGTGAGCTCTCATCACATTGTGTGTGGAAATGCTCTTACTTTAACTCTTAAACATAGCCATGAGTTCTACTGTTGAGTTTCTATGATTTGAATTCACCAAGCATTTAAGTGATCTTTGATCATGGTCAGTCAAGTTTTGACAGTTCACCACTATCCTTCCAGGATTTAATGATGCGTTAGATAGTTCTTAACCCAGTTCCAGTCATTTCAGCTATCTCCTTAGTTGTTTTCTTTGCTTGATGCAGGCCAATAATTTGACCCTTCTGAAACACAGTAACCTTTTCCATGAGCATGGGATACATCTTCCAACATGTTCGTTTAAGAAAGAAGAATCTACTCACTGAATCAGTTAGGGTTAAAAGAATTGTTGCCAGCTGAAGCACATTAATCACTGCAGTAATTATCCAATCAAAGGCTCTTGCTTTTTAAATCCAAATGATGACTTTTGTGGTCCAGCAGTGTGTGTGTGTGTGTGTGTGTAAAAATGCACATTCACCACTTTTAGCTCGAACATGAACTATTAATTATCTTCTCAGACAGACATAACATATAAAAAAAAGTTCATAAATATACGACTTTACCTCGCAATCTTTTAACATGATGTGAATGAAAAAAGTTGTGTGTGCGCCAGATAAAAAAAAATGTTTACTCAAAGCAGAGAAATTCATGAATGGAAAATGGGTGTTGTATATGACATCAGACCACCTGTCAGTAACAGCGTTGAGAGCGCCAGCTCGAAACAGCCTCCAAACATGACCACTCTAAACTACAACTCCCAAGAATCACAGCGCCCTGTCTCCTGCATATTAATT
This sequence comes from Neoarius graeffei, assembly GCF_027579695.1. Lineage (NCBI taxonomy): Eukaryota > Metazoa > Chordata > Actinopteri > Siluriformes > Ariidae > Neoarius > Neoarius graeffei. Next base: position 14,395,806 of record NC_083595.1, read on the forward strand.
ACACCTGTCTCTCATTTCCTCGTCAATTAGCGCCGCTACTTAAACCCCTCTCTCACTCACTCTAGTTGTGAAGTATTGTTCAGTGTTTCTCTCCTGTCGTACCGAGCCAGTTACTTTCTGCCTGTCTTCTCGTATCTCGACTTTGTTTACATTCTCCTCGACCTCGTCTTCTTGTACTGTTCTGTCTGCCGATCAACCGACCCCTGCCCGTTTCTCTAAAAAAAAAAGAGCATCCCAGATGCTTTTCTGAGAGGTGGAGTCTCTCAGAAGTAAAGATGGGGAGGGGTTCACTGCTCTGTGAAAGACTGTGTGGGCAAACAGTGCAACAATTTAAAAACAACATTCTTCAATGTAAAATTGCAAAGAATTTGGGGATCACATCATCTATGGTATATAATATCATTAAAAGATTCAGAGAATCTGGAGAAACCTCTGTATGCAAGAGATAAGGCTGAAAACTGACATTGGATGCCAGTGATCTTCAGACACTCAGGTGACACTGCATTAAAAACAGACACGTGTCTGTAGCAGAAATCATATTATGGGCTCAGGAACACTTCAGAAAACCATCATCTGTGAAAACAGTTCATTACTGCAGGGGTTCTCAACCTTTTCTGCATTGAGGCCCACCTATTCATACTTGTAATGAGTCGGGCCCATTAAAAAAGATCCCCAATTATTTTGCCTTATCTGTCCTATTAGAATCTAATAATTTATTATAAAGTGTAGTAACGGAATGCAACATCACTCCCTGTCACAGATGGGAGCCCAGCAATTAAATAAGTACAATAAAAACAAACTGTTTTTAATTGAAGGTATTGTATTTAAAACTGTACGGATGTCCCAGAAGCCAGCATAAAACCATGCATGCAGGTCATTCTCAGTCAAAAGGGATTAATGATCCAAAAGTGGAGTCTGGTCCATTAACACAAGAACTTATTGCCATGTTTGTGTACAGCAAACAAGCAAGGTATTAAAACCAAGAAGTCCACTCAAAAGAAGTGGATATAGAAAGCACTTAATGGGATTAGATCTTTACATGCTAACAAAGAAGGATTTTTCTATGAGTTGGAAAACTGTCCATCTTTTGAGTTCCCCGATATCTCAGACTACCTGGTGCTGCAGACATCATTCTACATGGTCAAACAGATGAAAGCCTGGAAGAGCACGGAGGTGTACAACTATTGATATGTGGCTGGGTTAAAGATCTGGGGGTCAGGACACTACAAGATAGACGGTGGTAGATGGAGCTAAGTGCAGAAAGAGTGTTTATTAGCAGCCGTGATATTTAAGTCAAGTCAAGTTTATTTTTATAGCACCTTTAACAATAGACATTGTCACAAAGCAGCTTTACAGAAAATTAAAGACTTTAAACATAAGCAAATTTATCCCCACTGAGCAAGCCTGTGGCGATGGTGGCAAGGAAGTCTCCCTCAGACGACATGAGGAAGAATCCTTGAGAGGAACCAGACTCAAAAGGGAACCCATCCTCATTTGGGTGATGACAGATAATGTGATTATAAATAACTCGCTTCTATGACAGTGTCCTATATAGTCACAAAGTACAACTGTATAACCAGTAAATTCATTATAGTTTCAACATGAAGTCTGTTTTGTTAAAGTTATAAACTGTTCACTGATGGAAACTTGAGTGCAAAACTGTTCATGACAACTGCAGCCCTAAAGTTAGCAAGTCGACTGTAGTCCTCAGCCATAGATGCTTTACTGTAAGTGTCCAGAGCCATCTTCCAAGTGTTTTTTTTTTACAAAAGCAAAATAGAAAGCAGAATATTTAAACAGTGTTATAAACATGGCTAGAAACAAACATGACAGTGATAATGCTTTGCAAAGCCTCTGTGAAAACAGCTTCCATATCTGTGTGTGTTGATTGTGCTCAAATCAGCATCAGATGTTTCCCATAATGACTGGGTCCCAAGCGCGTGCACAATGTGTTCCGTGAGCGTGCACGGTTGCTCGAGCTGTGCCAGACTCAAGTGCGCAAAGGCATGACAGTCAAGTCTTCACCTACTGTGTGACCACAACTTTTAGCTCATGTGTATATTGCCATCAAAATGCCTCATTTTTATCGATGACCCATCGCAAAGCATCGCAAGCTGTAATGTGACCATAGCTTAATGAGGCGGATGTGACATTGGATGCAACCCAGCAACTGTCCCCTATTATGAGTAAAAATTAGCTTCCACTTGAAAAAAAAATTGCGGCCCACTAGATGGTTGAGAAACACTGCATTACTGCATCCACAAATGCAAGCTAAAACCATATATAAACAATATCCAGAAACACTGCCACCTTCTCTGGGCCCAAGCTCTTTTATGATGGACTGAGGCGAAGTGGAAAACTGTGCCAAGGTCTGATGAATCAAACGTAGAAATTCTTTTTAGAAATCATGGACACCACATCCTCCAGGCTAAAGAGGAGAGGGACTATCCAGCTTGTTACCAATGCACAGTTCAAAAGCCACCATCTGTGATGGTATGAGGGTGCGTTAATGCACATGACATGGGTAGCTTGTACATCAGGGAAGGCATCATTAACCCTTTGGGGTCTGAGGGTATTTTCTGGCTCTAATGATTTTGGAACGCTCTGATGTTGTCAATTTCAACAAATCTAAGCAGTATTTTCAAAGTCATATGACTTTTTTGTATTCAGCACAAGTTCAGCTACAATAATATCTATGTAGTATGTATGCCATGATTGTCTCATCTCATCTCATTATCTCTAGCCGCTTTATCCTGTTCTACAGGGTCGCAGGCAAGCTGGAGCCTATCCCAGCTGACTACAGGCGAAAGGTGTTGTACACCCTGGACAAGTTGCCAGGTCATCACAGGGCTGACACATAGACACAGACAACCATTCACACTCACATTCACACCTACGGTCAATTTAGAGTCACCAGTTAACCTAACCTGCATGTCTTTGGACTGTGGGGGAAACCGGAGCACCCGGAGGAAACCCACGCGGACACGGGGAGAACATGCAAACTCCGCACAGAAAGGCCCTCAACGGCCACAGGGCTCGAACCCAGACCTTCTTGCTGTGAGGTGACAGCGCTAACCACTACACCACCGTGCCGCCCTGTCATGATTGTATTTAAAAAAAAATAAGAGATAAATGAAGATGTTTTAAAAACAGTTTTAGAACTGTGTTGGAATGTGTGAAAAAAAATTACCTTACCCATTGCGAGAAACTGTTTTGGTCACTTCAGGTGATTCTGTTCAGTCTTAGGAATGTATCAAGAACAAAAACTTAAAATGCTCCATTAGTTTGGAGAATTAACTGGCCATCAAAACATTTATGTCCTGCTGTTTTGGGAGTTGACAGTGACAGTTGAAAAAGTTGACAGTGGGAGGGGTATTAAAAGAGAAGAGTAAAAAATTCCATTCCGTTAAATGAGAAGAGTGAAAACCCCTCCTACTACCAACTGTTAATCCCATCATGTTAAGTGAGCTAAACGGTTTGTCACAATTGATAAAGTAGTGATTTTTCACACATTCCAACACAGTGCTAAAATAGCTTTTTAAAACATTTTCATTTATCTGTTATTTTTTAAGTATAATCATGATATACATACTATATAGATATTATTGTAGTTGAACTTGTGCTGAATACAACAAAGTCATATGACTGAAAATACTGCTTAGATTTGTTGAAATTGACAACAACATCAGAGCATGCCAAAATCATTAGAGTGCCAGAAAAAGACAAAGCAGAAAAGAAAGCAAACAAGTGGCATTTTATATACTCAAGAAGCACGCAAAGTTTATGCACTACACTGCACGCATATCAACTGATATGCTCATAAGAAATAGAAGAAATATTTACACTTACTCGAGTTGATCTTCGGCTGGATCGAGTTGAAATTCAAAATGACACCTCTCATCATCAGTGTCGCATTTCTCAAAATTGAATTGAATCGCTGTCCTGAATCATGAATTGAATCATGAATTGAATCATGAATTGAATCGCTGTCCTGAATTATCCGAAGCATCTACTGAGCATCAAACTGCCATGCCATCTCACAACAAGTTTTACCTCCAAACAGGTAGCCTAAACTATGGCTGATATATTTTATCCTGTTTATGGTGGGTGTTCCCACCACGAAAAAGAAAACAATCAAAACCAAAAGAGTGAAAGTGATTAGCATGCCGCTACCATGTGAATAGTCTTTTATGAATGCGTAAGTGGGCACTCAGCACCCCAACTCAGGTGTGACTGAGTAAGGTGACAAGTTTTATGTTTCATGTAATTTAGGTAATTTAAAAATATAATATTATTTGGCAGTCAGCACATAGGAAAGTGTAAAGTATAAAGTTTCTGTCAATATGTTTATCATGCTTGTATGGCAAAAACTCGCAAATATATTTATATAAATACATGACCTATTCATTCTAAACCTGCCAAGCTTTGCTGGTGAAGCTCTCGACCCCAGAGGGTTAATGCTGAATGATATATACACGTTTCAGAGCAATATGCTGCCATCTAGACAAAATCTTTTTCAGGGAAGGCCTTCCTTCTTTCAGCAAGACAATTCCAAACTGCTTTCTGCACATATTAAAACTGCATGGCTCTGTAGTAAAAGAGTTCGGGTGCTAAACTGGCCTGCCTGCAGTCCAGACCTGTCTCCCATTTAAAACAGTTGGTGCATTATGAAGCGCAAAATACAACAAAGGAGACCTTGAACTGTTGAGCAACTGGAACTGTATATCGAGCAAGAATGGGACAACATTTCTCTTTCAAAACTACTGCCATTGGTCTCCTCAGTTCCCAAACATTTACAGAGTGTTGTTAAAAGTAGAGGTGATGCAACACAGTGGTAAACATGCCCCATCCCAACTTTTTTGAAACGTATTGCTCACAACAAATTCAAAATGAGCATATATTTTTGAAAAAAAAAACCCCAACATTTCTCAGTTTCAACATTCGATGTGTTGTCATTATACTATTTTCAGTGAAATATAGGGTTTCCATGATTTGCAAATCTTCACATTCTGTTTTTATTTACAGTTTACACAGCGTCCCAACTTTTTTGGAAATGGGGTTGTATAAATTACATCTAGTGCAATGTCTGGCAGGTGGGAAGGGGGATACTATGGGTGTTTCAGAGTTCATCAATGGAAACTTGCTCTTGGTTAATGGAATGTCAGTTCACTGGGAGGGGAAAGAGCCTGAGCTAGTGAGGGAGGTTGAGAGGTACAAACTAGATGTAGTTGGCCTCACTTCTGCACACAGTATTTGCTCCAGAACCAAGCATCTCAATAGGGGATGGTCTCACTACTCAGGAGTTGCCCGGGGTGAGCAGTGCCAGGTGGGTATGGGGATACTCATGAGTCCCTGGCTGGTGGCAGCACAGGTGGGGTTTGATGTGCGTGCGCGCGTGGGGTGGGGGTGGGGGGGGTCTAGAGCATGGGCGATTGCAATTAAGACAGCGAGGGAGGCTCAGCCTCCTCTAAAAATGATGAACATCGTGTAGGATGAATTGCGCTAGGCTTATGTTATAGCCGACCTTATAAAATTGCTATTTCAGATCCAGAATCATAGAAATATATGTGCTCAACCCACTACAGTGCGAAATCATTCCCTTATAACTTTAATGTGTGCGTGAGTTTTTCCCCCTCGTGACAATGCGATGCAGCGCAGCCTCAGTGGACTTCAATGGCATTTGGGAGCTCTGCGCTTTTCAATCTCAAAATGCAAGACGATTATTGGACAAATACTGCGAAAACGCCCGCCCACGGAGTCTCACGGACTCCCAGCCTCAGTGGACTTCAATGGCATATGGGAGCTATGCGCTTTTCAATCTCAAAATGCAAGACGGTTATTGGACAAATACTGCGAAAATGCCCGCCTACGGACTCCGAGCCTCACATGGGAGGGACATGGCAGTTTCCGAGAGGAGACTGGTGATTGGTGAAAGCGGCCGGATATTTTCTTTGATTGACAGCTAGTTTCAACTATAGACAGGCAGCGGTGAATTTCAGTTCAGTCCCATGCGGATTCGCAAGTGCTGTGGTGTATTGTAAGAGATCAGCTTACATTTCGATTTCATTCATTACATACGGTTTCTACCAGCTTTTTTAGTTTGTATATATTTTCATTGTAAATAAAGTGTAAATATAGTGTTGTCAAGTTTGCTATCTTAGTTCCAGAAATTTAGTTTATTTGAGTGACTGAACTTGAACTTGAGGGGGCTAGTCAGCTAGCAAGAAAGCTGTGCACGGATGCCAAGCATTGCTGATTTAATTTTGGCGAAGCCATTTGCCAGTCTTCCTTTCGAGGAAAAAATTAAAATTAAAGAGCAGGGTAGACCAACACCTCAAAGTGACTTGGTGAAAAAGGTAGGGAATAATACTCATTCCTTTCAGCTCTCCTGATATGAGAAAGTGAATTGGCTAACAGCAAGTGACCCACATCAACAACAGTAAATAGGCTACTTTAGTAATATGTCATGGATGGACCAAAAATATAGAATCTATTTAAAATGTTTATGCTGAGTATATTATATTGGAATATATATTTTTCTGGACATGAATTAAACACAGCTACAATTTGGAAAATATTTTTAAACAAAAACACAGCCGAGAACATTTCACACTGCAGACCTGGATTAAAAGTGAAGGGTTATCAAAATTGTCAATAAAACATTTCTCAGTCAAAATAAGTAAAATATAGGGAACGTGTCATTGAATGAAATGTGTGGCACCCAGCTCTACTGCTGAGGTTCCTGACAAAGAGCTGCTTTCAATAATGATCAATTTTTAAACAACATGCCACAATTTTAAAATATAAAATGTTAAAATATACCCCCCCCCAACACCACCATCATGTATATTGGACAGTAGGCTAATGGGCCAAAAGAACCTGTTATTTCACAGTTTGTGACGCTGCCAACAATCAGCCAGATCAGAGGCAAGAGTATGGGCAAAATTGATGTTTTTCCTTTTAAAATCTGGAAATATCGTAACCGACCAGCCTCCCCTGTTTGAAAGACTACCAGCCGCCACTGCTGTTCAGTCTGGTTTCCCTTTGTCTCCACTCCTGTTCATGATTTTCATGGATGTAGTTGAGCTCAGTGTGTCACATCAAATCACATTTCAATGTGGAACAAAAACCCTCTTTCTGATCAGATAATATTAGTTAGCCTAATATTGAGAAATCAGTCTAATCTTTGTTGTTAATAAAGCTCAAACATTTTCAACCTTTGTAAGTCCTTTTGCTGAACTGAACTGACAGTGAATATTAATGTTCTTTGTTCTTTTAATATCTGTGTTGTGACTCTGTGTGTGTGTGTGTGTGTGTGTGTGTGTGTGTGTGTGTGTGTGTGTGTGTGTGTGTGGACATTTGGGTATGCATGTATGTATAGATGACATGTGTGCCCCTGGATGGGATGGGCTCATTTGCTGGCCTCAGGGTTCTTTAGGGACCCTCACCAAAGTGCCATGCCCCAGATACATCTATGATTTCAATCACAATGGTACAACCTTTTTTCACTCTTAAGTGATAATATACTGGTTCTTACTGACATAACATTTTAATTTCTCATGATATCTCTTGATAAATATAGAATGTAGAGTGTCTTCTTTGTACTCCAAAATAAGTGATTTTATGAGATTGTTTATGATATTTGATAATAGCTTTAGTGGAAGAGTCTACATTGTTATCCTTACACATAAATTGGTATGCCCAATATAACTCACTTATATTTATGGAATGGTTGTTTATGCTAAGTATTGCATACTGCTAAGTATTTGTCCAATGCTCATGTGTGTGTTTTCTTGTAGGCTATGCATACCGTAAGTGTGATATGAATGGAACATGGTTCTCGCTGGAGAACCGAACCTGGGTAAACTATTCTGAATGTCTGTGGTTCCTGACATCAGGCAAGGAAAGAGGCAAGGTACAGTTCATTTTTTAGTTTCCTAATAGTTATTTTTAAAGACACAAGTCAAGTGTATTTTGAACATAATAATAATAATAATAATACCTTCTTTTTAAAGTACACAGAAATCTGACAGGTGTGTAGAACCAGTGCTAATTAGAGTAATAAGGTAAAATACCACAACATACCCTTTCTGTCTTTTTCTTTCTGAATGCTCCCAGAAGGACTTTTTTGAGAGACTGCACATCATGTACACTGTTGGCTATGCTGTATCCTTCAGCTCGTTGCTGGTAGCCATTTTTATCATCGGTTACTTCAGGTACTCCTCGTTAGAATGGCGATGGTGCTGTTTATCCTGGACTTGCTCTTTAACTTTTAGTCTTTCATCCATATGGGGTCCAACATCAAGCAACCATTTGTGGCATTGTTCATTACGCTGTATTGTGTATGTGACAGTATAATTTGTACATTACAAAGTTGCCATGGAGATGGTTCTGCTTTGTTTCTTTGTTTTCCCTCCTTTTTTCTGGACTAATGGAAAAGTGAGCTTGTAAAAATGCATTTCACAGGTGTTTGCATTTCTCATAAATGTACCTCAAGTGGCACTTGCCTTTTTGAGAGTGCTGAAATGGAGGTTCTTTCCAGCTGACTCATTCATACATTACTGAGTACATTTTCACTCATTTCCTCATTTTATTTGTTTGAATTTCATTTGAAATCAAATGCAATATCATTTTCATACATAAAAAATGCACATTTGATATGGAACATTTAGGGATATATGTAAGAAAGCCAGTTTTTGCAAACCAAACCATGAAAAAATAAAGTGTAGGATGTAATTTTTGATTGTAGTGTGCAATCAGTGAAATTCTATGTATTGGGGCATTTGTGACAATAAATACGGGAGTAATAGGGGCATTTGACTAAGTATCAAAAAAACCATATCAAAACTAGGTTTGGTCATATATGTGACGAGTTATGGAATCCACGGACACATGTCGGCCGAAATGAATCCGAGAAAATCACAAAAGAAACATTAATTAATTAATTAATTAATTAATGCTTCTTTTGCGATTTTCTTGGATTCGTTTCGGCTGACATGTGTCCGTGGATTCCATGACTCGTCACATATATATATATATATATATATATATATATATATATACACACACACAGTGGTGCTTGAAAGTTTGTGAACCCTTTAGAATTTTCAATACTTCTGCATAAATATGACCTAAAACATCATCAGATTTTCACACAAGTCCTAAAAGTAGATAAAGAGAACCCAGTTAAAGAAATGAGACAAAAATATTATACTTAGTCATTTATTTATTGAGGAAAATGATCCAATATTACATATCTGTGAGTGGCAAAAGTATGTGAACCTTTGCTTTCAGTATCTGGTGTGACCCCCTTGTGCAGCAATAACTGCAACTAAACATTTCCAGTAATTGTTGATCAGTCCTGCACACCGGCTTAGAGGAATTTAAGCCCATTCCTCCATATAGAACAGCTTCAACTCTGGGATGTTGGCGGGTTTCCTCACATGAACTGCTCGCTTCAGGTCCTTCCACAACATTTTGATTGGATTAAGGTCAGGACTTTGACTTGGCCATTCCAAAACATTAACCTTATTCTTCTTTAACCATTCTTTGGTAGAACGACTTGTGTGCTTAGGGTCATTGTCTTGCTGCATGACCCACCTTCTCTTGAGATTCAGTTCATGGACAGATGTGCTGAAATTTTCTTTTAGAATTCACAGGTATAATTCAGAATTCATTGTTCCATCAGTGATGGCATGCCATCCTGGCCCAGATGCAGCAAAACAGGCCCAAACCATGATACTACCACCACCATGTTTCACAGATGGGATAAGGTTCTTATGCTGGAATGCGGTGTTTTCCTTTCTCCAAACATAAAGCTTCTCATTTAAACCAGAAAGTTCTATTTTGGTCTCATCTGTCCACAAAACATTTTTCCAATAGCCTTCTGGCTTCTCCACGTGGTCTTTAGCAAACTGCAGATGAGCAGCAATGTTATTTTTGGAGAGCAGTGGCTTTCTCCTTGCAACCCTGCCATGCACACCATTGTTGTTCAGTGTTCTCCTGATGGTGTACTCATGAACATTAACATTAGCCAATGTGAGAGAGGCCTTCAGTTGCTTAGAAGTTACCTTGGGGTCCTTTGTGACCTCGCCAACTATTACACACCTTGCTCTTGGAGTGATCTTTGTTGGTCGACCACTCCTGGGGAGGGTAAAAATGGTCTTGAATTTCCTTCATTTGTACACAATCTGTCTGACTGTGGATTGGTGGAGTCCAAACTCTTTAGAGATGGTTTTGTAACCTTTTCCAGCCTGATGAGCAACAACAACGTTTTTTTCTGAAGTCCTCAGAAATCTCCTTTGTTCGTGCCAGGATACACTTCCACAAACACGTGTTGTGAAGATCAGACTTTGATAGATCCCTGTTCTTTAAATAAAACAGGGTGCCCACTCACACCTGATTGTCATCCCATTGATTGAAAACACCTGACTCTAATTTCACCTTCAAATTAACTGCTAATCCTAGAGGTTCACATACTTTTGCCACTCACAGATATGTAATATTGGATCATTTCCTCAATAAATAAATGACCAAGTATCATATTTTTGTCTCATTTGTTTAACTGGGTTCTCTTTATCTTTTTTAAGACTTGTGTGAAAATCTGATGATGTTTTAGGTCATATTTATGCAGAAATATAGAAAATTCTAAAGGGTTCACAAACTTTCAAGCACCACTGTGTGTATATATATATATATATATATATATATATATATATATATATATATATATATATACTGTACCTTATACATAGGCCTAGACATACATTCTAGAAATGTAGAAAAAAATTTAATAAATATGTTTCAAATTTCATCAAATATACAGACAGGTCCATAAATACTTGGACACTGACAAACTAGTTTGCTCTCTACCACAGTATATATAAGATTAGAAAGTTAAATAATATGCAGAATTTCAGCTTTATTTTGAGGGTGTTCACCTCCAAATTGGATGAACAGTATCGGAATTACAACATATGTGTGCCTTTCCTTTTTGAGGGACTAAAATTATTTGGACAGTTGGCTGCTCAGCTGTTCCATGGCCAGGTATGTGTTATTCTCTCATTATTTCACTTATAAATAAGCAGATAAAAGGCATAAAGTTGATTTCAAATGTAACATTTGCATTTGGAATCTGTTGCTCTCAACTCTCATGAAATCCAAAGAGCTGACACTGCCAACGAAGCACGCCATCATTAGGCTGAAAAATCAAAAGAAGCCCATCAGAGAGATAGCAGAAATGTTAGGTGTGGCCAAATCAACTATTTGATACGTTCTTTCAAACAAATGCTCTGGTGAGCTCAGGAACACCAAAAGGAACAGAAAATCACAGAAAACAGTTGTACCAGATAACAGAAGAATTCTTTCCCTGGTAAAGAAAAACCCTCATCCTTCAAGAGTTGGCCAGATCAAGAACACCCTCCAGGAGGTTGGTGTATCTGTGTCAAAAAAAGTCAACAATCACGAGAAGGCTTCACCAGAGGATTTAACATAAGATGTAAAATATTGGTAAGCCTCTGAAACAGGAAGACCAGATTAGAGTTTGCCAAAACATCGAAATGATAGCCTGTAAAGATTTGGAACAGCATCCTCCTTTTCGTTTCTGGATTACTGGAAAAGTGAGCTTGGAAAAATGCATTTCACAGGCCGTTGCATTTCTCATCATACATGAACCTCAAGAGGCGCTTGTCTGTTTGAGAGCACTAAAGGTTCAACATCCTATGGACAGATGAGACAAAGATTAACTTGTACCAGAACGATGGGAAGAGAAGAGTATGGAGGAAGAGAAGGGAAGGAACTACTCATGATCTCAAGCATACCACCTCTTCTTATGGCGTAGGCAAGTATGGCTGCTAATGGAACTGGTTCCCTTGTATTTATTGATATGACTGCTGAAACAAGGCAGAACGATGTATTCTCAAGTTTAGAAGCTATATTATCAGCTCAAATTCAGTCAAATGTTTGAAAATTCATTGAACGATGTGTCACAGTGCAGATGGACAATGAATGAAAGCATACTTTGAAAGCAACCCAAGACCTGGAATGGCCATATCGATCACATGACTTGAGTCCAGTTGAGCTTGCATTTCACGTGTCTTCATTTATGTGAAGACAGCTGCAGTAAAGGCCTGGTAGAGCATTATTAACAATATCTATGAGTTCCAGATGTCAGGATTTGGATAAAAGATTTGCAACCAATATTAAAGATGGCAATTGAATTTATGATTGTGTTAGTTTGTCCAGTTACTTTTAGTCCATTAAATGTGAAGGTGGAGTGGAGGTGTCTATAAAAAGTGCTGTAATATTTGTATATAAATACCCTCAAAATAGAAGCAGATATTTGGGGGCCAAGCAGAGAAGCTGCGAAGGCACCCATAGTGTTTCTACTGTTTCTTATTATTATTCAACTTTCTTCCGCCTCTGCAAGTCTATGGCAGCCCATAGAACCGTCTGGTAAAAAGTTGTGAAATTTTGCACACTGATTCTAGACAGTGTCAACATTCCTCTCAGCAAATTTCAGGCCTCTCCTTTAAAACCTCTAGCGCCACCAACAGGTCAAAGTTGCAGGTACATTTCTGCTTGTAACTTTTTAACCGTTGGTCCGATTTTCAAAAACTTGGTATCCCTGGAATCCTTGGGCCAAGACGAATCCAACGGACCCCATGACGTCATTTTCCGCCCATATACCGCCATTTTGAATTTTGTCAAAATCAGTTAAAACGCATCAACTCCCTCAATTTTTGACCAATTTTTCCCAGACTTGGTTGATAGCATAAGTGGACAAAGCCACACAAAAGTTATGCTCAGTGTTTTGAATTTCACAAGCGTTTGGCCGTGGCAGCCAATCAAATTTGGCTGCGCAGACGCGAAACAGGAAGTGTGCTCATATCTCTGCCACCCTTTGGCATATCTTAACGAAACTTGGTGGCATGATGCCCCACCCCTCCACAAACGCCCACAAAAAATTTGGAATAAATTTGCCGCTAGGGGGCGCTATAACTAGGAAAAATGACTTTTGGCTCATATCTCATGATGCGTTTTGGGGAGAAACAAAATTCCACTATCTCTGGAATCCTTGGGTCAAGACAAATCCATCGCACCCTATGACGTCGTGTTCTGAGTTGAGGATTTTCCGCCATTTTGAATTTTGTTAAAATCAATTAAATTCTATGGCAAGCCATAGAACCGTCTGACGAGAGGTTGTGAAATTTGGCACACTGATTCTAGGCTGCCTCAAGGTTCTTCTCAGCAAATTTCAGCTCACCACCTCAAACTCTCTAGCGCCACCAACAGGTCAAATTTGGAAGTACATTTCTGCTTGTTACTTTTGAACCGTACGTCCAATCGTCAAAATCTTAGTATCTCTGGAGTCCTTCGGTCAAATCGAATCCAAATCGCCCTATCTCGTCATATTCCACCTGGTAGATTTTCCGCCATTTTGAATTTTGCGAAAATCAATTAAAATGCTTTAACTCCCTCAATTTTTGACCAATTTTTCCCAGACTTGGTTGATAGCATATGTGGACCAAGCTGCACAAAACTTATGCTCAGTGTTTTGAATTTCATAAGCGTTTGGCCGTGGCAGCCAATCAAATTTGGCTGCGCAGACGCAAAACAGGAAGTGTGCTCATATCTTGGCCACCCTTTGGCTTATCTTAACGAAACTTGGTGGCATGATGCCACACCCCTCCAAAAATGCTCACAAAACAATTGGAACAAATGGGCCGCTAGGTGGCGCTATAACTAGGAAAAATGAGTTTTGGCTCATATCTCATGATGGTTTTTGGCTAGAAACAAAATTCCACTATCGCTGGAATCCATGGGTCAAGCCGAATCCATCGGATCCTATGACGTCATATTCTGCCTTGCGGATTTTCCGCCGTTTTGAATTATGTTAAAATCAATGAAATTCTAAGGCAACCCATAGAACCATCTGACGAGAGGTTGTGAAATTTGGCACACTGATTCTAGGCTCCCTCAAGGTTCTGGTCAGCAAATTTCAACTCACCACCTCAAACTCTCTAGCGCCACCAACAGGTCAAAGTTGGAAGTACATTTCTGCTTGTTACTTTTGAACCGTACATCTGATTGTCAAAATCTTAGTATTGTTGGAATCCTTCCGTCAACACGAATCCAACGCGCCCTATGACGTCATATTCCACGTGGCAGATTTTCCGCCATTTTGAATTTTGTGAAAATCAATTAAAATGCTTCTCCTCCCTCAGTTTTTGACCAATTTTGCCGAGACTTGGTAGGTAGCATAATTGGACCAAGCCGCACAAAAGTTATGCTCAGTGTTTAGAATTTCTTAAGCGTTTGGCTGTGGCAGCCAATCAAATTTGGCTGTGCAGACGCAAAACAGGAAGTGTGCTCATATCTCGGCCGCCCTTTGGCTTACCTTAACGAAACTTGGTGGCATGATGCCACACCCCTCCAAAAAGGCCCACAAAACAGTTGGAACAAATTGGCCGCTAGGGGGCGCTATAACTAGGAAAATTGACTTTTGGCTCATATCTCATGATACCTTTTGGGTTGAAACAAAATTCCAGTATCTCTGGAATCCTTGGGTGAAGCCGAATCCATCGGATCCTATGACGTCATATTCTGCCTTGGGGATTGTCCGCCGTTTTGAATTATGTTAAAATCAATGAATTTTTATGGCAACCCATAGAACCGTCTGACGAGAGGTTGTGAAATTTGGCACCATGATTCTAGGCTGCCTCAAGGTTCTTCCCAGCAAATTTCAGCTCACCACCTCAAACACTCTAGCGCCACCAATAGGTCAAATTTGGAAGTACATTTCTGCTTGTTACTTTTGAACCGTATGTCTGATCATCAAAACCTTAGTATTGCTGGAATCCTTCAGTCAACACGAATCCAACGCGCCCTATCTCGTCATATTCCACACAGGAGATTTTCCGCCATTTTGAATTTGGTGAAAATCAATTAAAATGCTTCTCCTCCCTCAAATTTTGGACAATTTTTCCCAGACTTGGTATGTAGCATAAGTGGACCAAGCCGCACAAAACTTATGCTCAGTGTTTTGAATTTCTTAAGCGTTTGGCCGTGGCAGCCAATCAAATTTAGCTGTGCAGACGCGAAACAGGAAGTGTGCGCATATCTCGGCTGCCCTTTGGTGTATCTTAACAAAACTTGGTGGCATTATGGCACACACCGCCACAAAGGGCCACAAAACATTTGGAACAAATTGGCCACTAGAGGGCGCTATAACTAGGGAAAATGACTTCTGGCTCATATCTCATGATGCTTTTTGGGTAGAAACAAAATTCCACTATCTCTGCAATCCTTGGGTCAAGACGAATCCGACTGGCTGCTAGAGGGCGCTATAACTAGGGAAAATGACTTCTAGCTCATATCTCATGATGCTTTTTGGGTAGAAACAAAATTCCACTATATCTGGAATCCTTGGGTCAAGACAAATCCATCGCACCAATACTGCTTGGCCCCCACATTGCTGCTTGCAGCTATATTTATTACTGAATTTTGAATTCTATATCCTGTGTCAGACAGCAAACATAAGACATTTGTCAATACACAAATACGTCCTGTATGTACTTAATCAAAATACACAGTATGTACATGCAAGCGATAATGTAGAGTCACATGTTTTGCCATTCCTTTGAAAGTAAGTCCTTGATCATTGCCAACCCCAATTCCAAAAATGTTGGGACGCTGTGTAAACTGGAAATGCAAACAGAATGTGATAATTTGCAAATCACGGAAACCCTATATTTCATTAAAAATATTACAAAGACAACATATCAAATATTGAAACTGAGAAATTTTTATTGTTTTTTGAAAAATATATGCTCATTTTGAATTTGATGTCAGCAACATGTTTTAAAAAAGTTGGGACAGGGGCATGTTTACCACTGTGTTGTATCACCTCTATTTTTAACAACACTTTGTAAACATTTGGGAAATGAGGAGACCAACTGCTGTAATTTTGAAAGAAAAATGTTGTCCCATTCTTGCCTGATATACAATTTCAGTTGCTCAACAGTTCAAGGTCTCCTTTGTCGTATTTTGTGCTTCATTTTGCGGCAAATATTTTAAATGGGAGACAGGTCTGGACTGCAGGCAGGCCGGTTTAGCACCCTGACTCTTACTACGGAGCCATGCAGTTTTAATATGTGCAGAAAGCAGTTTGGCATTGTCTTGCTGAAAGAAGGAAGGCATTCCCTGAAAAAGAGTTTGTCTGAAACGTGTATCCTTCAGCATTAATGATGCCTTCCCAGATGTACAAGCTACCCATGTCATGTGCACTAATGCACCCTCATACCATCACAGATGCTGTCTTTTGAACTGTGCACTGATAACAAGCCAGATAGTCCCTCTCTTTAGCCTGGAGGATGTAGTGTCCATGATTTCTAAAAAGAATTTCTACGTTTGATTCATCAGACCTCAGGACAATTTTCCACTTCACCTCAGTCCATCATAAAAGAGCTCGGGCCGAGAGAAGGTGGTGGTGTTTCTGGATATTGCTTATATCTGGCTTTAACTTGCATTTATGGATGCGGTAATGAACTGTTTTCACAGATGATGGTTTTCTGAAGTGTTTCTGAGTTCATACAGTGATTTCCACTACAGACACATGTCTGCTTTTAATGCAGTGTCGCCTGACGGCCTGAAGATCACAGGCATCCAATGTCAGTTTTCAGCCTTGTCTCTTGCATACAGAGATTTCTCCAGATTCTCTGAATCTTTTAAAGGTACACTGTCTTTCAGATTTTTCAAGTTTAGGTCATAAAAATAATTTTTCCTGACACCCAATTATTTTTGTTTAGTGGACCGAAAGCTACTGAATTCAAATCACAGACTTCCAGTTTTATTAGTTTTTTTTTAAATAGAACAATTAATGACTTTAGGGCCACATGACCCTAAATTCTGTGCCATTTTTTCTTGCTTCACTATGACCCAATTCAAGATACTACATCATGCGTTACATGGTGGGCTTTCCCCGTTTGCGCAAGGCATTGTGGGACACAAATTTGAAGCAGGAGATAGAAACAGAGGACACGAATGAAATGTGAAAGGCTGACTACAGTAATGGAAAGCGAGAAGAAAAGACATTTTTTTTGAAGGAAAGGAAACGCAGGACCAAACTAATAAATATCAGCGGTCAGCAAGCACCTCGGTGTGATCAGCTGTTCGTTTAGTGACAGAATGATGTAACTGTCAGTGCATGGTCAAAGGCAAACCTGTAGATGGCAGTTATGCAACACTGGATGCCAGCTGCCATAAATTCAAAAGAAGAAGAAAAAGAAGAGGGCAAACCTGCGCATGCGTACACCGGACTTCCTCTGTATGCTTGACTGCGCGAAGTGAGCGATTTCATGCACATTGCTAGGGAATACCCTCAAATTAAATAATTTCCCAGTGGCAGAATGGCCTGGGGATTTTTTTTGTTTGTTTTTTTTAGACATTACAAAAATAAAGATATATCACAATGACCAAATTTCAGATGAAACTAAATTTCACCGATTTTATGAAATCAAACGGCCATCTAGCTTTAACGATATTATGTACCATAGATGATGTGACAGTGATCCCCAAATTCTTTGCAGTTTTACACTGAGGAACATTGTTCTTAAAACTGTTGCAATGTTTTCCCATGCTGTCTTTCACAGAGCGGTGAATCCATCCCCATCTTTACTTCTGAGAGGCTCTGCCTCTCTGGGATGCTTTTTTTTATACCCAGTCATGTTCCTGACCTGTTGCCAATTAACCAAATTACTTTTTTTTTCAGCATTACACAACTTGTTCAATCTTTTGTTGCCCTGTCCCAACTTTTTTGAAACATGTTGCTGACATCAAATTCAAAATGAGCATCTGTTTTTCAAAACACAATAAAAATTTCTCAGTTTCAACATTTGATATGTTGTCTTTGTGCTATTTTCAATAAAATCTAGGGTTTCCTTGATTTTCAAATCTTCACATTTTGTTTTTATTTATGTTTTACACAGTGTCCCAACTTTTTTGGAAGTGGGGTTGTATATACAGTGGGGCAAAAAAGTATTTAGTCAGTCACCAATTGTGCAAATTCTCCCACTTAAAAAGATGAGAGAGGCCTGTAATTTTCATCATAGGTATACCTCAACTATGAGAGACAAAATGAGAAAAAAAAATCCAGAAAATCACATTGTCTGATTTTTAAAGAATTTATTTGCAAATTATGGTGGAAAATAAGTATTTGGTCAATAACAAAAGTTCATCTCAATACTTTGTTATATACCCTTTGTTGGCAATGACAGAGGTCAAACGTTTTCTGTAAGTCTTCACAAGGTTTTCACACACTGTTGCTGGTATTTTGGCCCATTCCTCCATGCACAGCTCCTCTAGAGCAGTGATGTTTTGGGGCTGTCGCTGGGCAACACGGACTTTCAACTCCCTCCAAAGATTTTCTATGGGGTTGAGATCCGCAGACTGGCTAGGCCACTCCAGGACCTTGCAATGCTTCTTACGAAGCCACTCGTTCGTTGCCCGGGTGGTGTGTTTGGGATCATTGTCATGCTGAAAGACCCAGCCATGTTTCATCTTCAATGCCCTTGCTGATGGAAGGAGGTTTTCACTCAGAATCTCATGATACATGGCCCCATTCATTCTTTCCTTTACACGGATCAGTCGTCCTGGTCCCTTTGCAGAAAAACAGCCCCAAAGCATGATGTTTCCACCCCCATGCTTCACAGTAGGTATGGTGTTCTTTGGATGCAACTCCAAACACGACAAGTTGAGTTTTTACCAAAAAGTTCTATTTTGGTTTCATCTGACCATATGACATTCTCCCAATCCTCTTCTGGATCATCCAAATGCTCTCTAGCAAACTTCAGACGGGCCTGGACATGTACTGGCTTAAGCAGGGGGACACGTCTGGCACTGCAGGATTTGAGTCCCTGGCGGCATAGTGTGTTACTGATGGTAGCCTTTGTTACTTTGGTCCCAGCTCTCTGCAGGTCATTCAGTAGGTCCCCCCGTGTGGTTCTGGGATTTTTGCTCACCATTCTTGTGATCATTTTGACCCCACGGGGTGAGATCTTGCGTGGAGCCCCAGATCGAGGGAGATTATCAGTGGTCTTGTATGTCTTCCATTTTTTAATAATTGCTCCCACAGTTGATTTCTTCACACCAAGCTGCTTACCTATTGCAGATTCAGTCTTCCCAGCCTGGTGCAGGTCTACAATTTTGTTTCTGGTGTCCTTTGACAGCTCTTTGGTCTTGGCCATAGTAGAGTTTGGAGTGTGACTGTTTGAGGTTGTGGACAGGTGTCTTTTATACTGATAATGAGTTCAAACAGGTGCCATTAATACAGGTAACGAGTGGAGGACAGAGGAGCCTCTTAAAGAAGAAGTTACAGGTCTGTGAGAGCCAGAAATCTTGCTTGTTTGTAGGTGACCAAATACTTATTTTACCGAGGAATTTACCAATTAATTCATTAAAAATCCTACAATGTGATTTCCTGGATTCTTTCCCCCCATTCTGTCTCTCATAGTTGAAGTGTACCTGTGATGAAAATTACAGGCCTCTCTCATCTTTTTAAGTGGGAGAACTTGCACAATTGGTGGCTGACTAAATACTTTTTTGCCCCACTGTAACATGTTCCTGAAGCCATATGAGTTTATTTTTGGTTACAAGATAGTAAAAACACATCATTTATTCTCTTCACAGGCGTCTTCACTGCACCAGAAACTATATTCACATGCACCTGTTTGTGTCCTTCATGCTGCGTGCTGTCAGCATTTTTGTGAAGGACCTGGTGGTGGATGCCAATGGTGGCATGCAGCAGTACGATGCGGTGCTCATGGACAACATCAATGCGGTTTCCATTCGTCCTCTGGACAAGACTCAGTATGTAAGTTCTTTTTTTTTTGCATAAAAAAAGAAAACATAGCACATGTCGCTGTTTCTATTGCTGCTGAAAATGAATCACCATATGGAATACATCATGAATAGTGAATAGGAGCTCTATGGAGTGTTATTTCTTGATTATCGCCATCTTCAGTAGCGTGGTATGAGACATAGAAGGAAAACGCAGCAAAACTCAAATGCACTCTATATCTTTTTGCAGGTTGGCTGTAAAATCACTGTACTGCTGTTTATCTACTTCCTGGCTACAAATTACTACTGGATCCTGGTGGAGGGACTTTACTTACACAGCCTCATTTTCATGGCTTTCTTCTCTGACTCCAAGTACCTCTGGGGCTTCACACTTATAGGATGGGGTGAGTGTGTGCGTGTGTCATCTAGAAGAAGCTCATAACCTCATGGCAAACTGGAACTTGAAGATTTGGCCAGTGTTCAGCTCTTTGTGTGTTTTTTTTTTCTCACATTGTGTAACTTTTTCAGGGTGTTGTATGTGGAATGTGTTAATTGGTAATACACAATGAGCCCAATCAGCTTAGTGTGAAGAAGACAGGATTTAAACTTGAGGTCCTTTCACACTCCTACTCTCTTTCTGTTTCTTTCATTCTACTCTCTGACTCACTTTGTTCCTCTCATCACATACACACAATACACATTAAAATATCAGTTTAAAAGTAATTTCCTGAATCAGTCTGGCTTTCGGCATGCACCCCATCCTCCCCTCTATCTTTTCTTTTTTCCTCTCATCTTTTCAGTAACGTCTTGTTATTAAAACCCACTTTTATTTTTACTTTTTCTCAATTGCTAGACAGTGCATGTCATTTATCATGTCCAGAACATCTATTGTCCTGTTTCAGTGCTTTCTCTCCCACATCTTGTCTATTTCCTCTGATTAAAGACGGCCCCTTATGCTTTCTCATTTATTCATAGTTTCTGGTTGATGAGCAGTATCATCTCTGAAGCAGAACTGAAAGCTTTGGAGTGCAAGTGTTCAGGGAAATGCATTCTTTCGAGTCTTCTTTTACTCTTTGTCTGAATGCCAAGCCATGCAAGTCAAATGTTCACTTCAAACATCAGAATGGGAAAAATTGTGATATCAAAGCATGACTTTCACTGTGGCATGGGTGTTGGTTTGAGCCAGATGGACTGGTTTGAGTATTTCAGAAACTGCTGATCTTCTGGGGTTTTCACACACAACAGTCTCTAGAGTGGTGATAATGGTTAATTAGAAGTGCATGTCAGTTTTGTTTGAGACTTACTGCCCATTTTAGTTTTGTGTTTGTTTGTTTTTTAGCATAAATGCAAAAATTTTGCATTGAAAGAAAAAGACTGTCCAGTTTTATCACTTACGTACATGAAGACAAATCGCCAAAATAAAGCCGATTACCATATATTGGGGTACAATGTTAATTTGGTATTTAATCAAAGTCTGTCACAAAGTGCCATTATTCACACAGAATGGTGTGAAAAACAAAAAACATCGAGTGAGTGAGCAACAGTTCTGTGGGTGGAAACAAACGCCTTGCTGATAAGAGAGCTCAGAGGAAAATGGCCAGATTGGTTCGAGCTGCCAGGAAGGATATAGTAACTCATAGCAACTCTTTACAACCGTGGTGAGCAGAAAAGCATCTCAGCATGCAGCAACAGAACAACACATTGGGTTCCACTCCTGCAGCCAAGAACAGGAATCTTAGAATCAACAACAAGTTCCCATTAAAGTGGCCGGGCAGTGTATATAAAGAGTTGTCGAGACAACATACCAACTAAATACCACATTTACCACACAATTTAAATACATTTTAAATTATATAAGACATTAAAAGACAGTGGGGCAAATATTCAGTGATGGAGTGTTATTATGCAGTCCAACACAAAGTGTTACCACCTTGAAGCATTTTATTCATCTTTTTCCACAGACTGTTACAAAGAACTGATACTAGAGACTCCTTCCACAATATTACATGATCCTCTCACTACAGAAAACATAACTATATATCAACTATTATATGAGCATGTTTTTCAAATTGTTTATATGATGCATCTGCCATAAAACTCCATATGCCAACGATTTCCATAGAAATGATAATGTATTAAGGTACTTTTTTGGTTTGCATTTTAAAATGTAAAAATTTACATAGGTAAATTTCATACATTTTCTTGAAATGCACTGTTTAAAAGGACTTAAATAGTTTAAATAAATGAAAGAAAGGAAGAAAGAAAGAAAGAAAGAAAGAAAGAAAGAAAGAAAGAAAGAAAGAAAGAAAGCCCAACTTCATTCATCACACACCTGTGAAATTTCCTCTCTGCATTTAAACCATCTGAAGCAGTGAACACACACATGCACATACACATACCCAGAGCAGTGGGCAGCCATGCTAACAGCGCCCGGGGAGCAGTTGGGAGTTAGGTGCCTTGCTCAAGGGCACCTCAGCCCAAGGCCATCCCATATTAACCTAACCGCATGTCTTTAGACTGTGGGGGAAACTGGAGCACCCGGAGGAAACCCACGCAGACATGGGGAGAACATGCAAACTCCACACAGAAAGGCCCTTGCCGGCCGCTGGGTTCGAGCCCAGAACCTTCTTGCTGTGAGGCGACCGTGCTAACCACTACACCACCGTGCAAAAATGGTTTCTAATAATTAGTTAGATTAGCATCAGCCCTCATCTAGAGGATCTCCAAACGTATGAGTAGCTCAACATGTCAGAAATAAAGTGGCCAGTGAGTGTATCTTAAAGCATTGAGCTCATGCCTCATTGAAGGCTTTGTGCTTCCTCACAGTTTCAGGTGAGTTCACATTTATAAAGTTACTTCATTTTTCTTAATTCCTTATGCATGACTGTCTGTATGACTGTTTGCTTGCCAATGAAGTCATTAATGCAGTTGGTACCGGTAAGTGGCTCCAATGGTTCAGTAAGGGACATGTTTGGGATCTAGCCTATGAAGGGATCTCTCTAGGATTAACTGAGTGTGCTTGGCCTCAATTTCCAGTATTTCTGGCAGCCAGATTGCCTCCAAATCAAGCCAAATCACCTCAAAGTTCTGGAGAAAATTAAAGCTCTGTCGCTTGAATTATCATGTCCACTATTCTCTGTCATACCCTGCAATTTGCCATTTTGAGCCTAGTTCGGAGTCCTGATTGGAGGTTTCAGAACGTTCAGTCTGCTCTTGGCAGCCTGCTCTTCTTCTGTTTTTTGTTTTTACTCTATTTTGGGGTATTTTGCTGCTAGAACTGAGGAGGCAGTTTCAATACTCATTCTATGCCATAGTCATATCAGTTTTCTTCTATTCTTTCCATATTTTTGGCATCAAAGCTCAAATTAATTGGCTGAATGGTGACAGATTCTATGTTTTCTCAACCGTAATCCTAAATTTAATCCTAAGTAATAAATATCATGTCTTTTAACATTGCATTTTTGTTTCTGAGAGTTGCTGACGAGTATTTTTTCCTGAGACCATGATCTATTTTTAACAATCTGACTAAAGGCGAGAGTTGAGATAGTCAGGATAAAAGATGGGGTGAGGGAGAAGGGAAAAGGGAAAAAGGGTGGGCCTTCCAGAGGATCAGTCAGTTGAAAACAACTAGATACTGTAGATGTCAATCATTCCAGATTCATATGTTGATGTGCTGCATTTATTGGTGTGGGAAAATGATGAATAATAATGTGTTAATAATAATAATAATAATAATGCTTTGCATTTGTGTGTGTGTGTGTGTGTGTGTGTGTGTGTGTGTGTGTGTGTGTGTAGGTGTTCCTGCTCTCTTTGTGTCAGCTTGGGCTGTTGTCAGGGCTATTTTGGCAGATGCACGGTGAGGACCAATTATCATTACCACACTGACACAGAACTATGCACACGAGCACAGCGACCATGTTAATACACACACATACATGCAGTGCTCACACAGAGCCTGTGAAATTATTAGATCCAGCAAATTAGTCTTGTCATTATGAATTAAAACTTCTACTTTCTCCTCATATTAGTTACAATATTTTCTTCTCCCAGGTGCTGGGAACTGAGTGCAGGCAATATTAAATGGATTTACCAGGTCCCTATTCTGACAGCAATTGGAGTAAGTAAAGAATGACTTTAATTAGAAGTGACTTATTGCTGAAGGTCAAAGTAAGCTAGCATTCAGCTCACAGATAAAGCTACCATGGGCCAAAAGTTTAGTCCATATGCTGGACTGTTTTCTGCTTTCATGCTTATGACTGTTTGCTCAGGCCCAGGTAGATTCACGAGCACAGAGATTATCAAATGTTTTGTAGCCAGGGACCCCTTTTTCAGAGAACAATAACAATTTGGACTACAAGGGCACACAGTAGAGTGCATACCTCCACCAAGCCAGATATGATCAACATCAAAATTAAATCACTCGAACCTAGGATAATACTAAAGCTGTACACCAAATTTCATCCAAATCCATTCACTACTTTTTTTGAGTTACGTTGGGAACAGACAAAAATATCCTGGATCCACATACATATCTGGATTTGTGTCAAAATCTAATCAATTTTTCTTTGGCTCATTGCCCACTTTTCCTCCAAATGTCATCAAAATAGTTTCACTACTTTTTGGGTTACGTTGGGAACAAACAAACAAACAAACACACAAACCGAGGCGAAAACATAACCTCCTCTAACAAAGTTGGCTGAGGTAATAGGCAGCTACAAAAAAAATCTGATAACTAGCATAAAGAAAATGCAGCTAATTACACTGTTTAAAAAAGACTCTGCCTTGGGCTTCACTCTCCCTTCGAGCTCTGCTGTAGCCATTGCTCCAATCTCGTGCTCTGCCTCGCCGTGATGACCAGCGGTCCGAGACCCCTTCATGGCCAAAGTGCATGTGTCAGGGGCTGAGCCTTAGTAAAGGTGGGGGTGGGGGGGATCTCTGTCAAATCAGTGCCATAAACAGCCCTAGACTTACTGACTACACAACCCTTGAGCCACTGCACCCAGTCACATGTCTATGATCATGCACAGCTGCACCTTCTTTAGCACCATTACTCACACTATTTAAGTTCACGTTTTAGATTCTGTATTATCAAACTTCTGTTGATTTCCACCATGTTATTCCTAGTATATTGCCCATGTTCATTTTTTTTTTTTTGGTTTTCATTCATAATCACACTTCTTGTTTTCTATGTGCTAGCTCTGTTCATGTTTGTTACCTCGCCCACGATGGAGTAAGCAGGGCGAGATATTGTAATCAGTGCGGTTTGTTTGTGTGTCTGTCTGTTAACAATCTAGCATCTCGACGGTTGCACTGATTGACTTCAAATTTTCAGGGTAGGTGGGCAATGGTCTGTAGATTACCTGATTAAATTTTAGGGGTAATTGGGTCAAGGTCACCGGAAAGGACGGGCGAGGTTTGTTTTGCCTGGCAACACTTTGTTTGTTTGTTTGTGTGTATCTGTCTGTTAACAATCTAGCATCTCAATGGTTGCACTGGTTGACTTAAAATTTTTAGGGTAGGTGGGCAATGGTCCGTAGATTACCTGATTAAATTTTGGGCGTAATCGGGTGAAGGTCAAGGTCAAGGTCATCGGAAAGGTCAATCTTTCGGTCAAAATAACATATTTTCCATTATACAGTGGGGCAAAAAAGTATTTAGTCAGTCACCAATTGTGCAAGTTCTCCCACTTAAAAAGATGAGAGAGGCCTGTAATTTTCATCATAGGTATACCTCAACAATAAGAGACAAAATGAGGAAAAAAATCCAGAAAATCACATTGTCTGTCTGACTTTTAAAGAATTTATTTGCAAATTATGGTGGAAAATAAGTATTTGGTCAATAACAAAAGTTCATCTCAATACTTTGTTATATACCCTTTGTTGGCAATGACAGAGGTCAAACGTTTTCTGTAAGTCTTCACAAGGTTTTCACACACTGTTGCTGGTATTTTGGCCCATTCCTCCATGCAGAGCTCCTCTAGAGCAGTGATGTTTTGGGGCTGTCGCTGGGCAACACGGACTTTCAACTCCCTCCAAAGATTTTCTATGGGGTTGAGATCTGGAGACTGGCTAGGCCACTCCAGGACCTTGAAATGCTTCTTACGAAGCCACTCGTTCGTTGCCCGGGCGGTGTGTTTGGGATCATTGTCATGCTGAAAGACCCAGCCATGTTTCATCTTCAATGCCCTTGCTGATGGAAGGAGGTTTTCACTCAGAATCTCATGATACATGGCCCCATTCATTCTTTCCTTTACACGGATCAGTCGTCCTGGTCCCTTTGCAGAAAAACAGCCCCAAAGCATGTTTCCACCCCCATGCTTCACAGTAGGTATGGTGTTCTTTGGATGCAACTCAGCATTCTTTCTCCTCCAAACATGACAAGTTGAGTTTTTACCAAAAAGTTCTATTTTGGTTTCATCTGACCATATGACATTCTCCTGATCCTCTTCTGGATCATCCAAATACTCTCTAGCAAACTTCAGATGGGCCTGGACATGTACTGGCTTAAGCAGGGGGACACGTTTGGCACTGCTGGATTTGAGTCCCTGGCGGCATAGTGTGTTACTGATGGTAACCTTTGTTACTTTGGTCCCAGCTCTCTGCAGGTCATTCACTAGGTCCCCCCGTGTGGTTCTGGGATTTTTTCTCACTGTTCTTGTGATCATTTTGACCCCACGGGGTGAGATCTTGCGTGGAGCCCCAGATCGAGGGAGATTATCAGTGGTCTTGTATGTCTTCCATTTTCTAATAATTGCTCCAACAGTTGATTTCTTCACACCAAGCTGCTTACCTATTGCAGATTCAGTCTTCCCAGCCTGGTGCAGGTCTACAATTTTGTTTCTGGTGTCCTTTGACAGCTCTTTGGTCTTGGCCATAGTGGAGTTTGGAGTGTGACTGTTTGAGGTTGTGGACAGGTGTCTTTTATACTGATAACGAGTTCAAACAGGTGCCATTAATACAGGTAACGAGTGGAGGACAGAGGAGCCTCTTAAAGAAGTTGTTACAGGTCTGTGAGAGCCAGAAATCTTGCTTGTTTGTAGGTGACCAAATACTTATTTTACCGAGGAATTTACCAATTAATTCATTAAAAATCCTACAATGTGATTTTCTGGATTCTTTCCCCCCATTCTGTCTGTCATAGTTGAAGTGTACCAATGATGAAAATTACAGGCCTCTCTCATCTTTTTAAGTGGGAGAACTTGCACAATTGGTGGCTGACTAAATACTTTTTTGCCCCACTGTAACTCAAAAATGGTTGCTGATAGACAGATGTTCACTATTATGAGCATATAGGAACTCCCATATGGCCTTTCATTTGGCATCATGATCTTTGACCTTGAAAGGTCAAACTCAAGGTCATGGATTTTCAGAGGGCTGTAACTTGAAAACGGTTGATGGTAGACAGATATTTACCATTATCAACTTATAGGAAGTGCCATATGGGCTTTCATTTGGCACTACAACCTTTGACCTTGAATGACTTTGAAATGTCAAACTCAAGGTCATGGATTTTCATAGGACAGCTGATGATTGAGAAATATTACCATTATCAACATATAGTTATAAAATAAGTGCTGCTGAGCAAGGTTTGTTTTGCCTGGCAACACTTGTTTTTCAAGGATTATTGAATAAATAATAAAAAAGAATTCTGCTTTTGCACCTGCCTCCATGACATGACAGTAATTGTTAATTGGTAAAATTGAATTACTTCAGCTCAGATAGCTAGATTAGCTAGGTCAGTTGATTTTCGTTATTCCAGCAAAATGCTTCATTAATTTGTTAACACTTTGCATGTGCAATATAATTTATAGTCAAAAGCTACTACTGTAATTCACATGAATGTACTGTAATGCACCAAAATAATAAAATCAGGTAATATTGATGAAATAAGTTTAAAATCTACAACAAATAACATCCCCTTAACCCGGACCGACCTCCCCCCCGAAACAAAAGGCTTAGTCCACTGTCCATGTGCCAAAAAAACAACCTCCCCCCCAAATCATGCTTTCAAAGGTGGTAGTAGAAAGAAGCAGCGAGAGGCAAAGGGTAGTGAATGGGAGCCACAGGATGACCACTTTATTTCTGAAGAAAGGTAAGTATTTTTGTACTGGCTTCTGACTTAATAGTGCCAATCTATTGTCCAACAGATCTGTCATTAAAAAAAGAAGCACAATAAACTGATAACCATTCCACCCATCCATTATCCATAACTGCTTATCCTGTGTAGGGTCGTGGGCAAGCTGGAGCCTATCATAAACTGATAGGGCCGACATACTGTAGAAGATTTATTGATTATCTCTAGATGTGTTTTTCTGAGGTTAGAAGTGCTGGATGAATTAATTTAAATAGGTAACAACTGCTGTAATTATGGTAATTAACATCAAATTAATTTAACACCTTAAGAATGGTGTGTTTTATTTCTTTCAAATTGAAGAAATCACTTAACCCTTGTTGAAAGCCTTGAAAATTCTTGCTTTTGAGTATTATTTTTCATGTAGGAACTAAATTGAATCATGGACTCCCACATGGCAGCTTGTTTCATTCTCTCTCTCTCTCTCTCTCTCTCTCTCTCTCTCTCACGGATGCTGTGGCTCCTTAATATGTTGTTCATTAATTAATTGCCCAAACAGGATAGCAACCGATTTTCAAAGTAAGCTTGAACAGAAATGTTTGGTTTTGTGCCCGTAATTAAAACGCAGCCAAGAGATAATGAGTGATAAAGTCGATGAGGCACTTTTTCACAGATGGAAGCAAATACTGGTTTATGAGTCAAGCTTTTAGCTGGATTTTACCCAGTTTGGCTTGCTTGTACCCTTACAGAAAACAGAAAAAGGCTTATGATCAAAGTTAGGCATAAAAACCTAATAAATAATCTGGGTGTCAAAATCTTCTGAGGTGATGGGCCACATTACATTTGGATCAGACCAAAAAAAAAAAAAATCACAGAGCAACTCTTATCATCAGGAACAAATCTTAAACTCAGGTTTCCAACCATGGCATGTCTGGGTGGAAACACTTTGTTGATGAGAAAGGTCAGAGAGGACCAGAAGGATACAGTAATTCAGTAATTCAAATAACCACACTTGACAAATGTGGTGAGCAGAACGCACAACATATCAAACTTTATTTGAGGCTGGGGTGTCAGTGTTTTTAAAATAAATAAAAAAGGGAAAAAAGCATCTGCTTAATCCTTACTGTTGAAAAGCTGTTAATTTGGGCAAAATGTACATTGTAGTCAAGTCAAGTTTATTTGTATAGTGCTTTTAACAATAGATATTGTTGCAAAGCAGCTTTACAGAATTTGAATGACTTTAAACATGAGCTAATTTTATCCCTAATCTATCCCCAATGAGCAAGCCTGTGGTAATGGTGGCAAGGAAAAACTCCCTCAGACGACATTAGGAAGAAACCTCGAGAAAAACCAGACCCAAAAGGGAACCCATTCTCATTTGGGCAACAACAGACAACATGACTATAACATTAACAGTTTTAACATGAAGTCAGTTTCGTTGATGTTATAAACTCTTCATTGATGGAAACTTGAGTGCAAAACTGTTCATGACAACTGCAGTCCTAAAGTTAGCAAGTCAACTCTGTAGTCCTCAGCCATAAAAGCATGACTATAAGTGTCCAGAGCGTCTTCCAAGTGTGACTTTCAACTGTCCATATGGGGCCGTCCTCCACAGGAATGATGTGATGACAATCCAACCAGACATAGGGCATCAGGATGGATCAGGCAGGTCCGAGGAGCAGAAGAGGTCAGCATCTCAATCTCAGGATTGACATGTAACTCAGAGGGACAGATTGGGGGGGGGGGAGAGAAAACACAGGTTGTTAGGTATGCCCAATGTCACCTGAATAAGTAGGAGCAGTATACATTTTGTGCCGAGTACAAGCAGGGACTCTGGCAAAACTAACTATGACAGCATAACTAAAAGGGGAGAGCCAGAAGGTAACACAGGCATGACTTTTTAGCAAGACTACAAGTGCATTATTTTACTCCCTCCTTATTTGGGTATAGGAGTGATTCCACGCTTATGGGTACTGAAATGGGGACATGAACTTATTTTTAAAAATTCACCTAAAACCATTTCTTTTTTTACCATCAGGTCACAAAACATGTAATCTTTAATGAATGATATGTTAAAAGATAACTTAAATTTTCTGAGATGTAATAAAAACATATTTATATGCCAAAGTCAGAACGTAACAGAAGTGTTGTGGACATATATATTCTCAATTTTAACAATGTAGAATTACTTTTTGAAACATAGGAAGGTGATGTTTTAGCAAATATAATTAATAAACATGTGTAGTAGAATAAACATACACATTCTTTCAATAAGATTAACATGGTATATAGCTAGATTGTAATTAATTTGTAACAGACGCGAGATGGACAATCGTAACAGAAGTAATGTAACAGACATCATTTTGGAACTCATAGGCTTGACTTTGGCATATAAATATGTTTTTATTACATCTCAGAAAATTAAATTTATCTTTTAACATATCATTCATTAAAGATTACATGTTTTGTGACCTGATGGTAAAAAAAGAAATGGTTTTAGGTGAATTTTTAAAAATAAGTTCATGTCCCCATTTCAGTACCCATAAGCGTGGAATCACTCATATCCAAACAATGGTCAAAGAAAAAATGTGATTAAACAAACCTTTTTTGGATATCATTACATTACTGGCATTTAGCAGATACTCTTATCCAGAGCGACAGCGAGTTGGCCTAGTGGTTAGCGTGTCCACCTCTCGACCGGGAGATCATGAGTACTACTCGCGGTCAGGTCATACCAAAGTCCATTGTAAAAATGGTACCTACTACCACCTGGTAAGGCACGCCGCAATACAGATGCAAGTGGGGAAGTCAAACTCTCACAGTTACCAGAGGACTAGCCCCCCACTGTAACCTTAGCTGTATAGGCAAGAGGCAGAGGGCTATCGAAATGGAGATCGCCACCACACCCATACACCTTAAAGAGTTGGTTAGTACTGGGACAGGAGACTGCCTGAGAAGACCAGATTTTGGCATGAGAGGGACTTTGACTTGATTTATCCAGAGCAACATACAACACACCCAGAGCAGCCTGGGAAGCAGTTAGGGGTGAAGTGTCTTGCTCAAGGGCACTTCAGCCAGTCCTGCTGGTCCAGGGAACCCTTATCAAAAAGAAGTATACTTCAAGTTCAGGGGTGGCACGGTGGTGTAGTGGTTAGCGCTGTCGCCTCACAGCAAGAAGGTCCAGGTTCGAGCCCCGTGGCCGGCGAGGGCCTTTCTGCGCAGAGTTTGCATGTTGTCCGTGTGGGTTTCCTCCGGGTGCTCCGGTTTCCCCCACAGTCCAAAGACATGCAGGTTAGGTTAACTGGAGACTCTAAATTGACCGTAGGTGTGAATGTGAGTATGAATGGTTGTCTGTGTCTATGTGTCAGCCCTGTGATGACCTGGTGACTTGTCCAGGGTGTACCCCGCCTTTCGCCCGTAGTCAGCTGGGATAGGCTCCAGCTTGCCTGCGACCCTGTAGAACAGGATAAAGAGGCTAGAGATAATGAGATGAGAGATAAGATGAGACTTCAAGTTCATTTTATTAAGTATACTTAAGGAAAGTTAAAGTATATTTCCTTAAGTATACTTTTGTATACCAAGTATACTGATATCAGTGTACTTACAATATACTTGTAAGTAAGCTAATCTAATACTTCTTGGGACTAAATTGGCTCACTTTTAGTTTATAAAAAGTATACTTTAAGTCTAAGAGAAGTAAACTTTGAGTATACAACTAGTTGTTTATTTTGTAATGCAAGTATACCACAAGTAAACTTGTATACTAATAGTTTACTAGTTCTATACTTGTAGTCCACTCTTTAGTTTACAAAAGCATACTTCATAGTAGACTGGAAATATACTATAAAGTTTACTTGTTTTATACTTCTAGTCCACTTTTTAGTTTACTAAAGTATACTTCGTAGTATACTGGAAATATACTATTGGTTTACTCGTTACACACTTCTAATCCACTTTTTAGTTTATAAAAGTATACTTTATAGCATATTGGAAATCTACTATTAGTTACTGGTTATATACCGTACATCTAGTCCACTTTTTAGCTTTGAAGTATACTGCAATTACCCTTCTAGGTATGCTATTAGTTTTCTAGCCCTAACCCTTACCTCATACATGCTACCAGTAGACAACTTTATAAGTGTTTTGTACCTTAAGTTACAATGAAGTTATAAAGGTAAGAATTCACAAAATAACAACAGATACTCAGGATTAAGAACATATTCATTTTCTTTAAAAATCAAAATTTAAAGCAACATTGTATTAAATGCCAAAGTATAAAAACATGGCAATGACAACTGAAATTGACATCCAAGCTCTAAAGAAAAAGAAAAAAAATAATTATCCCACTCAGGAGAAATTAAAAAAAAAAAAAAAACACTTATATGGAACCCTAGATATACCTAAGAGTCAACTATGCTGAAGCACAACTACAGGGCAAGTACACTTAAACATAAGGCACAAATATTTTAATACTTTATAACACTTTTGTTAAGTATATCTTGATCATAATTTTAAGTATAAGCTTAATATACTTAGACTTTTCTATATACTTTTCAGTATAAGCCAAGTATACTTATGTATAACTTTATTAAGTATATCTCTGATAAGTAAATAAAAAGTAAACTGAACGCATACTCTCTTATTTTAAAAGAACTATACTAGAAGCACACTTGAATAAACTTCTTTTTTGTAAGGGAATTGAACTAGCAACCTTTTGGTCCCAAAGCTGCTTCTCTCAGCATTAGGCCATGGCTTCCATCACATCACAATTAGCACAATGACATGTACATAATCATCTCTGCTCTATGAGTTCTGTAAACCAACCATGAACAAGGCATTGAGAATCTACCCTAGCTACACCTCGTTAGTGATAAGACTTACTGACTTGCCCCTCAGTATCACCAATGCCTTTAAAAGTCCTGCAGAGGCTGATGGCTGCTGTTCCAGACTGTAATTACACTGTCACGATGTTCTGAAGTGTATCCATTTGCTGATGTACTGTAGCCTTCAGTTCCATGCCAGTTCTCTTTTCTTAAAACATTCCATATAACTTCTGGCAGCTTTAAACTTTTGTTCTTGGTCTACTTCTTTAATGCATCTTAGACCACTGTTAAGCTGTAAAATACGGACTTCATATTACACCGAGGCCTATACATATACACCTATCTTCCAAAACATTTTCTTTGCTACCACGTTGTTGCTTTTGTTGTAAGGCTACATCAAACATGACTATTACTTCCTCCAGCTACGTCACTCTGTTTGTGATTATGTCTCTGATTACAAGAGCCATTGAAATTAAACTACCACTAGTTTGGATGCCCTTGGAGGGCGTCCCCTATCTGTCACTGGGGAGGGGGAGCACACACCTTTATGCTGTTGTACCCCTGCATGATTAAGAAGAAACCTTTATTTGTCACATGCACACTTCAAGCACAGTGAAATTCATCCTCTGCATTTAACCCATCTGAAGCAGTGAACACATGCACACACACCCAGAGCAGTGGGCAGCCACACCAGAGCGACCGGGGAGCAGTCAGGGGTCAGGTACCTTGCTCAAGGGCACCTCAGCCCAAGGCCGCCCCACTCAACCTAACTGCATGTCTTTGGACTGTGGGGAAAACCGGAGCACCCGGAGGAAACCCACGCAGACACGGGGAGAACATGCAAACTCCACACAGAAAGGCCCTCGCTGGGTTCAAACCTGGAACCTTCTTGTTGTGAGGTGACCGTGCTAACCACTACACCACTGTGTAGTATACCGCCCCCATTGCATGATTGCATGATTGTATGGATTGTATTGCTGCCACATGATTGGTTGACTGGATAATTGTTTCTAATATCAATAGTGTGTTTGTGGTTTTCAGGGGGTTTTCCCTTGAAAATGTTTTATACTGTAATACAGCTGTGAGGCTTGGTGAATTTTTGAGAACTCAGAAAATAAAACCTTTATTGTACACATTATAACTTGTAATTGTAAATTATACCTGCCCCAAATGACTATTAAAAGTTTTGTCAGAACAGATCTATGTGCTTGAGACATTCAGAATAGCTAGGGTTCCTGCAAGAACATAAACCTAATATATCTGGTTGGAAATATTCATTCAGCCCAGAGTGCCTCTGTTAGTGGACTCAAGTATGCTAGATGTGGGTTGCCAAACTGCAATAAATTGGAAATTAGGAATTGGGAAGCTGATCTTGATTGGGAAGGAGAATGGCACTTTAAGTGCAAAAATATATTGAGATGTCAAAGCTTATGCAAAAATGCCTGCTTTTCAGTTCATAGTTGGGAAGGTGTGCAGTCAAGTGCAGCGAAGGATGAATCTGGCTTTGAATTTATCCACACAGGGTTGTTCCACTGATTAAGCAGCTATAATGTTTGACTCATGACATTGTAGCATTAATAGTTTCACGGGTGTTTGTAGGACAGTACTCTGGAGGATTTCAGGTTCTCTAATTCTAATAATTTCACAGCTCTCTAATTCTCCATCCACTATCCATAACCGCTTATCCTGTGCAGGGTCAGGGGTAAGCTGGAGCCTATCCCAACTGACTATGGGTGAGAGGCTGGGTACACCCTGGACAAGTCACCAGGTCATCACAGGGCTGACACACAGAGACACACAACCATTCACACTCACATTCACACCTATGGTCAATTTAGAGCCACCAATTAGTCTAACCTGCATGTCTTTGGACTATGGGGGAAACTGGAACACCTGGAGGAAACCCATACAGACATGGGGAAAACATCCAAACTCCACACAGAAAGGCCCCCATCAGCCACTGGGCTCAAACCTAGAACCTTCTTGCTGTGAGGCGATGATGCTAACTACTACTATGCCCCCCCCCCCCCAATTTTATTACTTATAAATTAAACACTAACACTAACTACTTGATTTATCTCATTTAGCCTGGAATATATTGAGTAAATTGAATTAGAATGAAGAAGAAGTCACACAGAGTGGCCGCATTACCCAGAGAAAATTGCAGAAGCAGTTGTAGACTTTTTTTTTTTTAAATTCTCATGCTCATACAAATAGGCCTGATGATAGCCTGGTAATAGTGTAACATAAGTACAAAAGAAAAAGTAGATTTTTATTTTATGGAGCAGTGTAGATTTAATGGCTCAGCTTTTCCAACAGCCAGTCATTATTTTGGACTTTGTCTGGACTGTGCTTTTCATAAAAGTAACATACATCTGGAATCACTTTTCAGTACTCAGTTGAAGGAGTTCCTTTCCAGCAATTATATTCCATCTAACTTTCAGTCAGGGGTCAGGAAAAATAAATAAATAAACAAATAAATAAATAAATAAATAAAACACAACTACAGCTGCCTTAAAGGTGGTAAATGATTCTATTGATTCGATAGATAATAAGCCACACTGTGCAGCACTCTTCATCGATCTGTCCAAAGCATTTAATTCTGTAGATCATACACTGCTGGAACAGAGACTCAACATTGGTCTGTCTGAACAAACTGTTGGTTGGTTCCATAACTATCTCTCTGATCAGACTCAGTGCGTACAGGCAGAAGGTTTTACATCTGATTCTCTCATGGTAACTAAAGGCATGCCACAGGGGTCAGTCCTGGGACCACTCCTATTTATTCTCTATATCAATAATATTAATCAAAATGTTTCCAATGCAAATTTTCACTTTTATGCAGATGGCATAGTACTATACAGTTCCGCATCCACACCATCCCAGGCTCTAGGTTCAATTGCAGCTAGCTTTCAGTACTGTTCAAAACAAGTGTTGCCAGGCAAAACAAACCTTGCCTGACAGTCTGGCCTATTCGCCTTACAAGGTGAATCCCTGATCTTCAGTTTGACATTTCAAGGTCAACATTCATGGTGCTAAATGAAAGCCCATATGGGACTACCTATATGTTGATAATGGTAATATTTCTCAATCATCAGTTGTCAGGCTATAGTTCTATGAAAATCCATGACCTTGAGTTTGACATTTCAAAGTCATTCAAGGTCAGAAGTCATGGTGGCAACTGAAAGCCCAAATGGGACTTCTTATATGTCGATAATGGTAAACATCTGTCTATCATTAACCATTTTAAAGTTAGGAGCCTCTGAAAATCGGTGACCTTGAGTTTGACCTTTCAAGGTCACTCATGGTCAAAGCTTATGATGCCAAATGAGAGCCCATATATGACTTTCTATATGTCAATAATATTAAGTATCTGTCTATCTTGAACTGTTTCATCTCTGAAAATCCATGACCTTGCATATGACCTTTCAAGGTCAAAGGTCATGGTGCCAAATGAAAGCCCATATATGACTTCCTAGTATATGTCGATAACATTAAGTATCTCTCTATCTTGAACTGTTTCCCAGTTATGAGCCTCTGAAAACTCGTGACCTTGACCCCTGACATTTGACTCCCAACCGCTAAGAAAACTATGAGAGATACCCCCATTATGTAGCATATCAATGGAAGCAGAATTGAAAAATGAACATTTTGGATTTGATTTGACATAAATATGACGGATATGAAAGAAGATATCACGGAAAAAAAAAAGATTTTTACCTTTTTGGTGACCTTGACCAGATGACCCTCAAAATGTTGGAGGTTCTATTTGAGTCCAATTCCCATCTCTCCTGAAAGTTTCATGAAGATTGGTCCAGCTGTTTTCCTGTAATGTTGCTAACAAAAAAAAAGGGGAAAAAAAGAAACAAAGAAACCCCACCGAAAACAATATCTCGTCCCCTGGTGGACTCCGTCCCGGCCGAGGTAATAACCTTTATGATTTAAAACTTGTTTTAAATGCCGATAAAACTAAACTCGTTTTGTTTTCACGTGCAAAATCAGCATCCCAAAACCTGCCACAAATCATCACTTTACAGGGTTCAGAGATCAAATCTGTATCCCAATACAAATATCTTGGTATTTGGATTGGTGACTCTCTTTCCTTTGCGTATCATATTCAAAAGCTGGTAAAAAAAACCCTCAAATTAAAATTAGGGTTTTATTTCAGAATCAAGTCCTGCCTTTTCTTTGAGGCCAGAAAGAGGCTTCTTGTTGCTGCCACTTTTATGTCTGTGTTGGATTATGGGAATGTGGTCTATATGCATGCATCTTAGTTTACATGCTCTTGACACAGTTTATCATGGAGCACTAAGGTTTATCACAAATTTCAAAGCTCTGACTCATCATTGTTTGTTGTATGTTCGTATTGGTTGGTCTGCCCTATCCAAACATAGACTTAAACATTGGCAGGTTCTCGTATATAAGTGTATTTTAGGTCTGCTTCCATCGTATCTTCAAGTGTATATTTGTCAAAAAAAAGTGTGGACAATTATAATCTTCGTTCTCAGGATCTGTTCTTACTTTCTGTTCTAAAGCTCCATACTGAATTGGAAAAAAAGGCATTTAAGTTTTTTGCACCCTCTACTTGAAACCAGTTACAAATTCACTTGAAACTTAAGGATTTGGTCCCATTACATGTATTTAAAGTGATTTTAGATGATTTGCAGACAGCTGTAGATGTTTTGCCTGACTTTTTGGAGTACTATTTTTAATGAACTTTTGTTGATTACTTTTAAATTCTCTTTATTGTGTAATTTATTCTGTAAATTATTTAATGTTGTGTGTATGGATGTATGTATTGGCTCTATGTTTTGTTAACTGTGCTGCTGCCTGTCTTGGCCAGGACACTCTTGTAAAAGATTTTTAATGTCAATTAGTCTTTCCTGGTTAAATAAAGGTTAATAAATAAACTAGACTGCATTTCCGCAGAGAAAATGCAAAGTGTGCTTGCTGAGCTGTAGCAGAACAGCTATCATGCTAACATGCAAGGGCGAACATGCTAACACCTCGCTTGCTAACAGCAAGCATGATAATATCCATCCATCCATCCATCCATCCATCCATCCATCCATTATCTGTAGCTGCTTATCCTGTCCTACAGGGTCGCAGGCAAGCTGGAGCCTATCCCAGCTGACTATGGGTGAGAGGTGGGGTACACCCTGGACAAGTCGCCAGGTCATTGCAGGAGCATGATAATATGCAAATGGTTAACAAGCTAGCAGCTAGCATGCTGCCATTACCATGTTAGCATGCTAGCTGCACTTAAAAGTTTGAAATTGACATTATGGTTTCCTTGCAGCTCAACTTTATTCTGTTTGTGAATATCGTGCGAGTTCTGGCCACCAAGATCCGAGAGACGAATGCAGGCAGATATGACACTCGCAAGCAGTACAGGTAAAAGTCAAAAGTACACTTTTTTATTATTAAAGCAATAAACAGAAAATAGTTGGAGTTCAATTTTAAATATTTTATTTACATATATAGAGGTATGTTTAAAAACAAAAAAGGCAATGTAAAGTGTGTTAGGAAAGCGTTTAGCCATTATGAGCCTTGAAATAGATTCTCTGGCATATCAAAGGGATAAGCACTGAAAGATCTTCCATCAGTTAATGATTTGATGATGGTGGTGGAGAATACTCTGTAAACACTCTCATACGGTAGGTGTTCAGTTGAATTGATATCTGAACTGTGACATCCAAGCATTCGGTGAGCAGGTCAGATTGAAAATGTTTCTTCCTAGGATTAGAAGTGATCAATTAGAAGAACTTTGGGTTGATTTGTAGTGACACTGTGTTTACTGGATTGATGAACTGGGAGATCGCGCTTTCAAAAGTTTTGTTTGAAATGCACATTCATTCCCAAAAACTCTTATTTAACCATAAGAGTAATAACTCACAGTGCAAATGAGATTGGACAAAGAATACAAAGCACCTTGTAAATTGTTACATAACATTAAATGCAACTAGAAATGGATAGAAGTTTGACGTATTATTATTTAATATAACCCCAAATCGGAAAAGTTGGGACGCTGTAGAATATGCAAATAAAAAAAGAAAGCAGTGATTTCTAAATTTTCTTTGACTTCTGTTTTATAGTAGACAGAATGAACCCAAGATATTGCATGTTTTGTTGGGTCAACTTTCATTTGTTCATATACAGCCATTCCTGCATTTTAGGCCTGCAACACATTCCAAAAAAAAAAAATAAGTTGAGATGGGGCCAATTTAGGGCTAGTAATGAGGTAAAACACTGAAATAATGATGTGATTTGAAACAGGTGTTATAGTGTGTCTATCAAAGCTTTACTCCATCATTGTGAATTAATCGCTGACAGTTTATGACAACATAATTGGTCGCACTGTCTGTTTGGGAGGGAATGTATGTCTCGCTTTCTTCCTAGTGTGATGGTAGCTAATGTTGGCTGCCTGTGAGCTCGTTTATATTCAGAGCAGCGCAATTAATGTGGTTTTTCAAGCACAGTTTTTCCTGTCATGTTGCATAACCTGCTATTTAAACCTATGCGGATGTTGGCATTTATGTAATTCAGAGGACATGCATTAACCTTCATCCTTCATGTAGTTGCTGTGTGAGCAAGTGTGTGAACTGAAGGACTAAACTGGGAGTACATTTGTTAAAACATTATAAATAAATCCATTTACAATGTAAACTGTATTTGTTTATATTGTCTTGCCTTAGTGTTTAGGGTCAGTGTGGTGTTTGAAGATAAACCTTTGTTCCAGTCTAAGGTTCATTACATTGCAGGCATTTAGCAGAGGCTGTTGTCCAGAGCAACGTACAACACACCCAGAGCAGCCTGGGGGGCAGTTGGGGTACTTGCTCAAGGGCACTTCAGCTGTTCCTGCTAGTCCAGGAACTCAAACTGGCAACCTTTTGGTCCCCAAACTGCTTCACTAATCTTTAGACCCTATGGGCAGTTTTGAGTAAGTTGTTTTTGTACATCAATCTGTTCATCTTTTCTTCAGTCCAGTCAAGTCTCTCAGTTTTGACTGCTGAAAAACATCTGCAGTGCATGATGGTGCTACCTCCACCATGCTTCACTGTGCATTATAGGTCTAATATTGACCAGGTTTCCTCCAGATGTCACACTGAGAGTCCTTTAGGTCACAAAATCCATTTTGGCCAAATCCATATCAGACTTTTACTGAGAAGTGACTACCATTTGGCCATTCAACATAAAGCCCAGATTAGCAGAGTGCTGTAGAGATTGTTTTCCTTCTAGCAGGTTCTCTTACCTTTACACAGGACTTTTGGGTTTCTTTTGACTTCATGGTGTATTTTTCTGCTCTGAAATGCACTGGGGTTTTATTTATTTATTTATTGAGAGAGAGAGAGAGAGAGAGAGAGAGAGAGAGAGAGAGAGAGAGAGAGAGATGTTTTTCCAAATCATGTACAATCCATCAAGTTCACCACAGATGAAAGTTAATCAAGTTGTAGAAACATTTGAAGGTGGTCAGTGGAAAGGGATGCATTTGAGATCAGTTTGAAGTGTCATATCAAAGGGTCCAAATAATATTCCATATATATATATATATATATATATATATATATATATATATATATATATATATATATATAATATGAGTGATTCCACGCTTATGGGTACTGAAATGGGGACATGAACTTATTTTTAAAAATTCACCTAAAACCATTTCTTTTTTTTACCATCAGGTCACAAAACATGTAATCTTTAATGAATGATATGGTAAAAGATAACTAATTTTCTGAGATGTAATAAAAACATATTTATATGCCAAAGTCAGAACGTAACAGAAGTGTTGTGGACATATATATTCTCAATTTTAACAATGTAGAATTACTTTTTGAAACATAGGAAGGTGATGTTTTAGCAAATATAATTAATAAACATGTGTAGTAGAATAAACATACACATTCTTTCAATAAGATTAACATGGTATATAGCTAGATTGTAATTAATTTGTAACAGACGCGAGATGGACAATCGTAACAGAAGTAATGTAACAGACATCATTTTGGAACTCATAGGCTTGACTTTGGCATATAAATATGTTTTTATTACATCTCAGAAAATTAAATTTATCTTTTAACATATCATTCATTAAAGATTACATGTTTTGTGACCTGATGGTAAAAAAAGAAATGGTTTTAGGTGAATAAGTTCATGTCCCCATTTCAGTACCCATAAGCGTGGAATCACTCATATATATATATATATATATATATATATATATATATATATATATATATATATATATATATATAAATTGAATTGAAACTAGAATGGCACTCGGTAGAGTAAATACTTCCGCCAAGCCACAGACAGTGGTGCTTGAAAGTTTGTGAACCCTTTAGAATTTTCTGTATTCCTGCATAAATATGACCTAAAACATCATCAGATTTTCACACAAGTCCTAAAAGTAGATAAAGAGAACCCAGTTAACCAAATGAGACAAAAATATTATACTTGGTCATTTATTTATTGAGGAAAATGATCCAATATTACATATCTGTGAGTGGCAAAAGTATGTGAACCTTTGTTTTCAGTATCTGTGTGACCCCCTTGTGCAGCAATAACTGCAACTAAACATTTCCGGTAACTGTTGATCAGTCCTGCACACCGGCTTGGAGGAATTTTAGCCCATCCCTCTGGACAGAACAGCTTCAGCTCTGGGATGTTTGTGGTTTCCTCACATGAACTGCTCGCTTCAGGTCCTTCCACAACATTTCGATTGGATTAAGGTCAGGACTTTGACTTGGCCATTCCAAAACATTAACTTTATTCTTCTTTAACCATTCTTTGGTAGAACGACTTGTGTGCTTAGGGTCGTTGTCTTGCTGCATGACCCACCTTCTTTTAAGATTCAGTTCATGGACAGATGTCCTTGGCAAACAGTCCTGGCCCAGATGCAGCAAAACATGCCCAAACCATGATAATACTACCACCACCATGTTTCCCAGATGGGATCAGGTTCTTATACTGGAATGCAGTTTTTTTCCTTTCTCCAAACATAACGCCTCTCATTTAAACCAAAAAGTTCTATTTTGGTCTCATCCGTCCACAAAACATTTTTCCAATAGCCTTCTGGCTTGTCCACGTGATCTTTAGCAAACTGCTTCAGATGGGTTAAATGCAGAGGATGAATTTCACTGTGCTTGAAAGTGTCCATGTGACAAATAAAGGTTTCGTCTTCATCTTCTTCTTCTCCTTGCAATCCTGCCATGCACACCATTGTTGTTCAGTGTTGTCCTGATGGTGGA
The DNA here is from genome assembly GCF_027579695.1 of Neoarius graeffei. NCBI lineage: Eukaryota > Metazoa > Chordata > Actinopteri > Siluriformes > Ariidae > Neoarius > Neoarius graeffei. The sequence goes on from NC_083595.1 coordinate 14,437,792, forward strand.
CTCATAAACATTAGCCAATGTGAGAGAGGCCTTCAGTTGCTTAGAAGTTACCCTGGGGTCCTTTGTGACCTCGCTGACTATTGCACGCCTTGCTCTTGGAGTGATCTTTGTTGGTTGACCACTCCTGGGGAGGGTAACAGTGGTCTTGAATTTCCTCCATTTGTACAGAATTTGTCTGACTGTGGATTGGTGAAGTCCAAACTCTTTAGAGATGGTTTTGTAACCTTTTCCAGCCTGATGAGCATCAACAACACTTTTTCTGAGGTCCTCAGAAACCTCCTCTGTTCGTGCCATGATACATTTCGACAAACGTGTTGTGAAGCTCAGACTTTGATAGATCCCTGTTCTTTAAATAAAACAGGGTGCCCACTCACACCTGATTGTCATCCCACTGATTGAAAACACCTGACTGTAATTTCACCTTCAAATTAACTGCTAATCCTAGAGGTTCACATACTTTTGCCACTCACAGATATGTAATATTGGATCATTTTCCTCAATAAATAAATGACCAAGTATAATATTTTTGTCTCATTTGTTTAACTGGGTTCTCTTTATCTACTTTTAGGACTTGTGTGAAAATCTGATGATGTTTTAGGTCATATTTATGCAGAAATATAGAAAATTCTAAAGGGTTCACAAACTTTCAAGCACCAGTGTACTGTCAGTATTAAAATCAATTTACTTGAACCTAGGATAATACTAAAGCTGTACACCAAATTTAATCCAAATCCATTCACTAATTTTTGAGTTAAGTTGTGAACAGGCCAAAAAAAAAAAAATCCTGGACCCACATACATGTCCAGATTTGCAGCAAAATCTAATCAATTTTTCCCACCTTTCCTCAATATTTCATTAAAATCCATTCACTACTTTGAGTTACATTGGGAACAGACAAACAAACAGAGGCAAAACCATAACCACCTCCAACACAGTTGGCTGAGGAAACAAATTCATTTTATGGAGTAATTTTCTGTCATAAACTATAATGGTTTATAATCTGCTTTACCAGGAGTTAGCACAGACTTTTGTGCATAAGACATTAAACTCTATCTAGATGGAAATAAATGGCATATATCAAAGTCACAAGCTGTTAGAAGGAATGATTATGGGGTGTAGGGAGGTAAGATTTTGGCCAGCAGGAAAATAAAATTAAAAATTCATATCACCAGTAACCATAATGAGAATTTATCGTGTCTACCATTTACCATCTGTCATATTCACTCTACTTTTTTTTCCTTTGCTACTTTGCCCAGGTAATCTCATATCACTTTGTGTTTTTTAGCATTAGCAGACAGACCCAATTACAAAAAAAAACACACCCAACCCCCCCCCCAAAAAACAAAAACAAAAAACAACAACCCAAACACTTTTTTTAGTTGTAATGAAAGCATGCTGATTCAATTTATCAGACTGGACTCCTGGCTGACAATCTGACAGTGGAAATCATTTTAAAACTGTCATGTTATTCCAAGCTACTGTTTCATTTTATTTGTATTTTCAGAGGGATGTGAAACCTGTGAGGATGTTGAGAGAAAAAGATGTGGAAAATAGGGAGGGAAAGTAATCTCATCGCCCCCTACTGGATGCGTTCCAACCTCTATGGCAAAATGAATGGAAATATCTTTTCAAAAAATTACATTTCGGGTTACATTTCAAAGTTAAGACAATGGCTTCCATATGTTGTGCATGTCGGGCAGCTCTATCGATCCTGGTGATCATACTTTATTTTTTCCACCGATTTGAATTGTTTTGAATGTTTTTTAATAAGCTGATCAAAGACTACACGGACCCAACGTCGCATATGTGATGTCACTGCAAGTCTAGCGCCTTTCCAAATCTGTAGCAGGTAGCGGCCGGCGAGTAGCCTACATCAACATGCCGATTTGTATAGAGTGCTTCGAGGTCAGCGCGCACCCGGCGGCGGCCATATTGGAAGTCAAAGCGCGCTGTGTCAGTGCATTGTTGTTGTTCAGCGAAGCAAAAAGGGGTGACAATGCCGAATACGTGTGTCATTGTTGGCTGTAGTAACCGAGGGGAAAAGGGTGGCAAAAGCTTCCACAGACTCCCTAAAGTCGTGACTAACCAGGGAATTGCAGCACAGGAGAAAAGCGAGCGGAGGAGACAACAGTGGCTGGCTGCCATTAACCGATCAAATTTAGGACAACTTGACTGTATCCGGATTTGTTCTGATCACTTTGTGACAGGTAGGTTAATATTGTCTTGAATTTCATAGTTACTAAAATAGTTATTTTAATTTCATAGTTACCGGTAGCATCCAGTATGCCGGCTGTTGTGTGACCGTCGTACTTTCCCTCAGTCTCGTGGCCGCTTCAACATAAAACAACAGGGAAGCAACATGGGAGCAACATTCCCCAAGTCCAGCAATGCAGTTGCAATGTGCACACAAAATAGCATGTCTCTTGTCAACTATTATCCAGGGGTGTAGACTAGGCTGGGATAGACTCTGCGAGTGTAACACTTTCCCTCTGATCACTTTTGTCTCTCCGTCTTCAGCAGTAAACACCGACACATCGCGGACCCAACCAGACACAAATCTATCGTATGCTTCCATGCTCTTGTAGTTCTGGAAATCCTTTAGTTCACAAAATGGACTTGGGTGAAACACTAGATAGTTCACAAGATCGATGTATGTCACATGTGGCAACAAGCTGGGGTCAGCTTTCCATTCCTTCTCACTAACAGTGTATGGATCTACATTCCCAATGAAATGTACCTTCTCAGCATAACGCTCCCGTGCCTGCTTATCCAAACTTTCACAGTAGTGCTCCATCACTTCAGATGTCTAAATTCTTAAAAAATCCAAGCTTTTAAGCCCTCTAACGCGGAAACGAATCAGTGAATGTTTACTCTATGATATGTACTCTATGCGCGCTCTGGAGCGAGTGACTTCCAAGATGGCCGCGCACGCGCAGTGTTACTATTTTTAGCATCATCTCGGAGCCCTCTATAGCGTGGTTGGCGGAGTATTTCTGTACCAATAAGAAATGCATCCCTCGTGGGGATAACCATTACAGATCAGGGCATGTAGTCAACTGCTGCTATTCACAGGGAGAGCTGTCAGCACTCGTAAGGGCTAGTATGAAGAACAAAACTTATCAAGCCTACTGCTGACATAATATGAGCGACTCTGACTAGACAGTTTGGTTGTAGTCCGTTTCTGACAGGTTAGGCGCAATTTCGAGCTTTTAAAAGACAGCGAAATTTCACCTGATACTTTCACAGTTAGTAGATAATCCCAACACATACAACATATTTTTTGGGGGTGTACAAGTTCCACGTCATAACTTCGTGGGATTTTTTAAAAAATCGGGTCTATGGGATTTTCAATAGTATGGCTCTCGGCTTAGGAACGCTACCACTAGGATCACTGTGTTTCACTTTCCCTCCCTATAAGAGGTACAGAGACATACTGATGCTGTATGTTTCCAATTAATTGTTGAGAAATTCAAAAGAAATCAGATTTTCTTGTTGGAAATTATTTCAGTCCCCCATGCTGAAAAAGTCCAGCTTGGTTTGGCCAGCTTCCAGTTGCTAAGTGTTGGTAGAAATGAAATAGTTTTATTGACAAGTTATTTTTGAAGAAAATAGCACAAGATTAAGGCAGTTAGGAAACTGGATACCTTGAACACCTACATTGTTTAGAAATGACTATGAGGACAGCTGCTAACATATAATTCTTAGCAGTTAACCATTTCAGAGGCATGTCTGCTTGCTGGCTAGTAAATGGTTATGCTTTCAAAGTGGAGCCAATCAGAAAAAGTTCAAAATAATCTTCTGAGTTGTACCAGATGGGGGTGATCTCACTTTTCAACAAAATACAGCATTTGATTCTTTAAACTGTTTTTGAAAGAATGTAAAAAAGTTTTAAATCCTTGGTTCAGCCTCTTTGAGGTCTCTCCCTCACAAACAGCCTAGAATGGTTGTTGTTCATATCCTGTAGCTCAGTGTTTCTCAACCACTGGGTACCATACCATCTAGTGGGCCGCAATTTTTTTTCCAAGTTTGAAGCCAAATACTAAATAGTTCAGGATGCTGTTGTGTCCCAAATCCAGGAGCTGGTTTGCCAAACACTTTTCAAGTAGAATAAATACATTTGTGGGTAAATTAAGATGAACAAACCTTTTTGTCACATTTCTCTTCTACATTTAACCGCACATGCACACACAAACAGAGAGAGAGAGAGAGAGAGAGAGAGAGAGAATGCTATAAAAATATGTTTGTGGGTAAATTCTATGGATCTATGATGCCTGCTGGAAGAGAAGAGCAGGGAGGATTGGGAATTGAGCAGCTGTCGTTTGTTTACACCCGATACCAAAACTTGTGGCGTCGTACCATTGCAAAGACGTGTACAAAAAGCCCAGAAACTCCTACTTACTCAGGCAAAAATGATACAGGATTTATCAGAGGTGGAAAGTAACGAATTACATTTACTCACGTTACTGTAATTAAGTAGATTTTTTGTGTAATTTGTAATTTAAGTAGTTTTTGAAATGGGTAATTTTACTTTTACTCAAGTACATTTTGAACCAAGTATTTTACTTCGCTACATTCGAAAACCGCCCGTTACTGAGTAAAAAAATTAAATGCAGGGAAAAAAACCCCCAATTGGCCTAAACTGAAAGGAAACTGGCGCAGGCGCGCGCACGGAATATCCATATTAGCCTACATGTATCGTTGGATGATGGCTGGTGCTGAGGTAGCCGAGCAAGAGATAAAGGAGGTCATGGAGGAGGTTGAGGATTGCCAAGAAGAGAATTCCCGTGGAACAGATGTGCCGGACAGCGAGGGAAATCCTTGGCCGTATCTCAGCCAGTACTTTGCATTCAAACACAAACGAGGCAATAACATAATAATGCAATGCAAAATGTGCCTGCCCTGCCGTACAGAGCTATCAGTCTACAAAACGTCCACATCAAATCTGCGGAAGCATGTGGTGGTAAGTAGATATGTGCATTTACCTGTGTATCCCAAACGTTATATTTATTGTTTGGTTAAAACCTTCCACTGTTGAGTAAAATGTGCCTTCATTATCAATTCTTTTGGCCACCTAGCATCCATACTGATCACTAACGTTTCAAGTGAAGTAGCCTAAATGAAATGAATCACCTCACGTTTACAAATTTGTTTTATCAGAACGAGAGTCAGAAATAATACAAGCGCATGGTTTTAGTTGCAATTGGTCTCTTATGAAAAAATCCTAATTCATGTATAGACTAACTCCTGGGTTGTTAGCTGTAGCCTAGACTAGAGCTTTGGGAGGTCACTGATAGGCCATCAAAACATTTTCACTGTCTTGGATACTTTGTTTGATTTTGGTTTTCTTTTCTTTTTTTATTGTGGTGTTTGAGTTGGGTCCGTGTACTTTTTCGTTCATTCATTATTCTATTTTGGAAGTCACATGAGAAATGAAAAAGGACTCGTTTATGAACTTTTACACTTGTGTAAGACTTGTGAAATGGAATCCAGAGCCATGTTTTGATGTATTTTTAGTTATTGAAAATGAGTCACTGAACAACAGAAAAAGGGAAAAAGCAATTTTGAAAAATGCCGTTCTGAATTGCGTTTTAGTTTATTTAGAACTTAGGTTTTGGGTGGGGTGGCACGGTGGTGTAGTGGTTAGCGCTGTTGCCTCACAGCAAGAAGGTCCAGGTTCGAGCCCCGTGGCCAGTGAGGGCCTTTCTGTGTGGGGTTTGCATGTTCCCCCCGTGTCCGCGTGGGTTTCCTCTGGGTGCTCCGGTTTCCCCCACAGTCCAAAGACATGCAGGTTAGGTTAACTGGTGACTCTAAATTGACCGTAGGTGTGAATGGTTGTCTGTGTCTATGTGTCAGCCCTGTGATGACCTGGCGACTTGTCCAGAGTGTACCCCGCCTTTCGCCCATAGTCAGCTGGGATAGGCTCCAGCTTGCCTGCGACCCTGTAGAACAGGATAAAGTGGCTAGAGATAATGAGATGAGATGAGGTTTTGGGTGACCTGGAAGCCTAAGCTTGTGGGTGGGTTGGGAGCATTATGGTTTGTTTATTCTCATCCGTATGACATGGCGTCTTTGGAGGCATATTCCCACGGTTCAGAAAAAAACGGCAAAGTCCCACTGCTCAGTTTTACCATGGGCGTCAGGGTGGAAAAATGGCAAAGTCCCACTGCCTAGTGTTACCATGGGCATCAGGCGTTAAAACGGCAAAGTCCCAACTTTCGGTTTTACCAAGGGCCAGTGCGACTCGGAGGCCCGCGAGGCAGAAGGTTTTCAATCCGCCCCTGGGTTGGGGTGGGCTTCAGTGTGGGTGCCCATGCCCTACTGGTGCGCCAGGTTAGGGTCCCGAGCGGGGTGGAGCGGAAGTCACTGCGGGGTCAAGGGAGAGCGTGCTGTGGGTGGGAGGGAGTCATTTATTTATTTATTTATTTATTTATTTATTTAATTGAACACTCCCTGTGTAGGTGGCTCTCATTAAGGCACGGAGCGGAGTTCGCCTCGTGGGAAAATAAGGTCCCCTGGCTGGGAGCTGATGGGCCCTGGCAGCGCTGCTTCGTTGGGGTAGAGGGCAGAGGACGCTGGCTGGCAAGTTTGGGGAGGCTGGGACCTCCCCTGCCCGAGTGACGAGCGTCCAAAGTCGGGCTGGAGCCGCCGATGGAAAAACGAAACTCAAGCCGAGCACCGTGGCTCTTCGTCCCGAGGCGCGGGGCTAGCCGCATATGGAGGCATATGAAATTCAATAAAGGAATAAATGAATATTACAAAATAAGAAAACTATCAGAAATGTTGTCCACTTTTCTAATACTACTATTTGATGATGGCAATACATTTCGAAAACAAAATAGAACCATTTCTGCTTGTATTGTTTTAAATAAAACACCAAGCTGCACCCTTTTTTAAATTTCATCTTTCATTCCAAAATAGAATAATGAATGAACGAAAAAGTACACGGACCGAGTTGGACCATACAATTCAGAATTTGGCACTTTGCTTAAAAATGTTTTCTGGGGTGGTCTCAAAATAGTTTGCACATTACCTCTCGACAGGTTGTAAACATTATGCAGTTAATTTGTCAATTATATTTTCTATATAAGGAAGAGCACAGTGTTACTAAGGAATCGCTTCGCTGTCTTTAAATCGTGAGAGCCCCGGACACTTTGAGTTTGGTTGGTTTACGTTTCATATGTGTCATTTAGTAAGTCTGCTTTAGTGGGTTTAATAGCTGGCGTTTGTCAGTAAAGAAAAAAATGGATGATAGAATTTACAAGTTATGCCACTTGTACTTGAAAATGTTTTATGGGGTAGTCCAAACAAAGCTTTATACATTATACTGCCTGAAAGGTTATTATGTGGACTAATAGTTCATTAAAACAATTTGATTTATGACTTGTCCTTTCTTTTTTTACATCAAATAATTGAAAGTAACTTACGCTACGTTCACACTGCAAGGCTTAATGCTCAATTCCGATTTTTTTGTGAAATCCGATTTTTTTGTGAGGTCGTTCACATTAACAAATATATGCGACTTGTATGTGATCCTCAGTATGAACGAAAAGCGACCTAAAAGTGTTCCGCATGCGCATTGCAGGATATGACGACGTCACACGCAGTGAGCATGGCCAGTGTTTACGGAAGTAAAACCGCCCGGTTGCGGTATGACCCATCCAATCTAGCTTGAATAGCTGTATCCACCCAAATGGAAATCAGCTCCCTAACCTCTGCGTCCTTCCATTGAGAAGATTCAGAACCTTCACAGCCCGAAGCGTCCCTCGCATTGATGTCATGCGCAGGGGTGCAGATACGTTTTTTGAACTGGGGGGGACAAAAAACTGGGGGGGACAAAGCTGCCAGCAAACCAACCCCAACCCCGATATGCCTGTCAAACTTGTTGTGGGTTACCATAGCAACCAAGCTCGAGCTCACAACCTGTGCAGTCTGCGCAGCTCAACCAACCGAATATCAGTCTTGGTTTTATGTGAGTTGTTGCAACTATGTATACACTGCTGTGCACCTCAATAAACCGAATGGTAATTAGTCTTTTTCCGTGAGGTTTGCCTTATGCAAAGAAAGATAGCATAGACGTTTTTTCCTCCCTATAAGTGGGGGGGGACCGAACGAGGTGAATTTAAATCTGGGTGGGACGAGTCCCACCCTCTATCTGCGCCCGTGATTATGCGCCATGTTGTTGTAACTTTTTTTGAGAGACCCGCCGCCTACTTCAGCGCAGAATAGTGACGTTTGTGGCTTGTTGATGATGTGTAAGTCGGATGAATGCGACCTGGCGGTTCAGACTGAAGTCGCATATGAAAAGAGCGGATAGGAATCGGAATTAGGACCATATATCCAAACGGCCTGGGTCGGATTTGAAAAAATCGGATCTGTGTCGTTCATATTGTCAATAAAAGATCGGATACAGGTCACATATGGGCGAAAAGATCGGATTTGAGTCACTTCAGCCTGCAGTGTGAACGTAGCCTTAGTAACTTTTACTCAAAGTACATTTTAAATTGAGTACTTTTTTACTTTTACTCGAGTAGATTTTTAGATGGGTACTTTTACTTGAGTAGAATTTAAGCAAAGTAAAGATAGTTTTACTTAATTACAATTTTTCAGTACTTTATCCACCTCTGGGATTTATCTTGTAGTGTCCTGATGCCCAGATCTTTAACCCAGCCATGTATAAAAAGTTGTACTCTTCCATATTCTTCCAGGTTTTCATCTGTGTCCATGTAGAACGATGTCTGCAGCACCAGGTAGTTTGAGACATCGGGGAACTCAACAGATGGATAATTTTCCAGCTCATAATGAATGAATGAATGAATGAATGAATAACTTTATTTAAACACGATAAGTTGATCAGCGGGCGGAACGGTGGTGTAGTGGTTAGCACCGTCGCCTCACAGCAAGAAGGTCCGGGTTCGAGCCCCATGGCCGGCGAGGGGCTTTCTGTGCGGAGTTTGCATGTTCTCCCCGTGTCCGCGTGGGTTTCCTCCGGGTGCTCCGGTTTCCCCCACAATCCAAAGACATGCAGGTTAGGTTAACTGGTGACTCTAAATTGACCGTGAATGTGAGTGTGAATGGTTGTCTGTGTCTATGTGTCAGCCCTGTGATGACCCGGCGACTTGTCCAGGGTGTACCCCGCCTTTCGCCCGTAGTCAGCTGGGATAGGCTCCAGCTTGCCTGCGACCCTGTAGGACAGGATAAGCAGCTACAGATAATGGATGGATGGATGGATGGATGGATGGATGGATATTATCATGCTTGCTGTTAGCAAGCGAGGTGTTAGCATGTTCGCCCTTGTATGTTAGCATGATAGCTGTTCTGCTACAGCTCAGCAAGCACACTTTGCCTGCATTCGTCTCTCGGATCTTGGTGGCCAGAACTCGCACGATATTCACAAACAGAATAAAGTTGAGCTGCAAGGAAACCATAATGTCAATTTCAAACTTTTAAGTGCAGCTAGCATGCTAACATGGTAATGGCAGCATGCTAGCTGCTAGCTTGTTAACCATTTGTATATTATCATGCTCCTGCAATGACCTGGCGACTTGTCCAGGGTGTACCCCACCTCTCGCCCATAGTCAGCTGGGATAGGCTCCAGCTTGCCTGCGACCCTGTAGAACAGGGTAAAGCGGCTAGAGATAATGAGATGAGATGAAGTTGATCAGCAGAGCTGGTGGGGGCGTGCATGTACAGATACAAATAATTACAAATACAAAAGACTAAAAATATACACAATCTTTAAAAAAAACCTTAAAATCTGTTGATTATCTGTTAATTATCTTCACATTTAAAGTTAATTAATAGTATGCATAACTATTGTCTTTGTATGTAATTACAGCTACAATATGATCAAATTTTAGTCTACTAATGTCAAATTTAGCTCGTAAATTTTTCTTTCATCAGAAAAATCCTTCTTTGTTAGCATGTAAGCAGGGCCGGCTCTAGGTCTTTGGCTGCCCTAGGCGAGATTGAGTTTTGGCGCCCCCCAAGAAAAAACCCTCTAATAATATCTAAATAACACTTTAATCTAATCACTCTATTCTATTACTATTAAACAATGTATGGTGCATGGACAATAAACAAGAAGTCATTTTTATCTTTTTCATTATTGTTATTATTGTTATCATTATTAACATAAAGTGTCACAAAGTAAAATGACCACACAAATTCAATACATATCTCCATATAATGGGCAAAAACTCTTCCGCACCCTGTTCAAAGTGTAGTGCATGGACAATAAACAAGAAATTATTTTTAGTTTATTTTTTGCTATTAAAAGTTAAGTCATCTCTGAAGAATTAACAAATTAAATGAATAAAAAATTCTACAATTCTAAATTGTGCAAACTTAAGCACCCTATTAGGACATCAATGGGCTGTATTTTCAAACAAAAGTGCTATTATGGGTACTTTGTTATTGAAGTCTATTGCTGTTTGCATCTAGTTAGCTAGGCAGACATTGATTCAGGCATCTAAAATATTAATTTGCCACTATAATGGTTGATATGAGAAATTAGATCAGACTTACCTCTATACTTGGCTCTATTTGTTTCTTCCTGTAGCCTTCGTTTGCGCCCTTGCGCACCCGAGAGTTTGGATTTCTTCATTTAAGCACTTGTAGTCTGGGCTACTTTTTGCAGTGGATAGCCATTCTCATTCCCCGATGAACACCGCTCCCCCCGCCCCCCTTATAACCTATCATTGTGCATTTTTAGTAGGCATAAGGAAATCACCGACCACTACTGCGTAGGCTACACTTGTTTTTCAACCTTTTTGAGCCAGGGCACACTTTTTTCAATGAAAAAATCTCAAGGCACATCACCAATAGAAAATGTTGACTGAAACTAAAACACTGTTGCCAATATTTACAATATACAGTCATTCTATAATTTTCCACGATACACTTGGTGATCTCTCATGGCACACTAGTGTTCCGCGGTACTAGAGTTCGGCAGCACAGTGGTTGAAAACACTGTACACCACTGATGCACTTGGTAACATCTCCATTCAATAACTCCATCCCTCCTTTTTGGTGGGGTTTTGGTCGCCCTTGGCGCCCCTGGACACACTTTGCGCTCTAGGCAATTGGCCAAAACAGAGAATAGCTGCGGATGTGCACTTGCGCGCCCGAAGACACACTATGGAGCACTTGCATGTGACATCACAGCCGATCCAGATTGTGACAGATGCCATCTTGTCGGTCAAATGCCATATTCCACCTTCTGCTTCTACTTCTGGTTCTACTTCTGCTTTTACTTCTACCTTTTCTTCTGGAAAACCCTACTATATACAATTCTACTACAACGGCTGCGGCTACAAGCTCTCCCTACCTGTGCACGTTTTTTATGTTTTTTGTGTGTATTTTTGCGTGTTGTTCGTCTGTATCGGACTTCAATATCCACAACAACCGTATGGACTTACTGGACATTAGTTTCCAGCAGAAAATGACGGTTTGTAGCGATTTCCATCACATGCACAACATTCCGGACGAGAAAAAAAAAACATTCCGGACGAGATAGTGAGACCAGTGGGGTCTCCGTGGATTGTTATCGGAAGCAAAGCAAAGGAGGCGGTGCCGGGAGCGGAAGCAAAAGCGAGGCTGCAGGCAGAGCCGGCCTGTTGACTAAGCTCAGAAAACAGCCACTCAAATCTCCACTGCCAAGCCTCTACCTCTCCAACGCCAGATCCATGTAAACAAGATGGACGATTTGGAATTACCTTATTCTATTCTATAATCGGCTGGTCAGTGCTATACTCAATACTTAAGTGACTTACCCATCCAATGAGGATTCTTGTTTACAAGATGCCACATCTGAGTCTCTGACAAATCCTGAATTTCTGTAAAGATAACTGTCCAGAGATTTATAGGCACGCAGTGCTTCACCACTGAACAGCGAGGGAAAGTTAATAAGGTAATTATACACGTCCGGGTATTCCGCTGACAGTTCAAAATCCGGTCGTGAAAACTCCGTCCGGTAAGCCATAAGGGTCACAAATCTGTAGATCGTTTATTTTAGACATGTATCTAGTTATCTGTTCATTAGAAAAATGAGCCGTGTAGTCCGTCGGTTGAAATTGATCCATTCTGTACACAAGTGCAGCAGTATTCAGCGGTGTTTTTGACCGACAAGATGGCGGTTGTGTACTTTCCGGTCACGTGACTGCAAGATCTCTATAGACAGGGCGAACCACTGTTGAGCGCTTATTGTTTCATGATTAACAACCACCACCACACCCCACCCCACCTTTTTTGACAAATCGCACCCTGACTACATGCTTTGCTGTACAATTAAATTAGGCTAAGACATTATAATGCTGACTCGTTTTCAGAATAGTGGAAGTCATAATTTTTCTCCCCTCGTTTCTGCGCCCCTGGATGGATGCAGCGCCCTTAGCATTTGCCTATATTGCCTATGCCACGGGCCAGCTCTGCATGTAAGGATCTAATCCCATTGAGTGGTTTCTATATCCACTTCTTTTGAGTGTACTTCTTGGTTTTAATAACTTGCTTGCTTGTACACAAACATGGCAATAAGTTCTTGTGTTAATGGACCAGACTCCACTTTTGGATCATTAATCCCTTTTGGCTGAGAATGCCCTGCATGCATGGTTTGGCTTCTGGCACATCCATACACTTTTAAATACAATACCTACAATTAAAGGCAGTTTGTTTTCATTGCATTTATTTAATTCCCATCTGTAACAGGGAGTGATGTTGCATCCCATTAATACACTTTACAATAGATTATTAGATTCTAATAGAATAGATAAGCCAAAATAATTGGGGATCTTTTTTAATGGGCCCCGGCTTGGTACAAGTATGAATAGGTGGGCCTTAAAGTAGAAAAGGTTGAGAACCACTGCTATAGCTCTACCATATACAGTATGTGGAAAAGCATGAGCAAAACCTACCTTTATCTACTCATCTTTCAAAATTTCACAGAAGTACTGTACTACTTATTGCTTTAGATACAGTGTAATACTGAGAATTACATCTCTTTGAAAGTGAGAGCATGTGTACATGGCACATGGCATTCCTTACATCTGCATTGCCTCTGTATGTGATACAGGAAGAAACATGCAAGAAGTAATTCTCAACTTTACTCAAAGTTATGCAAAATAACTTTAGTCCAGGTTTATACAGATGGCAGAGCTCATTATTTACAGAATCCAAAAGCATTCCTCTGTGTAACAACTTGGCACAGTTTCACATTATGCCACAAGCTGGAATTAGTCTAGTGTGTACCTCTAGGCGATAATAAAATGCTGCAACTATTAATTTACTGGCCATACAACACAAAAACCTGGATATTCATGTTTCTGCTAACTTAGTGGTGGTGGTGGTGTGAACAAAATATACTGATATTGGGTTGGGGTTTTTTTGTTTTGTTTTTTTAATTACTTAAACCATACATATGTACTTGCATGTGTGAAAGTCAACCTGGACAATACCATGGCATTTGGGAGAGAACTGTGCTACATGGTGACAAGTTAGCAGTGAGCCTGGGCACCCTGGTAGCAATGAATTGTTGAGTAGTGTAGTTGTTCATGTTTTGCATTAAATTGTGAGATTTTTACTGGATATAACACTAAATCTACAGTACATTTGTTGTGTTGATGTAGTACCAAGATTTCTTACTTGGAGCCATGCCCTGCTTCTGTCCTCTTAAAAGAAATAGGTCACCCTCACCTCCAATCAAAAACGTTCAATTATATTTGCAGTCATAAATAAATACTGCAATTCAATTCAGACAAATACTGGCAAACATTTAGTCATGCAGGGAAACCATCATCTTCAAACACAAGCTACATTTAACAATTATTCCATGAAATCAAGTCGTACATGCGCTGATAGCCGACGAGGCGCATAGCACCAAGTACGACGAGATTGAGTAGAATAACTGTTTTATTCAATCCACATTCACTGGATTTTGAGGAACAGACATTTTTATTTTTTACAAATTTGATAAATTAAAAACTTTCTACAAAGCATTTGACAATCATTTATGCTGAGGCGGACTTCTTAAAAACCTATCGATGGCTGCACGAATTGACTTTAGTGTTTTTTGGGGTTTTTTTTGTAGAAAGTGCCATCTTGCTGTTGTGCCAAGGCAGTGTTGTAATCGAGTTTCTAAACCTCGAGTCCGAGTCCAATCTCGAGTCCCCAGTGTTCAAGTCTGAGTCAAGTCCAAGTCATTAAAAAAAATTCGAGTCGAGTCCACTATTGATCTGAGTCGAGTCTGAGAACAAGACTCCAACTGTACCATTTGATGGTGGCTGTTTTAGCCCCATTAACATTAGTTTGTTCCTGAACATGACATATGAACAGGTGAATGTGCTTCTCTTTATCAGGGAGTGTGAAGTATTCTGTCAGAGATGGTTGGGAGACGGATGTAAGTGCAGAAGGTGTGTTTATTAATCCAAGTGAAGAAGGTAAACAATCCAGAATGGCAGGCAAAAGCGTAAAACAGGCAATAGGTTGAGCGAGGCATAAATGGGCTATCATAGACTCGGCAGAATCAAAGACGAGAAACAGGAAATCAGGGATCAGGAAACCAAACAAGGAAATAAAGTACGGTAATGTGTCAGCAATGCAACTCAATACTTTGCAAAGTAAGTGTGTTTTCACAGGTTTTATATTGGCGCGCTGATTGCGCTTTAATCCTGTGCAGGCGCAAGTCGTTTACGGCTCACGCAAGAGTCCACTTGGCACATGTGCTTTCCGGAGCATGCCTGAGAGTCTATCTGATGCACGCGCCAAGGCACACAGGTGTGACACACTTACATGAATTTGTTACAAAATTAATGTAGATATAAATATCTTATGCCAAATTATTATGGCATGTTACAAAAAAAATAAAGAAAAAATCCGAGTCCTCATCTCTATTTTCCGAGTCCTAATACAGTTAATGTACGAGTCCGAGTCCAAGTGCTCAAGCCCAAGTCGAGTCATGAGTCCTTAAAATTAGGGCACAAGTCCTGGACTCAAGTACCCGTACTACAAGCCTGAGCTGAGGTATAGAATAGCTTTAGACATTTATTTAATTCTTCCTTGGATATTTCAGTGTAGCGCTTTCAGCGTGTGGGTGGAGCACAGAGGACGGCAGGACAACGCTTCAGGTATAGACAAGGCTTTTATTTCGTAACTTTTCAGTTAGATCGCCGGTTTCTCGTAAGTGCCGTAACACACACACACACACACACTCGGTGTTCTGGTCCCGGGTTGCGCTCCCTCTGCTCTCCCTCTGCCTCCTTAAATAGGGAGCGGTTACTGGGAAAACACAGGTTAATCACCGTCAGGTGTAGTGATTCTGCCACTCACCTTCCCTGGCTCTGCCCTCCTGTCACAGACCGGCGCTTGACCACGCCCCCGCTGCCACATACCCCCACCGCCCGACTCAGGCCAGGCGCCCGTCCGGCCTGCAGCCGACTCCCCCCCCCCCCGACGGGAGAGGAAGTCCGCCACAACCATCTGCACTCCCGGCCTGTGGACCACCTTGAAGTTGAAGGGTTGGAGTGCCAGATACCAACGGGTGATCCGCGCGTTGGCATCCTTCATGCGGTGGAGCCACTGGAGGGGCGCGTGGTCCGAACAGAGGGTGAAAGGGCGCCCCAGCAGGTAATAACGGAGGGCGAGGACCGCCCACTTGATCACCATGCATTCCTTTTCAATCGTGCTGTAGTGCCCCTCACGCACCGACAGCTTCCGACTGATATACAAGACGGGGCGATCCTCCCCCTCCACCTGCTGGGACAAAATGGCCCCCAGCCCCCTGTCCGACGCATCTGTCTGCAACATAAAAGGGAGAGAGAAGTCAGGGGAGTGTAAAAGTGGCCCCCCACACAGTGCAGCCTTTACCTCAGAGAAAGCCCGCTGGCACTGCTCCGTCCACTGGACCGGATCTGGCGCCCCCTTTTTAGTGAGGTCAGTCAGCAGGCTGGTGATGTCGGAATAATTAGGTATAAACCTACGATAGTAGCCAGCCAGCCCCAGGAACTGTCTCACCCCCTTTTTGGTCTTGGGCCTCGGGCAGGCCGCAATTGCTGCCGTCTTATTAATTTGGGGACGCACCTGCCCGTTGCCCAAGTGGAAGCCCAGATACCGTACTTCCACCCGCCCAATCGCACACTTCTTCGGGTTGGCAGTGAGACCCGCCCGCCTCAGCGACCTAAGGATGGCCCTCAGGTGTTGCAGGTGCCGCTGCCAGTCATTACTATAAATGATAATATCGTCGAGATAAGCGGCCGCATAGGTGGCGTGGGGCCGGAGGACCCTGTCCATCAGCCGCTGAAACATAGCAGGCGCCCCAAACAGCACAAACGGAAGTGTGACGAACTGGTGTAAGCCAAACGGTGTGGAAAAGGCCATTTTCTCCCGGGATAATGGAGTCAAGGGTATCTGCCAATATCCCTTCATCAAATCCAGTGTCGAGTAAAAGCGAGCCGTGCCTAGTCGATCGAGCAGCTCATCAATACGAGGCATTGGGTACGCGTCGAATTGAGACACCGCATTGACTTTTCTATAGTCCACACAGAACCGGACCGACCCGTCGGCCTTGGGAACCAAGACCACCGGGCTGCTCCAGTCACTGTGGGACTCCTCGACGATGCCCATTTCGAGCATGGCCTGAAGTTCTTCCCGAGCCACCTTTTTTTTGTGTTCGGGTAGCCTATAAGGGCAGCTACGCACTACCACCCCCGGGGGCGTCTCTATGTGGTGTTCTATGAGATTAGTGCGACCGGGCAGGGGTGAGAACACATCCGAAAACTCGGCCTGCAACTGGGCGACCTCCGTGAGTTGGGTCGGGTAGAGGTGGTCTCCACAGGGGACCGGAGAGGTACGTGATGCCAATGTCCCTTTTTGAACCTCCGGCCCCAGCTCCGCCTTCTCTGGAACTACCGACACCAACGCCACGGGGACCTCCTCATTCCAGACTTTAAGTAGATTGAGGTGGTAGATCTGTAGTGCCCCCTCCCTGTCTGTTCGCCTTACCTCATAGTCAACGTCCCTGACTCGCCGTGTGACCTCAAAGGGTCCTTGCCACTTGGCGATTAATTTGGAGCTCAACGTGGACAACAGGACGAGTACCTTATCTCCCGGAGTGAACTCTCTAAGGTGCGTGCCCTTGTTGTACAGGCGGGCTTGCCGTTCCTGGGCCAGCCGCAAATTCTCCTGAGTTAGGTGGGTGAGCATGTGGAGTTTTGCGCGCAGGTCCATAACGTACTGAATTTCGTTTTTACTCTGGGAAGGTCCCTCCTCCCAATTTTCCCGCAGTACATCTAAGATGCCGCGCGGCTTACGCCCATATAATAATTCAAACGGGGAGAACCCCGTGGAGGCTTGGGGGACCTCTCGCACTGCAAATAACAAGGGTTCGAGCCACTTATCCCAGTTACGTGCGTCCTCACTTACGAATTTTTTGATTATATTTTTGAGGGTGCGATTGAGCCGTTCAACTAAGCCGTCCGTTTGTGGGTGATAAACGCTGGTGCGGATCGGCTTAATACCCAGTAGCCCATACAGTTTGCTCAGTGTTCGTGACATAAACGAGGTGCCTTGGTCAGTCAGAATCTCTTTCGGGATTCCAACCTGGGAGATGACGTGGAAGAGGGCCTCTGCAATACTGCGTGCTGAGATATTGCGAAGAGGCACTGCTTCCGGGTATCGCGTTGCATAGTCCACCAGAACCAATATAAAGCGGTACCCTCGTGTTGACCGATCTAATGGCCCGACGAGATCCATCCCAATTCTTTCGAATGGGGTCTCGATTAATGGTAGGGGGCGCAAGGGCGCTTTTGGAATGGCCGCTGGATTTACTAACTGGCATTCACGGCACGCCGTACACCACTTACGGACGTCGCCGCGAATCCCCGGCCAATAAAATTGGGCCATTATCTGGGCTAGTGTCTTATCCTGCCCTAGGTGTCCAGCCATGGGATTAAAGTGAGCCGCTTGGAATACCAATTCCCGGCGGCTCTTTGGAATTAATAACTGTGTGACTCGCTCTTTTGTCTGAGTGTCCTGCGTCACTCGGTATAATCTATCCTTCAAAATGGAAAAATAGGGGAAGGACGGGGTGGCGTTTGGCTGGAGCGTTTGACCATCGATTACTCTCACTTGGTCAAACGCGTGTCGCAGAGTCTTGTCTCGCGATTGTTCTAGTGGGAAATCCACGAGGGATTCCCCAACAGAAAGAGGAGGAGCCGGCGGCTCCTCGCTCTGTCGCGGAGATGACGTAGACGGCTCTGCGACCGCTGCTCCAGCCAAAGCGACACCGGGACCTCCCCCTGTCAAACGGCAGGACCCACTCTTTACTAGGTGCGTCATCAAACCCTGAAATCCCGGCCAATCAGTCCCCAAAATTAAAAAGTGGGTAAGGCGAGGATTAACCGCCGCCTTTACTATAGATTTTTCCCCTCTGAAATATATGTGGACCGACACCAAAGGGTACCTGTGAACATCCCCGTGCACACACACAACACCTTCACCCCCTGTGCTCCCCCCAATGCCTCGTCTTGCACCAGACTTTGGCGGATCGAGGTCTGATTGCAACCCGAATCCACCAACGCCTGATATGTAGCCCCTTGTACACTCACCGGTATGCGATACGCTCCGGCCTGATCGAGGGCAGCTTCTGGCGCGTCGGGGATCCGCACCACCGCGCCCACCTCCATTGCTGCGCACTGTTGCTGCAGGTGGCCCGGTTCCCCGCAGCGCCAGCAAACCGGCCCGGGTCTTCCCTCTGCAGCTGTGCTCTGGGGCTCACTCACCTGAGGGGGGGAGAGACAGACACAGAAGGGAGAAACGGGAGGGCACCACGGGTGCGGCAGTCCGGCTGGGGTGGAGCCAGCCCCCGCCTCCGTGGTGGGGGAATGGGGCGAGGACGGGACACAGAAGGGGGGGGAGGAAGAGAGAGAGAAGAGGAGAGAAGAGACGACGTCGTCGGTCGTCCTGCCGCCAGAACAGCCGCCAAATGATCCTCCGCCAGTCCTACGCCCTGATCCAGCGACGCCGGGCGGTGGCACTGGACCCACTCCGCGGTCCCGGCTGGTAAGCGGGCGATGAATTGCTCCAGCACCACCTGATCGATGATTCCCTCGGCGTCGCGATCGTCGGCCCTCAGCCACCGCCAACAGGCGTCCCGGAGCTGCTGGCCGAACGCGAACGGCCGACCGACTTCCTCCATCCGCAGCGCGCGGAAGCGCTGGCGCTGTTGTTCGGGCGTGTGCCCCACACGCTGGAGGACGGCCCGGCGAAGGTCTGCGTAGGCCAGCCGGCGGTCGGTGGGGAGCTGTAGTGCGGCCAGCTGCGCCTCTCCCGTCAGGAGGGGGAGGAGGCGCGCCGCGCGCTGCTCCATCGGCCACCCCGAGGCTTCGGCGACCTGCTCGAACAAGGTGATGAACACCTCGGGGTCGTCCTGCGGGCCCATCTTGGTCATGGTGAGGGGAGACGGGCCCGCGGCCGGGGTGCTGGTGGACCCCGCCGACGCGAGGAGATGCCGGAACGCCTCACGATCTTCCTGCTGGGCCAGCACCAGGGCTTCAAAGCGGCGCTCCTGCTCCTTTCGGAGCGTGATGAGTGCCTGGTGCTGGCTCTGCTGAGCCGTGGCGAGGGCGTGGACCAAGTCCGCGAACGGGGAGGATTCCATGGGACTGCAAGCTTGGTGCTCCACCTTTTCCCGGGTTTCGGCACCACTGTAGCGCTTTCGGCATGTGGGTGGAGCACAGAGGACGGCAGGACAATGCTTCAGGTATAGACAAGGCTTTTATTTCGTAACTTTTCAGTTAGATCACCGGTTTCTCGTAAGCGCCGTAACACACACACACACACACACACACACTCGGTGTTCTGGTCCTGGGTTGCGCTCCCTCTGCTCTCCCTCTGCCTCCTTAAATAGGGAGCGGTTACTGGGAAAACACACAAAACACAGGTTAATCACCGTCAGGTGTAGCGATTCTGCCACTCACCTTCCCTGGCTCCGCCCTCCTGTCACAGACCGGCGCTTGACCACGCCCCTGCTGCCACATTCAGTTATGTAATTTTCAAACTTCTTTGAGCTTTTGAACCAGTCTAAAAAAAAAAACCCAACAAATTTTAATAGTTAAAGATGAAGAATGTAATCAAACCAGTGAAATGATAATAGCACTTTGTGAAAAATGCTATAATAATTCTTGAAAAAAATACTTTCTTGCCATCAAATACTTTCATTCCATATTTTGTTGCTTTTTTGTATTTTGGAGGGGGGGGGGTGTTTTTGAGCGGAGTTTTTATTTCATCCTTGGTTGGTTCAGCAACATGCTCCACCATTTTGTTTTTCTCTACTCACGGTATATGAGCTGATAGCCTAGTAGTAGAGTAGCCAATCAGAGCGCACGATTGCTCATATTCAGTGAATGTGGATAGAATAATAAAGAATATTAAACATTTCATGGAGAAAATGAAAGTTACTCACAGCAAACTGAAGCTACAACAAAGCAACAAAAATACCAGAGGAGATGCTGTCAGTTATTCGTCCCTGAAAGAAATTACATGAATGGAAGCACAAGCCACCAGGATAGATGTGGTCATGTCATGCTGAAATTACAGTATTCAGTAATCAATGTTTTCATTCAACTTGTAAGTACTAGTTTGACATTTATGTCATAATACAGTTTAAATATCTAAAACATAGAAAATGGCTTCAACCGTAACCAGGAACAAAATGTAAGAATGTAACCTGATTTAACTCTAAACATACCTATGAAGCATTCTATTTTCTAGTAATGTAACAAACAGTGTTGTAAATGAAATCTCTTAAAGCTAGATGGCCTTTTGATTTCATAAAATTGGTGAAATTTAGTTCCCTCTGAAATTTGGTCATTGTAATATATGTTTATTTCTGTAATATCTTAAAACAAACAAACAAACAAAAAACCCAGGCCATTCTGTGGCTGGGAACTGATTTAATTTGAGGGGATTCCCGAGCAAATAATTTGCATGAAATCGCTCACTTCATGCTGTCAAGAAGACAGAGGTTCCTCCTACTCAAGGATGATGGAAGGCAGGCAGGTCTCTTGTGGGTGTTGGAACACAACTTGATTGTGGTATACTAAAGGTGCCATGCAAACTATCTATTTGGCTGTGATGGCTTTATGATTCCAAATAATGCATCCACCATTCTAAGGCCTCTTATTTTGCTGGACCAAAAATCGACCCTGGCACACAAAGGAGGGTTAATCAGGCAACACGTATCATTCCAATAGCACTTCACGACATGTATAAACCATCTATCCATCCATCCATTACCACTTATCCTGTGCAGGGTCGCGGGCAAGCTGGAGCCTATCCCAGCTGACTATGGGCGAGAGGCAGGGTACACCCTGGACAAGTCACCAGGTCATCATAGAACTGACACATAGAGACACACAATCATTCACACCTACGGTCAATTTAGACCCAACCTGCATGTGTTTAGACTGTGGGGGAAACCAGAGCACCTGGAGGAAACCCATGTAGACATGGGGAGAACATGCAAACTCCACACAGAAAGGCCCCCATCAGCCACTGGGCTCGAACCCAGAACCTTTTTGCTGTGAGGCAAAAGTGCTAACCACTACACCACCATGCTGCCCATGTATAAACCAAGTTAGCAGAAACTCGCCCCATATCCTGCCCCTTATGTCACACTGCCACTAGTAATGTGTCAGTCAGTCCCCTTCCAGATGTGTCAGATTTTGCAACACTAGCAGTAAATTAGCTAATGCATCTGCAGCAGTGGACATTTGACCACCAGCAACATGACGTAGGTATCAGTGGCAGGGTGTGATTGAGCTTAGGCCTGTCTAAATCTCCCTTAAAAGCTATCAGTGAAATTCTTGACCTATAAGCAAAGGTTGCTTTGCACCATCCAAGCCTACTGCATCTTTAGAGTAGCTACAACAGCTAGTTTAGAGCTTGTCAGGGGTACCTGTGATGCTCCTGAGACAGGACTTGGATATCATGTTTCAGCTTGTAGGTTATTTTCAGCCTTGAAGAACCTCTCAGATGCTGATATACACATACTAGTATTGTGCTATCTGGTAATAGCTAAGAAGAAAGATTAGCCATTGAGATATGAAAACGGCTCTGTTGAGCGTCCTTAAGATCACCCATCTTGGCTTCCAGGAGATTTAAACACCATCTGCTTGAGCAGAACTTTTGCAGCATGGTTGTTTTGGTGGGGAAATAATCAATCAATGCAGTAAATCCAATCCAAATGAAGAGAAAATAGGGTATACATTTACAATGCAGCTAAACAGGACCAAAGGTTGGCTAGAAGGAGGAGAAAGCACTGAAAAACAGACCAACCCTAAAGAAAAAGATGACAAGTAAGAGCCAATTACCAAACTATAAGAAGCACATTGCAAGCCCATAGGCACAACATAGCAAAAGCAGTGTTAAACCAACAAGCTAACAGACACCACAGTATTGTTATATGAACAAGTGTTGCCAGGCAAAACAAACCTCACCCGGCAGCACTTATTTTATACCTATATTTTGATAATGGTAATATTTCTCAATCATCAGCTGTCAGGTTATAGTCCTATGAAAATCCATGACCTTGAGTTTGACATTTCAAAGTCACTCATAGCATCAAATGAAAGTCCATATGGGACTTCTGATATGTTGATAATGGTAAATATCTGGCTATCATTAACCATTTTAAAGTTATAGCCCTTTGAAAACCCATGACCTTGAGTTTGACCTTTCAAGGTCACTTAAGGTCAAAGATCATGGTGCCAAATGAAAGCCCATATGGCACTTCCTATAAGTTGATAATGGTAAATATCTGTCTACCATCAACCGTTTTCAAGTTACAGCCCTCTGAAAATCCGTGACCTTGAGTTTGACCTTTCAAGATCACTCAAGGTCAAAGATCATGGTGCCAAATGAAAGGCCATATGGGAGTTCCTATATGCTCATAATAGTAAACATCTGTCTATCGGCAACCGTTTTTGCATTATAATGGAAAATTTTATTTTGACCGAAAGGTTGAGCTTTCCGGTGACCTTGACCTTCACTTTAACTCGATTACCCCCAAAATTTAACCAGGTAATCTATGGACCATTGCACACGTACCGTGAAAATTTGAAGTCAATTGGTGTAACTGTCTAGACGCTAGATTGTTAACAGACAGACACACAAAAACAAACGAAAAGTTGTGCAGAACACGATACTTGCGAAAATCACAAAGAAATGGAAGTTACGGCCGATTAGGTGTTTTTACAAGATTTGACCTTGGTGACTTTGACCTTTGACCCACCAAAAACTAATGATGTCTTTGTGTGACCCTAGTGAGTTGTCCTGTGTATTTTGGTGAAGGTTGGTCAAGAAATGACGGCGCTAGAGCACCAACAAACAAATGGACAAACAGACAGATCAGCAAGTAACAAACCTCACTGATTACAATACCTTACCCCACTTACTCCATCACAGGCGAGGTAATAACTCATGTAAAATGCACAAGCAATAACTCACCAAGGTACAAGAAAATGAAAGGAGGCTATACCCAGTTTTGGAGGACTGGTCACCTGTAGCTCTGGCCACAAGCTGTACTGTGGAAATGTATATATAAAGTATATGCATAGATCAGTAGAAGAAAGGGAAAGATAGCTGTATTCTGCCAAATACTGTACTGTTTCTTGCATATTTACATGACTTTGTAGGTACGATAGTACTACACGTCAGCACTGTTGCTATCAATTTTAGATCACTCCCTGTTACCCATAATGTTATAACTGCACAATACCTCAGTTATTTGTTTTGAAAATATACTATTCATTCATTCATTCATTCATTCATTCATCCATCTGTGCATTTGTTCATTAATTAATCCTTCAAAGAGGGACCAACTACAGAAGACCAAGTGTTGTACTGAAAGCCATTTACTTCAATGGGGTCTTCAAAGCGCTCATTTTTTGTGCTGTTTTTCTGCTGAATGAGAAAAAAATAGTCAAAACAACAGATTAGCAAAAAATAAGTGTTTAAATCAGAAGAGTGACATTAAGTAATATTAAATTGTTAGTAGAAATGGTATAGTGGGACAATGGGATTCATTGTCATGTTTATTGTTTACGTATTTTCTTTATGTAACCTTTATTTAACCAGGAAAGTCACTAAGAACAGGATTCATATTTACACTGGTCAACTGGCAAAAGGCCTCTTGAGGAAACAGGGTAAGGGCTAAAGATGACAAAAGGTAACACGAGTGCCATGCAGTCTAATACACAAACATCCAATAGATAAACAGATAGCTAACAAACAGCACCATCAGGCAGTGCAACAAAAACAATACAACAATACAGACGAACAGAAGTAGCAAATATAACCTGTAAGCGAGAGAAGGGGGAAAAACAGTATACCTGAGACAACATTAAAAGTTTACAGATATTACAGTTGGGAGAACAGCAGGTGGCATGGCGGTGCAGTGGTTAGCACTGTGGCCTCACAGCAAAAAGGTTCCGGGTTTGAAACTCACAGTCGATGGGGGCTTTTCTGTGTGGAGTTTGTATGTTCTCCCTGTGTCTGTGTGAGTTTCCTCCGGGTGCTCCGGTTTCCTCTCGCAGATCAAAGACAGATTAGGTAAAATGCCCAGGGGTTGCACAAGGCAGTGTATACTTAGTGCTGGTCTGAAGCCCGGATAGACTGGGAAGGTTTGCATCAGGAAAGACATCTGGTGTAAAACCCTATGCCAAATCAAATGTGGATCAGAAAAATTGGGAAGGATGATCTGCTGTGGTGATCCCTGACAGGAGCAGCCAAAAGAAGATGATGGTTGGGAAAACAGTTACATTTATCAGTGAAAATATCCATAATAGAGTCTTTGAAAATTGACAAGGGGACAAGTTTACCATACTTTACACTAAATAAGATGAGCAGCATGGATGTTATAAGCAGTAGTTTGCACCAAGTGACACAAATAATAAATAGGAGACAGACCTAGGAGGGTTTGGACGGATGGGTAAGGATGGCCAAATAACAGAGGAATAAAGAGTACAGTGATGTTTTAAAGGGGGCATCTGTAGCAAATTGGATAGCAGAGGGATACTTCTGGAGTACATCCTTGCAGGCTTTTATTTAATATATATATATATATATATATATATATATATATATATATATATATATATATATACACAGTATCTTGCAAAAGTATTCATCCCCCTTTGTGGTTGTCCTGTTTTGTTGCATTACAAGCTGGAATTAAAATGGATTTTTGGAGGATTAGCACCACAACATGCCTAGAACTTTTAAGGTGAAAATTGTTGTTTTATTGTGACCCAAACAATAATTCAGATGAAAAAAAAAAAAAACAGAAAATGTGCACAGGTATTCACCCCCCCCCCCCCCAAAAAAAAAGTCAATACTTTGTAGAGCCACCTTTTGCTGCAATTACAACAGCAAGTCTTTTGGGGTATGTCTCTATTAGTTTAGCACATCTAGCCACTGGGATTTTTACCCATTACTCAAGGCAAAACTGCTCCAACTCCTTCAAGTTAGATGAGTTGCGTTGGCGTACAGCAGTCTTCAAGTTATGCCACAGATTCTCAATTGGATTGAGGTCTGGGCTTTGTGGGCCATTCCAAGACATCTAAATGTTTCCCTTTAAACCACTCCAGTGTAGCTTTAGCAGTATGTTTAGGGTCATTGTCCCACTGGAACATGAACCTTCATCCTAGTCTCAAACAGGATTTCCTCCAGAATTGGCCTGTATTTAGTACCATCCATCTTTCCTTCAGTCCTGACCAGTTTTTCTGTCCCTGCAGATGAAAAATATCCCCACAGCGTGATGCTGCTGCTACCACCATGCTTCACTGTAAGAATAGCGTTCTCAGGGTGTTGGGTTTGCGCCACACATGGCATTTCCCATGATGGCCAAAAAGATCAATTTTAGTCTCATTTGACCAGAGAATCCTCTTCCATGTGTTTTAGAGAGTTTGCCACATGCTGTTGGGCAAACTCCAAACGTGTTTTCTTAAGTGATGGCCAGAAAATAACCACTCTTCCATAAAGCCCCGCTCTGTGGAGTGTACGGCTTTAAGTGGAAAGATACTTCCATCTCCGCCGTGGATCTTTGCAGTTCCTTCAGTGTTCTCTTTGGTGTCTTTGTTGCATCTCTGATTAATGCCCTCCTTGCCTGGTCTGTGAGTTTTGGTGGGTGGCCTTCTCGTATCTGGTTTGTAGTGGTGCCGTATCCTTTCCATTTTGCTATAATGAATTTAATGGTGCTCCCTGGGATATTCAAAGTTTGGAAAAAAAATGTTTTATATATATATATATATATATATATACTGTATATATAGACACACACACACACCATATCAGTAGGTCACAATTTAAGGTCAAATCTAGAATAATATTATATATAATATATTAACCCAACCCTGATCTATACTTCTCAACAACTTTGTCTCTGACCTGTTTGGAGGCTCCTTGGTCTTCATGTTGCTTGTTTAGTAGTGTTGTAGAGTCAGGGTCCTTCCAGAACAGGTTGATTTATACAGACATCATGTGACAGATCATGTGACACTTGTACACAGGTGGATCTTAATCAACTAATTATATGACTTATGAAGTGAATTGGTTGGACCAGCTCTTATTTAGGGGTTTCATACGAAAGGGGGTGAATACCTATGCACACTCCAGATTTCTGTTTTTCATCTTAATTATTGTTTGTGTCACAATAAAAAACAAATTTTCACCTTTAAAGTGGTAGGCATGTTGTGTAAATCAAATGGTGCTAACCCCCCCCAAAAATCTATTTTAATTCCAGCTTGTAATGCGACAAAACAGGGTGATAAAACAGACACCAAGGGTGATAAATACTTTTGCAAGACACTAATATATATATATATATATATATATATATATATATATATATAGAGAGAGAGAGAGAGAGAGAGAGAGAGAGAGAGAGAGTGGGGTGCATTTTATACAAGAAGCCAATTCTAGATTTGACCTTAAAATGTGACCTACTGACATGATGTGATAAGGATAGAGTGCTATCTAACCATCTACACAGGTATTTATATTCAGTGACCTGGTCTAGGAAAAGTCTGTTGAGCATGGTCATATTTTGGGCTGGGAGGGGGACAACACCTTTCCTACTGAACCACATGACCTTGGTCTTGGTGGATTTTAATGAGAGGTTTAAAGTAGAGAAAGCCTGCTGGACAATAAAAAAATATCCTGAATTAATATAAATACTGCATCAAGGGAGGTACCAGAAGCATAAAGGACTGTTATCATCATAAAGGTGACTTGACAGCTCTCGGGTCCTTTAACCAAGAGTTTGTTTGTTCATTCGTATGACTCTTCAATTAGGTTATATGGGGACATTGCAATTGCCAAACCATGCTGCTGTATCATCGTCAAGGTCGATAAGGCCCTTGCAATCATGTGATGGTTTATAGAGTGGACACTCCTGCACTATATTGTTTGCAGCACACCACATGGACATTCATCATCATCTCTGGCACCAATAAGATGCAGAAAGGCTCGTGTCTAGTGTTTTCCCACAGCTGGTCCTCAGATGGTTTAAGCGGACCCATGGACAACATTCCAGGTCCTGAGCCAGAGGCTTATGAACTCACGCAGATGTGTAGAAGACTGAGCCCATTCTTTTTTCTATCTTCCGTTGACCCAGGATGTCATAAGTGGGGAGCGGTCATGGAGAAGTTGTGCTCTGATGACAGAGTGATCCCTTTTTATGCGTTGGGGTAAGGGCCCCTCTGGGATAGCAGGCACCAGGCTAGATGGCTCATCTCCCTTTTCAGCAAGTTTCAGGATAAGATGGTCACTATGAGTGAGAATAAAATACAAAGCAAATGCAGTCTTGGTCTTGGCACACCTTTATTCTTGTGCATGTTGTGGCCTGACCTAGACCGGGCTCTAACAGATGATAAAACACTGGATTTGTCTTTAGAAAATTATTTTCAAGTGCATTCCAAATAGCTGGTACTTTTGATCCAGAGAAAAGGGGGATCGTTTTGAGTCGTCAAATGTCTTCCGTGATTCTGAGGGAACAGTGCATAATAATGGTCACAATGATCAGAATGGACCACATCCTTTCTCTCTCTGTATAGGAAACTGGCGAAATCCACACTGGTGTTGGTGCTGGTGTTTGGGGTGCACTACATTGTGTTTGTGGGGATGCCACACACTTTTACCGGTCTGGGGTGGGAGCTACGCATGTACTGTGAGCTATTCTTCAATTCTTTTCAGGTAAAAACATACACTCATACAATCCCCCCACAATGCAAGATACCATACATATATAAGACCTGTGTAACTGTCTTGATTTGATTGGTTCGTGAGTTACTGATGTATTTAAGACAATGAGTATGTAGGAAAGTCAAAAAAAAAAAAAAGTCTAGTTCATGTTTTAGGAGAATGCAAATATGATTGATTTACCTCCCAAACACTAGAATGCATAGAATCAGTTCAAATGAAACGTCTTAATAGTCAGCTTAATAGTCATAGGATATAATGGCCAAGTGATTTTGATAATGCATTGGGAAATGGCTTAACTAGTAAGCAGGTTTACAAATGCAAGCTTCAAATGATCGTGTAAGGAAAGTACTGTATTTATAAGCATCCTGCTTACAAGCCGCTTCATGAGCAAACTTTCCCTAACTGTAGTTCTATTTCATTTCTCCTGACCGCCAGAGGCGATGCTTAAAGCACCCGGATGTCCATCACATGCGCATGCAGTTCGAGTGTGTATACCAACAAAGTCGCTTGCGACAGGGGTGACGTATGTCACTGCACCGGTACTTAAGGTGCGTTCACCACGGAAGCGTTCTCTTGCATCTTCTCGTGCAGAGCAGGTTTTCGAGTTATATTATTTTTCTAAGAGCAATCGCTGGAGTCTTACAAACCCTTAACGGGTTGGAGCTGCGTTTTTTCGCCCTCTTAAGACTGCGATTTGCCATTTGGTTAAGGTAAGAAACCGTTTATGAGTACGTTCGCTGACTTTGGCAGCTAGCAACTTCTAATTATAAATTTCAGTTTTACCGCGATCATAGGGGTGTTTTCTCGCCTTGTAGCGAGCTAATAAGTATCGTTTTGTTGCAAGTATGACACTTATTTGGTGCTTGTGTGCGCTCCTGATTCGCACTGTAGCTTGTTTACTTCAGCTGATTGCTGAGTGAGTTCGCTCTGACTTCGGCAGATAGCAACCTTTAATTATAAGTTTCAGTTTCACTGCAATCATAGGGGTGTTTTCTCGCCTTGCAGCGATCTAATAAGTATCATTTTGTTGCAAGTATGACACTTATTTGGTGCTTGTGTGCGCTTCTGATTCGCACTGTAGCTTGTTTACTTCAGCTGATTGCCTAAACGCGGCTGGGTGAGTGTGTTCGCTCCTGACTCCGCCGCGGATATTTCATTTTGGTTGCTTGGCTCTGTATTGGTACTTCGACACTGCTTGTTTACCGTCACCTAATCCATATTTAGGTAAGTAGAATAAACAGCGGTCATGTTTATGTGCTGATTGTCTCGAAGCTTTAAGGTAAGTAAAGTATTTTCAACTAAACCGGTTATGAGTGAGTTCGCTCGGACTTCGGCAGCCAGCAGCTTCTAATTATAAGTTTCACCGTGATCATATGGATATTTTCTCGCCTTGTAGCGATCTAATAAGTATCGTTTTGTTGCAAGTGTGATACTTATTTGGTGTTTTTGTACGCTTTTGATTTGCACTGTAGCTTGTTTATTTCAGCTTTGATTGCTGATTACCTGAACGCGGTTGGGTGAGTATGTTCGCTCCTGACTCCGCCGCGGATATTTCATTTTGTTTGCTTGACGCACTGCTAGGCTTGCTCAGCTGGAAAGCAGTTTGGGCTCTCGACTGCCCCCAGCACCGAGTGACTACGCTCTGCCTCCTAAGTCTAGGAAGCGCCCTAAGCAGCCGTCACTTGAGGCTCCCTGTAGGCCCAAGTACCAGAAGGTGGACCCCTTGGCGCATCGAGTGGGCACCTTGGCTTCTTTTTGTATTGTATTGATTTATTTTGCAATAAAAACATATACATAACATGTAAACATATAAATATTGCGGAGGATAACACAAAAGTAAAAATACTTATTTCCATTGTGGTCCTTCAGAGCTTGCTAAGATTAAGGCTTTGCTCTATAACCTACAACTGCCTGAGGCACGGCCTGCTGATGCTCTCGCCTCTGCTGCCTCATTTACTCCTCCTGAGCCACAGCCTCTGGTGCTGTCCCCGGCCGCGGAGCTTCAAGAGGAGGACGTGCTTTCCACTATGGTCAAGCCTGCGATAAAAATGGCGCTAGCCCGCCTGGGGTGGGACACGGCGCCATCTGAAGTACGGATGCAGAGTGCCTTTTTTAGACTCCCCCTCTGCTGTTTTCACTGTTCCACCTTCAGCTCCCTTTATTGAGGAGCTGTAGAGATTCAGGATGCGTCCAGTCAGGGTCTGGTCAGCATGCCAACAATCGAACAGGCCCTTGCGGCCCTGATCCTTTCGCCGGACGAGGCGTTGAGACCCGACGCTCACTGTCCACGGCCACAGTGTCGTTTGACCGATGACTTCATTGGGAAGAGCTATGATGCTGCAGCATGGGCTGCACGCATAGGCAATTAATTATCTCACCTGATCCTGGCCCAGTCTCAGGCTCTTCAGTCTTCTGGAGCAGACCCATCACTGCAAAGCCTAAGCGAGGCCTCGCTCCAGGCATTTGCTTTCATGTCCAGGGAGCTGGGCAGACTAATGTCGTCTTTAACTCTTGCCAGGTGTCAGGTATGGTTGGCTCAGTCACCACTCTCAGATCCCTGCAGGAGGGCCCTCTGCACTCTCCCAGTGATTCCGGGACAGCTCTTTGGTGACGCTGCACAGGCACATCGGGGTACAATCCCCCCCCCAGGGGCCGTAGGGGGCGTGGAGGCAGACGTTGACTACTCCACTCCGGCGGTCGGACATGTCACCAGTCAACAACTCGCCTACTGGGAAGTGGTAACATCGGACCCCTGGGTTATATCCACCCTCTCTCAGGGTTACAGCATACAATTCAGATGCAGACCGCCGAGAGTTCAAGGGGTCAAAATGACTATAGTAAAAGACCAGGCCAAAGCTCTGGCACTATGCCAGGAGGTCTTGACCCTCCTGAAAAAGGGTGCCATCGAGCCATTAGATCCACCTTCACAAAACAGTGGGTTTTATTCCACCTATTTCACCATCCCAAAAAAAGGGGGTGGGCTTCGCCCCATACTGGATCTGAGACATTTGAACGACCACCTCAAGGTCTTCAAATTCCGTATGCTGCGCACATCCGACGTCTTAAACAGCATCAGACGGGACGATTGGTTCACAACAATCGATCTAAAGGATGCATACTTCCCAGAATCTTTATGAGATTCGTCGTGGCAGCACTGTCCCTACTTCAGAGCAGGGGAATGCATATCCTCCCCTACCTGGATGACTGGTTGATTTGTTCTCAGTCAAGGGTAGACGCGCTCGGCGACCCAGCCGTGCTGGTTTCTCACATCACCAAACTTGGGCTCAGGGTGAACCACGCCAAGAGCTCCCTCACACCCAGCCAGAAGACTGTTTTTCTTGGCCTTCAGCTGGATTCTCAGCTGTTGAGGGCAACCCTGTCTCAGTGACAGGTGAGCGATATTGTCCGACGGTTACATCGCTTCAGGAAGGGACGAACCCTGACCTTCAGGTCTTTCCACACACTACTAGGTATGCTCACCGCGGCCTCCTCACACTCAGGCCTCTACAAATCTGGATGAACAGCCTTGGTTTACATCCACAACATCACAGGCACAGGCCAGTCAGAATCACGGCCAGTTGCTCCTCATGTCTACGCCCATGGAGAGAGCGCTCTTTTCTAACACAGGGGGTCCCCATGGGGTCCATACCCTCTCACAGAGAAGTAGTCGCCACCGATGCATCACTGATCGGCTGGAGCGCAGTGTGGCAGTGCAAGACTGCCCGGGGCGTATGGGCCCCACAACAGCGAGGACAACACATCAATGTGTTAGAGCTGCGGGCCGTCTTCCTCGCCCTGAAACATTTCCTTCCAGTTTTAGCGGGTTGGCATGTCCTTATAAAGACCGACAATACATCTGTGGTCTATCATATAAACCACCAGGGCGGCACCAGGTCACTACCTTCCCTGAAAACTCACTCGGCACCTGCTGACATGGGCTTACCCTCGTCTGGTGAGCCTGAGGGCAATGCATTTACCAGGAGTGAGGAACACTGCTGCAGTTCTTCTGTCCCGACAGAACCCCGACCCAGGGGAGTGGAAGCTGCACCCGGAAGTGGTGCAGAGTATTTGGCTGCGATATGGCAGGGCAGAGGTGGACCTTTTCGCCTCCCAGGCCACGACACATTGTCCCCTGTGGTTTACACTGAAAGAAATGTCAAGCCCCTTGGGCCAAGACGCACTGGCACACGAGTGGCCACAGCAGCTCCTGTATGCTTTCCCACCACTCCCGCTAATTCTGCCCACTCTTGAGAGGATCCTCAAGGAGGGCCACAGGGTGCTGTTGATAGCCCCCTATTGGCCGGGGAGAGTCTGGTTCCCTACCCTGTACGGGTTGCTGTACAAGGAGCCTTGGTGTCTCCCTGCACGGATGGACCTCCTCTCACAGATGGGGGGTCAAATTTGGCATCCGAACCCAGCACGGTTGCGGCTGTGGGTGTGGCCTCTGAAGGGCCTGACCCACTGCTAGCAGAATGTGAGTCGACCGTTGTGCGGACCATCCAGTGTTCCCGCGCACCTTCCACTAATGCGCTCTATGCCAATAGGTGGAAGCTCTTTGTGAGTTGGTGCCAAGCACGCCATCAGGAACCGGCATGTTGCCCGATACCGGTGATTCTCAGCTTTTTACAGTCTCGTCTGGACGAGGGCCTTGCACCCTCCACCATCAAGGTGTATGTAGCGGCTATATCCGCAATGCACAACAGGGTAGATGGGCTGACTGTGGGATCCCACACACTGGTGAGCCGCTTTCTTAAAGGTGCTCAGCGCATAAGACCCCCTCAACGCAGTCCAAGACCAGCTTGGGACTTGCCTCTGGGTTTAAGTGCACTATGTAAACCTCCATTTGAACCCCTACAGGGGACGGAGCTCAAGTGGCTATCTTTAAAGACAGCATTCCTTTTAGCTATGGTGTTGGCTAAGAAAGCGGGTGAACTACACGCCTTGTCTATCGGCCGGGAGTGCTTACGATAGAGCCCCGATGGCACGGGTGTAACATTGTGGCCTAACCCTTCGTTTCTGCCCAAGAACTTCTCCTCTTCGTACACCAATCAGCCCCTTAGCCTGGAAGCCTTCAGACCACCGCCTGAGGAGAATGTGCAGGGCCAAGATCACGTCCTTCTTTGCCCAGTTCAAGCACTGAGGACATACATTGACGCGACTGCTGCATTCCAACAGTCGAATGCACTGTTTGTGTGTCACACTGGACATAGGCGCAGCCACGCATTGTCCAAACAGAGAATCTCGAACTGGATCGTGGAGGTCATTAGCCATGCCTACACTAGCAGCAGCCTCCCGGTCCCTCCCCACATCCGAGGCCACTCCACTTGGAGTGTGGCTGCATCATGGGCGGCTCTACGTGGAGTTCCACTCTCTGATATCTGCGCCGCTGCCTCATGGGTCTCAACTTGCAAGTTTGCAAGGTTTTATAGGGTTAATGTGGCCATGCACAATCCACTGGCCACAGCCACCCTTTTCAGCCATTCATAGGGTAAGTAGGTCTTCCTCGTGACCCTGTTGGTATTAGTCATCCGGGTGCTTTAAGCACCGCCTCTGGCGGTCAGGAGAAATGAAATAGAACGATGGTTACGTATGTAACCGCGGTTCTATGAATTTCGGATGACTGCCAGAGCTTGGCCGTCACTCGGAAGGCTGACAAGAAGACTGCCAAGAGAACGCTACTGGGGTGAACGCACCTTAAATACCGGTGCAGTGACATACGTCACCCGTCGCAAGCGACTTTGTTGGTATACACACTCGAACTGCATGCGCATGTGATGGACATCCGGGTGCTTTAAGCACCGCCTCTGGCGGTCATCTGAAATTCATAGAACCGTGGTTACATACGTAACCATCATTATACCATTACCATTAATTTTTTTTAGTTTGAGACATACAATGAGGGGAAATAAGTGTTCAGAGACTATTGTTTTAGTTATTTTGTATATCCTCCTCAAATTTTACATAATTGACTATGTATTTACAAGCATTAACTATTATATGTTTAAAGAAATTATGGAAAATGTACAGTATTTTTGGATTCTGTATTTAAAAAGAAAAGAAAAAAAAAGGTTAAAGACAGTTGATGCATGTTTCACCAAAACAACAACCTCAATCATACAGCCAGAATACCCCAAGAAAGCTTTACATGGCCAAGCCAATCTCCTGATTTATGGAGCATTTTGAAATGGTGAGTCCATTAGTGGGGCCCTTGGAACCCTGGAGAATTTCAGATGATTTGCCAAGAGATAGAAGAGGAATGGGGCAAAATTGAAGCAAAATGCTGCAAAAAGTGAACTACTTCTTCCCAGAGAGGTTTCAATGCTGCAATTGCCAACACTAGCTTTGCGACAAAGTACTGATGTTGGTATATTGTTGCATCCGAATACTTTTTTCCCTATAAATACAAATTATTTTTGTACATGCACAAATGTCACATTCATATGTCCTCTGAATATTCTTGTCAACCCAAGCGTCTCAGGTGGCCTGGTTGGTCCTATTGCTGGGTTTCACATGACGTCACATCCGCCTCATTAGTTATTCCAAACTTTAACTGGTGGTCTACCAAAGCTCAGGTGACAAAGCGTTTGTCCGGAGAAGGTGCATTGCTCGCATGAAAAATGCCTCACGCTTGCATTGTTTTAGGTTGTTTGAATCGATCAAACTGTGAAACTGATAAAAGTTTCTTCAGGGTTCCCCATGAACTAATAAAAAAGGGTGAACAAACACAGGATTTCATAAAAAGATGTCGAGAAAGGTGGCTTTTGAACCTCTCACAGAAATCGAAGGGAGCTGAGTTGAAGCATGCTCGAGTTTGCAGCGATCACTTCGTGAAAGATTTGTATATCCCTCTCAGCTATGTCCTTAGTGTTTTCCAAGTACTTTACTTGCTATGTGTCGTTATTTTACGGTACTTTTTTTAGTCATGAAGCGCTAAAGTCCCCAGCTGGTTCTTTGTTTCCTCCTCACTCCTCACAAAGTTCATTTGCATGAAGATTGCGACAAAATTCTTACACAGCCATACAGTTGCAATGTGCCATGATCACTTCTCCATCTTGTTTAACTAAGATCCAGGTCTTTAAAGGGGTATCTGATGATCTTTGTGAATGATTTACCTGAGAGATAAGAGCCAACACAAGTGAGAATCAAGCAAACTGTTGTTTGTTTACACTTCAACTTGCAGCGCTTCGTTGTAAAGGCGCGAAAGAAAAGGTTAAAAAAAATATACTTACACAGGCAAAAACAATACGGGATTCATTCGGCAGCAACTTGATACCGAGGTCCTTTACCCAGCCACATACAAAAAAGTTGTAAGCCTTCATACCCGTCCACGCTTTCATTTGTTTTGCGGTGTAGAAGAATGTCTGCAAGATAGTTCGAGATGTCAGGGAACTCGACTGAAGGGTAGTTTTCGAGATCATATGACAAATCCTTCTTTCCCAGACTGTAGGGGTCGATTCCATTGCACATAGCAATCTTCTGAATATACCTAAAGCAAGCAGTGGCTTCTAGATTATGAGCATACTCTGATAAGTTATCGCTAGTTGTTTGCACTACGGCAGCCGTTTAGACCACCAGCTATTTCATTTCCGGTAAAACCGCTAAAAAAAGTCATGTGACTGAAACCCAGCAATACTCATTCTTAAACCCATGGTTATATCCAGTATGTAGCCAAAAATTCTACTTCATTTTGTTCTAGAATAACTGCACCCACACAAACGTTCAGAAAAAGAAGAAAAATGTCACCCTTTTCCAATGCCTGATTTTTTTATTTCAAAGACTGTGCTATCGCCCAAACATAACAGGCCAGCTGGGAATTAAAGGACTCGTTTATTTTGCCTGTGTGTATTAGAGCTATGAAAATGACCATAATACACACCTCTGCATAGCTTCTTTCAGCAAATGAATAATATAGTGTATTACTGTGGGTGGCTCCTCATCAGTGAATAGTTCAAGGTTTCCCATGGCCAGTGATGCAGGTGGTGTCTGAACACTAGGAAAAAAAAACAGTTCAAGTTGGTCTTTAAACACTGAATCACCACACAATGTTAAAAAAGAAGAGACTACAGTGCTACTTGGAAGATGGAAATCTGTAAAATAAAGTACATCTTTGGATAAAGTCCATCAGTTTGGATAACATCAACATATACAACAGCATAGATGTAATTCATGTAACTCAAGATTGAAATGGTCAAAGCATAATTTCTGTATCAGCTATTCTGTGTGTGTGTCATGAAAATGCCGTCTCTATTATCCCTCACAGCTCACAGTGTTTTCTCTTGTATTTAAGGGATTTTTTGTGTCCATCATTTACTGCTTCTGCAATGGGGAGGTGAGTAAAAACAGCCTTTAGCTCTGTGTGTGTGTGTGTGTGTGTGTGTGTGTGTGTGTGTGTGTGTGTGTGTGTGTGTGTGTGTGTGTGTGTCACTGTGTTGTTTTCCAACATCCTGAAGCAATGTGGATGCCTGATTGAAGGAAAACAAATAGCATTGCTAGTTTTACCAGCCAAAAAGAACAAGTTTTCCAATTGCCTTCTTATGGTACGTTTAGACCAAAAGCAGCAAGAGCATCAAAATCCACTCTGGCTGAATGACTCTGTCAAAGTTTGTGGACGCTCTGTACTGTAGATGAAATAGGTGGCTACAAGTTCATCTGGAATACTTGGTCAGTTGGTATTTTTGTGCTGACAGACCATAAGTAGGGTATAAGTTAACCTCGTGCAATTCTGATTATGTTTGGTAAGTAAATTTTGTGTTGATGCTAAGTATTAAGTCAAATTTCAACAAGCAGTTCATAGGATATGTTTACTAGTCATGGTCTTTAACATTTACATTATTTTGTGCATAGCCTCCATTAAAGTAACGGTGGTCCTTGTCCTGGATGTAGTTGCTCAAACCATTTTTTTTTTGTTTATTTTGTTTTTGTTGTTTTTTTTAGGCAATGAATTGCATTCCCAGCTGAAAAACAAGTGTTCTAGAGCAAAAATGTTGCCTATAAATAGTGTTGCAGCAGAGATGCATCATAAATAATGGGAAGTCCATCCATCCATCCATCCACCCATCCATCCATTATCTATGCCGTATATCCAGCAGGTGAGCCAGTGCCAATTCCAGCTGCCTTTGGTTCGAGAAGCATGGTACACTCTGGACAGGTCGCCAATCTAACACAGGACAATCTAACAATATAACACTCACATTCACACCTATAGGCAATTTAGAGTCACCAGTTGACCTAATCTACATGACAGGAAACCAGAGCACCCACAGTAAACCCACACAGGTACGGGGAGAAAATACAAACTCCACACAGAAAGGCCCCATTCGGCAGCAAAGTTCAAACCCAGAGTGCTAACCACTGCACCACCATGTTTAATGAGGAAACCTTCCATCACAATTATTAATTTCTCTTCCATTCTACTTGGGAATGGTTTGAGAATCAAAATTTACATGACTGTTACCTACACTGTGTGCACAATTATTAGGCAAGTGAGTACTCTGACCCTACCATTATTTCTATGTATATTTTCCAACCCCAAGCTATATACACTTGAATGATAATTGGATTTAAGCATTCTCAGTTATTATTTGTGTAATGAGGGAGGGTGTGGCCTAAAGTCATTCACATCCTACAGTGATGCTTGAAAGTTTGTGAACCCTTTAGAATTGCCTATATTTCTGCATAAATATGACCTAAAACATCATCAAAGTAGATGAAAGTAGATAAAGAGAAGCCAGTTAAACAAATGAGACAAAAATATTATATTTGGTTATTTATTTATTGAGGAAAATGATCCAATATTACATATCTATGAGTGGCAAAAGTATGTGAACTTTTGCTTTCAGTATCTGGTGTGACCCCTTTGTGTAGCAATAACTGCAACTAAACGTTTCTGGTAACTGTTGATCAGTCCTGCACACTGGCTTGGAGGAATTTTAGCCCATTCCTCTGTACAGAACAGCTATAACTTTGGGATGTTGGTGGGTTTCCTCACATGAACTGCTTGCTTCAGGTCCTTCCACAACATTTCGATTGGATTAAGGTCAGGACTTTGACTTGGCCATTCCAAAACTACTACTATTCTTCTTTAACTATTCTTTGGTAGAATGACTTGTGTGCTTAGGGTCGTTGTCTTGTTGCATGACCCACCTTCTTTTGAGATTCAGTTCATGGACAGATGTTCTGACATTTTCCTTTAGAATTCGCTGATATAATTCAGAATTCATTGTTCCATCAATGATGGCAAGCCGTCCTGACCCAGATGCAGCAAAACAGGCCCAAACCATGATACTACCACAATCATGTTTCACAGATGGGATAAGGTTCTTATGCTGGAATGCAGTGTTCTCCTTTCTCCAAATATAACGCTTCTCATTTAAACCAAAACATTCTATTTTTGTCTCATCCATCCACAAAACATTTTTCCAATAGCCTTCTGGCTTGTCCACGTGATCTTTAGCAAACTGCAGATGAGCAGCAATGTTCTTTTTGGAGAGCAGTGGCTTTCTCCTTGCAATCCTGCCATGCACACCATTGTTGTTCAGTGTTCTCCTGATGGTGGACTCATGAACATTAACATTAGCCAATATGAGAGAGGCCTTCAGTTATTTAGAAGTTACCCTAGGGTCCTTTGTGACCTCACCGACTATTACACGCCTTGCTCTTGGAGTGATCTTTGTTGGTCGACCACTGCTGGGGGAGGGTAACAATGGTCTTGAATTTCCTCCATTTGTACACAGGCTGTCTGACTGTGGATTGGTGGAGTCCAAACTCTTTAGAGATGGTTTTGTAACCTTTTCCTGATGAGCATCAACAACACTTTTTCTGAGGTCTTCAGAAATCTCTGTTCGTGCCATGATACACTTCCATAAACATACGTTGTGAAGATCAGACTTTGATAGATTCCTGTTCTTTAAATAAAACAGGGTGTCCACTCACACCTGATTGTCATCCCATTGATTGAAAACACCTGACTCTAATTTCACCTTCAAATTAACTGCTAATCCTAGAGGTTCACATACTTTTGCCACTCACAGATATGTAATATTAGATCATTTTTTCAATAAATAAATGACCAAGTACAATATTTTTGTCTCATTTGTTTAACTGGGTTCTCTTTATCTACTTTTAGGACTTGTGTGAAAATCGGATGATGTTTTAGATCATATTTCTACAGAAATATAGAAAATTCTAAAGGGTTCACAAACTTTCAAGCACCACTGTATATTAATGCATAATTATTAAGCAGCTTCTTTATCTCAGGCAAAATGGACCAAAAAGAGATTTAACAGATACTGAAAAGACAAAAATTGTAAAATGCCTGTCAGAGGGATGCAGCACTCTTGAAATAGCTAAGCCATTGGAATGTGACCACAGAGCAATCAAACATTTTGTTGCAAATAGTCAACAGGGTCGCAAAAAAAAAAAAAAAACGTGGAGAAGAAAAGACGCAAATTAACCGCAAAAGATTTGAGAAGGATTAAACATGAAGCTACCAGGAACTCATTATCCTCCAGTGCCACCATATTCCAGAACTGCAACCTACCTGGAGTGTCCAGAAATACAAGGTGTTTGGTGCTCAGAGACATGGCCAAGGTAAGGAAGGCTGAAACATGAACACCACTAAACAAAACTCAGAAGTTGAAATGTCAAGATTGGGCCAAGAAATGGCTGAAGACAGATTTTTCAAAGGTTTTATAGACTGATTAAATGAGAGTGACTCTTGATGGACTAGATGGATGGGCCCATGGCTGGATAACTAATGGACACACAGCACCACTTCGACTCAAACACCAGAAAGGTGGAGGAGGAGTACTGGTATGGGCTGCTTTTATTAAGGATGAGCTAGCTGGACCATTTCGGGGTGAAGATGGACTTAAAATCAACTCCCAAACCTACTGCCAGTTTCTAGAAGATACATTCTTCAAGCAGTGGTGCAGGAAGAAGTCTGCATCATTCAAGAAGGCCATGATTTTTATGCAGGACAATGCACCATCACATGCATCCAAGTACTCCAATGTTTGGCAAGCCAGCAAAGGCCTTAAAGATGACAGGGTAACAACATGGCCCTCTTCCTCACCTGAATTTGTGGGCCCTTCTTAAATGTGAGATTTACAGTGAGGGAAGACAATACACCACTCTGAACGGCATTTGGGAGGCTATGGTTGC
This sequence comes from Neoarius graeffei, assembly GCF_027579695.1. Lineage (NCBI taxonomy): Eukaryota > Metazoa > Chordata > Actinopteri > Siluriformes > Ariidae > Neoarius > Neoarius graeffei. The sequence continues at coordinate 14,478,202 of NC_083595.1, forward strand.
TGCTGCACAAAAAGTTGATCATCAACAGATCAAAAAACTAACAGACTCCATGGATGGAAGGCTCATGGCAGTTACTGAAAAGAAGGATGGTTATATTGGTCACTGAATATTTTTGAAATGCCAAGTGTTTATTTGTTAATTCTGAGTTATTTTTTTTGTTACACTTACTCTAAAAATTAAAATAAACAAGTGAGATGGGGAAATTTTAGTTTTTCATTTAGTTGCATAATAATTCTGCACACTAAATGTTGCCTAATAATTGTGCGCACTTACTGTATATATTCCCCTGAGGAAGCCTAAACTCCCTTTTCCTTTGTTAAACATTTGGGTTTTAGGTTTATTAACAATTTGGATTAACTGAGAGCACTGTATTTGTTCAACAATAAAATTAATCCTCAGGAATATAACTTGCCTAATAATTGTGCACACAGTGTAGTATTCTCTGCAGTGGAGCACTTATAAATTCCGATTGGCTGCCACCAAACTACATCATAGCTCATTACCATAATATTGCCCAGACTTCAACTTTATTCTGATGCCCCCACCACCCAAGACGCTCTGCCAGTGGTCATGCCACTGCTCACTGCTGAGACACGCTGGCACACATAGGAAATGAAAGCCCTCCAGTCACTTTTGGCCTGAACACACCATTAGAAATTACCAGCTTCAGAAATTCATGCTTTAAATGTTCTCCCAAATTGGTAACCTTGATCACCATAACTAAAAGCTTTTGGGATCAGTTAGCGTGACCCCATCTGGCTTTTTTCAGAGTCCAGGTTCATAGTAGTAACTGCTTTAGCACTGTATAGTAAGTATTTTAAAAGCAGGTCTAAATGTCAGGTCTTACTCTTAATAACGTATCTACAAAGGGTTTGATAATAACCAGATCGTGGATGGAATCTTTCATTAATGTTTTAGAAAATTAAAGCATTTTATAGTTTCTCCTTTTCATGTTTACCTTGTGTCGATTCTGGAGATATAGTGTAGATTTTATTTTGTACATTTTAGACGTTAGTCACATTAATCTGATCTTGGAACTGGACATAAAGCATATTAGCAGCATGAATATCACATTATTACAGTACTTCCTTCTTAACATTTATACTAAATACTAAAATAAAGTTACTGCATGGCCCAAACACAAGAAAAAGACATTGACAATGACACTGCAAGAAGTTCAGAGTAGTTATGGGAAAGTGTAGCTATTGTGTCAAAATATTACAAAATTAAAAGTTGACATTAAAGTGTTAGCTAATGTACTCATTATTTAAATTGTAAAGTATTTAAGTTTAGTATCAGAGTACAGTTATTTAAGTGTTTCCACCTCTGAGTTTTGATACACTCTGGAACTAGCATTATTCAGTACTTTCAGGATAGAATTTTATTTTGAAATTTCTGCCTTTTCAAATAGATCCAGACTTCGTTTGGACTTTCTGGAAACAATTATAACAAAAATCAGTCCAGTAGTCCAACAGTGCTTAATGCCAATTGAATTGCTTTTCTCCAAATCTATGAAACCAATAAATAAGAGCTACTTGAATGTCCTGTGTTTTTCTGCATTTTGTTGGACAGTTTGACTGCTGTGATAAGCTTTCTCCTGATAAAGACATGCTACTTACAGTGGATATAAAAAGTGTACACACCTTGTTAAAATGATGTAAAAAAAATTATACCATGATAAATAATTTCAAAACTTTTCCCCACCTTTAATGTGACCTATAACCTGTACAATTAAATTGAAAAACAAACAAATCTGTTCAGGGGGAAAACATAAAAAATGTACAATAAGATGGGGGTGTATGGGGTGTCAGGGAGGGACAGTACCTCTGTAGGGGGGGCTTGCCATGCCCTTCTCAGGGCAGCTTGTCCTTCATTGGCTCCCACCTGACACGCAGCTCTCACGTATGGCTCCTAGAAGCTGTAGCATGTGCAGTGGCCACACCCCGGAACACCGCTTTGTCAGGCGGACCAAACCAGGTGAGGGTAGCCGGTCGGGTCTCCTACCCTCCGGTGAGTTAGGAGGGATATGTCTGTCCCAAGTGTGTGAAGACCGGACCTGGCAGAGTGTGCGGAAGAAGTTAGATGAGACTCAATGATCACAAAGGTGGTGACAGCAAGGCATTGTGGAGCGCCCAGAGCCCGGCAAGACACGGAAGACGTCGTGGTCATCCACTGCAGCCAAAGAAGTCCCCGGTCGTGATGGTTCTTCATACCATCGGAACCCGACTTCCAAGGCTGAGGGAGTGGGATTGCCCCAGTGCACTGACTTTCCCACTTTAAACAACTTCCTGCACAGGTTTCTATGTGCAATCCCCCAACTCTGCCCAAAATGCTTCTGCTTTCTTTAAAGTCCTGCGGTGACAGGGAAGGGATGAAGCAACAGGTAGAGGTAACCACTGGGAGTTGTAGTTCCAACCCTGCACGTAGGCAGCCTGGTGACAAGAGTCACTCTCTCTCTCTGACCCCGGGATGACAGAGGAGTTTGATATTATCCCAGGCGACTGAGCAGCCCTATTTAGGACAGCACTGCTCACCCTCGCATGAGGGAGGAGACTAGAAAAGGTGTCTCAAAAATTGCTTGTCCCTCTACCCACGGTCAGATTACTCCGGCTGGTAGTGTTACTCCTCAAGCAGTCGAAATACAAAGAAGAACAAACAAATGATTTTTGGAGCATGGAACATCCGAACCCTAATGGACAGGAAAACATCAGCAAGATCTGAGAGAAGAACAGCCCTCATAGTGAGTGAATTGGCGTGCTACAACATTTATATCACTGCCCTCAGCGAGACCAGGCTGGCTCACAAAGGATCCGTCACCAAACGGAAGGGTGGCTATACCTTTTTTTGGAAAGACAAATCCCAAGATGAGGAGAGAATGCATGGGGTAGGCCTGGCCATCAAGTTCACGCTTCTCAAGCAGCTTCCTGACCTCCCCACCTCTATCAATGAGCGCCTGATGAAGCTCCACTTCCTACTCAATGCCTCCAGTCATGTCACAGTCATCAGCACCTATGCCCCTACTTTGACCAGCAGCAACAAGGCAAAAGAAACCTTCTACAAGGACCTCAACAACCTCATAAAGGCCACAACCCCCAAGGACAAGCTCATCCTGCTGGGAGACTTCAGTGCCAGAGTTGGCACAGAGTGCGCTAACTGGAAAGGCGTGCTGGGGCCACGTGGCATAGGCAAAATGAATTCTAATGGCCTACTGCTCTTGAACCTCTGTGCAGAAAATGACTTGATGATCACCAACACCCTGTTCAGACAAGCAGACAAGTATAAATCAACTTGGATGCATCCACGATCAAAACAGTGGCACCTTATTGACTTTGCAATCTGCAGCAGATGAGACACCAGAGACTTCAGGGTCACCAGGGCCATGCAAAGAGCTGAATGTTGGACTGACCACTGACTTCTTAGGTCTGTCGTCAAGCTGCACATCGCCCCTACCCACCACAAAAAGCCAAAGCGTGTCAGACTGTTATTTAACAGTATCAAACTTCAGAACCCAGCATGTCAAGAGAACTTCATGAGCTGCCTGGATGACAAGTTGACCTCCCACGGACCCCTCACTGGAACCCCAACTCAGCAGTGGGACCAGTTCAGCATGGTGGTGAAGGAAGTAGCCCAGTCAATACTCAGCCCAAAGAAGAGAGTCCACCAGGATTGGTTTGACAAAAATAATGTTACCATCGCCCAGCTCCTGGACGACAAGCGGAAAGTGTTCACAGCATGGCAGAATATCTTGTCTTCCAACCCCAAGCGTGACCGCTTCAAGCACCTCCAGAGCCATGCCTAGGCGCCTCTCCACCGCATGCAGGATGGGTGGTGGCAGAGGAAGGCAGATGAGGTCCAGGTGTATGCTGACACAAAGAACTCTAAGATGTTCTTCAGTGACATTAAAGCTGTGTACCGACCATCCTGACCCTGCATCACCCCCCTCCTGTCCACCAATGGCATGCTGCTGAAGGAGAAGAGCGCCATTAATGAGAGGTGGAAGGAACACTTCAGCACTCTCCTCAACAGACCCTCCACTATCAGCCCCCAGGCCCTAGACCAATGATTGACATTCTCGACACCCCTCCCAGCTTAGATGAGGTCAAGGAAGCCATCAGCCAGACCAGCTCTGGAAAAGTTCCAGGCAAGGAAGGGATTCCTGCAGGGATTTATAAGGTTGTGGGACCAGTGGCTCTTGACACCTTCCACAGCATTCTCTGCAGCATCTGGTAAGAAGAGGATATGCCTCAGGAATTTCAGCATGCCATGATTATTTCCCTTTTCAAAAACAAGGGCAGCAAGTCAGACTGTGGCAACTATCGAGGCATATCTCTGCTGTCCATTGCTGGCAAGATACTGGCACACATCCTTCTCAACCGCCTGATCACTGCTGTTTCTGAGGAGATCCTGCCTGAGGCACAGTGTGGATTCCGCCCCGGTTGGAGCACTATTGACATGATCTTTGCAGTCCGCCAAGTCCAAGAAAAGTGCAGAGAACAGAATATGAATTTGTTTGTAGTGTTCATTGACTTGACCAAGGCTTTTGACACTGTCAACAGAAAGGCCTTGTGGACAATTTTACAGAAGTTGGGCTGCCTCAGGAAGTTCACAACCCTGATCTGCCTATTCCATGACAGCATGACTGGGCTGGTATTCTCTGGCGGTGAGCCATCAGATGCCTTTGAGATATCAAATGGTGTGAAGCAAGGCTGCATTTTAGCTCCCGTGCTGTTCAACCTCTTCTTCGCCTGCGTCCTTAGCCATACTGTCAGAGATCTTGAGCATGGGGTGTACTTGAAATACAGAATGGATGGGTCTCTCTTTGACTTGCACCTCCTGAATGCCAAGGCAAAGACAGTCGAAAAGATGATACTGGAGGCACTCTTTGCTGATGACTGTGCCCTCATGGCCCACACAGAATCTGCCCTACAGCATATCGTCGACAAGTTTGCTGAGGCATCCCATCTTTTCGGGCTCACCATCAGCCTGGGCAAGACAGAGGTGCTGTTCCAACCCAGTCCTCTCGCTGCAGGACACCAGCCCTCCATTGCTATTGATGGAGCAGAGCTGAAGACTGTGGAGGAGTTTTAAATACCTCAGCAGCAGCATCTCCAGTGACGGCTCCCTTGACAGAGACATCAATGACAGGATCTCCAAAGCCAGCCAGGCCCTGGGCAGGCTGTGAGTTCGTGTGTTGAATCAACACAACATCCAGTAGTCCACCAAGCTCAAGGTGTACAAGACAGTTGTGCTCACCAGCCTCCTCTACGGTTGTGAGACCTGGACCCTGTACAGTCGGCACATTCGACTGCTTGAGCGCTTTCACATGCATAGCCTGCATTCAATCCTGGGCATCAAGTGGCAGGACAAGATTACAAATCTCGAGGTCTTGGACCATGCTGAAATAACCAGAATCAAGGCCATGATCCTGAAAGCGCAACTGAGATGGACAGGGCACGTCATTCGCATGGATTACCACTGGATCCCAAAACAGCTCCTCTATGGCAAACTTTGCCAAGGTAAAAGGATGGGCAAGTGTAGGATGGGCAAGTGTAAGGATCTGAGTGACTTTGTCAAGGGCCAAATTGTGATGGCGAGATGGCTGGATCTGAGCATCTCCAAAATGGCACATCTTGTGGGATGTTCCTGGTATGCAGTGGTTAGTACCTACCGTACCAAAAGTGGTCCAAGGAAGGACAACCGGTGAACCAGCGACAGGGTCATGGGTGTTGAAGGCTCATTGATTCACATGGGGCACAAAGCTAGCCCATATGTTCCAATTCCACAGAAGAGCTACTGTCACACAAACTGCTGAAAATGTTAATGCTGATACCTTCCTATCAGTGGTTTTAATGTTTTGGTTGATCGGTGTATAACTAGCTGCAGATTTGTTTGTAAATTTTTTGACCTTTGTAGAAAAAACATTGACAGTATTAGGGAAACTGTAATGCCTACTTCCTTAATAAAACTATGCCTTAATTCTTTATATTCTGGATATGAATTCCCATTTGCTTGTCTTCTTACTGAGTATGCTGGTTGGAAAAAAATAATGCTATGGTGAATAGCAATTTGTGTGATGTCACTTCTTCTGGCAGGAAACTTTAGAAAGGCAGTGAGGTGAGGAAACGACTCTCCAAACATTTCAACTAATTGAATGGCTTTATTGGTGAATTATGCCTCCAAAAAAGAACTTTACAGCCAAGGAAGGCGAGGACATTAAAAAGCCACTCGACTTTCTGGCAGAGGACGTTTCTGTTGTTAAACAACAACAGAAAACCATCATGGACCTGGTGACGGAAGTGAAGTCGCTAAGGCTGCAGAACGCCGAGAAGGACCAGCATCTCACCCACGTAGCAAGCAGAGTTGCTGAACTGGAATAGTACACCAGGATGAACGACATCATCGTCACTGGGATTCAGATTAAACCCAGGTCATATGCGAAAGCGGTGACAAGGGAGGGAGAATCTGATGAACTGGGCAGCAACTCCGTGCAGCAACAAGTGTCGGCATTCCTACACTCAAAGGGAATCAATATTGATTGTAGCAACGTCAAGGCCTGCCACATTCTACCCAGGAGAGACAAGGAAAACACTGCCATCATAATGAGATTCGTCAATCAAAAACATAAAGCTGCATTGCTGAAACAAGGAAGGAAACTGAAAGGCACAAACGTCTACATCAATGAGCACCTGACAAAACGCAATGCTGACATTGCCAGAAAAGCATGTCATCTGAAGAAAGAAAATAAAATTCAATCTGGATAACCAACTGCAAAGTATTCATTAAGCTGAATGGTACACCGGAGGAGGCTAGAGTTCTGGTCATACGAAACATCAAGGACTTGGACAAATACCAGTGATGGCTATTGGGACTGTAAGGTAATCAATACTGACATGACACTACACCAAACTCAACCATGACACACACTGAAATAACTTTTTCATCCGTTACTCGAACACTACTTGGCTAACACAAATGCTTGTTGATTATGAAAACCTGGAACTGAAACCACATGAATTCACTGACCATAAACTATTGGATATAGAAAATAACATAGACCCGGACAATAACTTTTTCTCAACCATTAATAGTGGCAATTATCATTACACAGAGGAACAGGCGTCACAGTGGTGTAGTGGTTAGTGCTGTCGCCTCACAGCAAGAAGGTCCGGGTTCGAGCCCCATGGCCGGCGAGGGCCTTTCTGTGTGGAGTTTGCATGTTCTCCCCGTGTCCGCGTGGGTTTCCTCCGGGTGCTCCGGTTTCCCCCACAGTCCAAAGACATGCAGGTTAGGTTAACTGGTGACTCTAAATTGACCGTAGGTGTGAATGTGAGTGTGAATGGTTGTCTGTGTCTATGTGTCAGCCCTGTGATGACCTGGCGACTTGTCCAGGGTGTGCCCCGCCTTTCGCCCGTAGTCAGCTGGGATAGGCTCCAGCTTGCCTGCGACCCTGTAGAACAGGATAAAGTGGCTAGAGATAATGAGATGAGATGAGATGTTTAACAATTGAAATTAATATTGAAAAAAGTAGAAATGTATTAATTAGCTGTATATATAGAGCACCAGAAACTAGCATAGAGGCGTTTAAGGACTGGATAGAAAAGACATTTACAGTAGATAATAAAAAAGTTATCTTCATTTGTGGGGATACAAATATTGATCTGTTGAAACCCAATAAGCACAGTGTGATGGAGGAATTTATTAATACCATGTACAGTATGAGTCTTCACCCAAAAATTACCAGACCCACCAGAATTACTGACCATAGTGCTACTTTAATATATTATAATATATTAAATATAATATATAATATATTATCATATATTAAAGTATATATAATATATACTTTAATATATGATAATATATTTACCAGTGACATAGATAGTAACATTGTATGTGGAATATTAATCAATGATATCAGTGATCATCTACCAGTTTTTACAATTTATAACTGTAAGTGCAAGAGAAATGTGACAGACCTTAAACTTAAGTACAGAAGAGTTAGGACAGAGGAAGCCATGTTTGCATTAAATAATGATTTTTTTCTGTAAGACTGGGAATCAGTTTATACAGAGAATAGCATTGATGGAGCATATGATAACTTTTTAAGTATATTCAAATTATTATATGATAAGAATTGCCCACTGAAGCAATATAGTACAAAACAAAACTATAATGACCAACCTTGGATTACTAAGGGATTACAAAATGCCTGTAAGAAGAAAAACACTCTATATAGAGAATTTATTAAATTAAGAACCAAAGAGGCAGAAAATAAATATAAAAATATAAAAACAAGTGGGCAGCACGGTGGTGTAGTGGTTAGCACTGTCGCCTCACAGCAAGAAGGTCCGGGTTCGAGCCCCGTGGCCGGCGAGGGCCTTTCTGTGTGGAGTTTGCATGTTCTCCCTGTGTCTGCGTGGGTTTCCTCCGGGTGCTCCGGTTTCCCCCACAGTCCAAAGACATGCAGGTTAGGTTAACTGGTGACTCTAAATTGACCGTAGGTGTGAATGTGAATGGTTGTCTGTGTCTATGTGTCAGCCCTGTGATGACCTGGCGACTTGTCCAGGGTGTACCCCGCCTTTCACCCATAGTCAGCTGGGATAGGCTCCAGCTTGCCTGCAACCCTGTAGAACAGGATAAAACGGCTAGAGATAATGAGATGAGATGAGATAAAAACAAGTTAACAAGCATCGTAAGGAGATGTAGGAAGGATTATTATGGCAAATTAATAGATAATAGCAAAAAAGGCAGGGTACACCCTGGACAAGTCGCCAGGTCATCACAGGACTGACACATAGACACAGACAACCATTCACACTCACATTCACACCTACGGTCAATTTAGAGTCACCAGTTAACCTAACCTGCATGTCTTTGGACTGTGGGGGAAACCGGAGCACCCGGAGGAAACCCACGCAGACACGGGGAGAACATGCAAACTCCGCACAGAAAGGCCCTCGCTGGCCATGGGGCTCGAACCTGGACCTTCTTGCTGTGAGGCGACAGCGCTAACCACTACACCACCGTGCCATCCCCTATCTAAGATATTTAAGATGGTATTATTTGCAAATGACACGAATATGTTTTGTTCTGGAGCAAATTTACATGAGTTAGAAAACATAATCTCTTCAGAATTGTGCAGGTTAAAAAGTTGGTTTGATCGAAATAAATTATCATTAAACCTGTCTAAAACAAAAATCATGTTATTTAATAATTATAAAATAAATAAGGTAATAAATGTACAGGTAGATGGTGTTGACATTGAAAGAGTTTCTAATAATACATTTCTTGGGGTAATAATAGATGATAGAATTACTTGGAAATCACATATAAAATACATACTAATTAAACTATCAAAAAGTATATCTGTTTGGAGTAAAGCTAAGCACGTCCTGGACTATAATTCACTCCGCATTCTTTACTGTTCCCTGGTTTTACCATACTTAAATTACTGCTCAGAGGTGTGGGGAAATGCGTATAAATGTTCACTTCATGCAATAATTATACTTCAAAAAAGAGCTATAAGAATAATTCATAGTGCTGGTTACCAAGATCATGCTAATTCACCATTCTTAAATTCAAAATGTTTAAAATTCAGGGATATTATAGAATATAAAACTGCCGTAATAATGTACAAAGTAAGGAATTGTAAAGTACCAAGGAATATCCAAACAATGTTCTCGGATAGAGAGGGGGGCTATAATTTGAGGGCGAAATTGAAATTTAAAACTCACAGTGCTTCAACAACGTTAAAAATGTTCAGTATCTCTATTTGTGGAGTAAAGCTATGGAGCAGTTTGAATGTGGAGCTCATGAAATGTTCAACTATAAACCAGTTCAAAAAAAAGTATAAGGAACAGATCTTTATGAGGTATAGGGAGGAGGAATTACAATAACATTCTATTGATAATATATGTGTGTATGGGTACGTACGGATATATATTTATATCATCATGAGTATTGTGTTTGTGTGTGTATATATATATATATATATATATATATATATATATATATATATGGGCGGCACGGTGGTGTAGTGGTTAGCACTGTCGCCTCACAGCAAGCAGGTCCGGGTTTGAGCCCCGTGGCCGGCGAGGGCCTTTCTGTGTGGAGTTTGCATGTTCTCCCCGTGTCCGCGTGGGTTTCCTCCGGGTGCTCCGGTTTCCCCCACAGTCCAAAGACATGCAGGTTAGGTTAACTGGTGACTCTAAATTGACCGTAGGTGTGAATGTGAGTGTGAATGGTTGTCTGTGTCTATGTGTCAGCCCTGTGATGACCTGGCGACTTGTCCAGGGTGTACCCCGCCTTTCGCCCGTAGTCAGCTGGGATAGGCTCCAGCTTGCCTGCGACCCTGTAGAACAGGATAAAGCGGCTAGAGATAATGAGATGATATATATATATATATATATATATATATATATATATATATATATATATATATATATATATGTGTGTGTATGTATATATATATATATATATATATATATATATATATATATATATATATAAACATAATTATATATACACATAATTATATGATATTATGGGTGTCTGTGTACATATGGATATGTGTATAGTTATATGTATGTACTGTATATATGTATTGTATGTGTGTATATATGTATAACATAATAAGTATTTGTATATATGATTGATTTGGTCTATATTATACCATGTTGGTATGTCTTGGTATGTTGGTAGGTTTTCTTTTTTGTTTAATGCTTTTGTTTTCTTTAATATATATTTATTATGGTGAAAAATGACATTTGATTAGCAGTAGTATAGAGGGTTAGGATTTGATAAGTTATTTACTTCTTCCTAATCCTTTCCAACCATTATTACCGTATTTACCGGACTATAAGCCACTACTTTTTTCCCACGCTTTGAACCCTGCGGATTGTACAACAATAATGCGGCTTATCTATAGATTTTTCTTCGCTAACTGCCATCAGGGGGCGCAAAAACATGACAGACGCAAGAGGTCAATATAAAGAAGAAGATGCAAGCAGCACAACACTCACGAACACAAAATATTTTTCACACCCTCATCATGGAAAGTACACGAAGAAAAGCATATGATGCAGCTTTTAAGTTGAAAGCTATCGATCTGTCTATCCAAGAAGGAAATAGAGCTGCTGCACGTAAGCTTGGCGTTAATGAATCAATGGTGAGACGTTGGAGACGGCAGCGTGAAGAACTGATTCAATGCCAAAGAACAACAAAGGCTTTCAGAGGTCATAAAAGCAGATGGCCTAAACTTGAAAATGTTCTTGAGGACTGGGTGAACACACAGAGAGCAGACGGCCGGGGTGTATCCACCGTGCAAATCCGACTGAAAGCTAAAACAATCACCAGCAAAATGGGTATTGAAGATTTTAAAGGTGGACCATCATGATGTTTTAGATTTATGAGACGAAAAGATCTGTCCATCAGGGCGCGGACGACTGTCTGTCAGCAACTCCCTCCCGACTACGAAGAAAAAGTTGCAAACTTCCACAAATTTATTGAAACAAAACTAGCCGAAAATTCCATCGGACCAGACGTCATAAATATGGATGAAGTACCTTTAACGTTTGACCTGCCTTTAACTAGAACTGTTAACAAGACAGGAGCGTCATCCATTATGATGAAAACAACTGACCACGAGAGAACGCATTTCACGTGTGTTTTGAGCTGTACCGCATCCGGACAGAAGCTTCCACCAATGGTGATTTTCAAGCGGATGACTATGCCAAAAGAAAAATTTCCGAAAGGCATAGTTGTTAAAGTTAACAAAAAAAGGGTGGATGATAGAAAGCCTAATGACTGAATGGCTGACAGAGTGCTACAGTAAGCGCCCGGGAGGATTTTTTTCACTGGAAAAAATCATTGCTTGTTTTGGACAGTCTGAGGGCCCATATAACAGATTCTGTGAAAGCAGCCATCAAGAGAACAAACTCAATTCCAGCTGTGATTCCTGGAGGTACAACTAAGTTTTTGCAGCCACTCGACATCAGTGTGAATCGTGCATTTAAAACGGCACTCCGAAGTGAGTGGGAGGCTTGGATGACCAGCGGCGAGAAATCATTCACAAAAACTGGCCGCATGTGAAGAGCATTCTTTTCTGAGGTCTGCCAGTGGATCCTAAAAGCGTGGAGCAGTGTGAAAGAATCCACGATCACCAAGGGGTTTCGAAAGGCTGGACTGCTGCGTGGAGAGAACAGCGCAACTTCATCGGTAACTGTGCCTCGAGATGAAAGTGACAGCGCAACTTCATCGGTAACTGTGCCTCGAGATGAAAGTGACATTGAGAGTGACACAGACGGAGAGACTGAAAAGGTGTGTGACGGAGATGTTCTGAGGCTCTTCAACTCCGACACTGAAGAAGACTTCAGTGGTTTCAGTGCATAGGAGGAGGATGAATAAAAACATTAATGACTTTTCTGTTTTGTTCGATCAGCCGTTTTACTGCCGTGTTACAGGCACTGTTTGGAAACAATTAAAGTATGTAAATAAACATTTACAAAATCTTTCTGTGTAAATATCTCATTCACAATGTATATATCTGCTGCTTATAGTCTGGTGCGGTTAATGTAATGTAAAAATATTTTTTTTCTTTTAAAATTTAGTGGGTGCGGTGTATATTCCGATGCGCTGTATAGTCTGGTAAATACGGTATGTTATTGCCTTGTGGCTATGCTATCCTGTTTGTTCATGACTATGTTTTGATTATTGCATTTCTTTATTTTTATTTATTTATTTATTTATTTATTTTTCTTTACTGTTTAGAATCAATCAATCAATGTTGGTTGTATCCCTTACATGGGGCACAGTTGCTCCTGACCCTTAATGAGACGATGCTCATAACTGCAAGTGCAGTGGGCGCAGAAATCCTACAAGAAACACTAACCAAGCAGTGATGTGTGGTTGATCACTGGGTTTGTTAATGTGGTGCTGGCTGGTTCAACCACTGAAACCCTGGAAATTCAGAATGATCTCAAATGGGGACTTCCGGAGTGACATCGAACTGCAATGCATGTGTAGCTGACTAGCTCTTCCTCAACAACACCTTAAATGTATTATTATTTCAAAAACTCAACCAATTTTCATCAGCATTATAGGCAGTATGGCACAAGGAAAAGTGGGAGGAAAACAAGAGGGCGAAAGCATGTCACCATTAAAGAAAAAGCCCATGGTTACCATGCCGAAGGAGGACATCGAGGATGTGATTGCTTCTGCGGTCAAAATGGCATTGCAAGAACAACAGAGCGAGCTAAATTTATTGATCCAGGCAGCTGTGAAGGAAGCCATCAACAGTATCTTAATCCCGCAATTAAACGAACTGAAAATACAAATGCACAACGCGGAGACTAGTCTGAGAGCTCTAACTGAGGATATGAACTGTTCACAAAAAGCTATTCAAAACAATGCGGCTAAAGTTGAGTCTCTGCAGGCTGCGCTAAGAGCTAGCAAGCACCAGATCACTACGCTAAACCTAGAGGTAAGCAACCTCACTTCCAAAATGACCCAGATGGAAGACCACAGCCGAATGTCTAATATCAGACTGGTTGGCCTGAAAGAAGGGGAAGAAGGACCAGACGCAATTGGCTTTTTAACAGAGAACCTGCCTAAATGGATCCCATCACTGAAAGACCAACCCATTCGCATAGAGCGAGCGCACAGAGTTTACAGCGCTGCTAAGAAGGATAACAATCGCCCCCGAACTCTCATCTTCAAATTACTAAACTACACAGACCGCCAAGCAATCCTGAAGGGAGCGAGAGAACAACCCACTAAACATAAAGACCAGGAGCTGTTGTTTTTCCCCGACTACAGCAAGGATACAACCGACAAGAGAAAGGCATTCACTCCAGTATACAAGAAAATGAACTCAATCGGACTACAGCCGTTTCTGCGCTACCCTGCTCAACTAAAAGTGACCTACCGAGGACGGAACATGGAATTCAGCAGTCCTTCTGACGCCGAAGACTTTCTCAATTCTCTCCAGAAACAGCCCTCCATCACCACGGCCCATGCAGCTACCCCTCAACTTGACCCAGACGCCGACGAGATGGACACATCGCCCCAGCAGTGAGCCGTGGTGCACCAGTCAAGTAATGGTGATGTACCGTATGCCTATAGCCTAGTTTGTTTTCTTTTTTTCTGGTTATTTAATCTTGGTTTGATATATTCGTTGATTGACATGGGAATTTGGACTGGTTAGCCTCCCTTCTAAAGCAGACTGCTCTGGCGGACTATTTGTCTTTCATGCATACGCGGTCTAAAGACGGGTATGTCTTCCTAAACTTTGGACTGTCAGCATATTTGATGATAAACCGCCCAATGGGCTATCTGTCTTTGGAGACTCTCTGTGTTTCATGCATATACATATTTAATTTCACATAATTGATTTTTGGTTGACGTTTAATCGCTCGGACTAATTAATGACACGGACTGTTCATTTTGGAGAGCACTAACAACTTTAAAATCTAAGGTCGTTGAGGACTGCCTCGCATCCACACACATCCGGAATGGATAACGTCTATGCCTTGTTGCAATCCTTTGGCTCCACGGGAGCCTGGCGGATTGCCTCTCTGTATATAGTTTTGTTGCACGTTTTAACGTGCGTCATATTGTTCCCGAGACAGTACGAATTATGTCATGCATTCCCCTGTGTATATTATTTGTTTTTCTTTTTGGGTCTTTTGATATTCCTTCCTACACTTACCTGCTATCTGAATGGCCAACTTAAACATTATGGCCTGGAATGTTAGAGGGCTGAATTCACCAATCAAGCGCACCCGATGTCTGGAATTCCTCCGGCGCAGGAAAGTGTCTATTGCGCTCATTCAGGAAACACACCTGACATAATCTAGTGTACAGCGTTTCCAAAATAAGTATTATAAAGTAGTAGCTCATTCCTGCGCCACCTCCAAGTCAAGGGGTGTGCTCATTCTTGCTGAAAGAAAACTACAATTCAAAGTACTGGATAATGGTAGTGACCAGACTGGTAGATTTGTATATGTATTACTCTCTATTAATTATTCAAAGATCTTACTAGCTAACGTATATGCACCCAACACTCATGAAGATGATTTTCTGCCATCCATTAGTAACTCCCTCTTGAAATACCATGACTGTCATAGCATCGTAGCAGGTGATTTTAATACAACCTTATGCCCAGAGTGGGACCGGTCTAATACACCACTGGGTACTCCTCCACCCTCATCACTATCCCTAAAGGCATTTATTACTGATCTGAATTTGGTGGATCTCTGGCATTTCCGTAATGCTAATATTAAAGCTTATTCCTTCCACTCAAGCCGTCATAGCACATCCTCCTGCATTGACTATATATTTGTTAGTTCCTCCTTAATAAACAACATGATTCATGTCAATATGCTCCCCATTTTGATTTCAGACCATGCCCCAGTTACTTGCACATTAACACCAATTATTAAGCACCCCAAAGCGAGAAGATGGAGATTTAACACTTATCAGCAACAAAACATTTATCTCACAAATGACAGAACAGTTGGAGGAATTTATTATTCACAATAAAGAAAGCTCAACTAATGCGCAAATTATGTGGGAATCAGCTAAATGCTTTATACGAGGAGTATGCATTGGGTTCTCCTCTAAGCTACAAAAAGAACGTAACAAGCAGCTTAACGAAATAGAAAAACGAATTGAACAAATAGAAAAAGATCAAACTACGACACCTCTGGTGACCAACACAAGCTTGCTTACTGCACTTAGAGGGGAATATAAGAATCTTTCAATAGAAAAGACAGAATTTCTTATACATAGAACACAGCAAAAATATTACTTTGAAGGTGATCGCCCAAGCAGGTTACTAGCCCTTAGATTGAAACAATGTGAATCTAAAGCATTTATTAATGCAATTCGAACACCTGAAGGTCAAGTTGTGACACAACCCAATGACATTAACAATGTATTTAAAACATTTTACAGTAATACATCAGAAGGACAAGTAAACACTAGTGGCAGCATCTTTCTCCAAAACTTAGCATTACCCAAGTTAGATGATGAAGACAGGGAAGATTTGGGATCTCCTATAACATTGAAAGAGCTGGAGTCAGCTGTCAAATCTTTAAATGTAGGCAAGTCACCTGGTCTGGATGGTCTACCAACAGAATTCTATCTAACATTCTGGAATCAGGTAGGGCCCCTTATATTAGATTCTATTAATTATGCAGTTAAAGAAGGATCATTTCATAGAGATCAGCGCAATGCACTAATTACCGTCCTCCTAAAAAAAGGCAAAGACCCACTCGAATGTGGTAGTTATTGACCCATCTCTCTTATTTGTGGGGACATAAAAGTCTACTCCAAGGTTCTTGCCACTAGATTGGAAACCGTTGTGGGCAAACTCATGCACTTTGACCAAACAGGATTCATGAAAAGCAGGTTTGCTTCTGATAACTTAAGAAGACTCTTATATATCATTGAGGTAGCTCATACACTAAAAGAAGACTGTGCAGTATTCTCATTGGACGCCGAAAAAGCCTTTGACCGTCTGGAATTGCATAATTTATGGATGGTCCTGGAGAGGTTTGGGTTTGGGGAAACATTTATTTCTATGTTACAGACGTTATATAAAGGGGCAACAGTCTGTGTTCTCACAGGTTCTGTCCAATCACCAGCCTTTGCCCTGAAAAGAGGAACAAGGCAGGGTGATCCATGTTCACCCCTATTGTTCGCCCTATCTCTAGAACCTCTGGCACAGGCTATTAGGGAAAGCCAGTCAGTGTCCCCCATTAATGTAGGTCTCTCCAGACATCATGTCTCCTTGTATGTGGACGACTGCCTTCTGTTCTTTTCCAATATTCAGAAATCTTTAACAAATCTCCTCAATCTCTTCCATGAGTTCCATAACATCTCAGGGTATAAAATAAACTGGATTAAATCTTTTCTTCTTTCTCTTAATGCAGCAGCAATAAACATCCCCACGCCCCCTGGGATCCCCGTCTGCACATCCTTCACCTACCTGGGCATAAAAATTTTCCCCAACATAAATCAAATTGTAAAAGAAAATTTTTATGGAGTAAAAAAGAAAATTGAGCAGGATTTGAAAAGGTGGGGGTCTCTCCAAGTGTCAATGCAAGGCAGAATATCTACCATTAAAATGAATGTCTTACCACGTATAAACTTTCTATTTTTTATGATTCCAGTGGCTGTGCCCCCTAAATATATATCTGATATGCATTCTCTTATATCACAATTTATTTGGGGTGGAAAACATCCTAGAATTAAATTAACAACATTGCAAAGAAACAAACTTGATTGGGGCCTAGCTGTACCAAACCTAAATTTTTACTACCATGCCTTCCAAATTAGACCGTATGGAGACGCCCAGATTCCCAAGTTCCATGGAGGGCTATAGAGGCAGAGAGAGTCAAACCACACAGACTACAAGACTTGCCTTACACAGGAATAGGACTCAAACATGTACAGCTACATTATGGAAGCATTATAACTAATTCACTTAATGTATGGAGAAAAACTGAGAAAATACTAGATATAACATGTCTGTTTCATAAAATGTCACCATTATGGAACAACTACCACTTCCAGTCAGGCGGGACACCCTTTGTCTTCCCTCAGTGGTCTCAAAAAGGGGTTGCTATCTTTGGTGATTTATTTGATGACAAAGCCTTGCGCACCTTTCTAGACATATAAACTGACCTCAATTTGCCAGGCACTTCCTACTTCCTTTATCTTAGACTAAGATCAGCCATGAAAGCATATGGGGTACCCTGGGACAAACCAATCCCTGAACATCCTATGGAGAAGTGGATAAATCCTTGTAGCGGGTACAATGTGTGGGTGGAGCACAGAAGACGGCAGGACAGAGATCAGGATGAAAACAACTGGCTTTTATTGCCAAACTTTTCAGTTTAACATATAATTCAATCTCTCAGAGGCTGACTCGCGCCCGCACACAGACTGTCGTCTCCTCTGGAAAATCACCCCCCTCTGCTCTCACTCTCCCTCCTTAAATAAGGCGCGGTTTACTGGGGAGAACACACACAAAACATAGGTTAATCACACTCAGGTGAAGCGATTCTGCCACTTACCTTCCCCAACTCCGCCCTCCTGTCACAGACCGGCGCTTGACCACGCCCCCGCTGCCACAATCCTATTCAGTACTCAAGAGGGACGGTAACCAATATCTATAATGCTTTAATTACTCATACATCCAAAAACTTAGCTGTAGAAAACATATAGGAACAAGAACTAAACTCTTTTGGTGTAATACCAGAATGGGAAAATATATGGGAAAACATATGCGACTCATCAAAAAATTTGGCTCACCAACTTATACACTTCAAACTGATACATAGAGCTTATGCTACCCCTTTAAAGTGTTTTCAAATGAAAATAACATCTAGTCCTGAGTGCACTCTTTGTTCAGATCGAACAGTTGGTACAACGATGCACATGTTTTGGGAGTGCACCCCAATTAAGCAATTTTGGACTGAAATACTCCCCCTATTATCAGAGTTGCTAGATATTAACATACAGCCCGACCCAGGTCTTTGCCTTCTTAATGATGACTCTCAGCTATCTCTCACTCTCAACCAGCGTAGATTACTGCTGGCAGGATTCACAGCTGCAAAAAAGGCAATTTTAAAACACTGGTATCTCCCCACTCTACCCCTAAAAGAATACTGGCTCACTTCATACCAGCACGTAACCTCTCTGGAGCGCACAACTGCGTGCCTCAACAAGGCCAAACCGAGAACTGTTCAGGCATGGTCAAGCATGACTAGATCTATTCAAGACCTCTTAAAAGAAACCAAGACCCTTGATTAATTTCTGTCTATTATTTTTATTGTATTTCATTTTAATTTTGTGTTTTGTAAAAGGGGAATGTTTTTTGTTTTGTTTTTTTCTATTTGTTTGTTAGTTTTTTGTGTCTTTTTTGTCTTTTGTTTAGTGTTGTCCAATGACAGTTGACGTACTGTACTGTGTTATCTTACATCTAAAGATTACAATGTCTGTTTGAATTATCAAATCTACCAATAAAAAGAAAATGTTGATCACAAAAAGAATGATCTCAAATGGGATGCATTGAACCAGCGTGTTTCAGAGAGACAACAACAAATGTGTGGAGTTAGACACCATATTGGTGCCTCTATGCAAAAACCCAGAGCACTACAGTGGTTTTGTGCCAGATAATGACCAAATTACTAGGCATCTTGTTATTTTAGACATTGACCACTACCAAACTCAAAGGTCTGCCACACAGTGGCATGAGATCAACACCAGCTGGCTATACTGACTACAGAACTGCAGCTACTATTACAGGCTATTAGAGAAACATGCAAAATTGATAGGATGGGTTCTTTTCAAAATATTTTCTGATTGGTAATTTGGTTATAAAGACAAGCTTCGTTGCTTATCATCACCACTCATTGCATTAAGATGCATTTCCACATTGGAGTTGCTGTGCACTATAGGCAATATCTCTGTTTACACATCAGCAGAGTGATGTACCCTTCACTTTGGGTTAGCTCTGACACCCATGCTGATTACAAAGTCTATGCAAACTGTCTTAGAGCCCCGATAAAGCCAGGACCTGTGAGTACTCCCTTACTGTACGTATCTGGATAATTAGCTGCTGTGCAGACAGTCTCAGCAGCAGCTGGCATACCAAACAAAGCCTCTGTTCTCATATGTGGAAGCATTCGTACTGAAAGCCAGTCAATTGAAGATTCAATTGACCCCTTCACAGACTCTTCATTCAATTATGTATGATGTAATGCCCAGGTCAGACGGCAGAAAGATGCATGCTGCGACCTGCGATCAGTCAAGTGGCGACAGATCGCAGGTGGATACAGGCATTTTGCATCAAATCCTTCATTGTGGTCAGACGTATTGCAAGACGCAGAGTTTTTAAGCTGTTATGACAGAACGCAACCAGTCAGAAGCAGATGCAGCTAGACGCAGGTTGACGCAGCACACAGAAAACCTTTAACAAATATAAGGCCATAAGACTGCTCGCAGGTTGTTGTAAACTATTTGCAGGTGCAGTACCTGCAATGCATCGTAGCCATCTTTAAAGACTTGTTCAATCTGCGATTGGTTGCTCAAGCGTTGCACGACCACCTGCCTGTACATGTGTCAACCTGCTATTTGCACTGATTGGAAGCGAATCGCAGCTCAAATGCGAACAGATTGTGATCCACTTACATCAACCTGCCTCTACTAAAGACCTTCTGCAACACTCTGCCATTATTTGCATCGTCGTGCATCGACACAAGACCAGTCTTACGTCTACCTGCGATTTTGTCATCACAGGTAGATGCAAATAGTTGAAAACTAGTTGCAGCCTGCCGTCTGACCTGGGCATAACAAATTGCAGTTGAACAGTAGCAGGTCGTAAGCCATTTACTTACACTATAGTCATAATAAACCAAGATGGCCACTTGTGCACATTTCTGTTCTTTGAATTGTCTGTATTGAGGTCAAAGATCTGCTTAACGCAGCATCAGAACTTCTTCTAAGCCTGTTTACAGTGAAAAGGAAAGTACGCTGTCAATAATTGCTAATAATTCTCAGCCATGTTGATCTGACAGTACAAAATATCAATAATAGAACACATCTGCCAGAACACAACTAAGAGCTGAAAGCACAAAGAAGGAAATACATAAAGCCCAAAACTAGTGTCAATACAAAAACAAACTTTGCAAGGTTTTTCAGGTTTGCCTTGAGCTTCAAATTTATGACACATACTCTTTACTCTTCCTCAGGTCCAGACAGAGATACGAAAGACATGGCAGCGTTGGACATTAGCATTCGACTGGAAGGGTCCGGTTGTGCTGGTTAATTATCGCTACCGATCAGTGTTGACAAGTGTAAACAGCAACAGCAGTGTTCAGTCCCAGGTCCCAGCCCTAATGACTAACCGAGTTTTTCGCTCATCTGGACGAACAAGCAGCACTTGCATCTCACGCAGCATGTGTACACACTCACACCTCACCCTGCCTGGCTACGTCTTTAGCAACTCCGATGCTGAAAGTCTGCCTCAGTCCATCCCAGAGGAGAATGAGGATGAAGCAAAACATGTTGATGACATCACACTTAGGGAAAACACAAGAGTTTTTGCAAGAGATGGTGCCAAAATCTCGGATGACATCATTCTGGAAGGAGAGGGCAAGAACATCAATACATTCAGAAAGGTTGGGGGGTTTGTTGATGTTCCTTTCAGAGAGAATGCCAGCTGTGCTGGGGACATCATACTGAAGGACTCAGTGCAGTACAATAGTTTCGATCAGGAGGAAGAACTGGAGTTATAGGAGAAAAAGGAAGTTTGTGTAGTTTATGGTTATTTAGTCCAAGTCTTTTAGCACAAGTCTTTTAGCACAAGTTCTAAAGTCTCTTAGCACAAGATCCAAGAACACAATCTTTATTATGAATACTTACTGATCATGTTTAAAGATCTCGTTTCGTTATCTCTAGCCGCTTTATCCTGTTCTACAGGGTCGCAGGCAAGCTGGAGCCTATCCCAGCTGACTACGGGCGAAAGGCGGGGTACACCCTGGACAAGTCACCAGGTCATCACAGGGCTGACACACAGACACAGACAACCATTCACATTCACACCTACAGTCAATTTAGAGTCACCAGTTAACCTAACCTGCATGTCTTTGGACTGTGGGGGAAACCGGAGCACCCGGAGGAAACCCACGCGGACATGGGGAGAACATGCAAACTCCTCACAGAAAGACCCTCGCCGGCCACAGGGCTCGAACCCGGAGCTTCTTGCTGTGAGGCGACAGCACTAACCACTACACCACCATTCCGCCCATGTTTAAAGATGTTTGATGGATTTTTTTATGAAAGTTGCCGAGATTCCGATCAAAAATGAGCAATTGTATTTCCCCACTCTGCCATCTTGAAACCACCATGTTTGATATAGCCCATATGTTAGTCACCAATCCTCCCTCCAAATTATTTAACACAGCACGTACCCTGACACAGTACACAGGTTTGTTTTGTCTTTATTAAAGTGCTAAGCTTAAATTATATCATATTTATGATATACAATTTGCTAATTTGATAAAGAATGAAAAGTCAAGCAAAATTTACAAGATGATAAGAGTTTAAAGAAAGCTTTTTGTTTGTTCTTTATTTTAATTTTTTACAAAAAAAGGTCGAAAGAAAGTAAGACTATGCACAGCTGTTTCAATTGTTTTATTAAGCTATTTACATTTTAGATAACTGCTGTGACTTCTAAATGCAAGAAAGTGAAATAATTAAATTTCAAACAAACAAAAACAACTTGATAATCAATTAAACAGGAATAGATTCCGCTCTTAGTCGGCAAAATGCATGTTGTCAAGCAGGGCAAGAGACGTAATCACCCGGTTAATTAATTCGACAAACGCATAATTATTGGCAGTCAGTTGAATTTGTGATATGATCAGAAGTGACTGAAGTTATTTATGCAGGTGCCCACAATTTAAGGTTTGTTATGGCTTAACTACAAATATCCAAAGACACCAAAGAATCGGATTTTCAGTCCACGTTTCAGGGATCAACAACTGATCCTTGCCATGCACAGCAGCAGAAATTCTGGCTTCCAGTCCCTAAGCAATCATACGGTAATAAACCCCTTCCTCTGTCAAGATGAGGTTGTTGTTTTTTTCCATTATTGTGCCCGTAATCCAGAGTTGTGCTAAAGAATATAGAGTTGTGCTAAAAGACTTTTGTGCTAAATAACCGGATACTGTTTGTGTTAGATTATGGCTTAACTTGTTGATATATCATATGTCATCTTTCTTTCTGTGAAAACTGTACGAATGAGCTCACTTGGGATTTTCATTACAAGGTAATGTGAACTGCAAAACACCAATGGAATTTTGTGTAAAGTGTCATTTAAATTCCTGTGGAAAGGTTCAGATTCAGGATCAGTTTAGAGACCTTTCCAAATGAACAGAATTCTTTTCAGTATCTCTGCATGTGACATATGCAAGAATAATCTGTAAAACAATCTGTAAAAATCATACTAGTAGAGTTTGAAAGGTGATATACAGTGAAGAAATGAGGTAATCAGTGCATAACTGTTCTTTTTCTGTAGAATGATTGTACAACATACAATGAAACAAGACTTTGGTGCAGTTTAAATGTATTTTTTAAATTTGTTTTGGGTTTCAAAATTATACACAATGGGTCAAAAATATACAGTTAATATTTGGTTAAACGTGCTTTAGCATGTTTCACTTTGACCAGACAGTTTTGATTGCTATCAACAAGCTTCAGAATTCTAGTTAGATATCAGACCACTCTTCTTGGCAGAATTGGTAGAGTTCAGTTAAATTTGTGTGTACCCGACTTTTAAGCACAGTCCACATATTTTCGATAGGGTTGAGGTCAAGACTTGTTTAACGTTAGCCTGCTTTATCGACAACCAGCTTTGATGTATGTTGGGGTCATTGTCCTGTTGAAACACCCAATTGTGTCCTAGTTTCTGGAGGTTTGAGGTTATGCTGTAGTCCTGCTTCTTCATTATTCCATTGACTTTGTGCAATCCACCAGTTCCAGCAGCAAAACAGCCCCAGAGCATGATGCTACCAGCACCATGCTTAACAGTTGGGACAGTGTTCCTCTGTACCTCTGGTGATTGTGGCCAAACACTCAATCTCTGTCTCATCTGACCATAAAACCTTCCTCCAGGAGGTTTGTAAACTTTAGGCAAGCTTGAAGGTGGTGATCTAGGAGCAGGGGCTTCTTTCTTGGATGCCAGCCTCTCAGTCCATGGTGATGTAAAACTCGCTTGACTGTAGACAGTGATGCTGGTGTTCTGGCAGCTTCCAGTTCATGGTAGGTCTATGTCTTGGTGGTTCCAGGGTTGTTCCTGACCATCTGAACCCATTTCCTCTCAGCTGAAGGAGACAGATTGGATCTTCTTCCAGCAACGTGGTTTGGCAAAATGGTAACACCTCCTAATAACTTAGTACAATTGTTTGAATTGATGCTCTTGAAATCTGCAGTTGTTTAGAAATGGCTCCAAGAGCTATTCTCTTTCTCAGATCTGCACTGAGCTCCTCAGACTTTCCCATTGTACTGTGTGTTGGTCAATCTAATGTTTGCTGCCAAACAAACCTTTATGTTGACAGCTACATAAAATAAAGCTGCCAGCTGTAATCAATCATCACCACTAATAGGAATTTAAGAGTCCTTGTTCTTGGCAAGTTAAAAGACATTTTGGAACCTTCAGCACTACTGAATTAATTATTTTAGTGGGTGTATGTAATTGTTTTACTTTTTATGTATAATTTTGACCCTGTGTTGATTTCCAAAAACCCCAAATAAATTGAAACTTGCACACCAATTTTTTTTTCTATTAATGATGTGTTATACAATCATTCTGCCACAGAAAGTGAACATTTCAAAGAAATCACTGAATGGCCAATATTGGCATATTCATGGTAATAAATGTGTAAATTTCTGACCACAACAGTCGATTGTTTTTAAGTTGATGTAAACAAATGTGAAATATACAGAATGTAATTCATTACAGCATAGTAATTCTTAATAGCTGAAGCACTTGAATGTAAAGCACCAAATGCTGCATAAAATGATGGAACTTTATGTCCAGAATCACCCTATACTCAGTGTTGCTGTAACAGTGATGTCCAGTTTTGCATGGAGTTTAATAAAGTTCATAAATCTTGGTCATTTTTGTGAACTGCCTAGTAGGCCAGCCTAGAAGAGGAATGTTCTTTCACTGATGCCCAGGTTAGACAGCAGAAAGACGCACACTCCAACCTGCAACTGGTCGGGTGGTGACTGATTGCACGTGGACACAGGCGTTTTGCGCCAAATCCTTCGTTGTGGTCAGACATATTGCAAGACGCAGAGTTTTTAAGCTGAATCTGTCTATCGCAGGGTGTTGCAGAGTGAATCATGCAAGTGTTGCACAATCAGACACATGATTGGCTGCTTCTACCTGCATCTACCTGAAAGTGTTAGAGTGGAGGTTGAAGTCCCTTGCAAATAGTCTGTGATTCAATAAGATTTGACGCAATGTAGCTCTGCATCTCACTATTTCCATTATTTATCCTGCCTACTACTACTTGCATCTACTTGCCTCTACTTGAGACGAGTAGCAAGTAACCGGACGAGTAATCAACCGGTTGAGTCTAGTCTTGCAACTAGCTATGACAGGATGCAACGTCTGAAGCAGATGCCTGTATTTGCCTCTACATGCGTCAACCTGCTATTTGCACCAATTGGAAGCGAATTGCAGCTGAAATGCAAACAGATTGTGATCCACTTGTGTCAACCTGCCTCTACTAAAGACCCTCTGCAATACTGCCATTATCTGCGTCGTTGTGTGTCGACACAAGACCAGTCTTGCATCTACGGTACCTGTGATTTTGTTATCGCCGGTAGACACAAGTAGTTGAAAACTAGTTGCAGCCTGCCGTTTGACCTGGGCATGACTGACTGAATGACTGATCGACTGACTGAGGTCCAGTGTTGAAACATGCATACGTGAGAAGTCAAGCTAGCCGAATTTCAACAAGTTACCATTAGCTGACAAGCAGTGAGCAATACCAGTGACATCCTCTGATATACATTCATCTGCTGCGTTAGTTTTGGGATAGTTGGAGAGAGTGGTAGGTTAGCTAAACTTAGCTACATAAAGTGTCTTTTCGTGTAGGTATGTTTCCTTGCTTCAGCTATTTTTATGTCACTAAAACTTACCTTAAATGAAGGGTTGTGAGTATGAACTGTGGCATGATTGCATTTTGTAGCTGCATGCTGGCTGTAGCCATTCAGCTAACTTCACCACAGAATTTAACATCATATGCCTACTTATTTGAACTTTTCTGGACACAAACTGTTTGCCATTTTTATTAAAATATTTTAAACATCGAGAGGTTTAACTGGAGCAAGGATAACTTAATTGCATTAGTGCATAGAGCCACCATGATACGCTATATTATAGCTATTTTATTTCAGTATTAACATCCAGACAGCCAGCTATCGGAATTTGTGCAAAAGCCATTTGTTCATCAGTGAACACATACACTACCAATAACTGTTGACTGCAGTCTAAACCAGCTGCTCTTCCTCAAACCACAGTTAATCTGTCAGCAAATGCCCAGTTCATGTCCTAGTGAAAAAAATCCTTCTTATACAGATGCATCTGTATTAATGAAATATCGCTACCTGAAACTATTTACCCTTGCTGGATAGATGTAAGATTGAGTACCACCATGAACACCTACAATGCACTAGAAGGGGGTCTATTAATGGATTGGGGTGTACCTTACTTTTCCTCTCATCTTTACTCCATTTGCAAATTTGACAAAATGGCGAAGGCATTTTGGCTTCATTGCTGTAGAATGAGACTGAACGGGAGTCCATTTTTATGTAGTCAATGGTCGCTACATACTGTCTGTATTTATCTCAACCACTCAGAGGTGGACAAAGTACCCAACTTCATTACTTAAGTCAAAGTACAGATCCCACTGGTCAAATGTTACTCCGATACAAGTGAAAATTGTACAGTCAATTTTTTACTTAAGTTAAAGTATTGAAGTACTTGCTTTTAAAAATATTTAAGTATCAAAAGTACATTTGTCAATGCATCATTGTATTATTGCCACAACGCATATAATTCCTAATGCCGTTACCAAAGACAGAAATGTGAATTCACAAAATGAACACATGCCATGCCATCATGGTGGTTTAATGTTAAGCAAGCTAAGTGAAACTCCACCTGACATGCTAGCAAACTCTTTTCAAACTCGAAATCATATTGGGTAGCTAATGCTACTAGAAAGAAAAGATTTCTACATTGTTTATTTGGCAAGATTATGCTAAAACATTTCTGAAAGGACTTCAGATAAGTTAACGTAACTCTGTTTTTACATGCTATCTAACAGTGTCCAAGTTAACTAGCTATGTGTAAACGTTAGCTGTGGACAAGGCTATGGCAACTTAGTGGGCAAATCCATAGAAAGTCATTTGAATAACCAGACTGCATAGCTATTGCAATGTTATCGATAGCTCTAAAAACACAGACAACTTTGTTGCAAGCTTTCTCTTGGAATAAAACTTTTATACAGTATACCTCAATATGCTTCCGCAGGTTGAATGGCGAGTTTTTGTAGGCCGTGATGTGGTTCATTTTTGGCAAACAAGGCAAACATTTAAAATGAAACAAATCTTTAATCTTTTCAGAAAACTGAAACATGGGTTCTAGGTATGGCCATGGGTACGTGCATTCTTCAGAAGAACCACCTCCTTCCATTCTGCCATCAACTGATCGTGTTAAATAATTCTGCTGAGAAATCATTGAACTTGATTTGAAGCAGTCTATGGACATGACATAACCCTAGTGATTACTGATAGGCTGTCTCAGTGTCACCTGCGAAAAAAACCAATCACATTTTAGAAAAAAAACATCCACTTTCAAAGCTGCTTCATAGTAACGAGTAACAAGGACCTTGACAGAAATGTAGTGGAGTGAAAAGTACAATATTTGCCTATCAAATGTAATGAAGTTAAAGTCATAAGTTTCCAAAAAAAACCTCAAGTACAGATACTCAAAAAGTGTACTTAAGTACAGTACTCAAGTAAATGTACTTCTTTACTGTCCACCTCTGCCATTATGTTGTTTATTTTCCTGAAGATGTGTTCTATGCTTAGCTAGCTAGCTAACATTGCCACAGCACCTCTTGCGAAACACAGGACATTACCAAAAACTCTACATTATATCTCCAGGACTTTTAATGAGAAGGATATATATTTTCGACCCTACATAAATGACTGTCTTACCATTACTGAAATATTAAAATAGAACAAATGTGCTGTTCTGGCATTTTACACAAAAGCAAATGCATGACCTCTGACCAATCTGAGATTTGTATATGGCAATGTATTTATGTCGATCATGTGATCCAAGATTCTATATTATTATGTGCATTGTTTATTAAAATGTGATTAATCTACAAACGATGCTCATGATGGTAATGATGCTGTTCTTCTCAAGTTTTTACATCTGTGGCTGTCTATCTGTGCAATCCGTCAGATGTCGCTGTGGCTGAATTTTGGTGTGTTGAGTAGTTAAGTATGTTCAGGATCCATATTAACTCTCATTGAGATAATGGTCTTGTAATTATTTCCATAGATCTATATACACTCACTGCCCACTTTATAATAGTAGCCTTGGGGACAGTTAAAAAGCAATTGGACAGTTGAAAATTAGAAAAAAAGATATGATATAATATAATACATACAATTGTTCAATAAACATGCCGTTACCTTCATCCAATTATTCACTCATTCATCTACGCTACATTCTCATCAATTGCCCTCAGAACTGAAATGAACCTAAAAATTAGCAGGTTGTGAAAAGAACAATCACTCCTGCAACATGTAAGGAGCAGAAACTCTAAACATATGGTTATTTAGATTTTGAAATGTCATGCCCTTTCATTGAATGTCTTACTATCATTGCAGTTCCTGGTGTTCTTGGCACTTCATTAAATGTTATTAGTTCCCAACAAGGTGACTTTATAACCTTATAGCACTTCATGCCTCCAGTGTATGCATTGTAACTTTGCACTTACAGTTGAGGACAAAAGTTTAAATTCACCTCAAATAAAGATACTCCATCTCATTTTTTTTTTTGTTGTTGTTGTTTTTTTTTTTTCCCCCACATATTTCATGTTATATCCCTCATCAAAAGATTCCTGTGCAGGGATTGGCTGAGGAAGGTTCAGATGACATAAAATAATTCCACCATTGATTAAGCAATGCATCTCATGACGTCAAAAATAAAAAAAAAACAAGTGTTGCCAGGCAAAACAAACCTCGCCTGGTAGCACTTATTTTATACCTACCGTATATGTTGATAATGGTAATGTTTCTCAATCATCAGCTGTCAGGTTATAGTCCTATGAAAACCCATGACCTTGAGTTTGACAATTCAAAGTCATTTAAGGTCAAAAGTCATGGTGGCAACTGAAAGCCCATATGGGACTTCTTATATGTTGCTATTGGTAAACATCTGGCTGTCATGAACCATTTTAAAGTTATAGCCCTTTGAAAACCCATGACCTTTAGTTTGACCTTTCAAGGTCACTCAAGGTCCAAGATCATGGTGCCAAATGAAAGCCCATATGGCACTTCCTATAAATTGATAATGGTAAATATCTGTCTAACATCAGCCATTTAAGTTATAGCCCTCTGAAAATCTGTGACCTTGAGTTTGACCTTTCAAGGTCATTGAAGGTCAAAGATGATGGTGCCAAACGAAAGGCCATATGGGAGTTCCTATATGCTCATAAGAGTAAACATCTGTCTATGGGCAACCGTTTTTTTTTTTTTTGAATACTTCTCATCTCATCTCATTATCTCTAGCCGCTTTATCCTTCTACAGGGTCGCAGGCAAGCTGGAGCCTATCCCAGCTGACTACGGGCGAAAGGCGGGGTACACCCTGGACAAGTCGCCAGGTCATCACAGGGCTGACACATAGACACAGACAACCATTCACACTCGCATTCACACCTACGGTCAATTTAGAGTCACCAGTTAACCTAACCTGCATGTCTTTGGACTGTGGGGGAAACCGGAGCACCCGGAGGAAACCCACGCGGACACGGGGAGAACATGCAAACTCCACACAGAAGGACCCCCGCCGGCCCCGGGGCTCGAACCCAGGACCTTCTTGCTGTGAGGCGACAGCGCTAACCACTACACCACCGTGCCGCCCCTTTTGAATACTTTATTTTCACAATTTCACTTTTTCAACTTAACATACATACCTATAGGTACAATAAAACAAATCAAGACACAGAACAACCACACATACACAAAAAGAGACAGAACAAAAACAACAAACAAACAAAAAAAACCCTGAGAGAAAGATCAGAACCTTGGTCAATACAAAGAAAAATACAGAAATAAAACTATTACCAATCCCACACAGCAGCCCAAATCACAAACTGGTCATTTAGGCCTCATCAAGTAAATCCAAGAATGATTTCCATGCTTTTTCATAATACTTTGGTGAGTTTCTTCTGCTAAAGCGAATCTGTTCCATCCTAGAAACCCAAACCATTTCGTTGAGCCACCTCTTAAAACATGGGGAAGATGGAGATTTCCAGTTAAGTAATATCAGTTTTTTGGCTGCTACCATGCCTGTTTTGAGAACCTGCTTATAGTAGGAAGGAAGGGTCGATGTCTTTTCAGAGGAACCAAAAATGGCCAGGTTACAGTCTGGTTGAATATTTGTTTTATATTGCTTAGAGAACCAATTAAATATGTCACTCCAAAAGTTGTCCAGTACAGGACAGTACCAGAATAAGTGTGCGAGTGAACCTTCGGCTCTGTTACATCTATCACACATGGGAGACACCGATTCAAATATTCTATTAAGTTTAATTTTAGAATAATGCAGTCTATGTATGACTTTAAATTGAATTAACCAATATCTAGAGTTTATAGAACACTTCCTTACATTGGACAGGCTCTCCTCCCATATTTCATCTGACAGTGGAACTCCCAGTTCTTTTTCCCATGTATCCCTGAGATAACTAGTACTCACTGATGTCTCAAAAGCAATGATGAAGCAGGAAATCAAATGTTGGAATTTGGTTGTAAGAGAAGTGTATCATAAAAGTTATAATTTTGTGGTCTTATTGGGAAATCCGAAATATGTTCCTTTACAAAGTGTCTGACCTGTAAATATCGATAAAAATGCAATTGAGGAAGGTGATATCTAGCCTGGAGCTGAGAGAAAGAAGCAAAATTGTTATCAATGTAAAAGTCTGATATGCAATGTAGGCCTCTCTCTCTCCAGTCCAAAAACACCCCATCCATCAAGCCTGGTTTAAACAAGTGATTGTCTGTTATTGGGGCATTTATCGAAACATTTGGTAATTCAAGGACTTTTCTAATTTGATTCAATATCTTCAGAGAATTATTAAGAATGAAGTTGTAACCAAATAGTTTATGGGATGATTGTGAAATTGAAAAAAGCAATGCTGAGAGCGAAGTTTGTGACACCGACATGGATTCAATTTTTAGCCAGAGTGGAGATGAACAGTCATCATAAGGCAAAGCACCATTCCAAAAAATAAGAGCTCTTGCATTTGCAGCCCAGTAATAATGCCTAAAAACAGGGAGGCCGAGACCCCCACTTTTTACATTCTTCTGCAAATGGGCTTTAGAAATACAAGGGGGTTTACCTGCCCAAATAAATGACAGAATAATTGAATCCAGTTGTTTAAAAAAATGTAATGGCAAATAAATAGGGAGGTTTTGAAAAAGATACAAAAACTTTGGAAGTGCAACCATTTTAATGGCATTAATGCGGCCAATCATTGAGAGAGGAAGCAATTTCCAGTTCCTAATATTGGCTTTTAGTTTATCGACCATTTCCAAAAAATTCAGTTTCAATAAAAGTTTGGGGTTTTTGGAGATTTTAAGGCCAAGATAATTAATATGGGTAGTAGCTATTTTAAATGGCAAGGTTTTCAAGAAAATAGGACACATGTTAGTCAATGGCATGAACTCACATTTGTCCCAATTAATTGTGTACCCAGACAATTTACTAAATGATTTTATATAATTCAGGAGGTTGGGAATTGAGACTACTGGGTCTGAAAGAAAGATCAATAAGTCATCAGCATACAGGTTAACAAGGCTTTCCATATTACCAAACTTTACCCCATGAATGCCTGTATGACCTCTTATACCAATTGCAAGTGGTTCCAGGGTAATATCAAAAAGGAGAGGAGAAAGAGGGTCACCCTGTTTTACACCCCACTGTAACTGAAAGGGTTGGGATCTATCTGAATTGGTGAGGACAGAGGATACTGGTTTAAGATAAATTATCTTCACCCATTCAATGAAATTTTCCCCAAATCCAAATTGTTTTAGTGTCTTCAGCATATAAAGCCATTCAATCTGATCGAATGTCTTCTGAGCATTAAGAGATAAAACAGCAGCCTGTGTATTTTTCCCATGCACTGAATATATTGTATTTAAAAGCAGACGGACATTACTAAAAGAAAATCGACCTGGAATAAATCCAGTCTGATTAGGGTGAACAATTGTAGAAATATGCCTACCTAATTTTGTAGCCAAGACTTTAGTTATTATTTTCAGATCATTATTCAAGAGAGCAACAGGTCTGTAACTTGCAGGATCCAACGCTTCCCTTCCCTCTTTTAAGAGTAAGCAGATATTTGCCTCATACAATGAACTGGGGAGCGTCTTATTTCTCATAACATCATTCACCATCCTCAGCATGAGTGGGACTATTTTGTCATGAAATGATTTATAAAATTCACAGCCAAAGCCATCTGGGCCGGATGTTTTTCCAGAGGGAAAGGCTCGAATAGCATTCAAGAGGTCAGTTTCAGAAATTGGGGCATCTAAGTCATCTCTAGCAGTGCTATCTAATTGGGGAACAGTTAAATTAGCAAAGAAGTTACAGAAATCTGCTTCAGTAGCCTTTACTTTACTAGAATACAATTCCTTATAGAAATCTCTGAAGCAATCATTTATGTCTTTCGGGTTG
The DNA here is from genome assembly GCF_027579695.1 of Neoarius graeffei. Classification (NCBI taxonomy): domain Eukaryota; kingdom Metazoa; phylum Chordata; class Actinopteri; order Siluriformes; family Ariidae; genus Neoarius; species Neoarius graeffei. The sequence continues at coordinate 14,510,760 of NC_083595.1, forward strand.
GTTAGAAGTCTGCCTGATTTAGGTTTTATCCTGTGAATGGCCTGTTTGGCCCTTTCACCTTTAAGTTGACTAGCTAGCAGTTTCTCCGGTTTATCTCCAAGTTCAAAATATTTCTGTTTAGTTTTTAATAGAAGATTACCAACTCATTTATTAAGGATAGTATTATATTCATATTTTAGTTTCAAGATCTTATTGTAGTCAGCGGATGAGAGGGAAGATCTATAAGCCTCTTCCAGTATCGGAAGCATTTTTTCAATGTCCTTAAGGCGGTTATTAAGTTCTTTTTTCTTGGCTGCTTCAAATGAAATAATGTGGCCCCTCATAACTACTTTGAAGGTCTCCCACAACGTAGAGTCAGAGACTTCCCCATTATCATTTGTAATAAGGAATTCATCTATACATGCAGTCATATATTGAGTAAAAGACTGGTCCTCAAGAAGTAGAGGGTTGAAACGCCAGCTATATTTTGGACGAGATAGGATATTTCTTAAGTTAAGAGAAACTGGACTGTGATCAGATATTAAAATGTTATGATAAGTAGAGTCAGTAACACTGGGCAGTAATTCAGTAGCTATCAGAATGTAATCAATCCTAGTGTAAGATTTATGGACATGAGAATAAAAAGAAAACTCCTTCTCTGTAGGATGCTGCAGTCGCCATATTTCAACCATATTCCTTGTTTTAATTAAATCATTCAGAATTCCCACTGAGGCTAGAGGAGAAGGTGGTTTTGTAGAAAGTCGATCTAGGACTGGTCAAGATAACAATTAAAGTCACCTCCAATAATAACATTCGGGGTAGAGTAAGGTATCACATCAAAAATTTTACGAAAGAAATCAGGATTATCAAAATTTGGACCGTATATGTTAATCATCATTATCGGAAAAGAATTAATGTGCCCAGATATCATCAAATACCTGCCATATGGGTCTGCTGTCATACAATCAAGGCGAAATGGTATATTTTTTCGGAAAAGAATAGCAACCCCCCTTGCCTTGCGGGTAAAAGGTGCTTGATAAACTTGGGAAATCCAATTTGCCCTCAACCTGCGCTGCTCATTTACGCTAATGTGCGTTTCCTGAAGAAAAATTATGTCTGCTTTTAACGATTTGAGATGCGAGAAGACGCGACCTCGTTTAATCACATGACCCAAACCCTTAACGTTCCATGAGACCAATGTGAGATTATCATTTATACCGCTATGTGTTGTGGCATCAGATACTGACATTATTTCTGTAATAAGAGCAACCTGGTATCCTCTCAAAAGCCCACAAAATATAAAAAAAATAAGACACACAAATAACAAACATTATAACCTAAACTAACACACTCAAACAAACCCACAAACTTGAACATATTCCCTTCCCGCCCACAAGTACTTCCCCAAACGAAGCACAGGCCTCCCTTCATGCTTGGGACCGCTACACCCACGGTCTGAGACCCGCTTTCAAACCTGCAACTCACTATTACAGCTGTGATAACTAACTCTGCTGCCAAACATGTTTGACCTAAGTCAGAAAAATCAAATTGACAGTCTCGCCAAATGTTGAAAACACAGTTAACTGAATAAAAAAAATATATAACATTGAGATAGTGTTATTAACCCTCTGTATAAATATATACACTAAGGGACCACTACAGTCTTAAGTTAAGTTCTTTAAGTCAGTGTTGATAAAAGTCATTGCCTCACTCGGTGTACTGAAGACCCTAAACCGATCCTTGTGTTTTATCCGGAGCCGCGCCGGGAAAAGTAGACTGTGCTCCACCTTCAGCTCCCGCAGCTTCCCCAGGGCCTCGGTGTATTCACGCCGCTGCCACATCACCTCAGGCGTATAATCCGGAAAAATAAGCACCTTATTGCCTTTATACTTCATCTGTCGTCCCCTCCGGAGGCGGAGTATGAGTTCCTTCTCCCGATAGAAGTGGACCCTGTTAATAATGGCGCGAGGCCTAGCTCCAGCCGCGGGCGGCGGCCGCAGGATCCGGTGGGCCCGGTTGATAACCACCGGAGACTGAAAGTTGTCTTCGCCGAGAAGCGTCGGGATTAATGCCTCGATGAATTCTGTTGGTTTGCCGCCCTCTTCATGCTCAGGAATGCCGACAATCTTAATATTATTGCGATGCGATCGGCCTTCAAGGTCGTCTACCTTTAGCTTGAGCGTGTTGTTCTCATCCCTCAGGCCCGAGACCATCCTCTCCAAGCAGGTTATGTGGCTCTCATGGTCCAAAACTCGCTCCTCTACCATTTCAACCTTCTCCAGTAATTCTCTTTGAGAGCTCTGCACCGCTTGAAGTGTTTGCTCTAGTTTATCAAACCTGCCATTAATATGTGAAAGGATCTTGTCAGAGACTTTCTCCCAGATTAAAGGCAGATGCTCTGTGTCACTATCGCTGGACTCATGATCTGGCTGGCTGCTACTAGCACCGCCAGCGCTAGCATTAGCAGTCGCTGAGGATGGTCGAGGGCACTCGACGTTTGTGGGTGACTTCTTCGGCATATCGTTGCAAAAACTTAACTTGGTAAGCCTCCAATTTGTAAAATTATTCCCGTGGCCAATAAAAAATATATATGAGACTGTCAAAATAATATTTTTACATATTGGCTCGGAGGAGCCCCTAAAAGCACGTCTACGCCATGCGCTGCTCACTAGCGCCCCCCCTATCGGCAACCGTTTTTGAGTTATAATGGAAAATATGTTATTTTGACCGGAAGTTTGACCTTTCCAGTGACCTTTACCTTCACCTTGACCCAATTACCCCAAAATTTAATCAGGTAATCTACCCTTGCCAACCTACCCTGAAAGTTTGAAGTCAATTGGTGCAGCCGTCTAAACGCTAGATTGTTAACAGACAGACACACAAACAAACAGGCAAACAAACCGCAATGATTACAATACCTCGCTCCACTTACTCTGTCGCGGGCAAGGTAAAAATGGATATGCTGTGGGTCAGCCATGGTATATACTGAATATACAATGAACTGACATGACAATTTCAAGCTATATGGCTGACTCAAGTCACAGCTGTGGCTCTGTGAGCATTTCTGTGTGTGTAGATCGATGTATCATGATCATGCCTGGCGAGGCAGGTGATAGCATAGTACATTGCATGCTATCACCTGCACATGCGCAGGTCAAAGGTCGCTCTGATGTAAACAACAAACATGACCGCCTCCAGTGAGTTGATACTGAGATTCAATCTCATAGACGATGAGGATTTGGAGGATTTATGGAATTTTTTGATGAGGGATAATAATCAAATATACCATGCACTGAAAGGCTCCGGTTGAAATTATGGATCCTCTGAGGTGATTGGTAGAGTACTATTTTCTTCAGGACACAAAATAGTACTATGCCAGTCACCTCAGAGAATCCATAATTTCAACTGGAGCCTTTCAGTGCATGGTATATTTGATTATTACCATCCATTTCTTTTGGCAAGTTAATTAGGGCATCTCTTTTGTTCTCATCAAAGGTTATTTTAAAGCAATCAGTTAGAGACAGAGCAACTTGTGGATACCTAAAGCCAGTATCTACCTGGGCTGCGACAGCTTGCGACAAATTTCGAACGTCATTCGTGAGAGAGTTTCAAAAGTGTCTTAAAACATTCACAGGGCTTCTCAATTTCCTCGCATGAGTCACAAAGTGTCACTCCTTTGTCACTGAAATTTTGAATATGTTCAAAAAATTTGTGCTACAAAATTTCTCTCAAAATAGCCGCAAATGTGTCGCTGGTGTTGCAAAGCCATCGCAGACCTTTCTCAAGTCAGTTTCCATGAGGCTTCCTCTACTTCCCTGCCTGCCAAGGGAAAGCCGGGCTGCGACAGCCTGCGACTAGTTGGAGACACAATAGTTGCGGTAAAATATGCGAATATCAATTCAGTGCGATTCCAAGTGAAAATTGTCGCTAATTTGCATATTTTATCGCAATTGTTGTGTCTCCAACTAGTCACGGGCTGTCGCAGCCCAGTGAGATACTACCCTTACTGGACAGCCCTCCCACAAGCAAAGGATACCTGCTATGAACTCATTCGATGCATATGTAAAGCTTCATGCAGGTGGCATTGCAAGTGCCTTAAGACTAATTTGGCATGCACTGACTTATGCAACTGTGGCAGTAATTGCCAACAGCAATGAATCTAAGTAAATTGATACTGAATGCTTTCAAACCAGTTGCACCTAAAACACAAAAAGGACATAATGTAATTGCTGGGTTTCATTCATGTGACTTTTCTTAGCGGTTTTACCAGAAGTGAAATAGCTGGTGGTCTAAACGGCTGCCGTAGTGTAAACAACTGGTGATAACTTATCAGAATATGCTTGTAACCTAGAAGCCACTGCTCGCTTTAGATATATTCAGAAGATTGCTATGTGCAATGGAATCGACCCCAAAAGTCTGGGAAAGAGGGATTTGTCATATGATCTCAAAAACTACCCTTCAGTCGAGTTCCCCGACACCTCGAACTATCTGGTGTTGCAGACATCCTTCTACACTGCAAAACAGATGAAAGCTTGGAAGAGTATGGAGGCTTACAACTTTTTTGCACGTGGCTGGGTAAAGGGACTCGGCATCAAGTCACTGCCGAATGAATCCTGTATTGTTTTTGCCCATGTAAGTATGTTTTTTTAAGCTTTTCGTTTGCATCTTTACAACAAAGTGCTGCAAGTTGAAGTGTAAACAAACAACAGTTCGCTTGATTCTCACTTATGTTGGCTCTTATCTCTCAGGTAAATCATTCACAAAGATCATCAGAAACCCCTTTAAAGACCTGGATCTTAGTTAAACAAGACAGAGAAGCGATCACGGCGGATTGTAACTGTATGGCTGGGTAAGAATTTTGTCGCAACCTTCATGCATATGGACTTTGTGAGGAGTAAACAAAGAAACAGCTGGGGACTTCAGTGCTTTGTGACTAAAAAAAGTACCATAAAATAATGACACATAGCAAGTAAAGTACTTGAAAAACACTAAGGACACCAGTGAGAGGAATATACAAACCTTTCACGAAGTGATCACTGCAAACGAGCATGCTTCGACTCAGCTCCCTTTGATTTCAGTGAGAGGTTCAAAAGCCACATTTCTCGATGTCTTTTTGTGAAATCCTGTGTTTGCTATCCCTTTTATATTAGTTCACGGGGAACCCTGAAGAAACTTTATAGTTTCACGATTTAATCGATTCGAACAACCTAAAATAATGCAAGCGTGAGGCATTTTTCATGCGAGCAATGCACCTTCTCCGTACAAACACTTTGTCAACTGAGCTTTGGTAAACCACCAGCTAAAGTTTTGAATAACTAATGAGGCAGGTGTGACATCACGTGAAACCCAGCAACAGTTCACCAAAGTAAAATCCCTCCCTCCCCTGCATCTCCCCCTCCCCTGCCCCTCCCCTTGAGAACTTTGTTCACAAGCTAGCACTAGCTACACCTATTTAGTAATGTAAAGAATATAAAACTCAACCCTCCTCTTTTAAGATAAAGAAACTGTGACTCAGAAAACAAAGAAAATCTTTATATTTCATACTTCACCGTAGGGTACCCAAACGTAAAGTTAACTAGATACAACTCAATGCCAACGGCGTCGATGGGGATGCCTCCGCCTGGTAGACTACACGCCTTATTAAGTTGTGATTTGGGGATGGACATTTTACCTCACAGTAATCTTGACCTGGTAAAATTACTTGTATTAGCCTTGGAGATATTGTGTTCACAAGGTTTTCGGACAGACATTTGACCTCACAGTGACCTTGACCTTAGACCTTTTGATCTCCAAATCTAATCAGTTTATCTTTGTCCCCAAATGCACAAATGGTGAAAGTTTGGCGAAATTCCTTTCATCTGCCTTGGAGATATTGTGTTCACAAGGTTTTCGGACAGACATTTGACCTCACAGTGACCTTGACCTTAGACCTTTTGATCTCCAAATCTAATCAGTTTATCTTTGTCCCCAAATGCACAAATGGTGAAAGTTTGGCGAAATTCCTTTCATCTGCCTTGGAGATATTGTGTTTACAAGGTTTTCGGACAGACATTTGGCCTCACAGTGACCTTGACCTTAGACCTTTTGATCTCAAAATCTAATCAGTTCATATTTGTCCCAAAGCGCACAAATGGTGAAAGTTTGGTGAAATTCCTTTCATTAACCTTTGAGATATCGCGTTCACAAGGTTTCGGGACAGACGTACGCACGGACGCACGCACGGACGCACGCACGGACGCACGGACAACCCGAAAACATGATGCCTCCTGCACCTTACGGTGGCGGAGGCATAAAAATCCATGACTGCATTTTAGAACTCAAATAAAGACATAAGTGTAGAAAATGACTCAGTGGTTCTTGTTAGTGAGTTGTATTCTCAAATAGTGTTGAACAGCACACTTTAAGGAGGATTTATATTTTCAGCCTCGTTTCCATGTTGGGAAATTCCTGACTTGCACGGTTTCCACCTTCAGAGGCTAATTTGGATTGGCCCTGTATTAGAACATGTTGCTCTTCGGGTCATTAGTAATGTAGCAAAGTTTCATGCTTTTACCATTAAAGTGAAGTTAGGTGCCTTGCTCAAGGGCACTTCAGCCATTACTGCTGGTTCAAGGAGTCAAACCAGCAACCTTTGGGTCCCAAAGCTGCTTCTCTAACCATTAGGTCATGGTTTTCCTGACTGAATTGAGAGAGAGAGAGAGAGAGAGAGAGAAAGAACCAGGCGATTGTCATTGCAGTTGAGACCAAGCTGGAGCTTTAAAAAATAATAATCTGTAAAACAGGGCAATCAGAATATAAACTTGAGGTCTCTGCATTCTTAAAAAGAATGCAAAGAACAAACTGAGAAGTGTTGCAACATCACAAAAATGGAGAGCATAATTTTGAGAGACTGCTTTTAGTGGTAGTGGCTTCCCTTCATTCTTTCATTAAAATTAATTTCCATGATCTACTTTATCTCGGTCTGGTTTCCTCCCACAGTCCAAAAACATGCGGATTAATTAATTAGCAACTCTAAATTGTGTACAAGTGTGAATATGAGTGTGAATGGTTGTTTGACTCTGTGTCAGCCCTGTGACAGACTGGCAACCTGCCCAGGGTGAACCCCGCCTCTTGTCTGAAGTTAGCCAGGATTGGCTCCAGCTCACATAATGACCCACAATAGATAAGCGGTATATAAAATGGATAGATTGAAAAGTAATGATTTATGATCTCACTGTAAATAATCTTGTTTACAATCTGGTGTCAGCCAGAAGAAAATGGGTTCATTTTTGAGTCTGGTTCAGTACTCAAGGTATTAAATCTATATCTGTATATAGATCTGTAAAGCTGCTTTGTGACCATGTCCATTATTAAATAAATAAAACTGAATTGAATTGAGACACAAAGCATGTAATGTATTGATACATGATGCGTTTACAGCATCCTTAGTAACTGCCTGGTCAGAGTCAGAGTGGTTTAAATTCGACTACTGGTTTGTTTATATTTTGGGAAATAGAACCAAAACTATCCATTCATCCATTATCCATAACGACTTATCCTGTGCAGGGTCGCGAGCAAACTGGAGCCTATCCCAGCTGACTATGGGCGAGAGTCGGGGTACACCTTGGACAAGTTGCCAGGTCATCGCAGGGCTGACACATAGAGACAAACAACCATTCACGCTCACATTCACACCTATGGTCAATTTAGAGTCACCAGTTAACCTAACCTGCATATCTTTGAACTGTGGGGGAAACCGGAGCACCCAGAGGAAACCCACACAGATACGGGGAGAGCATGCAAGCTCCACACAGAAAGGCCCCTATTGGCCACTGGGCTCGAACCCAGAACCTGCTTGCTGTGAGGTGACAGTGCTAACCACTACACCACTGTGAATGAAAGAAAGAAAGAAAGAAAGAAAGAAAGAAAGAAAGAAAGAAAGAAAGAAAGAAAGAAAGAAAGAAAGAAAGAAAGCACAACTTTGTTCATCACACACTTGTGAAATTTCCTCTCTGCATTTAACCCATCTGAAACAGTGAACACACACATGCACAATGAGCACACACACATACCCAGAGCACTGGGCAGCCATGCTAACAGCTCCCAGGGAGCAGTTGGGAGTTAGGTGCCTCACTCAAGGTCGTCCCATATTAATCTAACTGCATGTCTTTGGACTGTGGGGGAAACTGGAGCACCCGGAGAAAACCCACGCAGACATGGGGAGAACATGCAAACTCCACACAGAAAGGCCCTCGCCGGCCACCGGGTTCGAACCCAGAATCTTCTTGCTGTGAGGTGACTGTGCTAACCACTACACCACCGTGCTGCCCATACCATAGAACTACACCACCGTGGTACCATAGAACCAAAACTGTAGAACCAAATTTGTTTGAAAATATGATGGGCAGATACAACTAAACTTACTAACATTATTGCAAGCAGGTACTGTAAGCAAGTTGAAAAAAAAAATCTCATGATGTTGAGACTAATTATGCCCGAGAGCGATGTTGGAACAGAGTGAGGAACAGTCAGCACCATAAATGATAAAAGCAAAAAAGGGTAACTTCTTATCTCTTCTACCCTGCAAAGTCTGCACTGACAATACAATACCTTGCATAAGTATTCACCACCCTTAAACTTTTCCACATTTTGTCATGAATTGCACTAACATTTTGCTTAAGCTCTGTCAGATTTGATAGAAATCTTTGGTGATCAGCCATTTTTAAACAGCTCATGCCATTGTAACACTTTCAGGTTCTTGACTTTGAACCACTCCAGTGTTGCTCTGACAGTATGGTGAGCATCAATGTCCTTTTGGAAGGTTAACATCCGCAACACCCAGTCGCAAGTCTGGAACAGGTTTTCTTCTAGGATTGCGCTTTAGCAATTTTGCTTATATTGCCCATGCTACCACCACCATGCTTTACTGTGGGGCGGTGTTTTCAGGGTTGGTTTTCTGCCAAACATAGCACTTTGTGTCAAGGCCATAAAGTTCAACTTTGGGTATCATCAGAACAGAGAACCTTGTTCCACTTGTTTGTAGTCTCGAAATTGGATTTCATTTGCCTTGGATGCAGCGTCTCCCATCTGAGCTGTGGATCTCTCCAGCTTTTTATTCATATATAATTTTACAAGCTACCATATATTGTAAAGTTATTTAAACACACACACACACACACCCCTTCAATATGAGCTGTATAGATTCATGACGGATGACACATTCATTCCATATTCAAGTAATTGTAATTTTAAAAGCTTTATTGTTTATTGGATGCAAGTTGACTCACCATCAAAGAAAGTGCATAAAGAATGACATAATTTGATGAGTGAATTCTGTCCCTGGTGCACTCCGGGTGTGTGTGCTGCATGGTGTAGAAAGTAGTGGGCATGAAAGTAGTAAACATCATTAAGTTCTCTGCTTCTTTTCAAGCATATAAATATACAGACATCCTATCAACACATCACAGTGATTTAAAATATCACAAACTCTTCTCCAAAAAAGGGGCCAGCAGAAGTAGGACTGTGAATAATTATTCTTCACACTCATGCTGCAATAACCAGGCAATGGTGTTTACCAGGACCACTAAGGAGGATTCAGTGAAGGGAAAATAAGCTGCTTTCTCTACGCTCCATTCTCTTGGCTCCTCTAGTGCATGCTAATTATAGAGAACTGAGCAGTGGATGCAGTAAAGAAACAGCTTTAAATATCAATGCAAACAAAATTAGGAAAAAGGGCATTTTTATAAGGTGCCGTATTATTGATCATCAGTCATCAATATCAGAAAATGTGAGCCCTCAGTAGAAATATTTACTGGTATATCACTAGTTCGAGGCCCTTGAGAAAAACCATGAGTCTGACTCATTAGTTGTCTATACTGAGTCGAGTTTTGAGTTTTATATGAGGCATTTGGTGTGGAAACCAGAGACCCAGGAGGAAACCCACACAAACACAAGGGGAACATCAAAACTCCACATGGACAGTAACCCAAGCTCAGGATCGGATTGTGGAGCTGTGAGGCGACAATGCTACCCGCTGTGAAATATATTTTATATAACAATACAACATACTCTCTCAGACAGATTCGCGTATGTATACTCTAATACTGAGAGCAGCCAACATTGTAGCATTTTCAAAAGTGAAATCAAAGCATTCTATACTACTGAGTATACTATTGCTTATATGTTAAGGCATTTCAGTACATTACAGTACAATCAAAAGAACATTTAGCTAGCTCCATGTAGTTGAGCCACAATATGTCATACAAAAATGTATGCTGCAGGCTGTCAATACATTAAAAAAAGAAAGAAAAAACTATGGAATGTGATTGGATGCCAATATTAAACAGTATTAATTCATTCATTAATGAATTAGTAATATCTTCCCTTTTTAGGCATATCAGACATTAGAAGAAACAGCGCCTTAATCTGAGACTTTCCTTCTCTGGAGGACTGAATTTTTAAAATAAATTAAATTATGAATTAATGTTTGGCCAGGTACTCTAATTCAAATGATTTTCTGCAATAATCTACACATATATCAGAGGGGAACCATCAGAGCCTTCTAGGCCTTCAGAGAAGGCCCAACCATATCAGCATGTCAAATGTTATATTTAATTTCTTTCATTCTTTAATTTCTTTCATAATTTCATTATAATTATTCTCTTCTAATTTGGCCTCATTTTCTATCAAATTTGCTTCAGAAATGACAGGGTTACTGTCCTGAAAACATTACAATGGAGTTATCCAGTGAGATTCTTTTGTGGTCATCACAGGGCTGACAGAGAGGCAAACAACCATTCACACCTACGATCAATTTAGAGCCACCAATTAACCTAACCTGCATGTCTTTGTACTGTGGGGGAAAACAGAGCACCCGGAGGAAACCCACACAGACAGAACATGCAAACTCCACACAGAAAGGCCCTCTTCGGCCGCTGGGCTCGAACCCAGGACCTTCTTGCTGTGAGGCGACAGTGCTAACTGCTACACCACCATGCCACCCATTCTGAATCAAGGTAGGTATTTCTAATGATTATTATAATCTTTTCAGGTATTCCATATGTACCAAGTACTTTCCAAAGTGAGTCGTGATATACACTGTCAAATGCTGCTTTAAAGTTAACAAAATTGATTTTTAATGGTAGTTACATTTCCAAACATTTCTCAGTTATTTGTCTTAAGGCAAAGTACTGATCTGTGTATGATCTTCCTGGTCTAAATCCTGCAGTCGCTGATCTATTGCATTTTTGATGCAAGAAAGAACAACAATACAGAATACCTTTCCAGCAATATTTAAAAGTGTAATGCCTCTATTATTCTCACAGATTGTTAAATCACCTTTTAGATTAGATTAGATTAGATTAGATTAGATTAGATTAGATTAGATTAGATTAGATTAGATAAAACTTTATTGATCCCTTTGGGAGGGTTCCTTCAGAGAAATTAAGATTCCAGGAGCATCATCACAGATAAACAGAGAAAAGAAATAGAGAAAAACTTCGAGATAAATTAAATTAAATATTTACATATAGGGCGGCATGGTGGTGTAGTGGTTAGCACTGTCGCCTCACAGCAAGAAGGTCCAGGTTCAAGCCCTGTGGCCGACGAGGGCCTTTCTGTGCGGAGTTTGCATGTTCTCCCTGTGTCCGCGTGGGTTTTCTCCGGGTGCTCTGGTTTCCCCCACAGTCCAAAGACATGCAGGTTAGGTTAGGTTAACTGGTGACTCTAAATTGACCGTAGGTGTGAATGGTTGTCTGTGTGTCAGCCCTGTGATGACCTGGCAACTTGTCCAGGGTTTACCCTGCCTTTTGCCCATAGTCAGCTGGGATAGGCTCCAGCTTGCCTGCGACCCTGTAGAACAGGATAAAGTGGCTAGAGATAATGAGATATTGCACATTATATTGCACATTGTCCAGTATTGCTTATTGTTAGGCTAGGCTACTGCTCCTTCCCATCCTCTGTCCTCCTGTTACCCCTCCTCCTCCCCAGAGAGGAGTTGTACAGTCTGATGCCATGAGGGACAAAGGAGTTTTTGAGTCTGTTCGTCCTGCACTTGGGAAGGAGCATTCTGTCACTGAACAGGCTCCTCTGGTTGCTGATGATGGTGTGCAGAGGGTGACTGGCATCGTCCATGATGTTCAATAGCTTGTCCATAGACCTCTTCTCTGCCACCGTCACCAGAGAGTCCAGTTTCATGCCGACCACAGAGCCGGCCCGCCTGATCAGTTTGTCCAGCCTGGATGTGTCCTTCTTGGATGTGCTGCCCCCCAGCACACCACGGTGTAAAACAGGACACTGGCGACCACAGACTGATAGAACATCCACAGGAGTTTCCTGCAGATGTTAAAGGAATGCAGCCTCCTAAGGAAGTATAGCCTGCTCTGTCCCTTCGTGTATAAGTGACTGGTGTTGCAAGTCCAGTCCAGCTTGCTGTCCAGCCACAGCCCGAGGTACTTGTAGGAATCCACAGCCTCCACCTCGACTCCCTCCATCAGAACTGGTTGTGACCTTGGTCTGGACCTCCCAAAGTCAATGACCAGCTCCTTGGTCTTCGAGGTGTTGAGCTGCAGATGGTCCCTGTTGCACCACACAGCAAAGTCCCTCACCAGGCTCCTACACTCCTCCTCTCTGTCGTCACTGATGCACCCAACGATGGCTGTGTCATCAGCAAACTTCTGAATGTGACACAGCTCTGAGTTGTAGCAGAAGTCCGTGGTGTACAGGGTGAAGAGAAGAGGGGCCAGCACCATGCCCTGGGGTGCTCCGGTGCTGCTAATTACAGTGTCAGACGTGATGTCCTTCAGCCTGACGTACTGCGGCCTGTCAGTGAGGTAGCTGGAGATCCAGGTGACCAGGCAGGGGTCCACTCGCATTCTGTTCAGTTTGTCCTGAAGCAAAAGGGGCTGGATGGTGTTGAAGGCACTCGAGAAGTCCAAGAAGAGGATCCTCACTGCCATTTCCCTTATCCAGATGCGAGTGGGCTCGGTGTAGCAGGTAGAGGATGGCGTCTTCCACACCAACACCTGCCCAGTACGCAAACTGCAGACAGTCCTGGGCATGTTGTACCTGGGGTCTGAGGAGGCTGAGGAGGAGCCACTCCAATGTCTTCATCAGGTGTGAAGTGAGTGAGTGCCACTGGTCAGAAGTCGTTCAGCTCACTGGGCCAATTCTTTTTGGGAACTGGAACGATACATGATGTCTTCCAGAGGGTGGACACTCTCCCCAGCTGCAGGCTGAGGTTGAAGGTGCGTTGGAGTGGTTCACCCAGTTCAGCAGCGCAGGTTTTCAGTAGTCAGGGACACACCTTGTCCGGGCCTGCTGCTTTCCTGGGGTGAGGCTTCCTCAGTTGACCTCTGACCTGGTCTGCAGTAATGCATGGAGGAGTCTCTGTTGAGGTGGGGGAGGAGGGGGCTGCTGTGATGACTGGGGGGAGGTGTGTTGAGGGAAGAAGGAGAGATTGCTGCAGTGAAGGGGAGGGTGGGGGGGACATGGGCTGGTTGAACTGGTTGAAGAAGTCATTCAACTTGTTCGGCCTCTCCACTGTCCCCTCAACGACTCTGGTCTTTGTATTGTGGCCTGTGATGGTTTTCACACCTTCCTAGACCTCCCTCATGCTGTTCTCCTTCAGCTTCTGCTCCACCTTTCTCCTGTAGCTGTCCTTAGCTTCCCTTACGCAGCGTTTCACCTCCTGCTGTGCTGCTTTCATCACCTCCCTATCCCTGCTTCTGAAGGCGGCCTTCTTCCTGTTGAGGACAGCTTTGACTTCCTGTGTTACCCATGGCTTGTTATTAGGGTAACACCGTACAGTCTTAGCAGGGGAGACCACGTCTGCACAGAAGTTGAGGTAATCCGTCAGACAGTGTGTCAGCCCTTCTATGTCCTCACAGTGTGGGCTAAGCAGCACATCCCAGTCCATGATGTCATAGCAGTCTCTGAGGGCATCTTCCATTTCAGGGCACCACCTCCTGATGGAGCTAGTTGTTGCAGGCTGCCTTTGAACCAGGGGGGTGTACCCCTTACACACAGCACATATAGAGGGATCCCGCATGACGTCACCACGCCGCGAGATTTCGGTAGTCGCCATATTGGAAGACCAAGTACACATCTATGCAAGTACATACATACATAAAACAAACTACACCTGAAATGTAGCCAGGGCCGGTTCTGCCCTAATCTGGACCCGGGTGCAACATCGCGCAACCCCCCCCCCCAAAAAAAAACACACCAGTCTAAATCAGGACAACCAGTGTTCGAACTACGGGGGTACTCGGGGGATCCGAGATCCCCTGAAACAGACATGAGATCCCTTGAAAACATGATTTGGGAAATGATGGGGGGTCTCTAAAATATTGACAAAATGATGTTTATTGACATAGCAATCGTGTGTAACGGGAAGCATTTGCATATCCAAAGTGTTGTGTTTACATCAAAGATAAAATAAACCGATATGACAACGACTGCTGCTGCCAGGTTGGTTGTTGAGTAGCCTGACTGTTTTTTGTTCTTGCGTGTGGTATCATTGTTGACGCGAGGTTGTTTTTTGAACATGCCAATGTGGACACGATTTCCCCTGATGAGTTATGACTTCAGATGCGATGCGTGTGTGGAGGTGTGGAGTCCGCGTGATATGTGTGTAAGATAGGCTTCTCATGTGTTTGGAGATCCGCGCTCTGAGACAAGCGCAAGCACCCCCCAGGGAAAAAAAGGGACCCCCCGAAAATATCGGCATAGTTCGAACACTGAGGACAACCATCACATAACTATAACCATTTTAGATCAACTATTTTAACTAAATGGGCTATAATAAATAAGCCTGCAGGCAGCCACGGCGGGCTGCCTCAGAAAAGTAACCATTCAATGACAACTGAAAGCCTGCAGCCATGGCGGGCTGCCTCAGAAAAGTAACCATTTGTCCTACCTTAAAACTCGTTTTGCATTTTCTGCCTCCTTTTTTGTATTTTCGACCCTGCGTTTATTTTCTTTCCTTTTCTGAAAACCCGATTTGTGTCCAGACATTTTGTTCTGCTACCAACGAACTAACTCGTCAGGTCTCGTCTCTCGAGTCTGCGATGAAGGGCAACAATTGATACATTTTTACAAACAGCCAATAAACAGCCAATAGGGACGTTGCAATGTTCAGGCTCTCCTTTGCTCACAGACACTTAGTAATGCACTTATTCTCTGTCTCCTGGCAGAAAGCTCCTTAGTTTGCTCCCCTTGTGCCTCAATCACAGCTGGTATTCTGAAGAACGACTTCTTTTCATCTTTCCCATCAGCTTTGTTGGAACACCCTAACACAGCACAAAAGTTTACCATTGTAGGTTTATGATGAATCAAGTGCCTCATGGGTTTAAATTCCGCGCACTGCCGTTATTTCCCCCTGATCACGAGTTTGTTGGTCTTCCAATATGGCGCAGGGTCTGTTTACTTCCGGTTTCCGGTGACGTCAGTGGGAAGGGTCTATACCTCAAGTCTGTGCACCTTACCTTACCTTGCAATAATTCATAATGTGTAATATTTTATCTTATAATGTGACTCTCTCGTGCAATAATTTATAATGTGACTGTCTCTGTGCAATACTTTATATGTGCAATACCTCACTCCATAACACAACACATACACCTCAGACTGTGCACCTTACCCCCCTTACACCCCCCTTTCCCCCCCTTCCTCTCTCTCTCCCTCTCTACACGCTGTTTTCACTGTTATTGGAGATGCTTTAATCTCATTGTACATGTGTATAGTGACAATAAAGGCATTCTATTCTATTCTATTCTATTCTATTCTATTCTATTCTAACCAGGTTGTGGTCAGACTTCCCTAGTGGGGGGAGGGGTGTGACTCTGTATGCATCCCTCACATTAGCATACAGCAAGTCAATTGTCCTGTTGTTCCTTGTTGGACAATCCACAGCCTGGTAAAAAGCAGCCAAAGTAGAGTCTAAAGTAGTGTGATTAAAGTCCCCAGAAATGATCATAAATGCCTCAGGGTGCTGTGTCTGCAGCCTTGCTGTGACAGAGTGAATTCTCTCACATGCAGCAGCTGCGTCAGCCCTCGGAGGGATGTAAACACAGATGGTGATCATGTGACTGAACTCCCTCAGCAGATAATATGGCCGCAGGCTAATGGCTAGCAGCTCCAAGTCCGGGCAACATAAAACTCTCTTTACAGGGATATATCCTGGGTTACACCAGCGGTTGTTAACATAAATGATGAGTCCCCCACCTTTGCTTTTCCCGCATGTGTTAGTGTCTCTGTTGGCTCTCACAGCAGTGAATCCCCACAGGTCCATGTTAGCATCCAGTACAAGGTGTGTTAGCCATGTCTCCGTAAGGATAAATAAGCTGCTCTCCCAATAAATCCGCTGGTTGTTCAGTGCAGATAGCTCGTTGACTTTATTCGGCAGTGAGTTCATATTCCCCATGATAACGGAGGGAATGGATGGTTTGTAGCGCCGCCGGTTGTCCGCTAGCCTAGCCTTTAGCTTAGCTCCAGCTTTGAAGCCCCTGGGTTTCCTCCTCAACTCGGCCAGGATGGGGTGTTGTATCCTGGCTCGTCCCATTGTTTTCAGGACCAGCAGCTCCTCTCTCGAATAAGTAAGAAAACTGGCTCCTGGTTGCATGTTAAAGTTAAAAATATTGTCGGTAGTTTAATTATTACTCCCTTTTTCCAATCTTTGGGTGGACTTTCTCTTCTCCAAACTAATATACAAATTCTAGTCATCCATTCCAGTACAGAGGAGCTTTCAGCATCTCTGCTGTGATGTTGTCAGAACCAGCTGTTTTATTGTTCTTCAGCCTTTTCACAGCATTTTCTATCTCTTCCCTCCTTGGCTCATTAAGGTCTACTTCTAGCTCATCCCATTCTTTTATAACTTCTGTTAATGTTCCCAATGATGGTTTTGTATTTAACAGCTCTCTAAAAATGCTCTGCCCAGCTTGCTAACCATCCTTTCTTATCTCCAATGTTGTTTCCTTGTTTATTTTTAACTAACAGAGTATTTTTTTCTCTTTTCACCAGTCATAAACCTGACTTTCCTGAACAATTCTCACTGGTTCTTTCTTTTTGCTGCCTCTTCCAACTGAGTTATTTGAATATCTATCCATTTCATCCAGTCATTTTTACACTCATTTTAACCTCTTTATTTAACGACCTATACCTAATGAGGCCCGCCTCAGTACCTGTGCAGTCCCTGTCTCTTTTAGCATCTCTTTGTTTTTCTATGAGTCGATATGTTTCTGTGCTCCACCGTGGATTTTGATTCTTCTTGACAAACCCCACGGTTTTTTTAGCAGTTTTTTTTCAGGGTTTTTTTCTGCTTTAACCAGTATTAACTTTTTCAGCAGTTTGTGTTACAGTAGCTCTTCTGTGGGATTGGACCATATGGGCTAGCCTTCATGCCCCATGTGAATCAATGAGCCTTTGACACCCATGACCCTGTCGCCAGTTCACCGGTTGTCCTTCCTTGGACCACTTTTGGTAGATACTAACCACTGTGTACCGGGAACACCCCACAAGATGTGTCATTTTGGAGATGTTCAGACCCAGTCATCTCACCATCACAATTTGGCCCTTGTCAAAGTCACTCAGATTCTTATACTTGCCCATTTTTCCTGCTTCCAAAACATCAACTTCAAAAACTGACTGTTCCCTTGCTGCCTAATATATCCCATTCCTTGACAGGTGCCACTGTAATGAGATAATCACTGTTATTCACTTCACCTGTCAGTGGTCATAATGTTATGGCTGATCGATGAATATAATCTTTGAATCTAAGTCAATCAATACTACATTACCAGTCAACATAACAGGAGCACAACATCCTGACCAGTCTTTTGGCAACACCTGTAACAGCTTCCCTTTCCCTACACACATCAGCCACTGGTAGTGTTCCTTCTACTGTACTCAGTGCACCTACCAGTGCTTCAATTACTCTCACGAGGTCCCAATGGGTTCCATTTCCCATTTAAAATAAGTAATGAGTATTAAGAACTTCTGTATCTATTTCAAGAACAAGGTAAGATGAAAAAGAAGAGAAAGAAAGAAGAGGAACAGATTGTATTGTGCTGAAAGTATACACACTGAAGAGGTGGAAACAGCAGGAAGGAAAAATGTTAAAGAGAGTGTGAGGACGTTCTTTACTCAATACCCAAATCGAGAACACACACACACACACACACACACACACACACACACACACAAAATCTCCAATCTCTGACATTATGTTTCATATCATTCCTAGAGCAAGCCCAGTAGCTGAAGTGCATGTGTGTGATTTTCATGGATATTATTTAATCAGTGGAAACATAAACAGAGAGAAATAAAATGTTCCATTAAAGCCAACAATTGCTTCATATTCAGTAGGTTCCTCATTCTGGTATCAATATCTAAGAGTACCAAAAAACCAAACATGCATTTATAATCATATAATAAAAATTGTATCAGTGCATCCCTAATGATGATTATACTGTAGTTTAGTGTGTGATTTTAATGTGGCATAAAATACTATGTTTATCTATACCGTATATGTTCTCAACTGAGAAAATTACATTTAAAGATTTCAATCAGGAGTGTCAGGGACATTTTGACAGACTGTATTTCATTATACACTAAATTGATTAGGTTTATGTCTGTTTTGTTCCAACACATGATCCAACAACTTGATCAAATCCCAACATGTGAAGAAATCACACTTAGCTAGCAAGGTTTTAGACATTTTTCACTGAGACTGAGTGTGTGCCAATGCTTCCATTAAACTGTCAAAGTGTCGAAGTATGTCAGAGTTCAGAGAAAAAAAAATGGTCAAAACATGATTTTTTTTTTTGTATTTTTGTTGGGGGTAAGTCAAAACATTATATATTACATATCACAAAAGGGGCGGCACGGTGGTGTAGTGGTTAGCGCTGTTGCCTCACAGCAAGAAGGTCCGGGTTCGAGCCCCGTGGCTGGCGAGAGCCTTTCTGTGCGGAGTTTGCATGTTCTCCCCGTGTCCGCGTGGGTTTCCTCCGGGTGCTCCGGTTTCCCCCACAGTCCAAAGACATGCAGGTTAGGTTAACTGGTGACTCTAAATTGACCGTAGGTGTGAATGGTTGTCTGTGTCTGTCAGCCCTGTGATGACCTGGTGACTTGTCCAGGGTGTACCCCGCCTTTCGCCCATAGTCAGCTGGGATAGGCTCCAGCTTGCCTGCGACCCTGTAGAACAGGATAAAGCGGCTAGAGATAATGAGATGAGATATCACAAAAGGGTCAATCTATGTGATGTTACCGAAGGCCTATTGACTGACCATGTCAGATTTGCTTCATACTTCAAAAGATTAATGCCATTAGTCCCAATAAAGAGTGTGCAAAATTTCAGCATGTAACACTTCCCTGCATTCGGTGGACGCTGAATAACAGACTTAGATTCGAAGAAGGTTATATTCACTGATCAGCCATAACATTATGACCACTGACAGGTGAAGACATGAATAACTTTCGGGTTTTATTGAAAACCACAACTTTAACAAAACACTAAACACACATGCTTTTTAGCAGATTCAAAATAAACTTCTGTGTGCCACTGCACAGATGTGATTTCAACCCAGGGAAGACCAACACCTCTCTGGTCCTCTTCTCCTTTTATCTTCTCCCTGTCACTGCACACAAACACAGACACAGCACAATAATTCACAACAGGTGCTTCCACTTTGCCATTCACCTTCCCCAGCTTTGCTCTCCATTTACAAAATCAGCCCTTGACCATGCCCCTGCTGCCACATATCCCCACTGCCTGACTCAGGCCGGGTAGCCATCCGGCCTGCAGCTGACTCCCCCCCCCCACCAGGAGAGGTAGTCTGCTATAACCATCTGTGCCCCCAGCCTGTGGACCACCTCGAACTTAAAAGGCTGCAGAGTCAGATACCAGTGGGTAATCCACGCATTGGCATCCTTCATGTGGTGGAGCCACTGGAGCGGGGTGTGATTCATGCAGAGAGTGAAAGGGTGTCCCAGAATGTAATAATGGAGGGTGAGGACTGCCCATTTGATGATCAAGCACTCCTTCTTGATGGTGCGGTACTTCAAATCCCTCATGGAGAGCTTGTGGCTGATGTACAGCACAGAGTGCTCCTCTCCCTCTACTGTTTGGGACAAAATGGCCTCCAGCTCTCTGTCTGATCATCAGTCTGCAACAGAAAAGGGAGAGAGAAGTCAGGGGAGTATAAAAGTTGTCCCCCACACAGTTCAGCTTTTACCTGATTAAAGGCCTTTTGGCACAGCTCCGTCCACTGGACTGGATCTGGCGCTCCCTCTTTAGTGAGGTCAGTCAGCGGGCTGGTGACAGCCGAAAAATTAGGCACGAACCAGCTATAATAGCCAGCCAGCCCCAGGAACTGCCTCACCCCCTTTTTGGTCTTAGGTCTCAGGCAGGCTGCAATCACAGTCTTATCAATTTGAGGACGCACCTGCCCATGACCCAAGTGGAAGTCCAGATACAGTACTTCTACTCACCCTATTGCACACTTCTTCGGGTTTGCTGTGAGCCCAGTGTGCCTCAGTGACCTTGGGACTGCCCTGAGATGTTGTAGATACCATTCCCAATCATTACTATAAATGATTACATCATCTAAGTAGGCCGCCGCATATGCATTATGGGGACGGAGAATTCAGTCCCTGAGATGCCGAAACATCGCTGGGGCCCCAAACAACCAGAAAGAAAAGGTGACAAATTGATGAAAACCAAACAGAGTGGAAAAGGCCGTTTTTTCATAGGATAAGGAAGTCAAGGGGATCTGCCAATACCCCTTTATTAAATCCAGTGTCAAGTAAAAGCAAGCCACGCCTAGCTGATTGAGCAGTTCATCAATGTGCGGCATTAGATATACATCAAATTTAGACACCGCGTTGACTTTTCTATAGTCTACACAGAACTGGACCGACCCATCTGTCTTGAGAAACAAGACCACCGGGCTGCTTCAGTTGCTGTGTGACTACTCAATTACTCCCATCTTCAGCATAGCCTGGAGTTCATCCCAAACCACATTTTTCTTGTTTTTGGGGAACCGATACAGGCAGCTGCACATCACCACCCCTGTCTCAGTGTGGTGTTCTGTGAGGTCCGTGTGACCAGGGAGGGGCGAGAATACATTGGAAAATTCCTCCTGCAACCTAATGGCCTGTGCTCTCTGGAACAGTGAGAGGTGGTCTTCACAGGGGACCAGGGTGAATTGGGCTGCACTTTTTAAACTTACCTTCAGTCCCAGCTCCACCCTCTCCAGAACTACCATCACCAGAGCCACAGGAACCTCCTCTCTCCATGGTTTCAGGGGATCGAGGTGGTAAATTTGACGTGTTGCCCTTAGCTGGACATTTGACCTAATAGTTGACCTCCCCAATTCGCTGTGTCATCTCAAAGGGCCCTTGCCACTTGGCAAGCAATTTTCAACTTGAAGTGGGCAATAAGATAAGGACTTTATCTCCTAGTGCAAATTCACTTAGCCATGCCCCTCTGTTGTACAGGCAAGATTTATGTTCTTGGGCCTGTAGCAAATTCTCCTGGGTTATGTGACTCAGTGCATGGAGTTTTGCTCTCAGGTCAAGAATGTATTGAATTTTGCTTTTGCTTTGAGAAGGCCCCTCCTCCCAATTTTCTCTAATAATGTCTAAGACACCATGGGACTTGTGCCCATACAACAATTCAAATGGGGAAAACCTGGCGGAGGCTTGTGGGACCTCGCACACAGCAAAGAACAGACGGTCGAGCTATCTGTCCCAGTTTTTAGCATCCCCATGAACAAACTTACAAAGCATATTTTTAAGTGCTTGATTAAATTGTTCAACCAGCCCATCCATTTGCGGATGATAAACACTAGTATGAAATGATTTAATCCCCAATAATTCGCACAATTCACGTAGTGTGCATGACATAAAAGTAGTGCCTTGATCAGTCAGGATTTATTTCAGAATCCTGACTTGGGAGATAACACGGAAGAGTGCCTCTGTAACACTACATGCTGAGATACTGCAAAGAGGTACTGCTTCCAGCTATCACGTTCCATAATCCACTATGACTAACACAAAGTGATACTCGCGTGTAGATCGATCTAATGGCCTGATGAGATCCATGCCAATTATTTTGAAGGGGATCTCCATCAATGGCAATGGGCGCAATGGCACTTTCAGTGTGGCTGCTGGATTTACCAGCTGGCATTCGCAACATACTGCACACCACCTGTAGACATCAGCGTGAATCCCTGGCCAATGGAAATGGGCTATTAGACAATTTAGTGTTTTATCCTGCCCCAAATGCCCAGCCGTAGAACGATGATGAGCCGCATGGAATAAAAGTTCCCTATCGGTCTTTGGGACCAACGACTGTGTCATCTTTTCTTTCATCTGATTGTCCTGCATGACTCGATATAGCCAATCCTTAATAACACAAAAGTATGGGAAGGAAAGCGCAATGTTAGGCTGGAAGATTTGGCCATCAATTGCTTTCAGTTGGTCAAAAGCGTGTCTCAGAGACTCGTCACATACCTGCTCCAATGGGAAGTCCCCTAAGGGATTCCCCAGAGAGGGAGGAGGGCTCTCCCCACTTTCTGTGTCATCATGATGTGGAGCTGACACAGACAGCCTTGGGACCACCTCCACACCTAACATTGCAGTGGGATTCCCCCGTGGTGGTGTACTACTGTAGGACCCACCCACTACTATCTGTTTCATTAATGTTTTAAACCCGGGGCAATCGGTTCCCAGGATCAGAGGGTGGGTGAGGCATGGACTAACTGCTGCCTCTACACTATGCTTTTCTCCTCAGAAAATAGTGACGGGCATTAGTGGATATTTGTGCATATCACTGTGCACACACTTAACCTTCACCAAACGTGCATTCCCCAGTGCCTCGCATTGAATCAGGCTTTGATGTATGGAGGTCTGATTACAACCTGAATCTACCAATACTTGATGTGCACCCCCTTGAATACTCAGCAGTATGCAGTACATTCCAGCTTGATCAGGGGTGGCTTCTGGTGCATCAGGGATCTGGACCACTGCCCCCACCTCCATCACCTGGCACTGGTCCTGGAAGTGCCCAGGATCCCTGCAATGCCAGCACACTGGCCCAGGCCTCACCTCTGCACTGCTGGAGTGAGGAGCACTCACCTGTGAGCACTCACTTGGAAGACACAGAAACATAAGGGGAAGAGTGGGAAGGGGAACCACGGGCTCAGGGAGCTGGCAACAGGGGAATCGGCCCCTGCTTCTGCAGTGCAGGGAGGGGATGGGAGGGAGGGGAGAGACAAGAGGAGGAGGGCACAGAATGAGGGAGAGAGAGAGAAGAAGATGACACTGGATGTCCGCCTGCCACTGGAACTGCTGCCAGATGGTTCTCTGCCAGCTCAATGGCCTGATCCAGTGATGCCAGGTGGTGGCACTGGACCCATTCCGCTGTCCCCCTCAGCAGCCAAGTAATGAATTGTTCCAGCGCCACTGCGTCAATGACTCCCTCAACATCGCGGTCCTCTGCTCTCAACCACCACCATCAGGCGTCCCGCAACTGTTGGCCGTAGGTGAAGGGCTGGCCGACCTCCTCCAGCATCAGTGCCCAGAAGCGCTGCCAATGTTGCTCTGGGGAGTGGCTGACTCACTGGAGGACTGCACGCTTCAGGTCCACATACACCAGCCGGTTGTCCATGGGCAGCTGCTGAGCTGTGAGCTGCTCTTCACTGGTCAGGAGTGGTAACAGGCAGGCCACTCACTGCTCATCCAGCCACCCCCACACCTACGTGGATCACTCAAACAGCTCCATGAATGTGTCCTGGTCGTTGTGCAGCCCCATTTTTGTGAGGGTGATGTGTGGGAATCCGGGGCTGGTCCCCCTGCGGGGGTGATGAGATGCAGGAGTGCCTGGTGGTCTTCTTGTTGGGCCTGCAGCAGAGCCTAGAAGCGCAGCTCCTTCTCTGTCCTTATCGTGACCAGCACCTGGTGCAGTGGTGAGGGCATGGACCAGCTCTCTGAATGGGGAGGACTCCATGGCAACAGTTCTTTTCCAGCATCCTGGCTTTTGGTACCAGTGTAACACTTCCCTGCATTCAGTGGACAATGAATAACAGACAGGCAGGATCAGGTACACTTTTGGGTTTTATTGAAAACCACAACTTCAATACAAAACACACACGCTTTTCAGCGGATTCAAAATAAACTCCTGTGTGCCACTGCAAAGATGTGATTTCAACCCAGGGAAGACCAAAACCTCTCTGCTCCTCTCTCCCTTTTATCTTCTTCCTGTTACTGCACACAGACACAGACGCAGCACATTAATTCACAACAGGTGCTTCCACTTTGCTACTCACCTTCCCCGGCTTCGCTCTCTGTTCACAAACCAGCCCTTGACCATGTCCCCATTGCCACACAGCCTTACATCTTTGATAGTTTGAGATATAGGGGCATAAAGAAAGGGGCATGGCTCAAATTTCACCATAAAAGCGAGTGCTATTAAAAAAAACTCTGAAGTTTCATAAGCAATAACTTTTGAGCAATTTAAGCTAGATGCACGAAATTTTCAGGAACTGTTCTTAGGTACAAGATATATTTAAATACTGCAACTGTTGAGCCACAGTTGCATATTTACCACATTATGTATTGTTGAAATCCATAAACAAATTTTTTGTGCTTAGGAGCAGATTTGGCTCTCTGTTTCTCCATATTTAAACATGTCAGAGCTTTCAAATTCTGGTATTTATTTCTCATATTGCAGTACTGTTTTGGTAACTAAGTATTTGTTTAAAAGAAATCAAACTTTGAGTTATGAACCATTACTATATATATATATATATATATATATATATATATATATATATATATATATATATATTAGGGCTGGGAATATTAACGTGTTAATCGCGATTAGATTAATGTAAATTGTGATCGCGAATATTTTTTTAATCGCGATCAGAGTTTACCAGCATTTTCCGCACTTCTACCATCCACATGCAGCTCCTCTGGTTGTATTAATTAAACTCATTTTCAGTTAAACACGCTATTTCGAGTTTGCTAGTCTTTTGTTCCTTCTACGCATCCATAGGCAGCTCGAGCGGAAGCGTGTGGTTTCCATCGAGTCGTTGGCATTGGCATGGAAGGACACGCTGTTGTCTTCAGTTTAGTCCTCTTTTGTGATGGATAAGCAACGGTTTTCTGGACCTCTGAATGGTTTGTTTGAATTTAAAAAACATCCAGACGGACAAGTCGACAAGACGAGAGTAAAATGCACCCTGTGTCAAGCAGAGTTTCAATACCACAGGAGCACTTCTAGTCTGAGCTGCCATGTCCAGGCTAAACACCCAGGTGCATCGACTGTTTGCGGAGCATCTCAGCCACAGTTTCGCCAAACAACTATTGCATTTGGCGGCAGAGTGAATGATGTGACAAAGGAAAGGGTAACTACAGCGATTGCTAAATGGGTGGCAATTGACTGCAGGCCTGTCAGCATCGTTGAAGACTCAGGTCTAAGGGATGTTCTGAGGATGGCATTTTCTGACCTGACATACACCTTACCATCGCGGTGGACTATTACGAAATGCATAGAGGAGATATACAATACAGAGAAAGAAACGAAGATGGGCCTCCTGCAAAACGCTAATGCCGTGGCACTGACTGGGGATTACTGGACATCAGTGAGTAATCAGGCATATCTCGGAGTTACTGCACATCATATCGACACTGAATGGAAGTTACACTCATTTGCTTTAACAGTTCAACACACGGAAGAAAGACACTTTGCTGAAACGTGTGCCCAGCATTTTTCTGAAGTAGCTGAGCAGTGGGGTGTTAAGGAGAAGGTGACGACAATCAGCACTGATAATGCCCGAAACATGACCGCATCAGCTAGAATCCTGCCTTACACACACATGCCGTGTATTGCACACAATTTACAGAGATCAATCGCTATAGCTATCCGTGAGAGTGGCCTCGAGAACATCTTGGCAAAATGCCGCAAAATCGTTGGACATTTTAAACATAGCCCGGCGAATGCAGCTGAACTGCAACGCCAACAAGTGGAGTCCGGACAGAAACTGGAGCCCCTCATTCAAGACGTTTGCACCAGGTGGAATTCCACTCTTGACATGATCACCCGGCTCCTCAGAAACAAGGATGCAGTCAGAGCTACACTTGAGCTCCACCGGCAGCAAAGAAGCACACCAGCCATTCTGACGAATGCTGAGCTGGAGAAGATGGAAAAGCTTGAAGCTCTTCTTGAACCTTGCAGGTAAACTACTTTAAAAGGAATTTATTTTGTTAACGTATGAAAAAAGAAAAGTGATAAATTTCGTTTTGATTGCTTGTTTGCTTGTCATTGTGTATGCGACTCCCACTTTCAACATGGTTGTCAGTTCCTGAGGGTTTATTTTGAGTTTTGTCATGTCATTGTCAAATTGTTACACCAACTGCTTGTTTATACCCGAAATAAGTATTCCTTCCACATAACTTAGTGAAGTTAAGTTTCATAATTTGATATATGTTTTGATAAGTAAGGTTAATGTCACATTTTTAAAATAAATACAGTGATTTAAGTCTCTTAACTGGGCCTAGTGCCCTGTAAGCACTGCAAGATGCAAAGGAGGAAAGCCTTAATCTGATCTTAATGTGCAGGATATCTTGACTTCTCTGTTATGTAACTGGTTATTAATTGCACTTTATTTTTCATGGCAGGTATGTGACAGAGCTTTTGGGAGGAGAACAGTATATATCCTGCTCCGTGGTCCTGCCTGCCCTGTGCCATTTGTTCCGAGTGATGGAGGGGTGTGACGATGATCCAGGCTATGTGCTCCGGTTTAAAGCAGCCTTTACGTGTGACCTGATGAAACGCAAAGAGAGTACCGATATCCAGTGGTTGAGGGTGGCTACGGCTCTTGACCCCAGATTTAAGGATCTGAAATGCCTTCCCAGATCTGAAAGAGAGGAAGTTTGGAAGTCAATTGTAGAAGAGAGTGCCCAGCAGCCTGAGGCTCACAGAGAAATTGACCCAGAGCCACCTACAAAGAAAGTCAACCTTCTGTTAGTTGCATCAGATTCAGATGAAGAAGTGGACCCAGCATCTGACATGACTGTGGACCGGTACAAAGGTGAGCCCAGCATCTCCTTAGAAGACTGTCCATTGAAATGGTGGTCTGGACACGCAGTGGCTTATCCAAGTTTGGCACCTCTGGCAATGAAATATCTCGCCACACCTGCAACAACAGTGCCTTGTGAAAGACTATTCTCACTCTCTGGTCACATTATCCAAAAGAAGAGAGCAGCCCTGTCCACTGATAACGTCACTAGATTGGTCTGTGTTAGTAATTGGCTCAAAGAAAAGAAGTAGGGCCTTGTCCTTGGCAGTCCACCCCCCCCCCCAAAAAAAAGGAGGGTAAACTTCACAGTCAGGCAGTTCTGAAAAAAAAAATCCAATGACAATTACAGTTGTTACGACTTTGGACAGAATTAGTTTGTTTGACAGTAATTTTAAGTTATGAAGTGCTTTGTATGGTTATTTATTTTTTTATGGTGACATTTTATTTTTGAAGAAGAGAGTGGCCTGACATTACATTGTTCATAGTCAAATCTGAAGTAGAGACAAGTGGGTCTACATGGCACTTTTTCTGATTTTTTTCTTGTGTTCATTTATTTACAATTTCTCCAAAGTAGCCAGTCATTCATTCTTAATACTTGTTTTCCTTTCTCTACACTCTTTTTGAAATAAAAAAGGCCAAAAGATAAATTCTGCTTTTGTCTCTGTCTTCATTTTATTCCAATTTAAGACACAATGGTCAGAAATACTTTGCATTGTGGGTTTAACTTTAGATTCGAACGGTCTTACTGCAAAATATCAATTTTACACATGCAAAGTAAATCAAGATTAATCGCGATTAACTATAAAATTTCTGAGATTAGTTGCGATCAAGAAAATTAATCTTTTGACAGCCCTAATATATATATATATATATATATATATATATATATATATATATATATATATATATATATTTCACTCCCATATCTCAAATGCATATTGCTCATGAATGACACAGTTTACCATAAAAATAATTATACCCTTGGAAAGAGTAGGCCTTAATTAGTAAATCCAAAAAAAATGAAGTCGGTATCTTCAGCCAAACTATATTTATTAAGAGGCCAAATATGCCTTGTTTTACAGCAGACAGAAATGTAAAATAGAGGCATGATTATTGTTATAATACACAATAATTCTTGGACAAAAAAAATATTCAAAGGTCAAACTGGTAAAAAAAAAAATTAAAAATAAATTTTAAAAAAGCTATGATGTGGCTTTTTGTAATTCTTTTCAATTTGCCAATGAGGCTTTTTAAGTATGACAATGACATTTACACTGTTTAAATAAATGCGGCATGGATGGCAGATGAATTGTAGAGCGAAGTGGTGAGTAAAACCCAAAGCTGATTTTTATGGCAAGTAAAGTGGTTATTTAGGAAGGCAAGTGTGCACCCTTGGAGACCTAAAATGACTAATTGACCAGTAAAATTGAAACAGGACGAACAGTGATATTGTGAGAATGGAAACAGGTTCACTTCGGCTGTGTGTGTGTGTGTGTGTGTGTGTGTGTGTGTGTGTGTGTGTGTGTGTGTGTGTGTATGGCATCTGTGTGCGTTCCGCACCTCGTGACGGGCTACTCAGTCACACCATCACCCTCCTCCCAGAGATTGGCAAAGTTTGGCAATCTGGACAAGTAGTCTGCCACTATATTGGAATTGCCAGACCTGTGTCGAATGGTAAATTTGAATGGCTGCAGGGGCAGGTACCACTGTGTCAATTGGCTGTTGTGATCTTTCATTGAGTTGATCCAGGTGAGGGCATGATGGTCTGTCTCCAGGTCAAACTCTCTTCCCAGCAGGTAATACTGAAGGCTTTCTAATGCCCACTTGATTGTCAGGTCTTCCTTTTTCACCGCTAAGTACCTGGTTTCTCGGGGCAGGAGTTTGTGGCTCAGGTACAGGACAGGTCGCTTGTCCCCCAGTTCTCCCTGAGCCAGAACAGCTCCCAAGCCAACAGCAGATGCATCCACCTGCACCAGGAACCACTTGTTGAAGTCAGGGCTTTGAAGCACCAGTGAAGAGTACAGGCAGGCTTTGAGGGTACAGAATGCCCTCGCACACTCTTCTGTCCAGGCCACCAGGTTTTTTCTGATCCTTGGCAGTGAGTGAGGCTGCGATTGTGGCAAACTGGGGCACAAACCTTCTGTACCACCCAGCTAGTCCCAGAAAGGATTGCACCTCCTTTTTGGTCCAAGGATGAGGGCAATTTTGGATAGCTTCCACCTTATCCACCTGTGGTCACACTTCTCCTCCTCCCAGCTGGTAGCCCAAGTAGCTTGTCTCTTGTCAAGCCCAATCACACTTTGTGATGTTGGGGGTTAGCCCAGCACTCTGGATCCTCTCCAGGACCTGCCTCAAATGCTGGACATGCTCTTTCCAGGTGTTGCTGAAAATTACCACATCATTGAGGTAGGCAGCACAACAATCTTTGGAACCTTGGAGGACTTTGTCCATCAACCTCTGAAAGGTGGCTGGGGCCCCGTGAAGGCCAGAAGGTATTACTGTGAACTGGAACAGGCCCGCAGGTGTGCGAAATGCAGTGTATGACCTGTTGGAAGGCTCCAGGGGCACCTGCCAGTACCCTTTACATAGGTCAAGGGTCATGATGTATGTCGCTGACCCAATTTTCTCTAGCAGGTCATCAATCCTGGGCATGGGGTATGTGTCGAACTCTGAGATGGCGTTGAGTTTCCGGAAGTCGATGCAGATCCTCAGAGAACCATCCTTCTTGAAGACAATGACAACCAGACTGCACCATTCTGAATTGGATGGTTCAATGGCCCCCAGTTTCAGCATGGCATCCACCTCCTGCTGTATCTTGTCTACCAGCTGCTGTGGAACCCAGTACAGTTGCTGGCGGATGGGCTGACCCTCCTTCAGTTGGATGACATTCTATGAGAGTGCTCCTCCCCAGTTTGGCAGTGAAGAGGGACGGCATTTCCTGGAACACATGACAAAGTTTGGCAGAAGCTTCAGTCACTATAGCCACACCTGGGTCATCTTCCTCCTCCATTTCTACCTCTTTCACCAGATAGGCAACCTCCAGTGCCCGGCTGACTGGCTCTTTCCACTCCTTCAACAGGTTCACATGGTAGGTCTGCTTGGGCTTTTTCTTCTTGGGATGATGGACTTCATATGTTACCAGTCCCATCCATCGGATGATCGTGTAAGGACCCTGCCACTTAACCAACAACTTGTTGCTGGAGGAAGGAAGCAGAAACAGCACCTGTTGCCTTGGCTGCAAGTCCCGATGCCATGCACGCTGGTCATACCAGGTTTTCTGCTTCTTTTGGGCCTCCCTCAGATTCTCCTCAGCCTCCTCCCAGTATTGGGCCAACTGATCTCTCATTTGCAGCACAAACTTGACCACCACTCGGTCTCTGGCTGAGGACTCAGGTGCTGCCCAGCTCTTTTGGAGTAAGTCCAAAGGGCCCTGAATATCCCAGCCATACAGAAGTTCAAAAGGAGAAAACCCGGTGGACACCTGTGGCACCTCCCTGTAAGTAAACAGTAAGAAAGGCAGTCAGCAGTCCCAGTGTCTCCCAGTGTCATCCACAAACTTCTGCAACATCCTCTTTAATGTCTGGTTGAACCTCTCCACCAAGCCATTGGTCTGAGGGTGGTAAGGTGTGGTCTGGATGGCTGTGATGTCCAACTGCTTATAAAACAGCTGCAGCAGGCAGGAGGTAAAATTGGTGTCCTGGTTGGTCAGGATCTCGTCAAGAATCCCCACTCTGGAGAAGAGCTGAACTAAGGCCCAAAGGACAGCTGGAGCAGTGATGGTGTGGAGTGGGAATGCCTCTGGGAACCTGGTGGTATAATCACACACAACAAGGATATACTGGTGGCCCTTGGCACTCTTTACTAGAGGGCCCACAATGTCCAAGGCAACCCTTCAAAAAGGGGTGAAGATGATGGGCAATGGATGGAGGAGAGCCCTGACAGAACTGCAAGTTGGGCATGTCTTTTGACATGTGGGACATGTGGTGCAGTACATCTTAATGTCATTGTACATGCTGGGCCAATAAAATCGTGAACTGATATGTAAGAATGTTTTGTGATGACCAAAGTGTCCACCCCATGGAAGGGTGTGTGCTAAGTGCATTACCAATGGGCAACAATTAGCAGGGATAATGAGATGCTTGTGTGTGTCATTAAGTGCATACAACACATCATTTTCATTAATGAACTGCTGTCTTACCCCCAGGTTTACATTAGCTTTCTCAACTACTTTAGCAAACACAGGTTTCAAAAACTCATCCTGCCTCTGAAGTTCTACAATATTCTTAGGTATCCTCCACATTACATCACAATTCACATTCTTGACATCGGGTTCAGGTGACTGTAGCTGATTTTAAAAGTGGCGCTGGTGCCTTGACTTTCTTAGCCCTTTGATGCCACCCTCACACAGACTATCATCCAGATCTGGGAGAGGTTGCAAGCTGGCCTTGGCCTGGGCCCTAGTGACCACAGGACATGACACATTCTCATTTACATTTTCCCCACAATGACATTCTACCTCTTGCAAGAGATCCAAGAGAACAGGTAGGTCTGTTCCAAGGATTATGTCCACAGGCAAGTTGTCCACAACACCAAAAGTCATCAAATACAGCTGTTTATCAATGCTTACAGTCAATTCCGCTTTGGGGTAGGCATGGCTGTCCACATGCACACACACAATGTTTGTTTTCATACCATAATCCACATATCCAACTGGCACAAAACACTTTTTCACCAAAGAGGTGACATTGCCACTGTCCAATAGTGCAGTCACCTGCTGGCCATTCAAAGTCACAGTTTTCTGGGTTCTCTTTTTGAGATCTCTGTTCTCAGAGACTTCTGCCTCTTGTCTGGTTGCATAACAGAAACCAGGAAGCTTGGCTCTGTGTACTAGAAACACAGAAGCTTTGTAGCCTGACTACTGACAATAATAACATATTAAGGGCTTACCAACAGATGGCTGGGCTGTAGTGGAGCTGAAGTTACCTTTGATTTCTTGGCTTGGCATGCCAGACCTGAGAGGACTGCACAGCTGGTCAGGGCATTGTGCTGGTGAAGCATGTCGGTCCTCCTCCCCGCTGTGCATTCAGGTACTGCAGCGCCAGCTTTGCTGCAGAAGATCCGTCCTCAGGTTCATGCTCCTTCACCCAGGTCTTCACATCTGGTGGGAAGACACACAGCAGCTGCTCCAAGATTATTTGCTCCCCGATCTGCTCAGTGGAGAGTTGATCTGTTCAAATCCAGCAGTGGTAGAGACCCCTCAGGCAATGGTAAGTCTCAGTGGGGGTTTCTCCTACTGGCACTGAAGTGGCACGAAACTGCTGCCTGTATATCTCAAGTGAAATGTTGAATTTGGTCAGCAGGGTGTCTTTTAGGTCTTTGTAGCAGTGGGCGTTATCTTCATCCATGGCAGTGTAGGCCTCCAACGCCTTCCCGGACAGAAGAGGAACAAGCCAGCAGACCCACTCAGTTTCCAGCCATTCCCATGTCTTGGCAATGCACTCAAACCACAGCAGGTAATTTTCAATGTCCTTGCCCATTTGATATGGGGAAATCTTAGGATCAGCAGCATGTGGCCTCTGCACCCGCGGCTCCTGGTTGCTGGCATAGCAGTCCTCATTGGCAAACAGAGATTGTGATGACTCCCTTCTCAGATGTTGCCATGGTACTGATGTTGGCAGTTCCATCCGGGGACTACTTGCTGTTGCTGTACTTGGGGTTTCAGCTGCAGTCGCTGCCTGAGGAACTGGCTGAACTTGCTGCAGAGATACCTGTAAATCACGTAGCTTATGCAGCAGGCCCTCCTCTTGTCGCTATTAGGCTGTGAGAAAGTTTCTCATCAGGGCCAGCAGCTCCTTCCCGGCTGCACTGGGTGGAACAGGGGCAGGGGCAGGTCTGGAGGTCCGATCATCGAACCGGGAATGACCAGCTCTGACCTCCTTCTGCTCAGACAAATCAGAAGGCACTGTCTCCCAGCCTGGATCAGGTGGTGGCTGTTCCTGTGCTGTTTGCTGCTCAATGTAATCCAGTCCGTTGCCTTGGAAGGTGAGATGTCTTCTTATGACTAACCATCCCACTTCTGACACCAAATGTCACGAGATTTGATTTCTCCTTTCCAAAAACAATGGCGTAGTTGTAATTCTAGTTATGGTGGTGTTTCCCAAGTGCAACAGGGAATAAGTGAAATTATTTTTACAAATATACACAAGAAAAATGCAAAAGTCCATGGGGTGGGGGGACCATTTATACACAGTACTTCTTTTACTGGCAAAGTCTCTCCAGAGATGTTACCTCCTGTGTAACTCTCCAGCAACTACTCTTTAACTTGGAGGCAGCCTCCCTTTTATAGGCCCCAGGCTCCTCCTATAACCATGAAAACCACCATAATCCATAATAATTTAACCCAGGCATGCCTAATTCCTTATAAACAAAATATGAAAAAATAGAGAAAAACACAACAATCCAATCAAACTACAAAATTATATTGACATCATCATCATCATCATCATCATGCTTCCCACGAGGCGCATCACTGGCCTTGGGGTGCTCCTGGTGGAGGTAGTCTGGCATCCATCAGTTGCATAAGTGCTGCTTTCTTCATCACTGTTTTTCTCGGTTGGGACATGTCTACGCCCAGGATACTCTCTATGTTTGTCCATAATTTACGCAGTGTTCTGACATCAAACAGTACTTGTTTCTGTAGTACACAGTACTCCAGCCTGCATACTGTATATGCCCCACATATTTAATACGCTGTCGATGGCAGAAGTTCCAGATGGGCAGCGTGTTTGTCATTTCATGTAAATGTTCGTTTGAGATTTTATACTTCCAGTCCAACTCACTTGTTTTTTCTTACCACTGGGTGCATTAACGCGTTCATATCCACCCTTTACCATTTTTCTAAAAAAAAACATGCCATATGACTTCGATCGTGCCTATTTCCCTCTCCATTAATGCCTATGCATGAACACTGTATAAAAGGCGAGATCGCATACACGTCATCAGGAATCTAACCTGAGTCGAGAGCTTTATTTGTTGGTTGGTTAAAACATGTTTAAGCTCATTCCATTTTTGGTAAGCAGCTCTAATTCTTGCATACAGGAAACAAGATGTTTTAATTTCATCATTAATAATCATGTACCCAAGATATTTGAAAGTTCATACATTCCTGATCTTGTTATTGCCAATGGTAATTAAACTTTCCTGGTTCTTTATTTCGTCATCAACAGTGAAGGCCATAGTTTCGGTTTTACTATATATGACATCTTCAAGCCGAAGCATGTAAATGTTCGATCGTAAATTTCCAGGATGGTCTTCAGTTCTTCTACAGATTTGGCGAAAATAGCCTCATCATCAGCATATAACAGTTCAGTAATCTGGGTAGTCCCACGTGTTGGAGCTTTCTCACGATACTTTTGTGGTGATATTTCATTAGGTATGCAGTACTCAACTTTCATGCCTGATTCTGGACACTCCTTCAATACTTCATGATGCGCAACTCGCACTCTGAAGTCCATATAGACAGGGGTGTTCAAATTGATCCATAAAGGGCCGTGTGGCTGCAGGTTTTCATTCCAGCCATGCAGCAGCACACCTGACTTGGCTCATTCAATCAACTGAACTGTCTTCACACAGTCAAATACTTGCAGCCACACCCACCCTTGATTAAAGGGTGGGTGTGTCAGTTGATTGAATAAGCCAAATCAGGGTGCTGCTGCATGGCTGGAATGAAAACCTGCAGCCACACGGCCCTTTATGGATCAATTTGAACACCCCTGATATAGATGTTAAAAAGGACGGGAGATTCCAGTGCTCCCTGGTGGCATCCTACCAGTGTGTCAAAGAGGTGCTTGCTTCCTTTCACATATGCCTTCGTGCCGATATAGAGCGCACGTAATATGGATACCAGATGGGGGGACTTCAGTCGGACCTCTAGACATTTAAACAAGGCATCTCTTGGTATCCAGTCATAGGCAGCCTTTAGGTCTACAAATGCTATGTAGACTGGGTCCTTTGATTTCCTTGTGTTCTCCAGCAGTTGACGTACAGTGGTCCTTGAAAATTTGTGAACCCTTTTGAATTTTCTATATTTCTGCATAAATATGACCTAAAACATCATCAGATTTTCACACAAGTCCTAAAAGTAGATAAAGAGAACCCAGTTAAACAAACAAGACAAAAATATTATACTTGGTCAATTATTTATTGAGGAAACTTTGTCCCCTGACATTTGCCATTCTTCAGTTTCTTCACACTGATCTCTACTTCTGCACGATCTGGTACTGTGACATCTACCGTAGGTAAATCCTCCGGTGGTAGTTTAAAGGGATAACACTCCAGTTGTTCTAGTTCGGGTTGTGGCTCATACCTGCGATCACTGAAGTGCACAGAGAAGTGTTCCTCAAGTTTTTGAATTGGGACCAATGGCCTGTTAAGCTGTGACATTGATGTATGCTGTTTCATCAGCCGAAATTCCTGCTCTGTATCCCTTTGTTCACTTACGAAATTCATTTCGTCTGCCTTAGCTTTAAAATAGGCATTCTTAAGCTCCATATGCATCTTTCTTGTCTCATAATACAGTGTCTTTCTCTTTATCGGGTCCTTCTCCAACAGCAGTCTCTGTGTGAGCTCCTGATAGGCTGGGCTCGTCCATGGCTTGTTCAACTCTTTCTTGCTCTTCAATGGTATAATTTCCTTAGATGCCACTAGAATTGCATCTTTCATCCATCCCTCTACATCTTCCAGCTGTCTCATGTTTTTGTCATCTCCCAGCAGTAGAGAATCTAGCTTCACACTATACTTGCCTTGAATATCAGGGTCATCCCTTAGTTTTCCAATATCTAGACATGTAGAAGGAAGTCTGGGTCTTCAGGAAATCTTGTGCACTTGTTTTCTAGTTGGGAAAGCAGCATTCATGACCACTATCCGATGGCCAGAGTAAAAAATTTGGCTTTGCATCGGGTAAGCTCGGCATTTGGTGGTAGCACGTTTGACATGCCAGTCAGCCAGAATATAATCTAGTCTGCAATTATACCCAATATTAGCATGGAATGACCACCTATGTTCATTAGATCTTGTTGCAAACATAGTGTTTAAAATATAGAGCTGGTTACACTCAGCAGTTTCAAGGAGTTTCATGCCATTAAAGTTAGTGGGGTCTTCATCATGGTAGGGTCCAACTCCTCTCCAGGTGTCATGGTTACAGTCTT
Organism: Neoarius graeffei; assembly: GCF_027579695.1. NCBI lineage: Eukaryota > Metazoa > Chordata > Actinopteri > Siluriformes > Ariidae > Neoarius > Neoarius graeffei. The sequence continues at coordinate 14,547,007 of NC_083595.1, forward strand.
GTCCAATGGTTGCATTGAAATCTCTGGTCATAATGATCTTATACGAGGGATGTTCTTTCCTCATTTTCTGCATGGCTCTACACAGTGTACGGTAGAAGTTTTCCTTTGAGGAGGTACTGTGTTCTTCAGTTGGGCAATAACAGGAATATATCACCAACTTTACTCCGTTCACCTTCACTCTGACCATAGTCATCCTACCCTCCATTATATGTTTGATATCCATGAGTTGGACATGTGGTGCCAAAACAATGGCTACTCCTGCCGCACTATTCTCATGCTATTGTACACAACACGCCAGCCCTTCAACACACAACTGTCAAAAGAGATTACACCCTCACCTCTTATATGGGTCTCCTGCATACACACTATATCCTGTGCTAAATTCTTACATTGCGTTACGCAATCCGCTAACTTACTCTCGCACTTGCAGGTGTGAACATTTATTGTTCCAAGATGAAACAGATGGTGTGTCTGCTTTGGTACTGAATGTTTGATGTTATTAATTTGATCAAAGTAATATCAAAATATATCAAAGAATCAGAAAAACACAGTCAGAAAATTGCCTTTTATAACTTATATCTCCAGCCTGAAAGAGGCTACTTCACAGTCATGCAAGAGCACCCCACCAATGAGGCTTTTTAAGTGCAACGATGACGTTCATGCTGTTTAAATAAATGCGGTACGGATGGCAGATGAATTGTAGAGCGAAGTGGTGAGTAAAACCCAAAGCTGATTTTATGGCAAGTAAAGTGGTTATTTAGGAAGGCAAGTGTGCACCCTTGGAAACCTAAAATGACTAATTGACCAGTAAAACTGAAACAGGATGAACAGTGATTATTGTGAGAATGGAAACGGATTCACTTCAGCTGTGTGTGTGTGTACTCTCTGTGTGTGTGTGTGTGTGTGTGTGTGTGTGTGTGTGTGTGTGTGTGTGTGTGTGTGTGTGTGTGTGTGGCATCTGTGTGTGTCCTGCACCTCGTGGTGGGCTACTCCATCACAATAAGCTGGTTTGGTTCAGGTTTCTGCAGATGGAAGAGTCAAAATTTTGCATAAATAACAGATGGTAAGAGCAGATCTAGATCTGGTCCAGACCTCAGGAGATTACAATATTAGAAGACATTGTGACCTTCTGCCCACTAGTTTCTTCAGTCATTTTCTGCACAACAGGAGAAAATCCCATAATGACACATTTAGGGATGCTTTGGCTCTCTTCATCAACATGTTCATACAGTGGAGTTCCACATGGGGACAAAATACAAAACTACTGCAAAGAAATGACATTTAAGCTTGTGAAAATATCTTGAATATTTAACAATTATTCACTGAAGGTGAAGTGAATCTTCTTCTTCTTCTGGCTGCTCCCGATTAGGGGTCGTCATAGCGGATCTTTCATCTCCATTGTTCCCTGTCTTCCGCATCCTTCTCTACCACACCTGACACTTTCATGTCCTCTCTCGCCACATCCATGTATCTCCTCTTTGGCCTTCCTTGTTTTCGTGTGCCTGGCAATTCCATCCTCAACATTCTCCTTCCAACATGCTCTGCATCTCTTCTCAGGATGTGCCCATACCATCTCAGTCTCATCTCTCTTAGCTTAATTCCCAAGCTCTCCACATGTGCCGTCCCTCTGATGTGCTTGTTCTTTATCCTGTCCAACCTTGTCACTCCCATCACAAACCTTAACATCCTCAACTCCGCCACCTCCAACTTTGTCTCCTGTCTCTTCATTAAGGGTACAGTCTCCAGTCCATACATCACAGCTGGTCTCACTACTGTCTTATACATCTTACCTTTCACTTTTGCTGGGACTTTCCTATCACAAATGACTTCCAAAATCCTTCTCCAACTGCTCCACCCTGCCTGCACTCTCTTTCTCACCTCACTATCGCAGCCCCCATATTCCTGCACAGTTGACCTCAGGTACTTGAATTCACCAACTTTCTTTACGTCTACTCCTTGCATCTTCACTACATTCTCATCCCCATTCTCACTGATGCACATGTATTCTGTTTTGCTACTGCTCACCTTCATTCCTCTTCGTTCCAATGCATACCTCCATCTCTCCAAACCCAACTCAACCTCCTTTCTACTTTCACCACATATCACAATATCATCCGCAAACATCATGTTCCATGGTGACTCTTGCCTCACTTCGTCTGTCAAGCTATCCATCACTATGGCAAACAAGAAAGGACTCAAAGCAGATCCTTGATGAAGTCCCACCTTCACCTTGAACCATTCCGTTGTTCCAACTGCACACCTCACTGCTGTTTCACTGTTCTCATCCATGTCTTGCACCACTCTAATATACTTCTCATTCACTCCACTCTTTCTCATACAATACCATAACTCATGTCTCAGCACTCTATTGCATGCCTTCTCCAGGTTTACAAGCACACGATGTAGCTTTCTTTGCCCTTCCCTGTACTTCTCCATTAACATTCTTAAAGCAAAAATTGTATCCGACGTGCTCTTCCTTGGCATAAACCCATACTGCTGTTCACAGATTGCTACCTTTCTTCTCAATCTCGCCTCCAATACCCTTTCCCATAACTTCATGGTGTGGCTCATCAATTTTATCCCTCTGTAATTACTGTAGCTCTGTACATCTCCCTTATTCTTGTATATTGGGACTAGCACACTCTTTCTCCATTCATTCGGCATTTTCTCATTCTCTAGGATCTTATGAAACAATCTTGTTAGGAACTCCACAGCCGTCTCACCCAAACACCTCCAAGCCTTAATTGGGATACCATCTGGTCCATTCACTGATATTCACTGAGTCTGAGGTGGGTAATTGTTTTTGTATAAATACAAAAGTGATTTTTTTTTAAATCAAAAATCATATTTAATTTTTTTTTCAATCTTCAAAAGTGGCATTCAAATGTAATAACAGGGCAGCACAAACTTGTGTCACTTATCTGTGCCGACTCACATTAAATACTTTGTTTTGAAATTGACAAAATAAATCACAATTCCATCTTACCTTTGAATAGTTTTAGACCAAACGTCATAGCATCTTTAGTGCTTTTAGGAACAGAATTTTCTTTCATAATTTGTTATTCTTTCTCATTTACAATGACACCACCATTTTGTCAAGTCACTTGAGGTGATTATCAAGAAATAGTCTGAATTTCTTGACCAATCAGTGTGCACAATTTCCTATAATCATCTCTGTATTTATACAAATTAAAAATTATTCGTTGAAGGCTGCAGTGTAATTTATTACAAAATAGCTGAGATAGGTTCACAAAGTTGCAAGTTTTCAAGATTTATCTGGCATGAGAATGACAAAGACTGACCAAATGTTTTGGTCAGAGATTAATTTATTTATTTGCTTGCTATCCTGAGATGGGACTGAGTTTAAATTACTTTTGTCATCTGGAAAAGTGACAAATTTCCATGACACAGGGAAAACACAATAAGGTTACAGCTTACATCACAATCTTTCAGAAATAACATTGGCACGGATGTATATGCTGCTGTTGGATTGTGTTGTTTTCCTGTTAGCTGTGGAACAGATCACTACTTAGGTCTTGAATTAAACATGTATGCTCAGTACACATTTGCACAAGTATTGCACACAACTCAGAATAGTAGCATGCTAAGCTAACATAACCAGAACTGTACTCACATTGACACATTTAATGCTGGGGGATGCTAATGGATAAAGAACAGCTAGTCAGTGAAATTAACCTTAAAAAACTTAGATAATACTGACAGAAAGTGATGCAAACTTGAATGGCGAGCTCACCAACAAAGCAAGACAGCAACCAACACAAGAGCACTTATTAACTCCAACCCCCGACATATGTGGCAAGGCATTCAGGTCATCAGTGACTACAAGTCCAACAACCCTTCCCTCCCATCCTCTGATATCTCCTTTCTCAACGAGCTCAACAATTTAAATGCTTGGTTTGAGAAGGATAACCAGGAGCCTGCATCCAGGGCAAGGCTGACTACAGACCACCAACCCCTAACACTCTCCCCCACTGATGTCAAAGCAGTGCTGAGCAGGATCAATCCACGCAAAGCTGCAGGCCCTGATGGCATCCCCGGACGTGTGCTCAGAGCATGTGCTGGGGAGCTGGTGGGGGTCCTGACGGACTTATTCAACATGTCTTTGGTCCATGCTGTTGTTCTGAGCTGCTTCAAGACCACCTCCATTGTGCCAGTACCAAAACACTCCACTCCAGCATGTCTCAACGACTACCGCCCAGTAGCATTCACCCCCATCATTACAAAGTGTTTAGAGCAGCTGATCCTAGCACATCTCAAATGTTGTCTTCCCCCTACCCTGGACCCCCACCAATTTGCCTACCACAAGAACAGGAGCACAGAAGATGCAGTCTCCATAGCACTGCACTCTGTCCTCTCACACCTGAACAATGGCAAAACATACGCCAGAATGCTGTTCATAGACTTCAGTTCAGCAGTTAACACTGTCATCCCCTCTAAGCTCATCACCAAACTCACAGATCTGGACATCAGTACTCCCACCTGCAACTGGTTGTTAGATTTTCTAACCAACAGGCCCCAACATGTTCATTTAGACCATCACTACTCCTCCACCCTCATCCTAAACACTGGCATACCACAAGGCTGTGTGATGAGCCCGTTCCTCTACTCCCTTTTTACTCATGACTGCAGACCTGTACATTACACTAACACCATCATCAAGTTTGCAGATGACATCACAGTGATAGACCTCATCAAGGACAATGATGAGTCAGCCTACAGGGAGGAGGTGGACTGCCTGACTGTGTGGTGCAGTGAGAACAACCTGCTGCTCAATACCAGTAAGACCAAGGAGCTCATCATGGACTTCAGGAAGAATGCTGACACACACACACACACATCCATATTAACGGTACAGCAGTGGAGCGTGTGACCAGCTTCAAATTCCTGGAGATCCACATCTCGCAGGACCTCACCTGGACAACCATCTGTTCCAACCTAGTCAGGAAAGCTCACCAGCGTCTCTTTTTCTTGAGGACTCTGAGGAAAAACCATCTCTCTTCAGACATCCTGGTGAACTTCTACCACTGTACGATCAAGACCATTCTAACCAACTGTATTACAGTCTGGTATGGGAACTGCTCTGTTTCGGACCAGAAGGCACTGCAGAAGGTAGTGAAAATCGCCCAGAGTGTCGTGGGAGCCTCACTTCCTGCTATTGAGGACATCTACAGTAAGTGATGTCTCAGGAGAGCCATAAACATCAACAAAGACTCCTGCCACCCAGCACACAAACTGTTCACTCTCCTGCCCTCTGGAAGGCGCTACAGGAGCCTTCGGACCAAAACCACCAGGTTCAGGAACAGTTTTTTTCCTTCAGCTTTCTCACTGTTGAACTCCACCCCCGACGCCCCACACACACACAGACACACACTCACCAACCCCCCCCAACCAAACTGAATTGACTTGAACTGACTTCACTGCACTACTACTATCACTGCACTATCACCATTTGCACTACTGTTTATTCATACTGCATTTTGTATATACTGCAGATATCTATATCATATCATACCATTGCATTATAGTACATTCATATGACACATTTGTACATACTGTAAATATCTATATCATATCATTATACCATTCCATACCCTGTAATTTCTGTACATTTATATTTGTTTATTACACTTATTTACTGCTATGCACTTCTGGTTAGATGCAATCTGCATTTCATTGCCTTGTACCTGTGACATGTGCAATGACAATAAAGTTGAATCTAATCTAATTACCAGGACTGATGTCTGAGTGTTATCTAGCAAGTTTTCTAATATCTCCTCGTGATGTAGCTAGCAGCTAAACCTCTGTCAGAATGGATCAACTTGGCTTATGATCAAAAGCTAGTGAGTTGACAACTTTGCTAACAGCCAAACATCAAGCAAGTGCAACAACAATAACACAACACATAGCAAGGCAGCTAATGTAATATTACTTATTAGCTCAACAGAAAAAATCCAGCTTGGTGTCTGTCTTGCAGCCTTCACTCTTAGCTCTCACCAACAAGTAAAAGCCAGTCACAGATTTACTCTTGTCTGGTCTGTTGCTCGGTCAATCTCTCTTTTTCTCTTCCTGGCTTCTTCTGACAGAGTCTTCTTTGGTCTCTTCACCTCGACTGCCATGATGTCCTTACTGAGAATATCGATTAAGCTTCTTCTTATAGACTTAGAAGATACTTAGGCTTCTTCTTTTAGGCATCCTGATTTTAGAAGGTGCCCATGGTTCTGTAAAGCATTATGCAGTTCTTGAGAGGTCTCAGGGACACCTCACCAGAGTCCCAGAGTGCTATAACTGGTGAACTGGGTGTGAACTCAGAATGGAAGACAAGCCATTCATTCTTTGAAACTGATACTTGAAAGTAAAAATCCTACCTAATGTTGCTTTAATAGTGTCGAGGGAATTTGAGGCCAAGGATTTAGGACCAGTGATAAAAACTGCAGAACAGGTCAAATGGATCAACACAACAAATCCTAACATTTTCACATCAAGGGACAGAACACAGGGGCGGCATGGTGGTGTAGTGGTTAGCACTGCCTCATAGGTCTGGGTTCGAGCACAGCAGCCGATGAGGGCCTTTCTGTGTGGAGTTTGCATGTTCTTCCCTTGTCTGTGTGGGTTTCCTCCGGGTGCTCCAGTTTCCCCCACACTCCAAAGACATTCAGGTTAGGCTAATTGGTGGCTCTAAATTGACCGTAGGTGTGAGTGTGAATGGTTGTTTGTCTCTATGTGTTAGCCCTGCCTTGTCCAGGGTGTACCCCGCCTCTTGCCCATAGTCAGCTGGGATAGGCTCCAGCTTGCCTGCGACCGGTATAGGATAAGTGGCTACAGATAATGGATGGATGGATGGATGGATGGATGGATGGATGGATGGATGGATGGATGGATGGACAGAACATACATGAAACTAACATGATCAGTTAACAAAGCAAAGGCAGAAAAGGTCAGGATAGACAGAGAGGTCAGGGAAACAATGCAGCGTTTACTGGCAAAAAAAAAGTTGAGGAGTTCCAGATGAGCTCTGGATGAAACATCAGACAGATATAGGAAAAGTGAAATCAGCAGAAGTCCAAATTCAATTAAAGCCTGGAGCAGTTTTACCCAAAAACAGTATCCTTTGAGTCATTCAACCATCGATGGGTTAAGACCTACTGTAAAAGGGTTGGTGGAAACAGGAGTTTTAACACTGACCAGCAGCCCATGCAACACACCAATTTTTTCCAGTTCATAAACCAAATTCTGATGAATGACATTTAGTGCATGACCTCAGATCTGCAAATGTGGCTATAATAGCTGAGAAACCAATAGTTCCAGACCTGCACACCTTGCTGTCTAACATTCCACCAAATATAAAGTATTTGATTTTGTGCTCAACCTTCTTTAATCTACCACTGCATGAAAATCCAAGGTTTCTGTTTGCTTTCACATATGAGGGTAAACAATATACCACCACCAGAATGCCACAGAGCTGTTGTGAAAGCCCCTCAGTGTTCAGTCGAGTTTTAGTTGAAGATCCAAGTACAATTATGCAATCCATCAGTGATTTATTGATTTGTAGTCCAACAAAAGAACAATGCATGAAGATTCCATCACTGTATTAACAGAATTGGTTAAAAATGGGACAAGGTGAGTAAAGAGAAACTGCAGTTCTGTCAACAAGAAGAGGAATGCTAATACTCAGGTCAGATGACAGGCTGCAACTGGTTTTCAACTACTTGTGTCTACCTGCGATAACAAAATCACAGGTAGACGCAAGACTAGTCTTGCATCAATGCACGACGACGCAGATAATGGCAGAGTATTGCAGAGGGTCTTTAGTGTTGCAGGTTGATGCAAGTGGATCACTATCCATTCACATTTCAGCTGCGATTCACTTCCAATCAGTGCAACTAGCAGGTTGACGCATGTAGAGGCAGGTGGTTGTGCAACGCTTGAGCGACCAATCGCAGGTTGAAGCAGGTAGTGGCAGCTAGACACAGGCTGACACAGGGGAAGACAAGTCTTTAGAGATGGCTGCGATGCATCGCAGGTAGACGCAGACTGCACCTGCAAATGGTGTACAACAACCTGCCAGCAGTCTTATGGCCTTATATTTTTTAAAGGTTTTCTGTGCGCTGCATCAACCTGTGTCTAGCTGCATCCGCTTCCAAGTGGTTGATTCAGCTTAAAAAGTCTGCGTCTTGCAATACGTCTGACCACAACAAAGGATTTGACACAAAACGCCTGCGTCTACCTGTGATCAGTCGCCACCCGACCAGTCGCAGGTTGCAGCATGTGTCTTTCTGCTGTCTGACCTGGGCATTAGGTCATAGACTAGAAAGAGCAAGACAATCAATCTTGCCTGAACATGTAAAACCCTTAAAAGAAGCCCCAAAGCCAAGAACTGCAGGGGAAATGGTGCCATTTTTAGGGATGGTAAGATCTAGCCCACAGTGCATTTGTGACTTTGCTCTAAAAGTGTTCCCCCTAAGGAAAATGATCCAGAATGAGGCAGAACAGGCATTTACTAGAATCAAAACAGATCTGTGCACAGATCTCATTTTAGCAAATCCAAATTATACCAAACCATTCTATTTGTTTATACCAGTAAAGAAGGGATATATACAGTGCCTTGCAAAAGTATTCATCCCCCTTGGTGTTTGTCCTGTTTTGCCGCATTACAAGCTGGAATTAAAATGGATTTTTGGAGGGTTAGCATCATTTGATTTACACAACATGCCTACCACTTTAAAGGTGCACATTGTTGTTTGATGTTTGATTGTGACACAAACAAAATCTGGTTTTTGATTGAGCACTGGGGACTCAAGACTGGACTCGGACTCAAGGTTTAGTGACTCGACTACAGCACTGTACATTCGCCACTCGAAGAGAAAGAGAGAGAGAGAGTGTGTTTGGGCGTGTGTGTGCACCTGTGCAAATTTAATCCAGCGGCACATTTGGCAGCTGTGTCAGCAGCATTATTACCATGCGTAATGATTGATGAGTCAATTTTATCACCTGCACACTTGACTACCTTTTTTTTTGTGCATTTGCACTTCCATTAACTCTGTACTAGTCTCCATGTGTCCAATTTTTGTTCCATCTACACAAACAAAACCCCTTTGTGCCCAAATCGCCCCACAGAAATACAAATTGTTCCTGCACCTAATTGACATGCAGCTGCAAGTGCTTTTAATTCTGCTAGCTGAGCTGAGCAGGGCTGACTAAGCAACTGCAAAATCACATCATCAAAAACATTTATCTCTGAGTTGTAACATACTACAGCATAACCTGCCAAATTTATTTTTTCCCCTTTATAACATGAGCCATCAGCAAAGAATACATTGTCCACATCTGAAAAGGGTTCTGACTGCATCCAAGGGTTCCTTTGGTTTCAAAAAATTCCTGACACAGATGTCATAATTGTGCAGTGTTTTATCTCATGGTGTCAGCATGCGTTCAGCAGCGTTTACCTGCTCACACTTGGGCCGACAGAATCACATCTTAGCCAGTGTGTCGCCCATTTCTCAATACAAACCATGATCCTGTTATCAGGGCATGTAGTGCAGGACATGTATTCAATTCAACTTTGTGTCCTGTTGTTATAACTGAGGCCTTTTCATATGCATATGCAGCAGCGGCAAGACCCTAAATTGGAGATGAGGATGTGTATTTTTTTCTTATTTTTTTGTAATATGCCATAATCATTTAGCATAAGATATTTATAGCTACATTAATTTTTATACTAATTTTGTGCAAGAGAATGCACATTCACCCGTTCATATGTCATGTTCAGGAACAAACTAATGTTAATGGTGCTAAAATGCCTGGAGAGACGCCCCTAGGATTGTCCACTGTGCTTATAAAGACTTCTCGTGCAGTGGGAAAAAATGCACTGCTATGTGTTCTATATGTAGAAGAACTATCGAGGAGACGACGGGGACAACCTTCAATCGTCATTTGGCAAGACTCCACCCAGAGAAGTAAGTGACACACTATGTTCATTGCTCTGTTGATACCGGGGCTTGCTGAGTGATGAACTAGCTAGTGTTAACCCTCTCTCATGTTATTTGCCCTGTCATACTCAACTTGGATCAATAGTGGACTTGACTCGGACTCGACTTGAAATTTTCTTTCATGACTTGGACTTGGGCAGCACGGTGGTGTAGTGGTTAGCGCTGTCGCCTCACAGCAAGAAGGTCTGGGTTCGAGCCCCGTGGCTGGTGAGGGCCTTTCTGTGTGGAGTTTGCATGTTCTCCCCATGTCCGCGTGGGTTTCCTCCGGGTGCTCTGTTTTTCCCCACAGTCCAAAGACATGCAGGTTAGGTTAACTGAGGACTCTAAATTGACTGTAGGTGTGAATGTGAGTGTGAATGGTTGTCTGTGTCTATGTGTCAGCCCTGTGATGACCTGGCAACTTGTCCAGAGTGTACCCCGCCTTTCGCCCGTAGTCAGCTGGGATAGGCTCCAGCTTGCCTGCGACCCTGTAGAACAGGATAAAGCGGCTAGAGATAATGAGATGAGATGAGACTTGGACTTGACTCAGACTTGAACACTGGGGACTCAAGACTGGACTCAGACTCGAGGTTTAGTGCCTCAACTACAACACTGCTTCAAGCTATCCAACAAATACATGTACACAGCTGTCCATGAGGGGAGCTCAAAATGCAACTTGTATTTATGACAGTGGTGTAAAAGTGAATTACACTCTGCAACTGTAGGGGAATAGACTTGAGGAAGTGAAATCCTTTACTTATTTGGGGAGTAAGATCAGCAAACAGGGTGGTAGAGATGCAGATGTCAAAGCAAGAATAAGTAAGGTGAGGACTGTGGGTTTTTTTAAAGCTCAAAAACATCTGGAGGGCTAGTGTATTACAACAACAAACAAAAATAAGGATATTTAATTCAAATGTAAACTCAGTATTGCTTTGTGGTTCTGAGACTTGGAGAATGACAAAGAACATAATCAGTAAAGTACAGACCTTCATCAACAACTGCCTAAGAAAGATCCTAAAGATACATTGGCCAGAAAGGATCAGTAACAACAATCTTTGGTTGAAAACACAGCAAATACCAGTGGAAGAAGAAAGTGGAAGAAGAAGATGGCGATGGATCTGGCACATGTTACGAAAACCAGCAACAAACATCACCAGACAAGCCTTGACTTGGAACCCTCAAGGGAAAAGGAGAAGAGGTTGGCCAAAGAACACCTGGCGAAGAGATCTCCAAACAGACATCAAGAGGCTGGGGTACACCTGGACTCAGATAGAAGGAAAAGCACAGGACCAGGTTCTCTGGAGATCCCTCGTCAACGGCCTATACCACAGGGAGGGTCAGGGCATAGAAGAACTGTAGCCCAGGAGCAAAAAATACCAATTCTCATGGAACAGGGCTTTAAATGGAAAAATAAGTTTTCCGTTTTACATGGATGAATCATTAGTGTGACCCTAATGTACACTCAAGTGTGTGGCATCATCAAGTTCAGTGGACTTTAGTGAATCTTTTTTCTCCTTTTTTTTCTTCTAAGTAAGATTGAGAGAAAATCCCACACTGCACATTCAGAGACTCATTGGATTTCTGCACAGCAGGCATCCAGCATTGGCTTCAAGCAGCCTGAAGAAAAGTCATGACTTCCAGTGATACAGCTGTTGTTAATGTTCACAGTTGGTGCTGCTTGTCTGTGGTTATTGTATTGATACCAAGTGAAAGATAATTGAAGTAAGAGAGAGTCGCAGCTAAACACAGTAGGAGTATAAGTGCTTTTCTTCAGGACTGTTTCAAAGAGTCATCACAAACCAGTCAAACTGATTCAATCAAATCCTGACAAAGAAGTTTCAGTTGTTATTATTACAAAAAAAAATACACAATAATAATTTTAAAAAACCCAGCAATTTCCTAAAGAGAACAAGTTGCCATTTTCCTCAGCCAGGGCTTTTGGTTGGTAATGAATAAATTCATGAAAATTTCTTATATAATATAATAAAATATCAAGTTATTCAGCATGTTTTAGGTGGTTTATCTTATTTCAAGCTTTAGATTTTCTTCACAGTCCTGTCCCTACTGTACAGTTTGTTCAGTCAGACTTTGATGAAATGGAGTTGTCCTCCTCCACAATCTGGCCTTGCATGAGTCTGTGGAATGGGCTGAAGGTTGATTTATTTATGAAGAACCTCAATCTGGACCTTGAGAAGGTCTCTGACAGCAGTCTGTCCCTCACTGTCCACTCACTGACATAGACATTGTGTCTCCCTGGAGGCTAACAATCAGTTAGAAACTGGCAATACTGTTGAATTACACGCCCACCTGCATCCTGCCAACTGCAGTGCCCTTTGCTTCTGTAGCAGAGAGAAAGGAAACATACCAGCAGACTCGGCTCCACGCCAATACAGCCTGTATCCTACACTGATAAAAGATATATGAACTGTCTAAGAATTACTGTGTATTATAACATTTTCAACCTGTTCCCTTCCTTGTTCATCTCCAGTTTCAATTTTAGATATTTTTCCAGATTTATAACCACAGGCACGATCCAAAGTTTTCATCAACAGACACTAAATTCTCATGTACCTCATTCTAAAGGCATGCTTAGTAATTTTCTCAGTTGGAAACATGTATAGATAAACATAGTATGTTGTGCAACATTATAATCATATACTGAACCACAGTATAATCATCATTAGGGATGCATTGATACCATTTTTATTATATGATTATAAGTACATGTTTGGTTTTTTTGGTACTCTGCGATATTGATACCAGAATGAGGAACCTACTGAATATTAAGCAATTGTTGGCTTTAATTTTATTTCTCTCTGGTAACGTTTCCAGGGTGGCACGGTGGTGTAGTGGTTATCACTGTCACCTCACAGCAAGAAGGTTCTGGGTTCAAGCCCAGTGGCCGACGGGGACCTTTCTGTGTGGAATTTGCATGTTCTCCCCGTGTCTGTGTGAATTTCCTCTGGGTGCTTCAGTTTCCCCCACAGTGCAAAGATATGCAGGTTAGATTAGGGATAAAATTGTCTCATGTCTTGGGTCATTCAGATTCTGTAAAGCTACTTTGGGACAATGTCTGTTAAAAGTGCTACACAAACAAACTTGACTTGACTTGAGGTTAGGCTAATTGGTGGCTCTAAATTGACCGTAGGTGTGAACATGAGTGTGAATGGATGTTTGTCTCTGTGTCAGCCCTGCGAAGATCTGGTGACTTGTCCAGGGTGTACCCCGCCTCTCGCCCATAGTCAGCTGGGCTGGCTCCAGCTTGGCCGCAACCTTGCACAGGATAAGCGGTTACAGATAATGGATGGATATGTTTCCACTGATTAAATAACGTCCATGAAAATCACACACATGCACTTCAGCTACTGGGCTCATTCTAGGAATGATAAGAAACAATGTCAGAGATTGGAGATTAATATGTGTGTGTTCTCGATTTGTGTATTCGGTATAGTACGTCCTCACACTCTCTAACACTTTTTCTTACTGCTGTTTCCACCTCTTCACTGTGTGTACTTTCAGCACAATGCAATCTATTCCTCTTTTTCATCTTACCTTGTCTTGAAATACAACCCCGATTCCAAAAAAGTTGGGACAAAGTACAAATTGTAAATAAAAACGGAATGCAATGATGTGGAAGTTTCAAAATTCCATATTTTTTTCAGAATAGAACATAGATGACATATCAAATGTTTAAACTGAGAAAATGTATCATTTAAAGAGAAAAATTAGTTGATTTTAAATTTCATGACAACAACACATCTCAAAAAAGTTGGGACAAGGCCATGTTTACCACTGTGAGACATCCCCTTTTCTCTTTACAACAGTCTGTAAACGTCTGGGGACTGAGGAGACAAGTTGCTCAAGTTTAGGGATAGGAATGTTAACCCATTCTTGTCTAATGTAGGATTCTAGTTGCTCAACTGTCTTAGGTCTTTTTTGTCGTATCTTCCGTTTTATGATGCGCCAAATGTTTTCTATGGGTGAAAGATCTGGACTGCAGGCTGGCCAGTTCAGTACCCAGACCCTTCTTCTACGCAGCCATGATGCTATAATTGATGCAGTATGTGGTTTGGCATTGTCATGTTGGAAAATGCAAGGTCTTCCCTGAAAGAGACGTCGTCTGGATGGGAGCATATGTTGCTCTAGAACCTGGATATACCTTTCAGCATTGATGGTGTCTTTCCAGATGTGTAAGCTGCCCATGCCACACGCACTAATGCAACCCCATACCATCAGAGATGCAGGCTTCTGAACTGAGCGCTGATAACAACTTGGATCGTCCTTCTCCTCTTTAGTCCGAATGACACGGCGTCCCTGATTTCCATAAAGAACTTCAAATTTTGATTCGTCTGACCACAGAACAGTTTTCCACTTTGCCACAGTCCATTTTAAATGAGCCTTGGCCCAGAGAAGACGTCTGCGCTTCTGGATCGTGTTTAGATACGGCTTCTTCTTTTAACTATAGAGTTTTAGCTGGCAACGACGGATGTCACAGTGAATTGTGTTCACAGATAATGTTCTCTGGAAATATTCCTGAGCCTATTTTGTGATTTCCAATACAGAAGCATGCCTGTATGTGATGCAGTGCCATCTAAGGGCCCGAAGATCATGGGCACCCAGTATGGTTTTCCGGCCTTGACCCTTACACACACAGATTCTTCCAGATTCTCTGAATCTTTTGATGATATTATGCACTGTAGATGATGATATGTTCAAACTCTTTGCAATTTTACACTGTCGAACTCCTTTCTGATATTGCTCCACTATTCGTCAGCTCAGAATTAGGGGGATTGGTGATCCTCTTCCCATCTTTACTTCTGAGAGCCGCTGCCACTCCAAGATGCTCTTTTTATACCCAGTCATGTTAATGACCTATTGCTAATTGACCTCATGAGTTGCAATTTGGTCCTCCAGCTGTTCCTTTTTTGTACCTTTAACTTTTCCAGCCTCTTATTGCCCCGTCCCAATTTTTTTGAGATGTGTTGCTGTCATGAAATTTCAAATGAGCCAATATTTGGCCGAAATTTCAAAATGTCTCACTTTCGACATTTGATATGTTGTCTATGTTCTATTGTGAATACAATATCAGCTTTTGAGATTTGTAAATGATTGCATACCGTTTTTATTGACAATTTGTACTTTGTCCCAACTTTTTTGGAATCGGGGTTGTAGATACAGAAGCTTGTAAACTAATCATATCCATATATCTTATTGCATAATCACCATCACTACTTCAGACTAAAAAAGACTATGGTAGGACACAACGCAAATTCATTTTGTGTGATGAAACATTGTCTTTTGACTACAGTCTAAATACACTCTGTATGATCAAAATGACTATTCAAGAATGTTTTTTTTTCTCTAAATGGGATCCTATTCTTTGAAATGTGAATTGTGTTTAAGGGAAGATAATGAGCTGCTACAGTTATTACAAGAGAGGAGAAAAAAAACAGCACAACTCACACATCAGTTTTCGCTTCCTGTCTGTTCCAGTAAGTGTATGCATCAACCTGATTTCCTTGAATTTCAAATAAAAGTCACAAAAACTCTACCCTCTGCCTTGATGACACCACTCACCCATTCAAAATGCATAATGGTACTGTGCTCCCTTGAAGGTTGCATCTGTCATTTCATCTGAATAAAAAAAAAAAAAAACAGTGATCATGTTCAACAACAGAGAGTAAATATGAGCAGTGCAAGAGCTTTTGTGTCTATTTCATGATCAGAATGACTGTAAGCTCAAAATCGTGATGTTTATGAGTCCCATTGACATTTGTTTGAGCGTTACATCTGGGATTCGGTGTGATCACTCGACTCGTGGAAATACCCTTACGAAAATCTACCATGGTTTACTATGGTTTTACCATGGTTTTTATGTAGTAACCATGATTCTACCATGGTATCTCATGGTTATTCTAAGTATGAACCAACCATAGTATTACTATGGTTCATCCATGGTAGTAACCATGGATCTACTATGGTATTTCATGGTGATTCTAAGTACTATGAACCAACCATAGCATTACTGTGGTTTATCCATAGTACTGCAGTAGCTGTGGTAGCATCATAGTTGTATGTGTAGGTCATAGTAACTATGAAATTAGTTTAAAAGGGATAGTATGGTTTTTAAAAGGATGCATTAACTGTAGTATTACCATGCTTTCATCCAACAGTCAATGCTGTAGAGAAGGATCTCGATTAACAGCCCAGATACATTAACATTTACTTAGAACCTAAAAATTTAAGTGAACATTGAGGTAAAATGCACCATGGTTTTCATGGTTACCCAAAAAAACCATGAAAACCATGAATAACTATAAACCATGGTAAAACCATGGTTAGTTTTCATAGTAAAACCATGGTTAATTTTCGTAAGGGTAGTCCAGGAAACGAAAATAAAGTATAATGGTGATTTATTAGTTACAATCAGTTATACAAAAAATAAAGAAACTTAAACTATTCAAACGGTTCCAGGTTCCTTAATTCTAGCAATGTCCATTCATTGCTCTTTTTCCTTTCCACGCACGCCATGCCACAGTCTATGATGGTATGCGCATCACCGAAAAGCCTCCCCCTGGCGTCAGGATGACACAATATACCTTCTGGCATATCACCCCTTTGACCTATAGAGGGCTCACACACTCACTCACATACTCACACATACTCAAAACATGAAATTATATCTCATCTCATCTCATTATCTCTAGCCGCTTTATCCTTCTACAGGGTCGCAGGCAAGCTGGAGCCTATCCCAGCTGACTACGGGCGAAAGGCGGGGTACACCCTGGACAAGTCGCCAGGTCATCACAGGGCTGACACATAGACACAGACAACCATTCACACTCACATTCACACCTACGGTCAATTTAGAGTCACCAGTTAACCTAACCTGCATGTCTTTGGACTGTGGGGGAAACCGGAGCACCCGGAGGAAACCCACGCGGACACGGGGAGAACATGCAAACTCCACACAGAAAGGCCCTCGCCGGCCCTGGGGCTCGAACCCAGGACCTTCTTGCTGTGAGGCAACAGCACTAACCACTACACCACCGTGCCGCCTGAAATTATATTAGATATAGAAATACTAAATCAGTTCTTAATGTAACAAAATAAAGTTGCAAATTATATGTAAAGTCAACAAAGCATAAACAGAAATTCCTCCTATGGCTCCTACAATGACTAAAACAACAACAACAAAAAAAAATCAAACATTCAGTGGTACAATGTATACCTTTCTGAAAATACTATTATAAAATACAGTGGTGCTTGAAAGTTTGTGAACCCTTTAGAATTTTCTATAGTTCTGCATAAATATGACCTGAAACATCATCAGATTTTCACACAAGTCGTAAAAGTAGATAAAGAGATCTCAGTTAAACAAATGAGACAAAAATATTATACTTGGTCATTTATTTATTGAGGAAAATGATCCAATATTACATATCTGAGTGGCAAAAGTATGTGAACCTCTAAGATTAGTAGTTAATTTGAAGGTGAAATTACCGGTAGAGTCAGGTGTTTTCAATCAATAGGATGACAATCAGTTGTGAGTGGGCACCCTGTTTTATTTAAAGAACAGGGATCTATCAAAGTCTGATCTTCACAACACATGTTTGTGGAAGTGTATCATGGCACGAACAAAGGAGATTTCTGAGGACCTCAGAAAAAGCGTTGTTGATGCTCATCAGGCTGGAAAAGGTTACAAAACCATCTCTAAAGAGTTTGGACTCTACCAATCCACAGTCAGACAGATTGTGTACAAATGGAGGAAATTCAAGACCATTGTTACCCTCCCCAGGAGTAGTCGACCAACAAAGATCACTCCAAGAGCAAGGTGTGTAATAGTCGGTGAGGTCACAAAGGACCCCAGGGTAACTTCTAAGCAACTGAAGGCCTCTTTCACATTGTCTCATGTTAATATTCGTGAGTCCACCATCAGGTGAACACTGAAGAACAATGGTGTGCATAGTAGGGTTGCAAGGAGAAAGCCACTGCTCTCCAAAAAGAACATTACTGCTCATCTACAGTTTGCTAAAGATCACGTGGATAAGTAAGGCTATTGGAAAAATGTTTTGTGGACGGATGAGACCAAAATAGAACTTTTTGGTTTAAATGAGAAGAGTTATGTTTAGAGAAAGGAAAACACTGCATTTCAGAATAAGAACCTTATCCCATCTGTGAAAATTGGTGGTGGTAGTATCATGGTTTGGGTCTGTTTTGCTGCATCTGGGCCAGGACGGCTTGCCATCATTGATGGAACAATGAATTCTGAATTATACCAGCGAATTCTAAAGGAAAATGTCAGGACATCTGTCCATGAACTGAATCTCAAGAGAAGGTGGGTCATGCAGCAAGACAACGACCCTAAGCACACAAATCATTCTATCAAAGAATGGTTAAAGGAGAATAAAGTTAATGTTTTGGAATGGCCAAGTCAAAGTCCTGACCTTAATCCAATCGAAATGTTGTGGAAGGACCTGAAACGAGCAGTTCATATGAGGAAACCCACCAACATCCCAGAGCTGAAGCTGTTCTGTATGAAGGAATGGGCTAAACTTCCTCCAAGCCGGTGTGCAAGACTGATCAACAGTTACCAGAAATGTTTAGTTGCAGTTATTGCTGCACAAGGGGCTCACACCAGGTACTGAAAGCAAAGGTTCACATACTTTTGCCACTCACAGATATGTAATATTGGATAATTTTCCTCAATAAATAAATGACCAAGTGTAATATTTTTGTCTCATTTGTTTAACTGGGTTCTCTTTATCTACTTTTTGGACTTGTGAAAATCTGATGATGTTTTAGGTCATATTGGGGTGGCCTTGGGCTGAAGTGCCCTTGAGCAAGGTACCTAACCCCTGACTGCTCCCCGGGTGCTGTAGTATGGCTGCCCACTGCTCTGGGTGTGTGTTCATGTGTTTACTGCTTCAGATGGCTTAAATGCAGAGGATGAATCTCACTGTGCTTGAAGTGTGCATGTGACAAATAAAGGTTTCTTTCTTCTTTTCTTTTTTTATGCAGGAATATTGAAAATTCTAAAGGGTTCACAAACTTTCAAGCACCACTGTAGGTCACTATATACACTATATTGCCAAAAGTATTTGCTCACCTGCCTTGACTCACATATGAGCTTAAGTGACATCCCATTCCTAATCCATAGGGTTCAATATGACGTCGGTCCACCCTTTGCAGCTAGAACAGCTTCAACTCTTCTGGGAAGGCTGTCCACAAGGTTTAGGAGTGTGTTTATGGGAATTTTTGACCATTCTTCCAGAAGCGCATTTGTGAGGTCACACACTGATGTTGGACGAGAAGGCCTGGCTCTCAGTGTCCGCTCTAATTCATCCCAAAGGTGTTCTATCAGGTTGAGGTCAGTACTCTGTGCAGGCCAGTCAAATTCATCCACACCAGACTCTGTCATCCATGTCTTTATGGACCTTGCTTTGTGCACTGGTGCACAGTCATGTTGGAAGAGGAAGGGGCCAGCTCCAAACTGTAAAAACAGTCTGTATGCCTAGGTGCTTGATTTTATACACCTGTGGCCATGGAAGTGATTGGAACACCTGATTCTGATAATTTGGATGGGTGAGCAAATACTTTTGGCAATATAATGTATCTACTTCTAACACGTATTACCGTAACACAACTAACAAATGGCAAAAATGTCAGGTCTCCTCATCCTCTTCTTCCTCCACAATCACCAAAGATTATGTCCATCCAGTGCTGGTTTTCCCCTTGTGTACAGAGATTTTTTCCAGATTCTCTGAATTTTTAATGATATTACAGTACGTACTGTAGATGATGTGATCCCAAAATTCTTTGCAATTGTACATTAAGAATTGTTATTCTTTAATTGTTACACTGTTTGCCCATATAGTCTTTCACAGAGTGCTGAACTCCTCCTGATCTTTACTTCTCAGAGACTCCACCTCTCTGGGATGCTCTTTTTATACCCATCATGTTACTAACCTGTTCCCAATTAACCTAATTAGTTGTTTTGTTTTTTAACATTGCACAACTTTTTCAGTCTTTTGCTACTATAAGTCAATACAGATAAACTGTTAAAGGTACGGTCAGTGATTCTAATCCAATACCCCGTTCTCACTCAGACTGTAAACCGCATATTACTGTATCTGTTATTTATCAGTAACAGCGTTAAGAGCACAAGCTCAAAACAGCATCCAAACATGGCTTCCAGACTACGATACCCAAGAGTCACAGTGCCCTCTGTCACCTGATTACTAATTGTACCTGTCTCTCATTCCCCTGTCATCACCTCCCCTATTTAGTCAAGTCAAATTTATTTGTATAGCGCTTTTAACAATAGACATTGTCGCAAAGCAGCTTTACAGAATTTGAACGACTTAAAACATGAGCTAATTTTATCCCTAATCTATCCCCAATGAGCAAGCCTGTGGCAACGGTGGCAAGGAAAAACTCCCTCAGACTACATGAGGAAGAAACCTCGAGAGAAACCAGACTCAAAAGGGAACCCATCCTCATTTGGGCAACAACAGACAACATAATTATAACATTAACAGTTTTAACATGAAGTCAGTTTTGTTGACTCTTCATTGATGGAAACTTGAGTGCAAATCTGTTCATGACAACTGCAGTCCTAAAGTTAGCAAGTCAACTGTAGTCCTCAGCCATAAAAGCATTACTGTAAGTGTCCAGAGCGTCCTCCAGGTGTGACTTTCAACTGTCCACATGGGGCAGTCCTCCACAGGAGCAATGCGATGAGACTCCAACCAGACACAGGACACCAGGATGGATCAGGCAGGTCCCAGGAGCAGAAGAGGTCAGCATCTCGATCTCAGGATTGAAATGTAACTCAGAGGGACAGATTTTTTTTTTTTGGGGGGGGGGGGGGAGAACACAGGTTGTTAGGTATGCCCAATGTCACCTGAATAAGTAGGAACAGTATACATATTGCACTGAGTACAATTTTAAGCTATTTAAGCTCAGCTCTCACGCACTCACGTCACAACGTATCGTTTAGTGTCTATTCACCTAACTTTACCGAGCCATTTACTTTCTGTCTAACTTCCAGTGTTTTGACCTTTGTTTATGTTTGTCCCAACCGCATTTCTGTCTCACCCACGTTATCCTGCTCGCCGATTGACCAACCCCAAGCTGTTATCAAGACTGTGATTTCTGCTTCCTGATTTGATCAGTCAGCTGTTTACTTTTCCTGCTCTCCCCTGCACCTGCATTTGTAAGTGCCTGCATCCTGACATTATTATTCTGTATTGGTGTTGTGTAGGAATGGGAACCAAATGAGTCAAAACAGTAATCTATCCCCTGCCAACCAAGTAACATTTATGGAAATCTTTTGTCATGGCTCCAATGGGAATCAGAACCATCAGATTTCCATGTTTTGATGGTTATGATGTTCCTGGCAGTGATATAAATGATGATATAGTGATATTACTATGGGAGGCATACAGTCTCAATGTAAAACAATCAGTGGTGAACTCGAACAGCGAGCAAAGAAAATGTCGGCAAATGTACAGTGGGAGCACCATATCCGTGAATAGCTGAAACTGTGGATAAGAGTGAACCATACATATAAAGCTTTGTTTTTCATGCACATTCATACTTATGATAAAGTTTCATTTACAAACTATAAACAATATGACAACAACAACAACAACAGTAATGAATAATAAAATAAAACAGTTATAACAATACCCCCCATCTCTTCCCTCTGTCTGTCTCTCTCTGTTGAGTTATATGTCGATTCTGAGATACCAGTGGTGCTGACCTCTTCTGCTCCTCAGACCTGTCTATTCCATCCTGATGCCCTACATTTGGTTGGAGTCTCATCACATTGCTCCTGTGGAGGACGGCCTCATATGGACAGTCGAAAGTCACACTTGGAACATGGCTCTGGACACTTACAGTAATGCATTTATGGCTGAGGACTACAATCGACTTGATAACTTTAGGACTGCAGTTGTAATGAACAGTTTTGCACTCGAGTTTCCATCAATGAACAGTTTATAACTTCAACAAAATATGCTTCATGCTAAAACTAATGATTTTCATGGTTACACAGTTATACTTTGTGACTATATAGGATACAGTTATAGAAGCAAATTATTTCTAATCCTGCTGTCTGTTGTCCCCCAAATGAGGATGGGTTCCTTTTTGAATCTGGTTCCTCTCAAGGTTTCTTCATCATGTTGTCTGAGAGAGTTTTTCCTTGCCAACATCACCACAGGCTTGTTCATTGGGGATCTTTCTTTCTTCACTTTCTTCTTCTTTTATCTTCTGCTTTACTTTGAGGTGTCATAGGGAATTCGAGACAGCGGTCAAGGGCTTGGTGGGCAGCTTCTGTAGCAGACAGGTTGTAGGTTCTGAGGGTTTCCCTCACACCATCAATCCAGAGTTTGTGAGGCTGCCCTCGAGCTCGGGTCTCTGAGCTCCCTTTGTCGCAGGCTCTAAAAGCAGGATGATGGATTGGCATGATGGATTGGCATCCGACTAACACTCTGGGCACTGTGTGAGACAGCTGTCTCTCCAGTAGCTCTGTAGTTTTTAGCTCTTTAAACCTCTTTTTTTCCACCTTTTTTACTTTTTTGCTCTTCTTACGAAGACATAGTGTGTTTTACTATATAACATGGATATATTTAACTTTAACATGCAACCAGGAGCCAGTTTTCTCACTTATTCAAAAGAGGAGCTGCTGGCCCTGAAAACAATGGGACGAGCCGGGATACGACACCCCATCCCAGCGGAGCTGAGGAGGAAACCCAGGGGCTACAAAGCTGGAGCTAAGCTAAAGGCTAGGCTAGCAGACAACTGGCGGCACTACAAACCATCCATTCCCTCCGTTATCATGGGGAATGTGAACTCGCTGCCGAATAAAGTCGACGAGCTTTCCGCTCTGAACAACCAGTGGATTTACCGGGAGAGCAGCTTATTTATCTTTACGGAGACATGGCTAACACACCTTGTACCGGATGCTAATGTGGACCTGCGGGGATTCACTGCTGTGAGAGCCAACAGAGACACTAACACATGCGGGAAAAGCAAAGGTGGGGGACTCATCATTTATGTTAACAACCGCTGGTGTAACCCGGGACATATCTCCATAAAGACAGTTTTATGTTGCCCGGACTTGGAGCTGCTAGCCGTTAGCCTGTGGCCATATTATCTGCCAAGGGAGTTCAGTCACATGATCACCATCTGTGTTTACATCCCTCCGAGGGCTGACGCAGCCACTGCATGTGAGAGGATTCACTCTGTCACAGCAAGGCTGCAGACACAGCACCCTGAGACATTTATCATCATTTCTGGGGACTTTAATCACGCTACTTTGGACTCTACTTTGGCTGCTTTTTACCAGGCTGTGGATTGTCCAACAAGGAACAACAGGACAATTGACTTGCTGTATGCTAATGTGAGGGATGCATACAGAGCCACACCACTCCCCCCACTAGGGAAGTCTGACCACAACCTGGTTGTTCTACAGCCAAAGTACACCCCCCTGGTTCAAAGGCAGCCTGCAACAACTAGCTCCATCAGGAGGTGGTCCCCTGACATGGAAGATGCCCTCAGAGACTGCTATGACATCACGGACTGGGATGTGCTGCTTAGCCCACACTGTGAGGACATAGAGGGGCTGACACATTGTCTGACAGATTACCTCAACTTCTGTGCAGACGTGGTCTCCCCCACTAAGACTGTATGGTGTTACCCTAATAACGAGCAATGGGTAACATAGGAAGTCAAAGCTGTCCTCAACAGGAAGAAGGCCACCTTCAGGAGCAGGGATAGGGAGGCAATGATAGCAGCACAGCAGGAGGTGAAACGCTGCATGAGGGAAGCTAAGGACAGCTACAGGAGAAAGGTGGAGCAGAAGCTGAAGGAGGAAAACACAATGAGGGAGGTCTAGGAAGGTGTGAAAACCATCACAGGCCACAATACAAAGACCAGAGTCATTGAGGGGACAGTGGAGAGGGCGAATGAGTTGAATGACTTCTTCAATCGGTTCAACCAGCCCACGTCCCCCCCACCCTCTCCCTCACTGCAGCCATCTCTGCTTCTTCCCTCAACACACCTCCCCCCAGTCATCACAGCAGCCCCTTCCTCCCCCACCTCAACACAGACTCCTCTATGCATTACTGCAGATCAAGTCAGAGGTCAACTGAGGAAGCTTCACCCCAGAAAAGCAGCAGGCCCGGACAAGGTGTGTCCACGACTACTGAAGACCTGCGCTGCTGAACTGGGTGAACCACTCCAACGCATCTTCAACCTCAGCCTTCAGCTGGGGAGAGTGCCAACCCTCTGGAAGGCATCATGTATCATTCCAGTTCCCAAAAAGAATCGGCCCAGCGAGCTGAACGACTTCTGACCGGTGGCACTCACTTCACATCTGATGAAGATGTTGGAGCGGCTCTTCCTCAGCCTCCTCAGACCCCAGGCACAACATGCCCAGGACTGTCTGCAGTTTGCGTACCGGGCAGGTGTCAGTGTGGAAGATGCCATCCTCTACCTGCTACACCGAGCCCACTCGCATCTGGATAAGGGAAATGGCACAGTGAGGATCCTTTTCTTGGACTTCTCAAGTGCCTTCAAAACCATCCAGCCCCTATTGCTTCAGGACAAACTGAACAGGATGTGAGTGGACCCCTGCCTGGTCACCTGGATCTCCAGCTACCTCACTGACAGGCCCCAGTATGTCAGGCTGAAGGACATCACGTCTGACACTGTAATTAGCAGCACCGGAGCACCCCAGGGCACAGTGCTGGCCCCTCTTCTCTTCACCCTGTACACCGCGGACTTCTGCTACAACTTGGAGCTGTGTCACATTCAGAAGTTTGCCGATGACACAGCCATCGTTGGGTGTATCAGTGACGACAGAGAGGAGGAGTATTGTAGCCTGGTGAGGGGCTTTGCTGTGTGGTGCAACAGGAACCATCTGGAGCTTAACACCTCGAAGACCAAGGAGCTGGTCATTGACTTTGGGAGGTCCAGACCAAGGTCATGACCAGTTCTGATCAAGGGAGTCGAGGTGGAGGCTGTGTACCTTGGGATGTGGCTGGATAGCAAGCTGGACTGGACTTGCAACACCAAACACTTATACAGGAAGGGACAGAGCAGGCTATACTATACTATATAGAGGAGGCTACGGTCCTTTAACATCTGCAGGAAACTCCTGTGGATGTTCTATCAGTCTGTGATCGCCAGTGTCCTGTTTTACACCGTGGTGTGCTGGGGGGCCAGCACATCCAAGAAGGACACATCCAGGCTGGACAAACTGATCAGGTGGGCCGGCTCTGTGGTCGGCATGAAGCTGGACTCTCTGGTGACGGTGGCAGAGAAGAGGTCTATGGACAAACTATTGAACATCATGGACGATGCCAGTCACCCTCTGCACACCGTCATCAGCAACCAGAGGAGCCTGTTCAGTGACAGAATGCTCCTTCCCAAGTGCAGGATGAACAGACTCAAAAACTCCTTTGTCCCTCATGCCATCAGACTGTACAACTCCTCTCTGGGGGGGAGGAGGGGTAACAGGAGGACAGAGGACGGGAAGGAGCAGTAGCCTAGCCTAACAATAAGCAATACTGGACAATGTGCAATATAATGTGCAATTTAAAGTGCAATATCTTTCCTACTTCCCCCCCCCCACACACACACACACACTTACCATAACCCCACTTCTCCCCCCCTTCCTCTCTTCCCCATATCTTATTCTCTTATATTTGTATATGTAAATACTTAATTTATTTTTACAACCCCAATTCCAAAAAAGTTGGGACAAAGTACAAATTGTAAATAAAAACGGAATGCAATAATTTACAAATCTCAAAAACTGATATTGTATTCACAATAGGACATAGACAACATATCAAATGTTGAAAGTGAGACATTTTGAAATTTCATGCCAAATATTGGCTCAGTTGAAATTTCATGACAGCAACACATCTCAAAAAAGTTGGGACAGGGGCAATAAGAGGCTGGAAAAGTTAAAGGTACAAAAAAAGGAACAGCTGGAGGACCAAATTGCAACTCATTAGGTCAATTGGCAATAGGTCATTAACATGACTGGGTATAAAAAGAGCATCTTGGAGTGGCAGCAGCTCTCAGAAGTAAAGATGGGAAGAGGATCACCAATCCCCCTAATTCTGCGCCGACAAATAGTGGAGCAATATCAGAAAGGAGTTCGACAGTGTAAAATTGCAAAGAGTTTGAACATATCATCATCTACAGTGCATAATATCATCAAAAGAATCAGAGAATCTGGAAGAATCTCTGTGCGTAAGGGTCAAGGCCAGAAAACCATACTGGGTGCCTGTGATCTTCGGGCCCTTAGACAGCACTGCGTCACATACAGGCATGCTTCTGTATTGGAAATCACAAAATGGGCTCAGGAATATTTCCAGAGAACATTATTTGTGAACACAATTCACCGTGTCATCCGCCGTTGCCAGCTAAAACTCTGTAGTTCAAAGAAGAAGCCGTATCTAAACATGATCCAGAAGCGCAGACGTCTTCTCTGGGCCAAGGCTCATTTAAAATGGACTGTGGCAAAGTGGAAAACTGTTCTGTGGTCAGACGAATCAAAATTTGAAGTTCTTTATGGAAATCAGGTACGCCGTGTCATTCGGACTAAAGAGGAGAAGGACGACCCAAGTTGTTATCAGCGCTCAGTTCAGAAGCCTGCATCTCTGATGGTATGGGGTTGCATTAGTGCGTGTGGCATGGGCAGCTTACACATCTGGAAAGACACCATCAATGCTGAAAGGTATATCCAGGTTCTAGAGCAACATATGCTCCCATCCAGACGACGTCTCTTTCAGGGAAGACCTTGCATTTTCCAACATGACAATGCCAAACCACATACTGCATCAATTACAGCATCATGGCTGCGTAGAAGAAGGGTCTGGGTACTGAACTGGCCAGCCTGCAGTCCAGATCTTTCACCCATAGAAAACATTTGGCGCATCATAAAACGGAAGATACGACAAAAAAGACCTAAGACAGTTGAGCAACTAGAATCCTACATTAGACAAGAATGTGTTAACGTTCCTATCCCTAAACTTGAGCAACTTGTCTCCTCAGTCCCCAGACGTTTACAGACTGTTGTAAAGAGAAAAGGGGATGTCTCACAGTGGTAAACATGGCCTTGTCCCAACTTTTTTGAGATGTGGTGTTGTCATGAAATTTAAAATCAACTAATTTTTCTCTTTAAATGATACATTTTCTCAGTTTAAACATTTGATATGTCATCTATGTTCTATTCTGAATAAAATATGGAATTTTGAAACTTCCACATCATTGCATTCTGTTTTTATTTACAATTTGTACTTTGTCCCAACTTTTTTGGAATCGGGGTTGTATTTATCTAGAAGTTTTTCTCTATTTCTTTTCTCTGTTTATGTGTAATGATACTGCTGGAATCTTATTTTCCCTGAGGGAACCCTCCCAAAGGGATCAATAAAGTTTTATCTAATCTATCTAATCTCTAATCTATTGAGATGGCCAAACCATTTGATACATTGTTGTTGAATGTGATCATGGACCGATCTTTTGCCCACTATTCTCCTTATTTCTTTGTTCCTTATTCTATCACACCTGGTCTTGTTGGCTGCTTTTCTTAGACATCTCACTTCACAGGTTGTTATTCTTCTTTCTAAGGTTTTGTTCAGAGGCTATGTTTGACACTGGTATGTCAGGGTTGGCATAAATACAGTATTGATGAGTTGTGTCTTGATGTTCATGGGAATGTGAGGGCGTTTCAACAGGGGTGCCAGTTGGTAACTAAGATCCACTTCTGGCTTGCTGGGCCAGTCAAAGTTTCACCAGAGCCCTGTTAGCTGGTTTGCTGAGAAGATCCCCCAAACAAACTGTTTCCACCTCCCACGACAATGGACGAGGGGTTGGACTTTATTCATTGGGGATAAATTAGGGATAAAACTAGCACATGTTTAAAGTCTTTAATTTTCTGTAAAGCTGCTTTGTGACAATATCTTTTGTTAAAAGTGCAATACAAATAAACTTGACTTGGTATACTGCAATAAAAGTTATGTGAATGTGCTCTCTCTCACTCATGAACAGGATTCTGACATTTCCACTTAATATTTTTATCATGGCTGAGGTGCGGAACCAGATGCAAGTGCGGAAACCTTTTATTTACACAGTATAGTAAACACAAGGCATGAAAAGACTACAGTAGAAGTGAAGAACACGAGCATCAGAATTGGAAATAAAAACAAACACAAGATAAACTAACAGAAGCTGGGGTTTAAATAAGGCAAATAAGTGGAAAAAGTAAAAGTAAGTGTGCATGGTTCATGCTGTCTATAAGCAGGGTGTGTGGGAATTGAGGGTCAGGCTTGTATGCTTGAGCGAGTCATTGGATATGGAGGTCCTGTTGTATGAGCAAAAATGTTATTTGCTTGAACAAAACAAATGCTCAGGAACCGGAAGAGATTCTCTCAACAGAGAGACATGATGCAGCTCAACTTGTGCCATGTTGCTGACTCGCTAATGCCTCAGCTTGGGGCTTTCACAACAATGCACTTGCTGCCTCGTGAATTATACGTCATATCTGGTATTGTTTGTCTCTTTGTGTCAGTCCTGTGATGACCTGGCGACTTGTCCAGGGTGTACCCCGCCTTTCACCCATAGTCAGCTGGGATAGGCTCCAGCTTGCCTGTGAGCCTGTACAGGATAAGCGGTTACAGATAATGGATGGATGGATGGATGGATGGATGGATGGATGGATGGATGGATGGATGGATGGATGGATAACAATTTCAGACAGTTATCCTACA
Source organism: Neoarius graeffei (assembly GCF_027579695.1). Lineage (NCBI taxonomy): Eukaryota > Metazoa > Chordata > Actinopteri > Siluriformes > Ariidae > Neoarius > Neoarius graeffei. The sequence continues at coordinate 14,575,784 of NC_083595.1, forward strand.
GTGGGCTCATCATATTGATTAAAGGCATCAGTGTAATATAATGGCAAGAAATATGGGTCTTGGCTTTTCCTGCCTGGGGCTCCCACAGTCCATAGAATTACCTCTGGTTATAGCCCAATCGATGGTATAGTTGATGGCTATTTTATTAATTGGTTGAATTTCTAATATTCCTCATAGTTCCACGTTTACATCTGTTTAAGTTCATTATATGTTTAGTGTTTCTATAGGGCAAATCCTGTACTTGTGTCCATGTATTTCTGAAGTGGAAAATAAATATGTTAATCTCCTTTTCTCATCTTCACTTCTTCACGTCTTTGCAAATTGTTATGGTTTTACTTCAACTATAAATTGCTAATGTGACTGACAATATATAGAGCAACCAATGAGCGTTAGGCAAATTACATCCTGCTAATGAATGGTTACTAAATAGCATATTTGGTCAAGCTATTCCTTTGAATTACAACCTTCTAGCCACCTCTTGAGATTATTTGGAGCCTTCTGTAAATTAAGAGCCCTTGTGCCTCCTTATCTGCTATGTGAATTACGCATCAGCATGTCCATGTTGAATAGAATGCTTATGTTTCTCATGGACAAGATGACAAGAGTGGGCAGGCTTTTATAATCGGCTACTGAGATTGACACACTTAAGAGCAGGGAACAGAACAATACACAGCTTACATTTGTCCTGCAAATTTTTTCATTTCACTGTGTTGATAGTGGTTTGGAAATTCATCATGCCCATCAGCGGGATCACTACAAGGGACCACAAGAGAACAGTCGTTGTCCAACACTGCCATCATCTGGCTGTAAGTGGCATGAAAAACTACTTGTAACTGCAGCCTTTGTGTGTGGTCATGTGTGTTGTCAAAGTCAGACAAAGGTACCCAAAGGATGTTTTCCTGCCTTGTGCCCTGTATTTCCCAGGACAGGCTCCAAATCCACTGAGATAATGGCCAGGATAAAGTGAGCAGACGTCTGGAAAGATTTATTTTTTCTTATATAAAATGAGAGGTATTACAACTACAAATGGGACAGTATGTTGAAATATAAATTAAAACTGAAAACAATGATTTGTTTTTATCTTAGTTGAAGTTGTAAATGAAATGGAAAATATGTCATCTTGAAGGAAGAATATGTTGCTCCAAAATCTCAATGTACTTTTCTGCATTAACACTGCCATCACAGAGGTGTAGGTTACCTTTGCCAAGGGCACTGACACAACCCCATACCATGACACACCCTGGCTGTCTGTATGGTCCTTTTCATCTTTGGTCCGGAGCACACAGCGTCCATTTCTTCCAAAAAAAGACTTGGAATACTGATCCATCTGAGCACAATACATGTTTCCACTGTGTGATGGTCCATCCCAGATGCCTCCGAGTCCAGGGAAGTCAACGGCACTTCTGGACACAGTTAATATAAGGCTTCCATTTTGCACAGTAAAGTTTTAACTGGTATTTGTGGATGTAACTCTGTAGTGTAGCTTGACAAAAGTTTTCTCAAGTAATCCCAGCTGTAGATGAATAACGGTTCTTGACGCAGTGCCATCTGAGGGATCGGAGATCACAGGTGTTCAGCTTTGGCTTGCACCCTTGCCCTTTATTCACTGAAATTCCTCCAGATTCCTTGAATTGTTTAATGATGTACACCGTAGAGGGTGAAATATCCAAATCCCTTTCTATCTTTCTTTGAGGAACACTGTTTTTAAACATGTCAATTATCTTCTCACACATTTGTTGACAAACTGGACATCCTCGGCCCATCTTTACTTCTAAAAGACTAGGCCTTTCCTGGATACTCATTTCAAGTCAAGTCAACTTTATTGTCAAATATGCTATACAGCACAGATGAAATTTCAGTCCTCTCTGACCCACGGTGCAAACAGGCAATGCAAAAAATAAAAATAGAATAATTGAAAAAAACAAACAAACAAACAATATAAACAGTATAAACACTCTAGATAAGAACTAGACATAGACTAAACACTCAGACAAACAGTATAAATATAAACAGTATAAACACTAGATAAGAACTAGACATAGACTAAACACTCAGACAATATAAATAGTGTAAACACTAGATAAGAACTAGACGAAGACTAAACACTCAAACAGACAATATAAACAGTATAAACACTAGATAAGAACTAGACAGACTAAACACTCAAACAATATAAACAGTATAAACACTCTAGATAAGAACTAGACATAGACTAAGCACTCATATATACATACATACCGTACACACACACACACACACACACACACACACACACACACACACACACACGCGCGTAAATTGGTGCAAATAAACAAACAGTCAAGGGCACTTGAGGTATAGCAGGTAAACATGAAATAAGCAGTATAAACAAACTAGCAGCTGTTAAGGTGAGGTAGTGCAGAATAGTGCAAATGAGTGAGGTAAAGTGAGATGTGCGGTCCCTGAGTTCAGTGTGTTAATGAACGATGAGATGTATGTATGTGTGTGTGTGTGTGTGTGTGTGTGTGTGTGTGTGTGTGTGTTGGGGGGGGGGGGACCGTGAGGATGAAGGGGGGCAGGGGGTTGTGCGAGCAGAATCTGTGGCAGGGGGCAGAGGGGGGAGGAGGGGCAGAACAGGGAGGGAGTTGAGCCTCCTGACCGCCTGGTGAAAGAAACTGTTCTTGAGCCTGCTGGTTTTGGCCCGGAGACTCCGCAGTCTCCTCCCCAACAGCAGCAGACTGAAGAAGCTGTGAGATGGGTTGTACCAAATCATGATTGTACCAAATCATGATTACAATCACCTGTTGACATCACCTGTTTCAAATCACATCATTATTTCATTGTTTTACCTCATTACTAGCCCAAAATTGCCCCCATCTCAACTTTTTTTCAGAATGTGTTGCAGGTCTGAAACACAGGAATGGATGTATATTAACAAATTAAATGAAGTTGACCAGAAAAACAAAATGTGGCAGCGGGGGCGTGCTCAAGCGTTGGTCTGTGACCGGAGGGCAGAGTCAGGGAAGGTAAGTGGCAGAATCACTGCACCTGATGTCAGTTAACGTGTGTTTGTGTGTCTTCCCCAGTGACCGCGCCCTATATAAGGAGAGAGAGAGCAGAGAAAGAGAGCTCTCTCCCCAACCAGACGACCTGTGTGTGTGCATGCATGGCTGGGAGAATAACGTCACTGTAAAGTGTCCAAATAAAGAGATTTTGTTGAACTCAGTTCTGGCCAGCCGTCCTTCTGTGCTCCACCCACCCGTCCGAATTGCAACACAAAACAAAACATGAAATATCTTGGGTACATACTGTCTGCAATGAAATACAAGTCAAAATCACTGCTTATTTATTTATTCATTCATTCATTCTTTTTTTTTCATTTTCCATACTATCTCAGACATATTCTACCTTACATAAAATGCACAGCCTACACACAGGTTATAGTCATGTGACCTACTAATGATTAAAAACTACTCACTAGTGCCTCTTTCATGAATTATCATGGGAAATTTTTAGCAAAGGTCATTTTAGTAAAATAAGTTTTATTCCTAAACTTCAGGGCCGTGCAAAGACCTTTGGTGGGGCAGGGGGTCAACATTCAAAAAAGGGCACTTGGAACAAATTTTTCACACAAGTTAACTTTATTCAAAACTAAATTTCAATTGCAACTGAACATTCTGTGTGTCTTGATAGAATATGTTGTGGACGTCGTCATTCAGCCTTAAGTTTTCGAAGCTGCTAGAATATGTTATTAACGCCGTCGTTCAAACTAAAGTTTCCAAATCTGCCACGTTAATGAAATGGATGGAGCAAACGGTTTAAATATAGCCTAGGTGGCTTCATTAAATGATAAACAACCCTACGCATTTACTGTTGTGTTCTAAGCTGCACAATATTGCATGTTCACATAAGAAATGAAAGGAGACTTTCAGTGTGACCTTACCATGCCATTCCTCGCACTGTCTCCCACTGTCAACCGCCTGCATGCGCTTTCTGCACGGAGGTTCACTGAATGCATGACCTCACGGATTGATGCCCGCATTTACATAGAAAAACGTTATTTTATAAATCTATATATATTATTGCCAAATTGTAGAGAATATTGATGTTGGAGCTAACTTATCTTTTACAAATATAAAAAAAAACTAACAACAACAAAACAGTCCCTATGAAAAGGGCACTTTGGACAGCAAACAGAAAAGGGACAGGGGCTAGAGCACCTGTAGCACCGGTTCATTGCACGTGGGTGCTAAACTTTATATGTTACCACTACTACTACTACTACATCAACCTCAGTCGGGCAAAATAGCAGACTCTCCACTCCTCTCTATCCATTATTAGGGTCCTCAACTCAATGGTGTTGACCACTCCAATAGGTTCTTCTTTGAGGACATCCACCATTGTTTTGAGTGGCCGCCCAGGGACTCTTCTGCCATGTGTGGGCTCCCATAATACTGTTACAAATGCTGGGATCTCTGGATGTTGGAGGCAGTGGCCGGCTAGCCTGAGTCGCCTTGCTGATATTTTGTCTGAGACCCTAGAGAGGTCTCCATATTCTTGATTGGTGATGCACTGCTGCCAGTTGATATTATGAATGGCCCTAAGCATTCTTGTATAACACTCATCTAGGGACTTGGTAAGGGGAGTGGTCAGGGTCCAGGCCTCATAGCCATAGAGCAGGATGGATTTAATGGCTGCTGTGAATATCCTGGCTTTTAACCCTCTTGATAACTTGGATGTCTAAACTCTTTTCAGTTTGTGGAGGGATCTCCAAGCTTGTACCTTTCTCTCTTTAATGTCCCTCTCTGTGCTCTCCATTCTTAAGCTAAGATATTTAAAGTTGTTGACCTGTTGAAGATGGTCACCACTGCTAACTTTGAGGGGAGTCAAGGATGTTATATTGAAGGTCATGTATTCAGTCTTCTTGGCATTGAGGTGCAGGCCTGTCTTCCCACATTCAGACTCAACCCTCATCAGGAGAGACTGGGCATCCTGGAGTTGGTCAGAGAGTAGAGCAATATCATCTGTAAAATCTAAGTCTGTTAGTTTTACTGCTCCAGTCCTCCTCGACTTTCTTGGGCTGACAGTGAAGCCGAGATTCTCATGGTCTGAAGTTGCCTTCCTTAGAGCATAGTCAAGGACAATAATAAACAAGAATGGAGCTATGGTGTCTCCCTGCAGTACTCCTGCAAGCAACTCAAACTCTTCTGTGATTCCATCAGGTGTCACTACCTTTGCCTTTGTAGGTGGCCACAGTAGCCTTAAGCAGCTGTGGTGGTATTCCATAGGCTTGAAGTATGTTAAGCATCTTTCCCCTATGAATAGTCAAATGCTTTCTTAAAATTGATGAAGGTTATCACAGCAGGGAGCTTGTTCTTCTTTACCTCCTCGATGATTCTACGGAGAGCAAAGATCCGTACAACTGTACAACTGTTCTCCCTGAACCCACACTGATTATTTCTCACTTTGGGTCAGTAACCTTCCTGATACAATTTAGGATCATTCTGTTAAAGAGCTTCAGAAGAATACATGTAAGGCTGATTCCACAGTAGTTGTCTAGTTTGGTCAGTGCACCTGATTTTGGCACAGGTATGATGTTAAAGAGTGACCACTATGACAGTATCCTGCCCAATAACAGAGCTCTGTTCCAAAACCAAATGTTTGAATGTTAGCTAGCACAAATCCTATTCTCTCTAGCTGTTACAATACAACCTGCCATGAATAAATACAAAGTGTAGCAGCAGGTAGATTACAGTGATGGCTATTAGGTTTAGATTTACTAGGAATTTATATCAATCCCTTGACGGCATCTGATGCTAAAAATAGCATTGACATGACTTTAAAAATATATTATTATAAAGAAATGTAGTGATGTAGTGTTTGAAACCTAACCTTTACAATGCAGTGAGTAAAAGACAAATGTAGGTAGATACTAAAATACAAACTAATTGTGCTTCATTACTTCACACTCTGGTCAAAGTTAGCAAAAGGGAAAAAAATCAAAATCAATTAACTAAATCAAATTAATCATTTAGTTAATCAGTATAAATTGGAGGCTCAGTGGAACTTTCCAGCCTTGATTCGTCCCATTCTGTTATTCCCTTGACAATTTATTTTAATTTAGGTCTTTGACTCTTAACAGCATATACCTAAAATATCAAGGCAAAAACAAATGGTAAGAAATTAAATACGCTTCATTTTGACTTTTAATTACATTTTTTGTGTTCGTGGTATTAAAAAACAGTATTCAAAACAGTAATAGCAGCTTTATTCTGCCTTCATTTTCAAAGAAGCCTTTGAAATAATAACTAGTGCGGCAGTTACAGTTATCAACAGTCCATAATTATTGACACCTTTTCAGATTTACCAATAAAAAACAATTTTACAAAAGTGAGTTTCAGTTCCAACAGTTATTATTGGTTAATTAATCAACCGGAAGACCCGCCTCACCCTTTGATCTTGTTGTCTGATTACACAGCTCATTACCTGGGATGGATTTTTTTTTTGGAACAATCAGTAATTTGAGGAAAACCCGAACGTTATCATCGCAGGTAAGCATGGTGGAAAGATCATGGACATGTTTTTACCGACCAAATTCACCAATATTTCATGATCTCCTTGTCAAAACCTACTTTGTTTCTTACGTTTTCATTTGACAGCCACCATTTTGTATCTAAATGTGCGTTTGAGAAGTCACGTGAGATGTTAATAATAGTGATCACTTTCACCGGTGTCCACCATTATCGACACCCTGTGGAATTAAGTGACGTTTACAACTGTTATGGATCGATCTTTGTTGAAGTAGATTAAGTATTTTTAAAAAATAAAAGTGCTGTGATTTATAATATTTTTTTCTGATTCATAACAGAATGGAATGTTTATAGAGTATTTGGAATCCCATCTCATCTCATTATCTCTAGCCGCTTTATCCTGTTCTACAGGGTCGCAGGCAAGCTGGAATCCGATTGCAATACATAGACTAGAATTAAATTCCTAGCATATAAAAAATTACATGCTTGAAATATTCAGATTTTTTTATTCCATTCGGCGGCACGGTGGTGTAGTGGTTAGTGCTGTCGCCTCACAGCAAGAAGGTCTGGGTTCGAGCCCCGTGGCCGGCGAGGGCCTTTCTGTGCGGAGTTTGCATGTTCTCCCCGTGTCCGCGTGGGTTTCCTCCGGGTGCTCCGGTTTCCCCCACAGTCCAAAGACATGCAGGTTAGGTTAACTGATGACTCTAAATTGACCGTAGGTGTGAATGTGAGTGTGAATGGTTGTCTGTGTCTATGCGTCAGCCCTGTGATGACCTGGCGACTTGTCCAGGGTGTACCCTGCCTTTCGCCTGTAGTCAGCTGGGATAGGCTCCAGCTTGCCTGCGACCCTGTAGAACAGGATAAAGTGGCTAGAGATAATGAGATGAGATGAGATGATTCCATTCAGTAAATTTTTTTTTTTTTTTTGCAGTTTGTTGTAAATATCTACCACATATTACAATATCAGTAGGCATTTTATATTTTGGTTCGAGGAATGACATGTGACCTTTGACCTGAATTTTCATGTGGTTACAATGTCAATTCCCTGTTGACATTTATTGGTAAACGACAAAACTAGAAATTAATACAAACAATAACGAATGATTAACAAAATGTGATCTATGAAAATACTTAGAAAGCGGGTAGAAAATGAACAAAAAGATTTTCTGACAGGTTAAACATTATCAGTTCATTTGTTTACAAACATTAGAATTACTTCCTCATTTACGTAAGCACCAACATCGATATATTTATATAAAAGGTATTTTGTACTAAATATAAGTCTATGTAAAACTAATTTTAAATAAAAACAATGTTTTGTTAACTTAATACCATAAAACAATTATTTTTTTTTATAAATAATCATCTGGATGTTGATAATTGTGGAATGGTGTCAATAACTGTGGACAAAGGTGTCGATAATTGTGGAACGGTGTCACGTGATCCGATACACTAAGTAATCGGGATTCAACTCATTTTTTTTCAGTGGAAGTATGAGTAATTATTCATGCACAATTTACGTATTGAAAGTCTTTTCTACTTTGGTAATGGCCAAAAAATCGTTAAGGTGTTGATAATTGTAGCCGCCGCTCTATATTTAAAAAAAAAAAACAAGCAAAAAAATATAAAACAATAATCAGATATAAAAGGCTGTGACTTGTCACAAGACCATTTTTATTCTTAAGATTAGAAATTCTTACAATGATTCTTGCAAAAATTCCCTTCTTTTATGGTCCACTAGCTCATTCCACAAATACTTTAACATAGCATGAACAATAATAATAATAAGAAGAAGTAGAAAAACAGTAGCAAAATGATTGCTAGCACGTTTCTTGCTCTAGGTTTCTACTGCAATTGCAAATACAGAAATACAGCGTATCGACATTCAGTCCACAAACTTCCAAAATTTGTAAAAATCACATATCAATAAGATAAAGTACCTCCCTGGTGCAAAATTTCCAACAAACGGTACACATTAACATCACATACAATGTTACAACTTCACAAAGAAAATGGCCACTGCAATGATATGCTTATTTGGCTGAAAATAAACAGCACAATCGATAAGCTTTTCATTCAAACACCTTTAAAAAAAAAGCTGTTTTTTCCCCAAAGCCAATACAAGAGACAATTCTTTCACAATTTTGCAAGCAAAAGCATTAAATAATATAATAATAATAATAATAATAATAATAATAATAAAGCAACAGTGCATTTGAGATTAACATAGATAGTTCAAGGATTCTTGGTCAGTGGATCATTGTAGAAAAATGGAAAATGTAACAGTAACTTACATTACACACTCTGTACTGTTACATGGAAAAATCTGTGCAATGACAGTGTTTGTGTTACACTGATCTGATTCTTCATGACATTAACAAACATTCAACAGGGTTGCCTCTGTGAGACATGTAATAGCTAATAAACCAAAGCAAGTCTGATGCATGAAAGAGTTTTTTTTTTACAATACAATTCTACAATCATTGATTTACGTATACAAACTCCATCTTTGTGCTAATGTAGAGTTGATTTGAACCAAAATCCAGTGACTGACCAATGGTGCAAGTGGCTAACTGGCACTACAAACATTAATCCATTGCTTGTTATCTTTTAAGGTCATTTAGTTTAATTGCAGCACGCCATTATACATTCATCTTTTGATGTTGCGGTGGATCTGAAGCTGATTCCAGGAATGTGTGATTGTAAGGTGGGATTAAATCCTGACACCATGCATGCTCACATTCACACTTGGGGCAATTTATCACAGCCAATTTGCCTACCGGGATGTCTTTGGATAATGGGAGGAAACCCAGAGGACCCAGAGAACTTGGGGGGGGATTACCTAAAATTAAATGCATTATCCAATTCCCTGATACTCTTTCTATGGTCCTTAATCATGCACAGGTTTATTAACTGCATTTACAGATCCATAATCACTAGTAGTTCCTCAGTCCAGCAGCTTGACGGGTGTGTTTTGGTGTGAAATTAGCAAGATGGCTTTAAGCAATGGCTTCCCGATTTAGTGGCACTTAGAGAATAAATGGTTTATTCCATCTCTGTATTTATAAAAGTTCATCCACCACCTTTTTACCTGAAGGCCTTTGTTACGAATCCTTGTGCTGTTAAAGGATTATTTTACAATAATGAGACAAACATAAAAGTACAAACATGTACAAAAACAAGGCCTCATTAGGGACGTCTTGGAAATGTTCTCTGAGTGAAACAGCGCTCAATTCCTGGACTCGCTCAACAACCAGTTTAAGAGACTGGGTTTAAATGGAACAATGGATTTCTATTACACGTTTTAATGACACACCTTAATAACACTGGCTGGCAAGATTTGTCTCCTGAATTGGCTTGAAGTGAAAACACTATGTGCAGTAGTATTACATTTAAGGAGCTCTGTGGTGTGTGTGTGTGTGTGTGTGTGTGTGTGTGTGTGTGTGTGTGTGTGTGTGTGTGTGTGTGTAACAGTCCAAGCCATCATCGCGTGGTTGACATGCCCAGAGAGAGACAAACAGTCATAGTAGGACACAGTGAAGCCTGGCTGATCCGGATGGCCTGTCCGCCCGCCATTTTGTTTTTTTCTTCTTCTGGGCCCTCTCTGGAACCTGCTGCCTGTACATTTTGAAAGAAGGAAAAGAAAGCAAGAATGGAGAATTAGACTACAATTAGATACTATCTACATTCCCACTGCTATCCAAAGCATGAATAATTTACTTGCTTCATTGAATTCTTCTGCTAGATTTTAGGAGAAAACTGCAATCTGTAATTACTGCAGCTATCTGAACAGATGCTATCAGGACATAGAACACAAAAGCTGTTCTCTCATGTGCGCTACTAAGCCCAGATTATCCTCGAATATAAAAAAAGGTGCAAATGTGAACACACTGTGGAAGCCTGAGAGCTGAGATGGAATATGACGAACAAATGTTGAATTAATGCATGCATTCTTTTTTCCCCCAATTTAGTCATTTGCTGAGCTCCCACCCACCAGCCAGCTCTCACCTCTCATCATATGACTATTATTAACTGGGGAGAGTTAACACATGCTTCCTCTGAGATATCTGAAGCCAGTCAACTGGATCTTTTCAAACTGCTGCTCACAGGGCAGCACTCTGAGGAAAGCGCTATCTACCTTCTTCCACATACATGAGCTCAAAGATACCCGAGATTCACTGTGATTGACAGGGGAGATGGGGTATACCATCCTGGGCTCTGGGCCACCAGTGGCTGTGGCAATGTTGAGATTTGAACTCGTGATCCATCAACATAGGGGAGATCTTTTTTTCTCGCTTTTTCATTTCACAGTTGTGAAATATTAACTTCCCGTTGCAAGATGTAAAGTCACAACTGGGTGCCGTTAACCCACAACTGTGATAAATAAAATCCACAGTGGCATAAAAAATAACTTGCAATTACAAGATAAAAAAAGCTGCTATTGAGCGATATAAACTCACATTTCTGAGATAGAAATTCACAGTTGTGAAATAAATCGAAGTAAAATTGTCTATCTGGTGGAAATGAACTTCTACACATAACCTACAGTCCATTTTGCTTTTCCCGTTAAATTCACAGACTTTGCTAGAGCCAAGAAATACAAATAAAACCATTTATCAGAATGTGACATTTCACATATTTCACAATATCAGTGATTGAATAATGTGACTTCATTTAAACTTCACTCACCGAATCACTCTTACAAGCTCATGAAATGCTTTATCAACATTCATGGGTGGATCCTTCGCACTTGTTTCAATATATGTAATCTGTTAAAGAAGGAAAAAAAGTGTATTCAGAAGCAAAACATTCAGTATCTTTAGAATCTGAATTAACTATAAAAAATTATTTTGGCAAATAATTCATATTACGCACTTGCATGCACTTACAGTGGATATAAAAAGTGTACACACCCAGTTAAAATGATTTTTTTTACATCAGAAAAACCTGAGACCACGATAAATAATTTCAAAACTTTTCCCACCTTTAATATGACCTATAACCTGTACAATTCAATTGAAAAACAAACAAATCTGTTAGGGGGAAAAACATTTAAAAAAAAAAAGTACAATAAGCTGGTTGCATAAGTGTGCACACCCTTAAACTAATACTTTGTTGAAGCACCTTTTGATTTAATTACAGCATTCAGTCTTTGTGGGTCAGAGTCTATCAGCCTGCCACATCTAGACTTGGCAATATTTGCCCACTCTTCCTTGCAAAAGTGCTCCAAATCTGTCAGATTGCGATGGCATCTCTTGTGCACCTCTTCAGGTCACCCCACAGATTTTCAATTGGATTTAGGTCTGGGCTCTGGCTGGGCCATTCCAAAACTTTTTTGGGGTCATTGTCATGCAAGATGAAATTCTTCTTCATCTTCAGCTTTCTAGCAGACACCTGAAGGTTTTGGGCCAAAATTGACTGGTATTTAGAACTGTTCATAATTCCCTCCACCTTGACTAAAATGCCTGTTCCAGCTGAAGAAAAACAACCCCAAAATATGATGCTGCCACCACCATGCTTCACCGTGGGTATGGTGTAATTTTGGTGATGAGCAGTGTTGTTTTTGCACCAAACATACCTTTTGGAATTGTGGCCAAGAAGTTCAACCTTGGTTTCATCAGACCATAACACATTTTCCCATATGCTTTTGGAAGAGCTGATGTATTTTTTTGCAAAATTTAGCCGGGCCAGATGTTTTTCTTTGACCCTACCTCATAGTCCAGACATATGGAGAATACGGGAGATTGTTGTCACATGTAGTACACAACCAGTACTTGCCAGAAATTCCTGCAGCTCCTTCAGTGTTGCTGTAGGCCTCTTGGCAGCCTCCCTGACCAGTTTTCTTCTTGTCTTTTCATCAATTTTGGAAGGACATCCAGTTCTCGGTAATGTCACTGTCGTCCCATATTTTCTCCACTTCTTGATGACTGTCTTCACTGTGCTCCATGGTATATCTAATGTCATGGAAGTTTTTTTGTTCCCTTCTCCTGACTGATACCTTTCAACAATGAGATCCCTTTGATGCTTTGTAAGCTGTCTGTGAATCATGGCTTTTGCTGGAGGATACAACTGAGTAAATGTCTGAACTTTACTTGGTGTTAATTAGTTATTTTAATTGATGGCAGGTGTGAACCCAAAAAGACTGAATGCTGTAATTAAATCAAAAGGTTCTTCAACAAAAGTATTAGTTTAAGGGCGTGCACACTTATGCAACCAGCTTATTGTATGTTTTTTATTTTTAATGTTTTTTCCCCCTAACAGATTTGTTTGTTTTTCAATTGAATTGTATAGGTTATAGGTGACATTAAAGGTGGGAAAAGTTTTGAAATGATTTATCGTGGTCTCATTTTTACATCATCATTACATCAGAAAAACCTGTCATTTTAACGGGATGTGTACACTTTTTATATCCACTGTAAGTACTCTAACAATGGCAAAACTCTGGGGCTATATGCATCAGTCAGAAATCTGATTTCTATTGAAACATATAATATTCGTGCTTTGTGAATAGTGAAGAAGCACCTACGCTGTGTTTCATCGCCATCTCCTTCCCCTGTTCGCTTGTGATTTTGCGCAAATGCACCAAGTCAACTTTATTAGCAACGAGGACCATCGGGAATGAATCCCTGCACAGACACACACACACACACACACACACACTGTAAAGCTATAACAGTATCATGTCCCAATCCAAGGATGTCATAACTCCTAGGCTTAGCAAATGCATTAAATGTCACAGCCCAGTCCAGTCCATCCATGCCTGAGTTTGTGGGACTTCCATGCCGGCTCCAGGCCGGATCCGGGACAGGAATTCAGTCCTGCCCTGCTGAAGGCCATTTTCCCTGAAGCGGCACTCCCACACCTGCTACCGCTCCTCTCCCATCAGCCAAGACCTTCTTAAGAACTATTTGGAGCTACTCCGGTTGCCAGACTGTCTCTCGTAGACTTTCCTCGCCTCACTACAACCCTTTGGTATTGTGTCTTCTTGATTCCCCCTGCCTGAATTGTTCCTAGTTTTTTGTCTAGTTTTCTGTCCAGTTTTTTGCCCCAGTTTTACCTGCTTGTTCCTTTGGATTGTGTTTTGCTTCCTCTGCCTGGATTTCCCTTGTCCCTGTGTTCTTCGATTTTTGTTAAGATTTTTCTGTCCTGTTTTTGTCCCTGACCGTGCCTACCTGCTCCTCTGTGTTTTTGACCTCCTGGCCCATTTTTTTTGACCACTGATTTTTGCCTGAGCCCTACTGTACCTCTGCCCTCTACTTCATTAAAGAAGCTTTTCTCTGTACACTGCCTGTCTTGAGTCTGCTCTTGGGTCCTCACATCACCTCAGCCCGCCATTTCTGACAGCACAGTCTGGCCAACATGGACCCAGCAGATTTCGCCCAGTTAAGAGCAGCAGTGCAGAGAGCTCTCCTTGGGACCCACCAACAGGACATCCAACAGGTGAATCAAAACCTTGTCGCCATCTCTGACACTCTCAATCTTCTTGCCACTCAGCTACAACAGCTTCAAGTAACGTCTGCTCCTACACAACCCCCTCCACCTACCGCTCCTCCAGCTCCTGCTCCAGCCCTCTTCAGAGAGCCAAGACTTCCCGCCCCACAGTCATACGACGGAGAATCAGGTACCTGCAGATCATTTTTATCTCAATGCTTGCTAACCCTTGTGCTTCAACCACTGGCCTTCCCTACAGAGCATTCCCGAGTGGCCTACACCATCACTCTCCTCACTGGCAAAGCTAGAGAGTGGGGAACAGCTATGTGGGATGCCAACGCACCATGCTGCGCCAGCTTCAAGGATTTCACAAAGGAGATGAGGCGAACCTTCAATCGCTCCCTGTCTGGCAGAGAGGCAGCAAGAGAAATCATGGGGCTGCAGCAGGGTGCCCGGTCTGCTTTTAACTATGCGATTGAGTTTCGCACTTTGGCGGCATCTTGTGACTGGAATGAGAGTGCCTTGTTTGACGGATTTTTGAACGGGCTGTCAGACTCCATCAAGGATGAGCTGGTCTCACGAGAACTGCCACCTGACCTCCCTGGTCTCATGGACCTCGCCAGTTGTATTGACTCCCGGATCAGACAGCGGGTGAAAGAGAGAGCTCAGACTAGTCTTCCTACCCCTCAGCCCCCCATTCCTTCCACTGAGCCAATGCAGGTAGACAGAGCCCGCATCTCACCTGAGGAACAACAGCGCTGTCAGGATATGAGGGCATGTTTTTATTGCGGACAGCTGGGGCACTTCTGCCAATCTTGCCCTCTAAAAGGAAGAGCCCACCAATGAGTTTGGGGGCCCTGGTGGGCAATGTCCAGAATCAGCCCCCTACCGGTCGACCGCTACTCCCAGTGCTCATTATCCATGGCAATCAGCCCCAAGACCTCCAGGTACTCATTGATTCAGGGGCTGACAGAAACCTGATCTGCTTGACCACCGCCAAGCGCCTGGGGATTCCACTACTGGCTCTGAACCCCTCCCTCACTGTCCTGACCCTTAATGGTACTGGTCTGACCACTATCACCCATAAAACAGACTCGGTCACCTTAAGAATTTCTGGCAACCATTCTGAATCCATCCAGTTTTTTGTCATGAGTAATCCCCAAAGCTTACAGGCATCGACACGGTCAACTGGGAGGCGCTCGCTGCTGATCGCGACGGCTGGCGCCACGCCGTCAGTAGTGGTGTCAACAGTGGCGAGAAGATGAGAAACCTCCGGTTGGAGGAGAAGAGAGAACAAAAAAAAAACGAGACATCAGAATGCCAACCCACCATCAGAATATGTGTGCAACCGCTGTGGCAGAGACTGCCACGCTAGAATCGGACTTCTGAGCCATTTGAAACGCTGCTCTCAACACGTGCAACAAGACTGATTAGGACTTTCAGGGCGCTTACCATTGTCTTCCGAGACCGAAGTATGCCCAAAAATCCCCATGTGCCCATAGTTCTTGGTCTGCCCTGGCTAACTCTACATAACCCCCATGTCAACTGGACTAACAACACCATATTAGGATGGAGTCAATTCTGTTTATCGTCATGCCTGAGATCTGCCCTCCCTCACGCTGAGCTGCTCCAGCCCACCATTGGTGAATATCCTGACCTCTCTAACATGCCTCCCAAGTATAATGACTTAAAACCTGTTTTCAGCAAGTCTCAAGCTGTTTCCCTTCCTCCCCATAGCCCCTATGACTGTGGAATTGACCTTTTCCCTGGGACTGCACTGCCTAAGGGGCGACTTTACTCTCTCCTTCTGAAAGGCAAGCCATGGATAAATACATCACCGAGTCCTTAGCAGCTGGAATTATTCGTTCCTCCTCTTCTCCTGCAGGGGCAGGATTCTTTTTTGTGGAGAAGAAGGACAAATCATTGCGCCCTTGCATTGATTACAGGGGGCTAAATGACTTCACCATCAAGAACCGTTACCCCCTACCTCTCATATCTATGGCATTTGAGTTACTCCAGGGAGCCCAGATTTTCACCAAACTAGACCTGCGTAATGCTTACCACCTCATGAGGATCAGGGAAGGGGATGAATGGAAGACGGCGTTCAACACCCCCACGGGCCACTACGAATATCTTGTGGTTCTATTTGGCCTGACTAACACTCCCGCGGTTTTCCAGGCCCTCGTTAATGATGTCCTGAGGGACTACCTTAAACTTTTTGTTTTTGTTTATCTGGACGATATATTGATTTTTTTCCCACTCCCTTGATGAACACCGCATCCACGTCAGGCAGGTCCTTCAACAACTCCTGGAAAATAAACTTTTTGTTAAGGCTGAGAAATGTGAGTTTCATAGAAGTTCTGTCTCCTTTCTGGGTTTCATTATCTCCCCTACACAGATTCAGATGGACCCCCTGAAACTCAAGGCAGTTGCTGACTGGCCCACCCCATCCTCTCAGCGAGAACTCCAGAGGTTTCTTGGGTTTGCAAATTTCTACAGGCGATTCATCAGGAACTTTAGTATGGTGGCTGGGCCCCTCATGGCTCTAACTTCCACCAAGGTCCCTTTCAGCTGGGGGGAAGGGGCCGAGAAGGTGTTCGAGCTCAAACGAAGGTTCACGTCAGCACCTATACTCACCATTCCAGATCCGTCCTGGCAGTTTGTGGTTGAAGTCGATGCTTCGGAGTCAGGGTTCGGGGCCATATTGTCCCAAAGATCGGCTAGTGACAACAAGCTTCATCCTTGCTCCTTCTTCTCTCGTCGGCTTTCCCCCTCTGAGAGAAACTACGACATTGGCTCCCAGGTTCATAGGACCTTTCTCCATCTCCAAGGTAATTAATCCCTGCTCTGTAAGACTGTCTCTGCCCGTAACCATGCGCCATATTCACCCAACTTTCCATGTCTCCCAAGTCAAACCCCTTGTCTCCAGTTCCCTATCCCCACCCTCCAAAACCCCTCCTCCTCCCAGGTTCATAGATGGTGGTGAGGTCTCCACGGTCAGGAGGTTGCTGAAGGTACGACGCCGAGGCAGAGGACTCCAGTACCTGGTTGATTGGGAGGGGTATGGTCCTGAAGAGAGGAGCTGGGTTCCTGCCAGGTTCATCATGGATCCCACCCTCATCACGGACTTCCACCAACAACACTCTGAGGCACTTCCTAAGGCGCCTGGAGGTGCCCGTTGGGGGGGGGTACTGTCACAGTCCAGTCCAGTCCATCCATGCCTGAGTTTGTGGGACTTCCATGCCAGATCTGGGACAGGAATTCAGTCCTGCCCTGCTGAAGGCCATTTTCCCTGAAGCGGCACTCCCACACCTGCTACCACTCCTCTCCCATCAGCCAGAGCCTTCTTAAGAACTGTTTGGAGCTGCTCCAGTTGCCAGACTGTCTCTCATAGACTTTCCTCACCTCACTACAACCCTTTGGTATTGTGTCTTCTTGATTCCCCCTGCCTGAATTGTTCCTTGTTTTTAGTCTAGTTTTCTGTCCAGTTTTTTGCCCCAGTTTTACCTGCTTGTTCCTTTGGATTGTGTTTTGCTTCCTCTGCCTGGATTTCCTTTGTCCCTGTGTTCTTCAATTTTTGTTAAGATTTTTCTGTCCTGTTTTTGTCCCTGACCGTGCCTACCTGCTCCTCCTGTGTTTTTGACCTCCTGGCCCATTTTTTTGACCACTGATTTTTGCCTGAGCCCTACTGTACCTCTGCCCTCTACTTCATTAAAGGGCATATCATGGGTAAATTCAGGAGCAAGATCAATGTAATTCTCCTATTTTATATTAAACTTTGGTCAAATATCTGTAACATTCTGCATTCTCTGAAATTTTTTTACCTTGCACAATACCAGAAAAATTCAGTTGAAATCAAGCCATTTGAGGCAAATTGGTCCGCCTCTGTAAAAACTTTGCATTTGAATTTCCTGGGAAACATTGATTTTCGTGACGTCATGTGAGGGACGCCTCCCTCTGAATCCTACGTCAGCGCTGGTTTGTTTATGAGAAAACAACCTGGTGGTTTTCTGCAAATTTCTTCAACGTTATCACGTAATTATTAAAATGGTTAACAAATGTACCGTAGGAGGGTGTACCAACACCAATCTTGATGGGATTAGTACTCGTCGTTTTCCAAAAGACCAGACAATGAGAGAGAAATGGGAGCGTTTGGTCTACACAGGCTGTGCACTGAAACTGCGCAAGCTCGCGCAGCCTGCTGGCGCTTCCGCAGATGACGTCACGAATCTGGCTCCAGACGCCCTTGGGATTTTTCCAGACTTGTTTTGTTATTTTATTTTTTTCTGCTGTAGACAGATGGCCTTGTGCAAAATTACCCTTCTGGATGAGTGTGTAAAGGGACATACTTTCATATAAAAAAATACCGAAATTGGTCCAGAATATGCCCTTTAAAGAAGCTTTTCTCTGTACACTGCCTGTCTTGAGTCTGCTCTTGGGTCCTCACTTCACCTCAGCTCGCCATTTCTGACATTAAAGAGTAATAATAAGTAAATTACTCAATACAGTCTCATATGTGCATGAAATTTTGCTAAACATAACAATGTACCAGAAACATTTTCTTCTTTAGAGCAAGTGGCAAAAACTAGCAAGGGTAGGCTTCGTTAAGTCACATAGTATCAATAAAAACCCAGTTTACAACCATAGACAGAAAACTGTGTCATTTTCATAAGCAATATCTTAATTTTTCTCAAACCCAAAGGTTTCAGGTGTGTTTTTAGTTATTTATCTGTAGTAATGTTGTGCTACTTAGTTTAATTTTATATATCTTATCTTTCCAATGATCTGGGTATCTCTGAATCTTGAATGCTACAAATATACTAATACCTTTCTTCATATTCAATACCCTATTCTAATAAGTTGTAATAAATGGTTTCTGTTAAGTTCCTAATTTACTCGCTATAAAATATATATGATGTTCAGTGTAGCATTGCAAAGTCTTTCTTCGAGCCGTTCTTGACATAATATGGGTTACTACAGTTGTGGATAGAATTAGCCTGGCTAATGTGACTTCAAAGCTCTCCGAGCTATTGATCTGGCCAAGATATTAAGCCCAACCGTTTCCCAGAGCCCGTGGTTGACCCACCTCCCTGAAATGCCTCAGTTTGCTACTGGTCGAAGCCAGAAAAGGCTGTGACGAAGCTTAAACCAATCACATCACTCTTTCCTCTGACGTATGTGACGCAACGGGGCTAACTGGTAGATTAAACTCTTACCGAAGCCGGTCGGGAGCAAGGCGAAAATGTCCTTCCTTTCAATAAATACCTCCAGGGCTGCTCTTTGCTCTGTTTTCAATGAGAACTTCCCGTTGAATGCTTTCAATACAGCATCTATGCGTAATAGATGCGGAAGTGTGAATGAAGCGCTTCCGGCATAGATTCTGTAAACAATCTATGGCTTCCCGTCGCAGTTCTACTATGTCAGTGCCTTGAGCACACCTCTACCCAGGGCCGTTGGAGATGCTCAAAGTTGATTGGTTCCCGATTTTTCGGGAGCTTGGAAGAGCTGTAGATAGCTTGCCTGGCCAGACTAAGCTCGCAACAGGCCCTCGTGTTGCGTCACGCTTAGGATGGGCGGGCCCAGGCTAGGATAGAATAGGGCTATTGACTGTAATTTTTATTTATTTACTGTTTGTTCCCAAATGCATTAAGAAGGTAAGAAACTAGTCGACTAATTAATTTTTGACGAGGCACACCTGTGACTACCTCATTAAGCTGGTTAAGGTAATGCCGATAGTGTGCAAAGCATCATCAAGGTAAACGCTGGATAATTTGAAGAAACTTTTTTGTCTACCACATAATTCCATATATGTTCCATATGTTATTTAATAGTTTTGGTATCTTCAGTATCGTTCTAGAATGTAGAAAATAGTCAAAATACAGAAAAACCTATGAATGAGTAGGGGTGCACAAACTTTTGACTGATCTAGCTATCTCTGAATCTTGAATGTTAGAAATATACTAATACCCTTCTTCATATTCAACACCATATTTTAGTATGTATAAGTGGTTTCTGTTAAGTTCCGGATTTACTCACTATAAAAGTATATGGTGTTCAGTGTATCATTGCGAAGTCTTGCCATTCTGTCAAGTTTCGTATATTCTGAGCTGTTTTGTTCTGATTGCCTATTCCGTTTTGTTTGTTTTTCACCATTTTGCTGGTCCATGGTTGGCTCCTCTTAATGGTTCGTTAATGCATCTCACTTTTGCCTGCCTAATGACTTGAATTTTGGATTGAGTTTTAAAAAAACTGCACACAGAGCCTTACTATGACTTTACGCATTCAATTTCATGCCTACATAACCTATAGGTTTAATAGTATACACTACATGTAATAGTATAGTAACAGTTTCAGATTTCTTCATCATAACATACTGTTATTCCGCTGTAATGTGCCTACGCCTGCTAGTGTTTTGCCCTATAAATGAACAAATGATTGTCTTTTTATACCTATCCTTGACTCTCAGGATGAGCTGATGGAAACGGTCCACATGCTCAAAGCTGGCCTTGTCCGTCACTGAAAACACTATGAGAAAGCCATCTCCAGTCCTCATATACTGCTCTCTCATTGCACTGAACTCCTCCTGACCTGCTGTGTCCAGTACTAGGGATACACACACGAACAAGAGAGAAAGAAGGAGAGAGAGTGAGTGTCCTGAGTAGCTTAAAGTAGTTCTAGAATTTGAAAATCGCCTTTGCATGTAACGATGAATATTAATATTTGTAGTATATTACAAAAAAAATCACTAAAAAATGTTTATCCGTTATGATTTTATAGAGGATTTTCTGCGATAGCCCACGAGCAAAACATCGCGCCGCGATCACGTGACCGATGACGTAGTAAATTGACAAGCTAGACAGCCCACTGCCTGTACATACTGTGACTGTGAGTGACAATTCGCGGATCTACGGATTATTTCCACTGTATACGATGGTAAAAAAGTGTGTAGTGAAAGTTCATTATGTCTACCTATTGAAACTATTCTTTAAATTCGTTTCTTAAGACAAGGATATTTTTAAGATGTTACCTTGACAGTTTCGGGGATAAACTTCCGCCTTCTTCAAAACAGCCACCAGATGTCGAGTGGTGACGTGCCTTATCAGCTGATGTTACTCTAAGGAGGCGTGAACGTCCCGCCCAATTTGACAGGTAGTTCACGCCTCCTGCTGTACCTGACAGCAGGAGGCGTGAACTACCTGTCAAATTGGGCGGGACGTTCACGCCTCCTGCTGTACCTGACAGCAGGAGGCGTGAACTACCTGTCAAATTGGGCGGGACGTTCATGCCTCCTTAGAGTAACATCAGCTGATAAGGCACGTCACCACTCGACATCTGGTGACTGTTTTGAAGAAGGCGGAAGTTTATCGCCGAAATTGTCAAGGCACACACGGACTGGCCATCGGGAGTAGCGGGAGTTTTCCCGGTGGGCCGGTGGTTCAGTGTGGGCCGGAGGAGGAAAAAAAAAAAAAAAACAGTTGCGCGCTGGCCTTTAATATAAGCAATGTTAACAGTTTCTTTAAGAAACTGTTAACATTGCTTATTACAGTTAACATTGCTTATTACAGTTGCGCGCTGGCCTTATAAGCAATGTTAACAGTTTCTTTAAGAAACTGTTAACATTGCTTATTACAGTTAACATTGCTTATTACAGTTGCGCGCTGGCCTTTAATATGATAAGCAATGTTAACAGTTTCTTAAAGAAACTGTTAACATTGCTTATCATATTAAAGGCCAGCGCGCAACTGCTTTTTTTTTTTTTTCACCGCCGGCCCACAATGAACCACCGGCCCACCGGGAAAACTCCCGCTGGCCAGGTAACATCTTAAAAAATCCTTGTCTTAAGAAACGAATTTAAAGAATGGTAAAAAAGTATGTCGCGTACAGCTGTTCTAAAACCAACAAAGACTGAGTATCTCTGCATCAGTTCCCTGATCCTGATAAGAATAATGGATATGATCTCGCTGAGTGGAACCGGCAAGTAAAGTGGACGAGGGCAGACTGGTGCTAGTTGAAGGCTAGTGCACATATTTATGCTGGTGAGTGTAAAGGGAAAAGTGTTTTTTATAGTCCATGGGAGAATCTTGAGGCGCGCTTTGAACGAGCTTCCCGAACCTTTAGGACAATTAAAGGGTTCTTTAACTAAACAAGAACTAGACGATCCCTGGACGAGTTCCTGCTTTGCACTTCTACGATACAGCCGTGACTGTCCCCATTCAGGCCCGCATTTTTCCTCTCCCCAAGCTCCGAACGCACACAAAGCAGACTTTGACAGCTGCAGTCATTTCCGTGTTGTTGGAAAGGCCGCTTGAACGCCATCGGTTCACCCCAAATATACCGCCGATCACGACGCACATTTCGGCCCAGACCTCTGATTTAGTAGAAAAAATGTTGTGCATCGACTCACCTCGACTGGAACACGATTCACTTTCGTCTTCAGACGCAATTTCGTCTGAATAATCGCTGTCTGATTCACTCATTTCGCTTGTGTTTACACTGGATGCTGCCATCCTGGTCAATTTACTACGTCATCGGTCACGTGACTCCCGACTGGGATTTCCAGGAAATGCTTCCCAGAAGCTCGGTTTTGTCGCTCAAATACACCCCTTTGATGGGGAAATTTTTTATTTTTAATTTGCATACATTGAATATATACCCTTATACTACATTTTCATCAACAGTGGGTTCTAAAATTCTAGAACTACTTTAAGCACACAGCCACAATGTGGGCTCAGTGATCACGTTTGAGCCTGTATTTATCGCTGTCTACTTGTAAACCGATGTCTGAATGGGGTCAAATACACAAAAACTATCCCACTCATTAAAAAAAGAGAAAGAGAGAGAGAGGTGTTGAAAAACACAAACATGCACACAAACATATCAAGACCTAATCCAGTCCATAAAACTATATCTACTGAGATAACACGATCTGTTGCATAAGCAGGGGCATAGCAACACACACACACACAAAAAAAAAAAAAAAAAAAAACCACCCATGTGCAAACAAAATAAAGATATTTGGGCCTCCTTTATATAAACCTGGATACAAATGGATTTATTCCTAATTTATTACACAGGAAATTTGGTATTCATGAAAATCCTGTAATTTTAAAAAAGAAATCACATCCTACTTAGGCTCCTGTATGTAAACCACTACTGCTGGGCTTCAAATAATGTAATTAGCATGGATTACTATGGCATTACGCTTTCATTATGTTAGAGAATGCACAGGCACACCCTCGAAGAAAAAGTCCGACACACACAGTAAGCACAGTCACACCCTTGATCAAATAAAACTAAGATCCTGTAAATCCACACACAAACACAGCAATACACTTCGAATAAGTGCACATACAAACACACAGAGACTGAAAAAGGCCATGCGTACCATCCAGTATGGCCCACTGTCCATCGATCTCGGTGTGTTTGAGGTAGGAGTCCTCGATGGTCGGGTCGTAATCAGGCACAAAAATCTTCTGAAAGAACTGGATGGTGAGGGCGCTCTTGCCCACGCCGCCGTCACCCACCACCACCAGCTTATAAGTGGGCAGGTTGTCCCCAGGCACAGCGCTCGTCGCCATGGAGACTGCTACACCTGGTCACACACACACATAAGCACACTGGATGAGAATGAGAGGAGAAGCAATGAACCCTAACACTCTAAATGGGCTGTAAAGTGATACGTAGGCACTATAATGCCGCAGCTTTCGAGAATAAGCACACACTCAATGTGCAATGTGCTGATCAAGACTTTTCACAAGCATCTAAATAAGAGTTATACACTCATGATTATGAAATATCGACAAGACCATATACACAGACCGACCTTGTCAAAGATTTTTCCAAGCTTTTTTTTGGAAGACATAATACAAATTCAGCATTAAAAGAAAGGCTACATTTCCAGAACACTTGACATTCAAACCCAGCTAAGATAAAAGTATTAAGCCAATACATACTCATCTGGTCAGCTTTCCAAATATCACTACTCTTTACTGTCTTGTTATAACAACAGTGTGGCTTTTCAGGCTCGCTTTGCTTTCATGAAGTTTTCAAATCCATTTCTGCTGTTTGTATACTTAAAAAAAAAACTAAACGATACAGGTGTCCTGAGTCATGTAACAGAAGAGTATTCGCCTTTGTGGCTGGGTGTCAAGAAATGGCCATGCTACCTGTTTGGGAGGGACACCGTTACTCTCTCCCCTGGCAATCAGAGATGCTAGTTCGAGCTACACACTAGCTTTCACCATCCCTGGCTGTGTGATAGGGAGAGCCAGCTGGAAATGATTAAAAATTGGGAGAAAAATGCAAAACAAAAAACAAAAAAACAAAAGTCACACAATATGAAAAGGAAGTCAATTAATGTGTCTTCCTCTAAATATTTATTTGACTGTTTTTCCATGGAACAATGTACATTTTAATATCTAGTACCTACACTGCAACAAATTCAATATGTTTGACATCAATTTCATAAAATCGGTGAAATTTAGTTCCCTCTGAAATTTGGTCATTGTGATATATGATTATTTCTGTAATATCTCAAAAAAAATTAAAAATAAAAATAAAAAACCCAGGCCATTCCGTGGTTGGGAAGTTATTTAAATTGAGGGGATTCCCAAGCAAATAATTTGCATGAACTCGATCGTTTCGCACAGTCAAGCAGACAGAGGAAGTCTGGTGTGTGCATCCCCAGGTTTACCTTCTTCTTCTTCTTTTGGGTTTTACAGCAGCTGGCATCCAGTATTGCATTACTGTTCATCGACAGGTTTACCATGACCGTGCACTGACAGTTACATCATTTTGTCACTAAATGAACAGCTGATCACACCGAGGTGCTCGCTGAGCGCCGATGTTTATTAGTTTGGTCCTGCGTTTCCTTTCCTTCGCAACATAACATTTTTTCTTCTTGCTTTCCGTTACTGTAGTCCGTCTTTCACGTTTCAACACTTTTACTATTACACTTCTAGCTTCCAGAGACATACACATGCTGGTCACTTTATTAGGAACACCCATACACTTGCTGTTTTATGCAATCCCTTGACAGCAGCACGATACATAAAATCATGCAGATACAAATCAAATGCTTCAGTTAATGTTCACTTCAAACATCAGAATGGGAAAAACTGATCTCTGTGACTTTCACTGTGGCATGGGTGTTGGTTTGAGGCAGATGGACTGGTTTGAGTATTTCAGAAACTGCCAATCTCCTGGGGTTTTCACACACAACAGCCTCTAGAGTTTACAAAGAATGGTGCGGAAAAAAAAAAAAACATTGAGTGAGTGAGAGTTCTGTGGGTGGAAACAAACACCTTGTTGATAAGAGAGGTCAGAGGAAAATGGCCAGATTGGTTTGAGCTGCCAGGAAGGATATAGCAACTCATAGTAACTCTTTACAACCATGATGAGCAGAAAAGCATCTCAGCATGCAACAGCAGAAGACCTCATTGGGTTCCGCTCCTGCAGCCAAGAACAGGGATCTTACAGTCAAGAACAAGTTCCTATTAAAGTGGCTGGCGAGTGTATCTCATTGTCAAACAGTGTGTTGTACATATGTCTACATCTTTCTCCTCGGAGAACCCAAGTTTTTATAGTCTGCTATCGCAAAATAGCTACATCCAACTGAAGACATGAGGGAAAACAAGATGGTAAGAAAAACAGCACGGAAACATCTAAAGTTTGGGGAAAAGGTATCATGTAGTCCAGGCAAAAATGAATGAATTTGCAAGACAACAAAATGAGGAAAATTCCTGTTGTGAGGCTAGCTAGTGTTACTGAGAGTCCGAAACTGAATGTATGTGAACAAGTACACACACATGATGCCCTGAGGAAATGACGGATATTGAGACTTCAAAAGTACTTCAACTTCTGTCTTAGAATCTCATCTCTCTAGCCGCTTTATCCTGTTCTACAGGGGCGCAGGCAAGCTGGAGCCTATCCCAACTGACTACGGGCGAAAGGCGGGGTACACCCTGGACAAGTCGCCAGGTCATCACAGGGCTGACACATAGACACAGACAACCATTCACACTCACATTCACACCTACGGTCAATTTAGAGTCACCAGTTAACCTAACCTGCATGTCTTTGGACTGTGGGGGAAACCGGAGCACCCGGAGGAAACCCACGCGGACACGGGGAGAACATGCAAACTCCGCACAGAAAGGCCCTCGCCAGCCACGGGGCTCGAACCCGGACCTTCTTGCTGTGAGGCGACAGCGCTAACCACTACACCACCGTGCCGCCCTGTCTTAGAATTTCTCAGAAATTCTTCAATGAAATTTTGTAAATCTGGCATACATGTTTAGCTTGGTTTGTCTTACGCAAATACAGAACTCTACTCAAATACTGATGAACGAGGTCCAATATTAGCAACATTCTAGCAAAACAAAAGCAGCATATAATGAAGGACAACACTGGTACACTAAAACTAACAATACAGACAGATTTACTTACTGTATACAGTGCATGCTCTGCATGCACTCCAGTTTCTGAGAAAATATCAATACAAACGCTCTGACTATGGAAGGAAATATTGAGTCATCATACGTAGCTGAGTGCGTTAGTCAGGTTTTGAAATACCGATGAGCCCTTCCTTAAAGCGTCAACAATTACACTGTTCTATGATCTAATTTCAGCGGTTACAAACAACATGGATTAAGCAAGACAGAGCTGAAGAATCTGCAAACTCTATATTGCAACAGTACCGATAATCCATTAGACAACACTCAGCACACACTGTATTAAGAAAAACACTTCAGAATAGACATTTTTAAAGCTAGCGGTCATGTTTAATGCTATTGAATACCTGTGAAACAGGTTACAGTAGTTTCCGTTATCACTTGTGTTATAGCAGCTACAGTGGTGCTTGAAAGTTTGTGAACCCTTTAGAATTTTCTATATTTCTGCATAAATATGACCTAAAACATCATCAGATTTTCACACAAGTCCTAAAAGTAGACAAAGAGAACCCAGTTAAACAAATGAGACAAAAATATTATACTTGGTCATTTATTTATTGAGGAAAATGATCCAATATTACATACCTGTGAATGGCAAAAGTATGTGAACCTCTCGGATAAGCAGTTAATTTGAAAGTGAAATTAGAGTCGGGTGTTTTCAATCAATGGGATGACAATCAGGTGTGAGTGGGCACCCTGTTTTATTTAAAGAACAGGGATCTATCAAAGTCTGAGCTTCACAACACGTTTGTGGAAGTGTATCATGGCACGAACAGAGGAGATTTCTGAGGACCTCAGAAAAAGCGTTGTTGATGCTCATCAGGCTGGAAAAGGTCACAAAACCATCTCTAAAGAGTTTGGACTCCACCATTCCACAGTCAGACAGACTGTGTACAAATGGAGGAAATTCAAGACCATTGTTACCCTCCCCAGGAGTGGTCAACCGACAAAGATCACTTCAAGAGCAAGGCATGTAATAGTCAGCGAGGTCACAAAGGACCCCAGGGTAACTTCTAAGCAACTGAAGGCCTCTCTCACATTGGCTAATGTTAATGTTCATGAGTCCACCATCAGGAGAACGCTGAACAACAATGGTGTGCATGGCAGGGTTGCAAGGAGAAAGCCACTGCTCTCCAAAAAGAACATTGTTGCTCGTCTGCAGTTTGCTAAAGATCACGTGGACAAGCCAGAAGGCTATTGGAAAAATGTTTGGTGGATGGATGTGACCAAAATAGAAATTTTTGGTTTAAATGAGAAGCGTTATGTTTGGAGAAAGGAAAACACTGCATTCCAGCATAAGAACCTTATCCCATCTGTGAAACATGGTGGTGGTAGTATCATGGTTTGGGCCTGTTTTGCTGCATCTGGGACAGGATGGCTTACCATCACTGATGGAACAATGAATTCAGAATTATACCAGCGAATTCAAAAGGAAAATGTCAGGACATCTGTCCATGAACTGAATCTCAAGAGAAGGTGGGTCATGCAGCAAGACAACGACCCTAAGCACACAAGTCGTTCTACCAAAGAATGGTTAAAGAAGAATAAAGTTAATGTTTTGGAATGGCCAAGTCAAAGTCCTGACCTTAATCCAATCGAAATGATGTGGAAGGACCTGAAGCAAGCAGTTCATGTGAGGAAACCCACCAACATCCCAGAGTTGAAGCTGTTCTGTATGGAGGAATGGGCTAAAATTCCTCCAAGCCGGTGTGCAGGACTGATCAACAGTTACCAGAAACATTTAGTTGCAGTTATTGCTGCACAAAGTCAAGTCAAGTCATTTTATTTATATAGCACATTTAAATACAACAAAGTTGGCCCCAAAGTGCTTCACAACATAACACAAGATTTGGAACAACATTTACAGGGAAACAGAATAAATAAATAAATTGGACTAGATTAAAACCCAAGCTAGCAAAAAAAAATGTAGAAAAATAGCATAAATATGTAAAATATAAGGATAAATGAACAAAACAATTTATAAAAGTAATTAAAATACTTAAAAGGGGTAGACTTGACATCACTAATTAAAATTGAAAATAAAATCAAAATTAAAAATGAAAATAGAATTTACTACCTCAGATTGTGCCAAAAGCAAGGGAGAAAAAAATGCGTCTTTAAATTGGATTTAAAACAATCAATGGTGGGAGAGGATCTGACATATAGGAAGACTGTTCCAGAGCTTAGGGGCAGCAACAGAGAAGGCTCTGTCACCTTCGGTTTTTAGGCATGTGCAGGGCACTGAAAAAAGAAGTTGTGATGAAAACCTGAGGGATATGGGAGCAGAACAAGGTATGAGGAGATCAGAAATGTACTGAGGGGCCAAACCATTTAGGGCTTTAAAAACAAACAGCAATACCTTAAAATCAATTCTGTACCTCACAGGTAACCAGTGTAGCTGTGCTAGGATGGGAGTGATGTGTTGCCTTTTCTTTGTACCAGTAAGGAGCCTAGCTGCAGCATTTTGGACTATCTGTAAGCGTGTGAGGGTGGAATGAGGCAAGCCCAGATAAAGTGCATTGCAGTAGTCTAACCTAGAAGTAATAAAAGCATGAATAACTGTTTCTAGGTCTTTTGGAGGTAATATTGGTTTTAGCTTTCCAATGTTTCTCAAATGATAAAAACTACCTCTCACCACATTTGCCACCTGCTTGTTAAAACTCAAAGTATTGAACCATAAAAACACCTAGGTTTTTAACCTCACTGTGCAAATATGCAGACAAGGGACCAAGGGTAGGGGTGATACTGGCGGCTGAATTGGAGGTGCCAAAGATGACCACCTCAGTCTTGCTGTCATTCAGCTGAAGGAAGTTTCCTGCTATCCAACGTTTAATGTCGTTCAGGCAGCTAATGAGGCTGTTTGTGGAGTGGGGATCAGGTGAAGCTGTCAGGTAAAACTGAGTATCATCTGCGTAGCAGTGATAGGAAATATTGTGTCTCTTAAAAATTGACCCAAGCGGAAGCATGTATAATGTATAGCGGAAGCATGTATAAGAAAACAGAAGGGGACCCAGAATGAAGCCTTGAGGGATTCCACATTTGATAGGGGTGGAGGAGGATGAGCAGTTTCCAATCCTGACAGAGAAGTGTCTGTTTGTTAGGCAGGAGTGGAACCATTTTAGTACAAAGGGGTCACACCAGATACTGAAAACAAAGGTTCACATACTTTTGCCACTCACAGATATGTAATATTGGATCATTTTCCTCAATAAATAAATGACCAAATATAATATTTTGTCTCATTTGTTTAACTGGGTTCTCTTTATCTACTTTTAGGACTTGTGTGAAAATCTGATGTTGTTTTAGGTCATATTTATGCAGAAATATAAAAAATTCTAAAGGGTTCACAAACTTTCAAGCACCACTGTATATTTATTCCTTCACCAGCCTTTTTTTCCTTCTGTTTTAGATAATAAAATGCACACAAAAAAAGAAAGAAACCGGAAAGCACAAAGCCTTCTGTGCTGAGGGCGTTCCCATGTCAGATAACTTAAAAGCACTGACTCGAACAGCATGGCTCTGATCCTAATTACAACTGTGACGTAAAGGATTTTTAGGCTTATATTAATTAATGCACTCGTTCTAATATGTTATTCCTGTAACAGTTCATCATTTACAGTCCCAGGTCAAACCTCATAAGTACTTAACTGCTAAACAAGTCATATATGCTCTTTACCAAACTGAAGGCCAGAGTGATAATTAGTATAGTGAATTTACACAAATCACACAGGTTTAGACAAACTTTCTAACGTCAAGTAAATATCTGAGTATTTGAAAGATACATAACTATAACTCATCTCATCTCATTATCTCTAGCCGCTTTATCCTGTTCTACAGAGTCGCAAGCAAGCTGGAGCCTATCCCAGCTGACTACAGGCAAAAGGCGGGGTACACCCTGGACAAATCACCAGGTCATCGCAGGGCTGACACAGAGACAAACAACCATTCACACCTACAGTCAATTTAGAGCCACCAGTTAACCTAAACTGCATGTATTTGGACTGTGGGGGAAACCGGAGCACCCGGAGGAGGAAACCAATGCAGACACGGGGAGAACATGCAACCTCCACACAGAAAGGCCCCCGCCGGTCGCTGGGCTCAAACCCGGACCGTCTTGCTGTGAGGCGACCGTGCTAACCACTACACCACCGTGCCGCCGGGCACTCATCTATTTCAGTTCAATTTGCCAACCGTAAATGCCAAACAAAATCTGAAATCTGGAATTATTGAACCACAGGTTCGACATGATGTTGCCTTTTAATGTTGCAAACAACAAATCTTTATAGGCAGAGGCGGTCTTACAATAGAGGCGAAGTAGGCAATTGCCTTGGGCCCCTCCAACTTTCCCATTCGGCAGGGGCCCCAGACCAGCTGCCCCTTCCCGAATCAGCTGGGGATTTGGGGGCCTTTGGACAGCGATCCATTCCTAAGCCATTGTGTTTGTAAATTGTAATTTTGTATGTTTAAATCGGCAACAAAGACAAAAAACTAAAATACAAAGGAATGAAGTATTTGTACACCCCCCCCATTTGTGTTGAAATGGACTATTCCATGCAATGATCGCGCGAGTCCGAGAACATTGCGCGACGAACATGAACTGAATCTGAGTGAGTGAATTCAGAGAACTTCTGATAGCGACTGTGGTGAATTGTTTTGAACTTGTGATCAGCGAAATGAAGCGCCACTTTCCAAGTGGTGCTACGAAAAGGAGGAAGCGGGATGAGGCGAAATCAAAGAATGATGCACTTCCCAAGCTTACAACTTTCTTTAATGTGTCAACACCGTCGGTTGACTCGGATGTTGTAGCGGAGCAGGAGGAGCCTGCTGTTGAGTCAGGAGGGGAGCTAGCGGCATCAAGCTCCAACAGAGCAGACGAGCAGCAGACTAATAATTCTGAAAAAAACATAGCGGAGGTGGTGAGTGCGTGTCCCGTTTCTGTTGACCACCACGAAGAAAATGACTCTCTCATTCATTCACTCACCCTCTCTGTCTCACACACACAGAACACTCTCTCTCTCTCACACTGTCTCATTCTCTCTCACTCACTCACTGACACATACATTCACATGGATATGGAGTTGCTTAGAGCCAAATGCCACCTCATCTCTCCTCAGTCCACACTTCTTACCTCCACTCACTCACACACACACACACACACACACACACACACACACACACTATCTCACACACACACACACACACACACACACACACACACACACACACACACACACACACACACACACACTCACTCACTCACTCACACACATACAAACACTAACTCACTCTCACACACACACTAACTCACTCACACACACTCACACATACACTAACTCACTCACTCACTCTCACACACACACACACACATACACACACAACCATGTACATAGTTTTATTTATAGAATGTTTGAAATGTTCTGATCTTTAAAAAAAAATAAACAGTGCTGGTTTTCCTGGCATTTTGGCAAAGACAGATGTTATCTGAAATCTTATTCTCTGTTGGGTTCCATCATGACTATTAGTTTGTGTAGTGCTACACTTTGTGTGTTCTCTGCTTTCCATCTTCATTTTGGAGTAAAGAAGTGTATGCAGGGTTTAAAGGGGAATGGTTTTTTTTCTCCTCTCCAACCTTTACTTCCCTATATATGCTTTACCTGCCTATCCACCATGCAGTCGGTAAATTTTTTTTTGTTTGTTTCGGATCGGATGGGGGGGGGCCCATACATACCTTCGCCTGGGGCCCCCAATTTGCTAAGTCCGCCACTGTTTATAGGCAAAGGCTAGTATCGTTTGAGAGCATGGTTACTGCAACACAACACAACTCTGTCATTGGTACAATTTCACTGGCTGTTTGCCTGGTTGAACGTTGACCCTAGAAATGAAGATCTGATGCTGATTTGTTGAAAATGCATGCTTATGGAGATGATCAATTGCACTTTCATGGTTAAGGCTCTGGGCTACTGATCGGTGAGGTTTGGGTTCGAGGGCCAGCACCGCCAAGCTGCCACTGTTGAGACCTTGGGCCTTAAGTCACTGATCTCAAAGTCGTCTTTCATTTTGGCAAATTTGTGACTCCAAGTCCACATCAGGGGCGGCACGGTGGTATAGTGGTTAGCGCTGTCGCCTCACAGCAAGAAGGTCCGGGTTCAAGCCCCGTGGCCGGCGAGGGCCTTTCTGTGCGGAGTTTGCATGTTCTCCCCGTGTCCACGTGGGTTTCCTCCGGGTGCTCCGGTTTCCCCCACAGTCCAAAGACATGCAGGTTAGGTTAACTGGTGACTCTAAATTGACCGTAGGTGTGAATGTGAGTGTGAATGGTTGTCTGTGTCTACGTGTCAGCCCTGTGATGACCTGGAGACTTGTCCAGGGTGTACCCCACCTTTCGCCCGTAGTCAGCTGGGATGGGCTCCAGCTTGCCTGCGACCCTATAGAAGGATAAAGCGGCTAGAGATAATGAGATGAGAAGTCCACATCACCGCTGCGATATTCAACCAAATTTCAACAAAAATGCATCAAGCCTAAAGAAAAAACTGCACAGACACTACGCACTGTGTTACGAGCTCTTATAATGCAGCGTGATTCAATTTATATTGATCTTGTAGCCTCCAGCATCCTTTGGAAAGCACAGTGACCTCACCTGTAGTCAAAGATTACATCACTGTATGCTTATTTCCTCACACTGAACATGACATGCACAATGAACAGAATGTGCTTAGTTCTCATACTGAATACAACACAACAACACAAGTCTAAGGCTGTATAAGACTCAGACATTTCGTGCAAAGATTCAATCTAGCATGCATGCACATTTGTCAGATTTAACACGACATGTACATTTAGGATAATCATGACATGTAACAGCATGCAGATTTCTCAGATTTAACCAGACATCATTGATTAGATTCAACACAATGGGATATATTTCTCATGCGTGTGCATTATTTTATATTATATAGGTATATATTAGCCAGTTGTATATTATTACTGTATTGTAACAATCTTTCCAGCTGTGTAGGCGTTTAATTCGTGCCTTCGTCGTTCCTATTAACTGTTATGTTTGTCTGTGGTTTTAAAAATCGTCTATTTAAACATCACTGTTACAAACAAAAATCTTCAATCCGGAACATTCTATTTTCTCTCCACACCAAGCAACAGCGTCTCCCTCCATGAGCTCCACTCAGGATACTTCTCATATAAAGCCTGAGGTTTTTTGTTGTTTGTTTGTGCTTAAAGACAGGCAAATTCTCTCAAAATCTTTTCACATATAAGTTACAATCCCTTGTGAATTATATATATATATATATATATATATATATATATATATATATATATATATATATACTAATACGCAAAGGCCTGCTGCTTCCTGCAAAACGAATTTGGTGCCACAAACCGTCAAAACAAACAAATTAAACCCGTCTTACCGTTTAAACAGAAGACACCACCATGTGCGAATGACCAAGTCCTTTTGAAGACACGTTGAAGTAAACATTCCAGTTGAAAACCAGGCCGTGTCGGTGCGTTATTGTTATTATTATTACTATTATTACTATTATTATTATTATTATGTTCACCTCAGCTGTACAGCGTTATCTCTTCCAGAACAGAGAGTGAGCTCGAGCTCTTCATCCATCCGCTTCAAGTGTTTCAGTTCCTTACAGCGCAACAGCCGTTACAATTAAAACGCGCTTACTTTTAGGGGAGTTGTAATAACATCACCGATAAATATCACCATTTACTGAATATTCTTCCACTATTATTTTGTTTATATATACTAAAATGAAAATATTGTTTAAAAAAACCGCCTAGTAATAGTCTTGTTTATAATAATAAAGAAATACGCAAATTGCGAATCTCTGGATCCCCCTGTTATACAAATGGATCAGTCCACTGTCAGAGCTGGCAGGTTTAAAAGGAAAAAAACCGCACGCGCCGACCACACTGTAAAGGAAAGTGATGTAAAGCAGGAAGAAGCAAAGTCTCGCATTTTAAATGTCAAATGCGACCCATATATGTATTTATTTATATCATATTATCCATGATATCGTTGATATCCAGTATCAGTCTTGCACTGGAGAGCCAAGATAAAGATCAATAAAAAAAATTAATATTTACTGTGTGTTGAACAAGAGACTTTGTCACAGAGCAGCTGAACAGTAATCCAGATGTGCATTTTGAGTCAGATCCCTACATGACAATGGCTAGGAACCACCTCCAGCCCCGAGATGATATGAGGAAGAAAAAAAAAAAAAAAAACATGAGGAACCAGACTCAAAAGGAAACCCACCCTGTCCTGGGTGACACCAGATAGTAGGATTATGAATCCTTACATTGTACAGTTTTGTTTTGTTTTGTTTTGTTTAAAGCCACTTTACTAAGAAGGATGTTCTGCATTGTGAATAAAAATCCTGAGATGAGCACATGACAGTTTCTATGAATACAGCTGCAGTCCTTGGTTACAAATCCACAGTATCGAGATGAGATTATTCACTGAAGCAATGGTGAGACTTGGGTGTACCCTGTTCTTGGGAAATGCAAATGTTTAGGAACCATCCACAGCAGAATAGTGAATCTGTGCATATACTGTAAATGGTACACATTTGACTTGATGTTTGTTCCTCAAATGCCCAAGTTCAAATGTATTTAGAGGCTGAAAGATTGTCCCAATCCCAGACGTGAACCACTGATGGATTTTTGAGCACAGTCCTTAACCCTCAGCTTCTTGGCTGTGGTTTGGATTAGACTGGATTCTGTTACATTTGTAGTTTGCTTTGGATAAAACCACATGCCAAATGAATAAGGCCAAGGAGTTCTGAACATACAATTAACTCTCAGAAATAAAGGTATCAAACTGTACTTTTGGATCCCTGGAGCTGGGTCCAATGGTACCCTCAAGAGCACATCTTTTATACCTTTAGTATGTATCTTTTACTTGGGAAGGTGCATGTGATGTACATTTAATTAACTTTTAAAATACATTGGTCCTTAAAGTCCAAAAATTATTTTCAATGAATATTATATTCTTTTTTTTTCTTGGTGAAAGATACTGTACATACTAAAGGTCCAAAACATGTGCCTTAGATGGTACCGTGGCAGCAACAAGAGAAAATGATACTTAGGTGCCTTTATTTCTAAGATATTTCTTACTCTGTTTCTAATAATGGCATTTAAATAGTTAGGTCTTGTCAATAATTTCCCTGGAAGCATAATTTCCAAATGATTTCCGAACCAGTGTAATTTAAGCCTGATGCTGTCTTATAAACTTATTGTCAGTTCATCATGTTCCTTAATCTTTTTTTTTTTTTTTTTGTAAATGGAATTTACTGGAATCACCGTCTGTTTTAATGACCTGCTTTGAAATATCACTGAACAACTAAAGAACATGTCCCCTTCTCAGGTTGCCTAGTAACAAGCAGATTTCTCCCAGAATCCTCTTACAGCCCTGCATGGGCTGTAGCCTAAACAGCCCCTCCTCTCTCTGTATAAGTGCACTACATGGGGTTATGCAATAATGGCTATGTGTACACTATGTGTAGTGCACTGTGTCCAATGGAGCTATTTGGGATACAGCCAAAGAAATGGCGTAAACTGATTATATCATGGAGGCCTATTGTGCTCTGGTACTCTGCTTTTGGTAAAAATGGACATAGAATATCTCAGTTGAGACAGATTAAAGTAATTAGTTATTTTCTTAATCAACAAATTAAAATATGCGGTCTCAAGGTACTGCGTTTATAAACACTGTAGCCAGCAGATGGTGGTGTTGCTGCTAAAATGAACTACGGGGCTGTTATATTATTTAATTTATTCTTTATTATTCAGTATTTGACTATCATGATTTTTTGTGCTAATATTCCTCAAACAAACAAAGGAATAAATAAATAAATAAATAAATAGTCAAGTAGTAGCTAATAGTTGCAATGTTGCATGTTGTCCTCATGGCCACATGGGTTCCCTCTGGGTTCTCAGGCTTCCTTCTAATGCCAATAAACGTGTGAGTTTATAATGCTCTGCAATGATGTGGCGTCCCATTGAGAGTGTATTCCCACCTTGGGAGAAAGTCAACCACAACAAAAAAATACAGTCTGCTCCAAAAGTATTGGAACGGCAAGGTCAATTCCTTTGTTTTTTTGTACACTGAAGACATTTGGGTTTCAGATCAAAAGATGAATATGAGACAAAAGTTCAGAATTCCAGCTTTTATTTCATGGTATTTACATCTAGATGTGTTAAACAACTCAGGACAGAGCACCTTTTCTTTGAACCCACCCACTTTTCAAGTGAGCAAAAGTATTGGAACATGTGACTGATGGGTGTTTCTAGTTGCTCAGGTGTTGCCTTTTAGATTGATTGCTGAAACTTTAAATAGTTCTTGTTTTTGGCTTTGGGTTTCACCTGTGAAAACTGTATTTGCTGCTAAGCAAACATGAAGACCAGAGAGCTGTCAATGGGAGAAAAGCAAACCATTTTGAAGCTGAGAGAAGAGGGAAAATCGATCAGAGCTATTGTACAAACATTGGGCATAGCTAGTACAACAATTTGGAATGTACTGAAAAAGAAAGAAACTACTGGTGTACTGAGCAACAAACATCGAACAGATCGGCCAAGGGTAACAACAGCAGTTGATGACAGAAACATTGTGAGAGCTGTGAAGAAACACCCAAAGACAACAGTCAGTGACATCACTGCCAAACTCCACAGGGCAGGGGTGAAGGTATCACAATCCACTGTTCGAAGAAGACTTCGAGAGAAGAAATATAGAGGCTATACCACAAGATGCAAACCACTCATCAGCAAAAAGAATCAGAAGGCTAGATTGGATTTTGCAAAGAAGTACAGAGATCAGCCACAAAAGTTTTGGGACAAAGTTTTATGGACTGATGAGACCAAGATTAAACTCTACCAAAGTGATGGAAAGGCCAAAGTATGGAGAAAGAAAGGATCTGCTTATGATCCAAAACATACAAGCTCATCTGTGAAGCATGGTGGAGGTAATGTCATGGCTTGGGCTTGTATGGCTGCTTCTGGAACGGGCTCACTAGTCTTTATTGATGATGTAACTCATGATGGTAGCAGCAGAATGAATTCTGAAGTCTACAAAACCATTTTGTCTGGCAATTTACAGAAAAATGCATCCAAACTAATTGGGAGAAGCTTCATCATGCAACAAGACAATGACCCAAAACACACTGCCAACACAACAAAGGACTTCATCAGGGGGAAAAAGTGGAAGGTCTTGGACTGGCCAAGTCAATCACCGTACCTTAACCCAACAGAGCATGCATTTTTCCTCCTGAAGAGGGGACTGAAGGGAGAAACCCCCAGAAACAAACAACAACTGAAAGAGGCTGCAGTAAAGGCCTGGAACAGCATTTCAAATGAAGAATGCAACAGCCTGGTGAAGTCAATGGGTCGCAGGCTCAATGCAGTTATTGCAAGTAAGGGTTATGCCACCAAATATTAAGTTATTCACTTTAAGTTAATTTAATAATGTCTGTTCCAATACTTTTGCTCACTTGAAAGTGGGTGGGTTCAAAGAAAAGGTGCTCTGTCCTGAGTTGTTTAACACATCTAGATGTAAATACCATGAAATAAAAGCTGGAATTCTGAACTTTTGTCTCGTTCATCTTTTGATCTGAAACCCAAATGTCTTCAGTGTACAAAAAAAAACAAAGGAATTGACCTTGCCGTTCCAATACTTTTGGAGGGGACTGTATAATATAGTTCAATTAAAGATTTCCTCAATTGCTTAGCTGTTTCCTGGCCCATTAGTGCTATTCTTAAATCTTTAAACGCAGTTCCCACAACAATGAAAGCATTTCTCATCACATGCAAAAGAACTGAAAACACTTCAAACATCAGCTTGCCAACATGTGTCACAAGCATACAAAATCACTAGATGTCTCTCATCAGACGAATAGTACCATTTGATTATTACTCAATCAGGTATTTCTCGCAATACTGGACAGACAATGCATATCTTCTGACAATAGAAACATCAATACAGTACTGTACAAAAGTCTTACTGTAGGCACATGTAAAGAAATGCTGTAGACCAAAAATGGCTTTAAAATAATGAAATGAAATGTTTCAATATTTAAAAAACCACTATAAACAGCAGTAAGCTATAATAAACGCGACAAAGTCACTATTTGGTGTGAGACGACACTTTGCTTTAAAATGAAAGTAATCTCAGGTACAATGAGTGCAATTTTATAAGGAAATGAGCTGTAGGTTTTACTGAGCATCTTGCAGAACCAGCCACAGTTCTTCTAGACACTTTGACTGTCACACTTGCTTCTTAATGTTGCACCAAAACCCAGTAGCCTTCATTACATTATCTTTTTTAACCTGAAAAGTGGTCTCTTATGGAATATGCTGCTCAGATACAAATTTTTTTTTTTTTACTCATCTCTCATCTCATTATCTCTAGCCGCTTTATCCTGTTCTACAGGGTCGCAGGCAAGCTGGAGCCTATCCCAGCTGACTACGGGTGAAAGGCCGGGTACACCCTGGACAAGTCTCCAGGTCATCACAGGGCTGACACATAGACACAGACAACCATTCACACCTATGGTCAATTTAGAGTCACCAATTAACCTAACCTGCATGTCTTTGGACTGTGGGGGAAACTGGAGCACCTGGAGGAAACCCACGCAGACATGGGGAGAACATGCAAATTCCACACAGAAAGGCCCTCACTGGCCACAGGGCTCGAACCCTGACCTTCTTGCTGTGAGGTGACAGCGCTAACCACTACACCACCATGCCGCCCCAACATAGAAGTCATAAAATAAAAAAATCTATAACAAAGTTTGAATGAAAAAAAAATAGGATGCCTCAGACTTTTGCACAGTACTGTATGTCTTGCACAATATAGAGAAGAAAAAGGGGGCCTATTCCAGGATTCCAAAAAGTGCTAAATAAAAGGAGAAAAAAACTCATGCTTGATTTCAGTAATGAAACAAAACTGACACATTGTCAGAAAACAAAAATCTCTCTGCATACACTGATAGTCTGTAACAAATTAATGTGATAATTCCAGTCAATAGGATTAGAATGAAAATCCAGAAGGCAGGAAATGGAAAGAGCAGAATTGTTCTTTTCATGGGTAACGTTGTGCAGTCGATGCATTTCGGCAAATGAAAAATTAAATTAGTGTCCCACTTTCCAGCTGAGGACAAGGCGGGTACATTTAGCTCTAGCAGTCACTGAGAAGATAAATAAGCACATAAATCAATTGCCATAAACTGCATAAAAAACATAGATCGTTATTCATTTCCTGTTCATTCTCCATGACTTTTCCTCCCATTCACAGCCTGCACTCAACCACACCCTGCTGCTGCACATACCCCATTGCCCAACTCAGACTGGGGAGCCGTCTTTGTGAGAGAGGAAACCCACAAGAGCCACCTGCGACCCTGTGGGCAAGTGTGCTATCTCTACGTAATGCATGTTCACTACATTGGGCTTGGTGCCACCCCTTCATTTCAATACTATTTTTTTCAAGTTCAAATGGGTTGGATGAAACAAGACTGTGTTTGGCCAACAGATATGCTATAGGCTGTAGCAGCACTTTGATATTTTTAACACAACATACAATCACTACACAACATTGAAGTGATGTGTTAAGTTTAATACAGAGCTTTCATACTGTAAAATATGAAAAGATTTGGATTGGGAGTCCAGCTCACTGCTTCTGCTGTTTGGATGTTGAGTTGTGAAATGGCGATATTTCCAAGTCCCTATCCATGCAGAACAAAAAGTTCATGGGGTAGAGTTGGACCTGCTTCAGCGCTCCTCAAACCTGGGCAGAGATGAGCCAAAAGTCCAGGGAGTGGAGTATGTTTCAGACTGGATAATCACGTTTAATGTGGTGTTTCCTTTTATCCACCATTGTATGAGTTACAGGTTAGGGTTAGAGATTAAGGTTGGATTTTCAAAAGGAGCTGAATCTGATTTTGGTTCTACACTGAGGATTATCTTGATATTTCCACAGGTTTCAGTTGTGTAATTTGCAGATCATTATCATGCTGTTTTCTTTAAATCATTAAAAGTGAAGTTACCTGATAAATTGGGCCAAGGATGCTCATCTAACTCCACTGTCTGCTGACTAAGCACTTGTCACATAAAATGTAGACTTTTTTTATTTTGATTAGGTATCAAAACTTATTGTATGTAACATTTGCACATACAGCATTTTAACTGGCAGACAGTCTTCTGAGAGTTGGCCTCGTGGTTAACATGTCCGTCTTTCGACCAGGAGATTGTGAGTTCTACTTGCGATTGGGTCATACCAAAGACCATCATAAAAATGGTACCTACTGCCATTTGGTGAGGTATGCTGCAATACAGATGTGAGTAGGGAGTCAAACTCTTGCGGTTACCAGAGGACGAGCCCCCCACTGTAACCCTAGCTATGTAATAAGCAAGAAGCCAAGGGCTATGGAAACAGATATCTGTCCAGTGTGCCTTCAGGATCTGGTTAATACTTAGATGGGAGATTGCCTGGGAATACCAGGTGTTGGTGACTTTGACTTCTGAGGTTAAAAGTTCTGAGGTTATTAACCCTTTGATGCAAAACATATGCACACCCCTTCTAATGCACAACATGGGTCAAAAATGACCCGCATTCATTTTCCAGGTTATTTCATGCTGACTGAGTTTTTCTTTGCTCTATCTTTTGAAATCAATTTATTTTATGATTGAATATTCCAAGTATTCTTTAAATATCTTGTTTTTAATTACCACAAATCATTAATTTAATTTTTTCTTTCCTACTTTATTAACAAAAATACTTTTCATATTACTACACATGGGTCATCCAAGTGTGATTTAAAATTAAATGTCTTAATACTATAATAATAATTTGTTTCAAGTAATTACTTTAGCAGTGAATGGGGCCAGTTATTTATTTATTAACTATGTAGTTAGCTAAGCCAACTACAATAAAATTAGCTAACTAAAGTAGAATATGTCAACAGCTAGGTAGCTAATAGTAATTACTTGTAACTTTCTGACAAGTAATCTACTCACTCTCAAGGTAACCTAAACATAATCAATTTTTTTCTAAGGTAATGTTAGAACAATTGAAAAACATTACTTACATGTATTAGATTGGCAAAGGGCGCTGTGCTGAGCTGTGAAATGTCTGACACAAGCACAATTCACAGTTCCCACCAAACGCTGGAGTAAATGCATGCGGGTCGTTTCTGACCCATGTGTGTAAACTTGATGTAGAATTACAAAAGCTGTGCTTGTTCATAACTTAAGAAAGGAAAAATAAAAATGATGATTTGTGCTAAACAAAAACAAGATATTTACTGCATATTTGGAAAAGTAAATGACAAAATGAATTTATTTCAAAAGTATATCATAGAAACACTCAGCCATACATGAAATAACCTGGAAAATGAATGCAGGTCGTTTTTGACCCATGTTGTGCATTAGAAGGGTAGTGATACAAAAAGGGTTTTTATTCAAAAAGTAAGAAAGGAAAAAATAAAATAAGGATGTATGATGATCAAAAACAAGTTAATTGAGGAACACCTTGAATACTGAATGATGGAATTAATTTATTGCTGAGATATAGAAGATAAAAACTCAGCCGGGTCACTTTTGACCCATGTTTTGCATCAAAGGGTTAAGTATTAAAAAGTAAATATTTAAACTGATGAAACAAAGTTAATTTCAGATTTTTATGTGGCTTATCTAAATCTGTATCTAAATATCTGTAAGTTTGCAATATGACAGAGATTACAACATGAAAGAGAACTCGACTTGCTGCCATGCCAATTATCTACGCTACTGGCATCAATGCTAGTCTAACCTAGCATAAGCATAGAAAACAGGCTAACTTACTTAAATATATCCAGGTAATGGCAGCAAATTCGTTAAACCTACCTCAACATGTTCAAATTACATGGAGTTCATCATGGAGGCAAAGAAAAAGGAGATGCATTATCTTCTACAAATCTTTCATCGTAAAGTCCCATACTGGCGTCTGGTGGATTAATGCCAGTGTGTCTGGTCTGCTTGCTTCATTTTGCTGACCTGGAAGTAAGCTGGAAGTAAGCCGCTCTCAGTGAAGCTAGTCATTGGTTAGCCCACTGTGGCAGCGGGGGCATGACCAAGCGGCAGTTTGT
The DNA here is from genome assembly GCF_027579695.1 of Neoarius graeffei. Taxonomy (NCBI): domain Eukaryota; kingdom Metazoa; phylum Chordata; class Actinopteri; order Siluriformes; family Ariidae; genus Neoarius; species Neoarius graeffei. The sequence goes on from NC_083595.1 coordinate 14,618,318, forward strand.
GAATGGAGGGCAGGGTCAGGAAAGGTAAGTGGCCAAGTCATTATACCTGCTGTCAATTAGTGTGTGGGTGTGTGTGTGCATTTTGTTTGTTGCAGGGACGGAGCATAAAAGGAGGGGGAGAGCAGAGAAGAGCTGTCTCCCGACCACAACGCATGTGTGACTGATAGTGTGACTGAGTAAGGCTGAAAAGCTAAAATAAGTACAATAAAGAGGTTGTGTGTGACCATCAACTCTCGCCTGCCATGGTTCTGTGCTCCACCCACATCAGGAACTACTACAGTGGTGCCGAAACCTGGGACGCACAGAAGGCAACCACCCCATGGAGTCCTCCCCATTCAAAGAGCTCATCTTTGCCCTTGCTACCGCCCAGCAGAACCAGCATCAAGTGCTGATCGCCCTCTGAAAGGAACAGGAGCAACGCTTTGAAGCCTTGATGCTGGCCCAGCAGGAAGATCGCCAGGCGTTCCAGCATCTGCTCACATCAGCAGGAGTATCAACCATCACCGCAGCCGGCACCCTCACAAAGATGGGCCTGCAGGACGATCCGGAAGCATTCCTCGCCCTCTTCAAACAGGAAGCCGAGGCATGGGGGTGGCCGGTGGAGCAGTGCCCGTCACGCCTCCTCCCACTCCTGACTGGCAAGGCGCAGCTCGCAGTGCAGCAGCTCCCTGCTGACAGCCAACTGGGGTATGCTGACCTGAAGAAAGCCATCCTGCAGCGGGTTGGCCGCTCCCTGGAACAACATTGCCAGCGCTTCCGGACACTGGCATTGGAGGAGGTCAGCTGGCCGTTTGCATTTGGCCAGCAGCTCCAGGATGCCTGCCGGTGGTGGCTGAGGGCAGAAGATCATGACGCCAACAAGATCATTGATCTGGTGGCACTGGAACAGTTCATCTCTCGACTCCCGGAAGGAATGGCGGAATGGGTCCAGTGTCATCGCCCGGCATCGCTGGACTGAGCCACCGAGCTGGCGGAGGACCATCTGGAGGCAGCTCCGATGGCAGGCAGACGAGGCATCTCCCCTCGCTTCTCTTCTCTCTCCTCTCCCCCGTCTCCCTTTCCCCTCCCCACCCTGTTCCCCTACCACGGAGACGGCTGCCGGCTCCCCCCCAGCTGGTCCGTTGCACCCGTGGTGTCCTCCCATCTTCCTCTTCCGTCTCTGTGTTGTCTCCTCCTCAGGTGAGTGACTCCCATAACGCCGGTGCAGAGGGAAGGCCTGGGCCGGTGTGCTGGCCCGGCGGGGAGTCAGAGCATCTCCAGAGTCGGAGTTTCGCAAGGGAGGTCGGAGTTGTGATCCGGATCCCCGATGCACCAGAAACAGCCCCTGATTGGGCCGGGACGTATCGCATATCAGTAAGTGTTCAAGGGGATACATATCATGTGTTGGTGGATTCTGGCTGTAACCAGACCTCAATTCACTAACGCCTGGTGCAAGGTGAGGCATTGGAGAGATCACAAACAGTGAAGGTGTTATGTGTGCACGGGGATGTTCACCATTACCTTCTAGTGTCTGTCTGTATTCTATTCTGGGGCCAAACGCATAGAATTAAGGTGGCGGTTAACCCTCATCTCACCCACTCGTTAATTTTGGGAACTGATTGGCCAGGGTTTAAAGAATTGATGGAACACATAATGTGAGATGGGTCCTGCATAAATACGTCACGGGAAGCTCCTGGTGTAGTATTGACTGGGGAAGCTGTCGCAGAGCCATCTACCATCAGCACCGTGTCAGAGCAATACGAGGAGTGAGGAGCACCACGCCCCTCCTCCCTCTCTCGGGGATTCCCTTGGGGATTTCCTGTTAGAGCAGTCATGAAACGAGACTCTGCGGCATGCGTTTGACCAAGTCAGAGTAATTGATGGTCAAACTCTACAGCCGAGCGTGACACCAGCCTTCCCTTATTTCGCTATTATTAAGGATAGGTTGTACTGAGTGACACAGGACACTCAAATGGGAGAACAGTTAACTCAATTATTAATCCCAAAGAGCCGCAGGGTACTTGTATTCCATGCGGCTCACTTTAATCCCATGGCTGGACACTTGGGGCAGGACAAAACTCTAGCCCGAATAATGGCCCGGTTCTATTGGCCAGGGATTCACGGGGACATCCGTCAGTGGTGTGCGGCTTGCCGTGAATGCCAATTAGTAAATCCCGTAGCCACTCCAAAAGTGCCTTTGCACCCTCTTCCTCTAATCGAGACCCCATTTGAGCGAATTGGGATGGATCTCGTCGGGCCATTAGATCGGTCAGCACGGGGATATCGCTTTATTTTAGTTCTGGTGGACTATGCAATGCGATATCCGGAAGCAGTGCCTCGCCGCAATATCTCAGCACGCAGTATTGCGGAAGTGCTCTTCCGCTTTATCTCCCGGGTCGGGATTCCGAAAGAAATCCTGACAGACCAAGGCACTTCGTTTATGTCACGCACACTGCGTGAACTGTATGGGTTACTGGGGATTAAGTCTATCTGCACCAGTGTCTATCACCCACAAACGGATGGCTTAGTAGAGCGATTTAACCAAACACTCAAGAACATAATCCGGAAATTTGTAACTGACGATGCACATAACTGGGATAAGTGGCTTGAGCCCCTCTTATTCGCAGTATGAGAGGTCCCGCAAGTCTCCATGGGGTTTTCTCCATTTTAATTATTATATGGGTGTAAGCCGCGTGGCATTCTGGATATGCTACATGAAAATTGGGAGGAGGGACCTTCGCCGAGATAAAAATGAAATCCAGTATGTTCTTGACCTGCGTGCAAAACTCCACACCTTCACGCACTTAACCCAGGAGAATTTGCGGCAGGCACAAGAACGTCAGAGCCAGCTGTATGACAGAGGCATGCACCTTAGAGAGTTCACGCTGGGAGATAAAGTGCTCGTATTATTGCCCGCGTCGAGTTCTAAATTAATCACCAAGTAGCAAGTGCCCTTCGAGGTCACATGGTGAATCGGGGATGTTGACTATGAAGTGAGGCGAACAGATGGGGTGGAGCATTGCAAGTTTATCACCTCAACCTTTTAAAATGCTGGAATGAGGGGGGCCCCGTGGCGTTGGCGTTGGTAGTCCCAGAGAAGGCTGATCTGGGGCCAGAGGTAAAAAGGATGACATCTCAAACCACACTGGTCCCTTGTGGAGACCACATCTCACCGACCCAACTCACGGAGGTAGCCAAGTTGCAAAAGGAATTTTCCGACGTGTTCTCGCCCCTTCCCGGTCGTACCCACCCCATAGAACGCCACATTGAAATGCCCCCGGGGGTGGTAGTGTGTAGCCGCCCTTACCGCTTGCCTGAACACAAGAAAAAGGTGGTTCAGGATGAACTCAAGGCCATGCTTGAAATGGGCATAATTGAGGAGTCCCACAGTGACTGGAGCAGCCCAGTGGTCCTGGTTCCCAAGACTGACAGGTCGGTCCGGTTCTGTGCGGACTATAGAAAAGTCAATGCAGTGTCTAAATTCGATGCATACCCAATGCCTCGCATTGATGAGTTGCTTGATCGGTTAGGTGCTGCTCGCTTTTATTCGACACTGGATCTAACAAAGGGATATTGGCAGATCCCCTTGACTCCTCTATCCTGAGAGAAAACGGCCTTTTCCACACTGTTTGGATTACACCAATTTGTGACACTCCCTTTTGGGTTATTTGGGGCGCCCGCTATGTTCCAGCGGCTTATGGACAGGGTCCTCCACCCTCACGCTGCCTACGCGGCCACATATCTAGACAATATAATAATCTACAGCCATGACTGGCTGCGGCACTTGGAACACCTGAGGGCCATTCTAAAGTTGCTGAGGCATGCTGGCCTTACAGCTAACCCAAAAAAGTATGCAATTGGGCAGGTGGAAGTACGGTATCTGGGGTTCCACTTGGGTCATGGGCAAGTGCGTCCCCAAATTAACAAGACTGCAGCGATTGTGGCCTGCCCGAGGCCCAAGACCAAAAAAGAGGTGAGACGGTTCCTGGGGCTGGCTGGCTATTATCATAGGTTTATACCTAATTATTCGGACATCACCAGCCCACTAACCGATCTCACTAAAAAGGGGGCTCCAGATCCGGTCCAGTGGATGGAGCAGTGCCAACAGGCTTTCTCTGTGGTAAAAGCTGCACTGTGTGCGGGGGCACTTTTGCACTCCCCTGACTTCTCTCTCCCTTTTATTTTGCAGACTGACACATTGGACAGAGGACTGGGGGCCGTTTTGTCCCAGAGGGTGGAGGGTGAGGAGCGCCCTGTGCTGTACATCAGCCAGAAACTCTCAATGCCTGAAAGCAGGTACAGCACCATCGAAAAAGAGTGTCTTGCCATCAAGCGGGTAGTCCTCGCCCTCTGATACTACCTGCTGGGGCGCCCATTCACTCTCTGTTCGGACCACGCACCCCTCCAGTGGCTCCACCACATGAAGAATGCCAATGTGTGGATCACCCATTGGTATCTCGCCCTCCAGCCATTTAAGTTCGAGGTGGTCCACAGGCCGGGGGTGTAGGTGGTGGTGGTGGACTTCGTGTCCCGTCGGGGGGGAAGCCAGGTTCAGGCCGGACGGCTCCCCAGCCTGAGTCGGGCGGTGGGGGTATGTGGCAGCGGGGGCGTGGCCAAGCGACAGTTTGTGAATGGAGGGCGGGGTTGGGGAAGGTAAGCGGCCAAGTCATTACACCTGCTGTCAATTAGTGTGTGTGTGTGTGTGTGTGTTTTGTTTTGTTTGTTGCAGGGATGGAGCATAAAAGGAGGGGGAGAGCAGAGAAGAGCTGGCTCCCAACCACAACGCATGTGTGCGTGTAGTGTGTGACAGTGTGAGTGATAGAGTGAGTGAAAGTGTGACTGAGTAAGGCTGAAAGCTAAAATAAGTACAATAAAGAGGTTGTGTGTGACCATCAACTCTCGCCTGCTGTGCTTCTGTGCTCCACCCACATCAGGAACTACTACACCCACTTAAGGAGCACTTCTGTGCAAGGTAGAAAGCGCTGCTCTGGTAATTTGCCCCTGTGACAGCACACTGCTCCCAAATTTGGTGAGGGAGGTGTCCATGGTAACCACATCTCTCTGATAGGGCACTGCTCTCAAGTACCCTTTTATGAGAAAGACCTCACATCTTCAGGGCCCATGAGAATCTTCTTGATCAGACCAGGAGTTCAGCTGCAGGCTGATGGCCTATTCCTGACAGCCCCTCTTTCTGGTAGGCCCGCCATGAGACCATTGCCATGGCTGCTTGCTGTGAACAATGTCTAATAACTTTAGCCTGTGAAAAAGTCCTTGTATGATGAGGTCTTGAGCACTGAGAGGATTGGACATCAACCAGAGAAATGGATCATGTACTCCTGTTACAAGGTCATCAGGATCCACTGGCCTGGTGTAGTCACTACCCAGTAGTGAATGTTTTTTGGCCCAGAGGCATCACACCAACTGTCCTGCTCTTCATTGTCATGATCCATGGAATTCTTTCAAGGTGGATGGGCACCATTTGGAACCTGAATTCAATCCATGGTGGGCCAGAAGGGCATTGTTTTCAGGGCTCTCAAGTCTCAGGCATTGAGTGTGACAGTCACGCTTTTCGGTCTTTTGTCACGCACTCCCGCCACACATTGTATTTCTCACGCTGAATTATATTCATTATTTTTATATTATATTTACATTATTTTATTTATATTATATTTATATTATATTTATATTATAAATTATAATATAAATTTCTCTGGCGCGCCGCTATCGCTATGGAAACGGCAGGAAGCAAGCACGTCCCCCATGAGTCGAGCCTGCCACTTACCAGCCAATCAAAAAAAGGGAAGGGGCTACACAATAATCAATCAGAAGCACTATTGTATCTGGGTTGATAACACAACAATCAATGCAAAAAGCATTGTTATCCCGGGAATTGTTCACGTGATTCTGCTACAACCATCTTCTGAAAGTTTTGTTCAGTGGACACCATGAGGATGAGCTCCAAGCATCACAGAGACCAGAGTAAGTCATATCCTGTTTTAATGTTACAACAAATTCACAACTTGTTTGACACAAGAAATGACAACTTGCCTGCTGTTAGAGAATGTTGCCCAGATAATTAGCATGGACCTGCGTGTGGGTGCGATGCGAGTGCAGGGGTAGAGCAGCCAGGAATAGATGCAGTTTAGGGATGATATCGAGATGCATCAGTTTTAATATGTCTGTGCTTCGATAAAATCTGATACATGTAATAGTTAGATGTTGTCTGCCTTTATTTGGAAATTTGAAACACACAATTATTTAATATCTTGGACCACTCCTCGCGTGTTACCTTCTGGTACAGCGCAGATGCTGATCAGTAGCCAGTGGATGGGGGGGGGGGGGGTTTACAGGTTTTACAAGAGGTGAGCCAAGTATTGTCTCATCTCATCTCATCATCTCTAGCCGCTTTATCCTTCTACAGGGAGACAGGCAAGCTGGAGCCTATCCCAGCTGACTACGGGCGAAAGGCGGGGTACACCCTGGACAAGTCGCCAGGTCATCACAGGGCTGACACATAGACACACTCACATTCACACCTACGGTCAATTTAGAGTCACCAGTTAACCTAACCTGCATGTCTTTGGACTGTGGGGGAAACCAGAGCACCCGGAGGAAACCCATGCGGACACGGGGAGAACATGCAAACTCCACACAGAAAGGCCCTTGCCGGCCACGGGGCTCGAACCCGGACCTTCTTGCTGTGAGGCGACAGCGCTAACCACTACACCACCGTGCCGCCCGCCAAGTATTGTAACTTTTTAAATGATCCCCTGGCAAACAGGTCCACTTATTCACAGGCAATAACAGACGCTGGTCAGTAATAATAAGGCGACTCACTTTAGATTTTTCGGATCACGGATCCGCCGACGGCAGTTAAATACTACTGCTAGAAAAATAAAAAGTCTGTGTGTATTTTTATTTTTATTTTAACCGCTGAAACGTACAAAAAGAAATGTAAAAAAAAAGTCACATTTTTCTTGTAACAGCATTGTATCCCTGGTACTAGGTCAAATTTCTTTAAGTAAAAAGTATTAGAATCGCAAATACAAACGACAATGTGTGTTGTATATATCCACTTCAGCCGAGTCCGAAAACGAAACTATTTACGACATTGAGTATTCACTTGAATGTTTTTATGGTATTTACAACCGCTTTACAACAGTGTCAACCTCATGCTGACCATGGCTGACGCTGACAGCATGGATTCCAAGCTATCGCCTCAACTGTACGTAAGCATAAAGTGTGATAAAGAAAAGTCTTTTCACTGTCTCACTAACCAAAATGTGGGCGATTTCGTCTCTCAAGCGTTGAAAGTAAACAATGAAAAGATCAAAACGATCTTTGGTTCTCAGAAAGAAGGTGGTGATGTAACGAGCGTGATGCCGAATATGCCTGCCATAACGTTAGTTCGCGATTTTGGCTGCAAGTATCTGACTGTGGAATTAGAAGAGGAATTAGAAGAGGATGGTGCCGCAGAGAGTCCTATCGAATCAAGTAGCACGAACGTATCAGCCTTCGATGTGCTCATGAGAGCTCAACAGTCATATGACCACATACCTTCAGAGAAGTAAGTACTGGAATGCTAGTCCGTGTTATAAACTTATACACAAGAACACACACACACACATACACACACACACAGATATATATGTATATATATATGTGTGTGTGTGTGTGTGTGTGTGTGTGTGTGTGTGTGTAAAGTGTGTCTCTTGAATTTAAATTATTTTATCATCTTAATCCGATATTGAAATTTTGCCATGCAAAAAAAAAATTGGCCAAGGACACTTATTTTTATTTTTATTTCGACCGACATCATCAAAAATATGTTGAAAAAATCCGTGAACCTAAAGATAAAAAAATGGGTGGCCTAACAGTGACACTAACGTGTGTTTTAAAGCATTAAAGCCCCAGGACCCAACATCCTTTGACACTGAGGAGTTTTGGGGAAGAATGTCCTCAAAAAAGAACAAAGTAAGACATTTTTTGCATACAACATGACTTGCTCATTATTAACATAAAAGGAAAACATTTAAGTAATAGAGGCCCTTGGTTCCTTTTTCAAAGGTGACTGGCTTGAACCAATTTGGGAGGCTATCAAAGATCAGAACCTTGGTTTTGGTGCTTCCTCATTCAAATGCTGATGCCGAGAAGGTATTTTCAATGGTCAGTCTGAACAAAACCTCAACCCGAAACAGCTTGTCTCTGGACGGGACATTGGCCTCTATCATGACCCTGAAAATGGCTGGACTTGAGCCGAACTGTTTTAAGTGGGAGCCACCAACACAAATGATGAAGGACTCCAAAAAGGCAACACTTACAATAAACACCACCAGTCATAATCTCTCTCTCTCTCTCTCTCTCTCTCTCTCACACACACACACACACACACACACACACACATACACTTATTCAATACACGGAAATTGAATAAAGACTTTGTATTTGGTTGAATTGTCAGTGGCATGTGCTATCCTTTCTTCTGCAAGTCTGAGCAGTTATTAATAACAACACCACTAATAATTGTATTATTAATGAAAGACCCCCATTCCTGTGACCCGTCCAACTGGCCCCAAAGGGGGGGGGGGGGGGGGGGGGGGAGATGTCACTCTTGCCTGCATTCAAAACTTGAGAGCCCTGGTTTTCATTGTTCCTCAGAATCAGGGTGTAGGTCTGCTAGTTGTGCTCAATGACTTAGCATTGGCCTAGCTTGTATTCAGAATAGGGAGCATGGAGATTCGCACATGCCCCAGCCATGTTAACACTAATGCCGCTTTTCCACTACAAACGCGGCTGAGCCGTGCCGTGCCGAGTCAAGCTGAGTCGAGCTGAGTGGGGCTGTTGGAGTTGCATTTCGACTACAACCGCGCTGAACCGTGCTGGCTGGAAGTGGGTGGACACATTGGGTGGAGTTAGCGAAAGTGGGTGGACGTCACGTGATGTCGTTAAGCAGCGCAAACAGTGATATCAGTGACAGTGGCGGAACAAGTCAGAGCCGGGCCGGGGGCGGGGCAAATGACCGGGCCCTTTATTAAAGCTTATCATAACATCATTTTAGGCTACAAAATGTCTGCAACTGCGGTGTTTACCAATTTCAACACTACCGGGTGCAACTATGTTATTTAGTACATCAAGTCCTTCAAACGAACATGTAACTCAGAAACAAAAAACATTAGGATACTGTACATGGCTCATAATAAAACATCAATAGCCTATACTGCGCGCATTATTTGAAGGGCATACGAATGAGCGCTCAGAGGTTGCAACGGTGACAGGAAGAGTCAGAAATAAAAGGAGGGCGGTGCAAACCTCACTGAATGCACTGTGTTTACCAATTTCAACACTACGGGGTGCAACTATGTTATTTTGTACATTAAGTCCTTCAAACGAACATGTAACTCAGAAACAAAAAACATTAGGCGACATACTGTACATGGGTCATAATAAAACATCAATAGCCTACTGCGCGCATTATTTGAAGGGCATACGACGAGCCTTGCGCTCCGCGAACTCGTCCACGATGCTCTATGTCACTGATTCAGTGAGCTTTTAAGCGGTAGTCTCACGACCCGAATAGTAAACAATAAACATGGAGGACATGGAGTCGTTAGTGTTGCTGGTCTTGGTGCTGTGGCTTGTTGTCACCGACAACGCGGACAGATACTGGCAAGAGCGTATAGATGAGGCGAGGCGCATAAGGCTTCAGAAATTCTCGTAATTCGTAATTCTTCTCCTTCCGGGTTTGCGGTGTTTACAGATCCCAGCGCGCTCGCGGGGCGTGTGTGGGCATGTGAGGATACGCCTCCTCACCAATCAGTGCACAGGGGAGTGTCTGCTCACGCCCCCAACCTCACTCGGCACGGCTTGGCTCGCTTCAGCCCCACTCCAAAACGGTGCGAGTTTTAGGGGCTAAGCAGGGCTGAAACGAGCTGAGTCGTGCTGGTTTTTGGTAGTCGAAACGCGAGCCGTGTCAGGCTGAAGTGAGCTGAAGCGAGCTGAAGTGAGCTGAAAAAGGGTAGTGGAAAAGGGCCATAATAGCTCCAATAGCATGGGCCAGTGTGAGCTGCTTGCAAGACAGCAACAAAGACAGCGTAACTGTTGCAGAAACAGTGGACTGTAAGCTGACCATTTAAGCTAGTAGAAGCATCTAGCTAGTAGTAGTTATCAGTTACCAGCCAATGCTCCAACAGAGAAAGGAATGGGAAAAGAGGCAGATGAGAAACTGAAGAGAGAAAAATGGAGTTTATGATATCTTTGGAAGACTGCAAAACTGTAGCTTTAACTGAAGTCACAAGCTGCACAGAATATTTCCAAACTCTACAATCATTATAGCACTGGCAAGTAGAGAAAAGGAAAAGAGGCAATAATATGATGGGTAGTTCCTCCCAAAAAAATATCACATCACTATCAATTTATGACTCGGTCGGAAGGCCTCAGCATGGTCCATCACACACAAAAATATGTCCAAGTGTTCAACACTGCTCCAGTTTAGGAGAGGTGCAAAAAGAACCTTAGTTAAAGTTCTAGGCTTTTGCATAGGGCCAAACAAAATAATATATGTGTTTCCTGGGTTTTCAAAATAGGGTAGGTAGGTAGGGAAAAAAAATTGTTTATCCCAAAAGTTTATGACAAATTTTCTAGGGTAGGTAGGAAAAAGTGAGAAGTTTCCTTTGAAAACTTTTTTTGCAAAATATTCCTTAAATGTTTGCAACTGATCCCAGAATGTCAGAACTGTGTGATTTGTTGTAGGAAACAATGTTGTAGTTACTCTATAGTTCTTCATTTGGAAATATTTTTAATTGTTGTGAATATCTTTTGCATTGCAATAGGCTGATTTGACAAGCAAACATTTCTGTCCACTGTGTCGCTTTTTGTTCCGAGGCGAACCTCCATTTTATAGGCACCCGGAAGAATCGATGAAATATACTGCGCATGTGCAAGCAGTCATTTACATCCAACCCTTCAAGGCATGAACACAAGGGTGGCCAGTTTTTCTACTTAAAAATCTAAGATAATCATCATTGTAACACTAGCAAGAATACGCAGCATTGTTCAGCTATGTATTCAATTGCATCTAACGGTGACCCCTGTCTAGAAATTTGGCTTTGCTGCGACCTTCGGTGTCCGAGTTATAAACGTTTAAAGGTGGGCTGGAGCCATGGATCAAATCAAAACTTAAGTTGCTGAGCAGCGCTTGCACGGTGGCGAATGACTGGCCGAGGCACCGTCCTACCAGGCCGTGCCCATGCTGGTTTGAAAGGGCTGGGGTAGAGGGAGGTTGTCAATTTACTCATGACGGGCCTCATGTCTTTCAGCAAATACCGAGTAGTTTATATGACATGCCCTAGCAGTTCTTGTTTGACTCACCAGGTGGCTGCCAAGCAGGTAGGGTCGGGCGCGAGAAATAGTTTGTTTATCGTGGTCATAAACAGTTGAAGGATCGCAGTGTTTTTTCAGGGTCGGTCGGGTAACCGGAAACACATATTATTTTGTTTGGCCTAGGCATAATTAAAATCAGTAATATATTTTCAGGGATTCCTTTATTTGACATTGTTTCTATTAGACTTTTTTTTGGCCTTTAAACACACAATGCAGTTTAACATACTTGTACATACATACCTCTAGATGCGCATTTTCTGAGGTTTCAGTGGACACCTGAAACCTCAGAAAATGCACCATGTTTCTGACATGACTAGCTGGAAAGTTGCAAAGCTACAAGATACTTTATTTCACCATCACCAGTTTTAACGAGGATCAAGGGATTAAAGCAGTAATGAGCATGATGTTAACAGGTCAGATTAACCATGTCATGATGATGTCACGAGTAACAAATCTGGAAGTTGTGGACTGGATCAGAGGGCTGGACGTCTGGAAAACTCAAAATGGAGACAACACAGCATTTAGAAAACAGACACAACATAACATGCTAATAAATCTACAGTATTATTTTCCGATTATTACAATTTTGAACTGATTACAAACTTACAACCAGATCACATGTAAATAAAACACCAAGATTTCATGTGTGGTCATGATATCAAATGCATTTTAAGTCTAAAAATAACCTGATTAGGTTAGGAATAAAACACAACATGGCTGCACAAATTGCTGTGGTGCAAGAGGAATAACACACTTTGTGATTAGATTAGATTAGATTAGATTAGATTAGATTAGATTAGATTAGATTAGATTAGATTAGATTAGATTAGATTAGATTAGATTAGATTAGATTAGATTAGATTAGATTAGATTAGACTTTATTGATCCCTTTGGGAGGGTTCCCTCAGGGAAATTAAGATTCCAGCAGCATCATTACAGATAAACAGAGAAAAGAAATAGAGGAAAACTTCTAGATAAATTAAAATAAATTAAGTATTTACATATACAAATATAAAAAGAATAAGATATGGGGAAGAGAGGAAGGGGAGGGGGAAAGAGGGAAAAAAAGAAGGGGGGCGGCGGCGGGAGAGATATTGCACATTATATTGCACATTGTCCGGTATTGCTTATTGTTAGGCTAGGCTACTGCTCCTTCCCGTCCTCTGTCCTCCTGTTACCCCTCCTCCCCCCCAGAGAGGAGTTGTACAGTCTGATGGCATGAGGGACAAAGGAGTTTTTGAGTCTGTTTGTCCTGCACTTGGGAAGGAGCATTCTGTCACTGAACAGGCTCCTCTGGTTGCTGATGATGGTGTGCAGAGGGTGACTGGCATCATCCATGACGTTCAACAGTTTGTCCATAGACCTCTTCTCTGCCACCGTCACCAGAGAGTCCAGCTTCATGCCGACCACAGAGCCGGCCCGCCTGATCAGTTTGTCCAGCCTGGATGTGTCGTTCTTGGATGTGCTACCCCCCCAGCACACCACAATGTAAAACAGGACACTGGCGACCACAGACTGATAGAACATCCACAGGAGTTTCCTGCAGATGTTAAAGGACTGCAGCCTCCTCTATATAGTATAATATAGCCTGCTCTGTCCCTTCCTGTATAAGTGTTTGGTGTTGCAAGTCCAGTCCAGCTTGCTGTCCAGCCACAGCCCGAGGTACTTGTAGGAATCCACAGCCTCCATCTCGACTCCCTCGATCAGAACTGGTCGTGACCTTAGTCTGGACCTCCCAAAGTCAATGACCAGCTCTTTGGTCTTCAAGGTGTTGAGCTGCAGATGGTTCCTGTTGCACCACACAGCATCCTCACCAGGCTCCTATACTCCTCCTCTCTGTCGTCACTGATACACCCAACAATGGCTGTGTCATCGGCAAACTTCTGAATGTGACAGAGCTCCGAGTTGTAGCAGAAGTCCGCGGTGTACAGGGTGAAGAGAAGAGGGCCCAGCACCATGCCCTGGGGTGCTCCGGTGCTGCTAATCACAGCGTCAGACGTGATGTCCTTCAGCCTGACATACTGCGGGCTGTCAGTGAGGTAGCTGGAGATCCAGGTGACCAGGCAGGGGTCCACTCACATCCTGTTCAGTTTGTCCTGAAGCAAAAGGGGCTGGATGGTGCTGAAGGCACTCGAGAAGTCCAAGAAGAGGATCCTCACTGTGCCATTTCCCTTATCCAGATGCGAGTGGGCTCGGTGTAGCAGGTAGAGGATGGCATCTTCCACACCGACACCTGCCCGGTACACAAACTGCAGACAGTCCTGGGCATGTTGTGCCTGGGGTCTGAGGAGGCTGAAAAAGAGCTGCTCCAACGTCTTCATCAGATGTGCAGTGAGTGCCACCGGTCGGAAGTCGTTCAGCTTGCTGGGCCGATTCTTTTTGGGAACTGGAACGATACATGATGTCTTCCAGAGGGTTGGCACTCTCCCCAGCTGCAGGCTGAGGTTGAAGATGCATAGGAGTGGTTCACCCAGTTCAGCAGTGCAGGTCTTCAGTAGTTGAGGACACACCTTGTCTGGGCCTGCTGCTTTCCTGGGGTGAAGCTTCCTCAGTTGACCTCTGACCTGGTCTGCAGTAATGCATGTGCTGTTTTAGGAAAATAACCCATCCAAGGGTGGTGTTATGCTGTTACCATCTACAGTTAGGTCCATATATATTTGGACACTGACACAAATTTTGTTTTTTTACCTGTTTACTGAAACCTATTCAAGTTATAGTTATATAATGGATATGGACATAAAGTCCAGACTTTCAGCTTTCATTTGAGGGTATCCACATTAAAATTGGATGAAGGGTTTAGGAGTTTCAGCTCCTTAACATGTGCCACCCCGTTTTTAAAGGGACCAAAAGTAATTGGACAATTGACTCAAAGGCTATTTCATGGGCAGGTGTGGGCAATTCCTTCGTTATGTCATTCTCAATTAAGCAGATAAAAGGCCTGGAGTTGATTTGAGGTGTGGTGCTTGCATTTGGAAGATTTTGCTGTGAAGAAAACATGCGGTCAAAGGAGCTCTCCATGCAGGTGAAACAAGCCATCCTTAAGCTGCAAAAACAGAAAAAACCCATCTGAGAAATTGCTACAATATTAGGAGTGGCAAAATCTACAGTTTGGTACATCCTGAGAAAGAAAGAAAGCACTGGTGAACTCATCAATCCAAAAAGACCTGGACGTCCACAGAAGACAACAGTGGTGGATGATCGCAGAATAATTTCCATGGTGAAGAGAAACCCCTTCACAACAGCCAACCAAGTGAACAACACTCTCCAGGAGGTAGGTGTATCAATATCCAAATCTACCATAAAGAGAAGACTGTATGAAAGTAAATACAGAGGGTTCACTGCACGGTGCAAGCCACTCATAAGCCTCAAGAATAAAAAGGCTAGATTGGACTTTGCTAAAAAAGCCAGCACAGTTCTGGAAGAACATTCTTTGGACAGATGAAACCAAGATCAACCTCTACCAGAATGATGGCAAGAAAAAAGTATGGCGAAGGCGTGGTACAGCTCATGATCCAAAGCATACCACATCATCTGTAAAACACAGTGGAGGCAGTGTGATGGCTTGGGCATGCATGGCTGCCAGTGGCACTGGGTCATTAGTGTTTATTGATGATGTGACACAGGACAGAAGCAGCCGGATGAATTCTGAGGTATTCAGAGACATACAGTGTGCTCAAATCCAGCCAAATGCAGCCAAACTGATTGGTCGGCGTTTCATAATACAGATGGACAATGGCCCAAAACATAAAGCCAAAGCAACCCAGGAGTTTATTAAAGCAAAGAAGTGGAATATTCTTGAATGGCCATGTCAGTCACCTGATCTCAACCCAATTGAGCATGCATTTCACTTGTTAAAGACTAAACTTCAGACAGAAAGGCCCACAAACAGACAGCAACTGAAAACCGCTGCAGTAAAGGCCTGGCAGAGCATTAAAAAGGAGGAAACACAGCGTCTGGTGATGTCCATGAGTTCAAGACTTCAGGCAGTCCTTGCCAACAAAGGGTTTTCAACCAAGTATTAGAAATGAACATTTTATTTACAATTATTTAATTTGTCCAATTACTTTTGAGCCCCTGAAATGAAGGGATTGTGTTTAAAAAAATGCTTTAGTTCCTCACATTTTTTTGCAATCATTTTGTTCAACCCACTGAATTAAAGGTGAAAGTCTGAACTTCAACTGCATCTAAATTGTTTTGTTCAAAATTCATTGTGGTAATGTACAGAACCAAAATTAGAAAAATGTTGTCTCTGTCCAAATATTTATGGACCTACTGTATATGTTTGAGAAAGACAGAGACTAGGTACAAGCCCTCATACTACTGTAGTACACAGTATTTCAACATGGTTATTAGGGAAATCACCTGTGACCCTGTAGAACAGGACAAGCGGCTACAGATAATGGATGGATGGACATTAGGGAAATCTGTGGTGTACCTTAAAGGTGCACTATGTAGGATTTAGGGGGATCTACTAGCACAAAGGGGAAGTCATGGCCTAATGGTTAGAGAAACAGCTTTGGGACCAAAAGGTTGCTGGTTTGATTCCCCAGACTAGCAGGATTGACTTGGGTGCCCTTGAGCAAGGCACCTAACCCCCAACCGCTCCGGCAAGAGTGGTGGCGTACCTTGTGTCTGATTAGCCAAAGAAAAACTGATGATGTGATCATCAGTTCGGGCATTGAACCCGACCAACTGAACTAGCAAAATGGAATATAGTATTCATAATTAGGTGTTAATTAGTATATAATCACCTGTAACTATGAATAGGTTTGTTTTTGTAAGCTTAGAATGAACCCTTCATAGGGAGCGGGTCTTCTTCCACTGAGCCTGCCATGTTGCCCCACCATGTTTCTACAGTAGCCCAGAAGGGACAAACCAAACACTGGCTCTAGGGAATACATTTCGCATTCCATTTTTTTTTACAAGTGGCAACTTGAATTTAGTGCCAGAAGGAGGAGGAAGAATAAGAAGAATATCTCATCTCATTATCTCTAGCCGCTTTACCCTGTTCTACAGGGTCACAGGCAAGCTGGAGCCTATCCCAGCTGACTACGGGCGAAAGGCGGGGTACACCCTGGACAAGTCGCCAGGTCATCACAGGGCTGACACATAGACACAGACAATCATTCACACTCACACCTATGGTCAATTTAGAGTCACCAGTTAACCTAACCTGCATGTCTTTGGACGGTGGGGGAAACCGGAGCACCTGGAGGAAACCCACGGGAACATGGGGAGAACATGCAAACTCCACACAGAAAGACCCTCGCCAGCCACGGGGCTCGAACCCGGACCTTCTTGCTGTGAGGTGACAGTGCTAACCACTACACCACCGTGCCGACCCAGAAGAAGAATATGATGATGATAATGATGATGATGATGATGAAAGAAGAGTAAATGTCAGTGAGGTTATTTTCCTTTATATTCTTGCTTGTGTAATTGTTTTAGTGGTTCCAGTTAAATAATATTCTCCTCCCATTTTTAAGTAAAGTTTTATTCCTGCACATGTACTGTAAGTCTACACATAAAGCCCAGGCAAATCACCCACCAACCACATACACTGCAACCCTAAAATAACGAACTCCTTGGGGGACATCCAAATAGTTTGTTTTATATGAAAGTTCATAGTAAAAGAGTGTGTTATAGCGGGATTGCAGTGTACCAGGATTTTAGTTTTCCAAAGAAAACCGTAAAAGGTTCAAAAGTGTTCATGACACTAGCATTGATTGATTTATTAAGTTTTATATCACATCAGAAACACACCTCAAATGATTGAAATGTTAATTAGCCTAACATCAGTTAAGATAAACAAAAATGTGGCCGTCCATGCGCTGGTATGGCTCTGCAGATGTTATTACACCTGATGGTTATAATACACGGCACGGTGGTGTAGTAGTTAGCATTATCGCCTCACAGCAAGAAGGTCCTGCGTTTGAGCCCAGTGGTCGACGAGGGCCTTTCTGTGTGGAGTTTGCATATTGTCCCCATGTCTGCATGAGTTTGCTCCGGTTTCCCCCACAGTCCAAAGACATGCAGGTTAGGCTAATTGGTGACTCTAAATTGACCGTAGGTGTGAATGTGAATGTGAATGGTTGTTTGTCTCTGTGTGTCAGCCCTGCGATGATCTGGCGACTCGTCCAGGGTGTACCCCGCCTTTCACCCATCATCAGCTGGGATAGGCTCCAGCTTGCCTGCGACCCTGTAGAACAGGATAAGTGGTGACAGATAATGGATGGATGGATGGATGGATGGATGGATGGAAAGTGGGTGATGCAGAGATGGGTATTTGGTTGGTTGCAATCTACAAACTCACCACTAGATGCCACTAAATCCCACATAGTGTACCTTTAAAACAATGAGCCTCTTTAGAGTGTGCGTTATCAAGTGTGTGAGTGAGTGCCCGCGCTTAAAACCCCCTTAGTCGTGATAAAATCAGTGTAACACACGCCCTTCAGAGGCATATCTCTTTTGTAAAACTTCCACAAGAACTACACAAGTGCTCAAAACACAAGTGATAAATAATGCACAATTCTTCCACCACACAATGTAGTCCGTTAACAGAACGCTTTGGTTGCTAAGAAACAACGAGCATGAACACAGGAACCTCTTCACTGTAACGCATTTGGTGACTGTGATGCGGTTACAGGTACGCGCGAATCGAATGCTGCTCAGCCAATCAGATTTTAGAATGGAAACTCATATATATATATATATATATATATATATATATATATATATATATATGGTTGAATACCTGTGTCATGTGTCTTATAACAATAATAAAAATATTATTATTATTTAATAAGTAATTTATTTATTTTGACTGTGTAGAAGCCCCGCCCCCGCTTCAAGCCCCGCCTGCTCCGCTGTCAACGTGTGGGGGCGCGCGCGCGCGGGGCGTTTGCGCCATGTTAGCGGTGCTGCAGCTCAGCTGCTGATACAGCCATGCATGCGTCCGTACGCCGGCCAGAGGGTGCGGGTGAGAAAGTGCACATGAGCATAACGGGGCAAGGAGTGACAAACATGTCGGCGTGAATTCCTGTAAAGAAGAGAAGAGAAGAGACGCAGGAGGGATTATTTCTGTCTTTCGCTGTGCGCACGCGCGCGCTCGTGCGTGCGTGCGCGAAGGCTGCTGGCCCTCTTTTAGGAGAGCAAATGGGGCTTTTTCAGTTTTGCAGCGGATGAACGGCGCCTCGTCCTTCTCTCTGCTCCCGGCTTCTTTCTTTCATTACAGCTACATCATCATCATCATCATCTGGACTCTCTCGGACCTGTATATGACGGTGAGCGCTGCTTTGCATGAATCAGATTCTCGGGTTGTTCTGAATGAATGCAGTTTTTCAGTCATGTTGCATGAATCAGGCTCTCGGATTGCACTGCACAACCGGTGCAGCTTCATTTCTTCCACAGTCATTCGGCTGCAAGATGCACCTGCAAAATATCTCTCTCTCTCTCTCTCTCTCTCTCAGCCTACTTTCTTGTCTTTCTGCATGATGCATGCCACATTACATCATCTGAAATGATTCTTACCCCAGTCCTGTCTTACTGGCCAACAGCATATTTACCCAGTCTGTATGGACATTATGTAACACTGTACCTTCTTGCATGCCAACACATCCAACAGGACATATGTAAATATCCCCAAGGTGGAAATATCCTTATATGGGCTCCTAGAGATCATTAGTGTCCAGTTGGACTTGGATGAACACTGTAGGTGGATTATTGGACCTGCACGCCTCTTTCAGCTGAATGGATGACATCACCTCGCTCAGCTCCTCTGTCTAGGTGCGCACTCTTCTGCAGCACCTGCCCTGTTCATCTTCTCATTTGGGAAGACTAGAGTCCAAAGCGGAGATGTAAACATGTATATTAATTAATATGTTTGTCTGCGTTTGAGCAAACTGATGTTTCAGCTGAAAGATTGTACCGTTATTTGGCTCTCGGTTGCTGTAGGGCAGGCAGGAAGTAAGCAGTGTTGCTTTGAGCTACCTATTGTTAAAAAGGTAGGTGTGTGTGTATGCGCGCAGAGACCTGCTTTGATGGAAAAGTCCATGATGGGTATCCACTATTCTGGATAAAGGGATCGTTGATGACACAAATGTTCCAGATGGAATGAGTGTGACTGTGACCATCATATGTTTTTTTGTTTGTTTGGTTTTCAAATCTTGGGTGTGTCCTTTCTCTGTTCCATTCAGAGAAAACCTAGTAACGGGAATAAGGAGGGGTTAGAGGACTCCTGGTACAGTCATTTGGAGTGTGTACCCATCCTGGGTCCCTAAGGATTGCAGGATCTGTGTGTGGCTTCTTATGGCACCATGGGGATTTTTTTACACACACACACACGGAGTGAGCTTATAATCTAACAGTGGCTTGATTACTACCTGTCACAAATTAGCATTAGACACACAGGGTTGTGTTACGATTTTAATCTGTCCTCAGTCATCGCTGTGCATCATGTTCTTTATGAATCAATATCAGCACTGGCTCAGGTGAGGGACGTTTCCAAACATGTCAACTCGAACACTTGAAATCGTTGGAAAGTTCATGGTCCATTAAAGACCCAGAATTTGCAAATGCAGCTTATATAATAAGTCTTTGAAATCCATTTTATATTCCAATACTTATGGCTCGAGAGAAACTAACATCTTGTCCAAGTTCCAGTAGGGCAGAAATCCAAGATGGCAGCATATCAATAGTCAGAGATTTGACAGCATTTGCTTTGAAATTGTTTTGGGGGGTTTTAAGCAAATTAAAAGCAGAAATATAAAAGTATAAATATGTATTCATGCTGTCCTGGTTTCCTTTTATCCTCTTATACAAGCAGTCATTAAATGAATGTGGTATTAGCAAGCTTTCATTAGGCATGTCACAATAATGACATGTTTACAATAATTGCCTCACCTTTTTGTCATGGGTTTCAGCATTTCAGTACAAAACTCCATGTTTACTTGTATCTATTATTGCAGTCATTCTGTTTGTTCTGTTCATATGGTGTGTATAGCTAATTTCTCAATCTTTTTTCAATAAGCATGTCTTTTGGATGGAAGAGCAGGCTGATTAGCGAGCTTCATAACCAATGCTACTTTCAATGGTTTCAATGCTACTTCTTTCTGGCCTTTATATTTCCTTGTAATACTTCTTTACACCTTTTAATGTAGAGACAATGATTTTCCACTTTGTAATTCAGGGTCTTTCGGTTTCAGTTTTACTAAATTCCATTTCAGTGCTGGTTTCAGGTTTTTCTGTATGACACACAAATTTTAAGGACTTAGGACTGCTTTAAAACACTGTATGTGTGGTAGATATAAAACAAAGAAATATACTTGTAAATTACATTTTGATTTATGTTTATAAAGTTTAATACATGCTGAATTCATAAAATAAAAAAATACAATAAAATAACCCTGTTTACAGTGTTTCACAATAAACGGTTTCACCTTACCGGTCTTCTGTAGAGGAATATCTGTGACTGTACACATTTTTACAAAATCGAGCACAAATTGTTCCTGTAGGCCTTTCGATTCAGTTCCCCAAACATACGATGTTTTAAGTGTCACCTGTCTTGGTCCATAACGGGCATCCGTACCACTGCTAGTGCTAGGCCTTGTCTTGAACTTAGATTCTTTGGATCGTTTGTGTTTCTGACTTAGAACACTAATAGTATAAGTTTAAGTAGTCATTACTTAGTAGTGCAATTGTTTTTCTGTCCTGTTTATTCACACTTGCATGTTTAGAGTAGCAAAGAGAATCTGACTCGGAGAGGCTCAAGTGGTCTTTTATCGTGTCAAAGCTCACATAATCTATTGAATGTTGACAATATTTGCAAAATAAAATACCGTTGTCTTCATATAGTTCATTGGGAAATTGACTCACTCTTGATAATGCATTTACCCGTACTGTCATTACAGGTGCTGATTGTTTCACACGTTTAAATGCTGGTCCAGTCGCCATTTTTGTTCACTTCAGCACAGCAACATAAATACCAGTCTCTGTATGAGAGCAGCGAAGCTATTGGCTAGGACACCCAGCTCACATACCAAACAGCCAATAAGCACACGATTTTTGCACACTATGGGCGAGCCTCAGAAATCCCCCAACAAAGTCAAAGGTGAAGTCTGACACCGTAATGGCTTATTTGATACAAAATATTTAGTTTTAATTTGTGCAAATAAACTTTTTGGACATTCTCTTTAAAATACTGGATTCCCTGTTTTCCAGCCGTTTACCACGATCGTGGAAAACCGTTGTCTCTACTTTAATGACTGATGGGATAAAAGGAAACCACAGATAGGAGTATTGAAAGGGGTAGAGATGGTATTGAATGTGCAGTGGGGGTATTGAAGGAGGTAGAGATGGTGTTGAATGTGAAGTGGGGGCATTGAAGGGGGTAGTGATGTGCTGAATGTGTAGTGGGGGCATTGAAGGGAGTAGAGATGGTATTGAATGTGCAGTAGGGGTATTGAAAGAGGTAGAGATGGTGTTGAATGTGCAGTAGGGGTATTGAAGGAGGTAGAGATGGTGTTGAATGTGCAGTGGGGGTATTGAAGGGGGTAGAGATGGTGTTGAATGTGCAGTGGGGGTATTGAAGGGAGTAGAGATGGTATTTAATGTGCAGTGGGGGTATTGAAGGGAGTAGAGATGGTATTGAATGTGCAGTAGGGGTATTGAAGGGGTAGAGATGGTGTTGAATGTGCAGTGGGGGTATTGAAGGGAGTAGATATGGTATTGAATGTGCAGTGGGGGTATTGAAGGAAGTAGAGATGGTATTGAATGTGCAGTGGGGGTATTGAATAGGGCTGGGTATCACCAGATACCTCACGATACGATAATATGGCGATATTTTGCCCACGATAACGATAATATCACGGTACAGCGATTCTGCGATAATCGATATATTGCAAGAAATTTCAACCACATCACGATCTGTGTCACTGAAGAAAATCAGAATTTATTGACCACTGTAAAATTACATTTCACATACATAACTACACACTCTTGCCAGACATATATTTGTCTCTATTCCACTGCTGGCAAAACCAAGAGTTGCTTCACTACAATATACAGAAAATTCCCATTTCTGCGCTAGTATTATCAACTTTTCTGTAAGCATGGACACATCAGTGCTGCTTAACAAGCAGAATCAAATTGTTTTATGAAAACTTAAAACTTGCACTGCAGACTGCACATGCATTTCAGTGCTAACACTAATATCAATTTGTTCTTTGTAAACTTGAGAACATACCTGAGAACATTTAACTTGTGCTTATTTTGCAGGAACAACACACTGTCTGAAACACATTGAAAAGTGCAGTGGGCATCTTAATTTAATTGGAGCGAAACAGGTTTTGCAAAGTGCATTCTCTTTGTCCGGCTCACTGGTTTTTTTTTTTTTTTTCTCCTTTCCTTTGGAATCCAAAGTGCCTCCAAACATCTGCCTTAAAGTTCGGCGGCGTCTCTAGGTTTATGTTAACAGCCATGCTTGCCTGTTTTTTTTTCCTCACTGCAACCGCCGGGGAAAAAAGAGAAGACGAAGAGTGCCTTGCAGTGAGGTAGCGGCACAGCGAAACCTCGCGGAGCGGAGGTGCGGAAGTCGTACTGGATTTACAACCCGTCTGAAACATGATTTTATTATTTGAAAAAATATCTATATTCAAATTTTGAGTATCGATATTGAATCGGAAGACAAAGTATCGCGATATATCGCCGTATCGATATTTTTGCACACCCCTAGTATTGAAGGGGGTAGAGCTGGTATTGAATGTGTAGTGGGGGTATTGAAGGGGGTAGAGATGGTGTTGAATGTGCAGAGGGGTATTGAAGGGAGTAGAGATGGTATTGAATGTGCAGTAGGGGTATTGAAGGAGGTAGAGATGATGTTGAATGCGTAGTGGGGGGTATTGGAGGGAGTAGAGATGGTATTGAATGTGCAGTGGGGGTATTGAAGGAGGTAGAGACGTTGAATGTGTAGTGGGGGGTATTGGAGGGGGTAGAGATGGTATTGAATTTGTAGTGGGGGTATTGAAGGGGGTAGAGATGGTATTGAACGTGTAATGGGGTATTGAAGGAGGTAGAGATGGTATTGAATTTGTAGTGGGGGTACTGAAGGGGGTAGAGACGGTATTGAATTTATAGTGGGGGTATTGGAGGGGGTAGAAATGGTATTGAATGTGCAGTGGGGTAGTTTCAACCAATATGAAAGAAAAACACAGCCTTCTTAACCTGATAAATGCCTCCTATAGTCTGTACTACTCCCAAACACGGCATGCTTAGATTTAAAAAAAAAAAAAAAGAAAGAAAGAAATGCTGCGTGACATCCTAATCTGTTATTCCCCAGTCCGAACTGCCATTTTCGACCTCGGCACATTCGACAAATGAAGTGGGAAAATTGACGCTGCTGAGTTCACAGGAAGTCATGTATATTTTCTTTCTCAAACAGTGAACTGTACACTGTTTTTTAGATTTATCAAAATAATGTCTGTATGTTGATTAATCTAAAGTTAATACTTGTGTG
The DNA here is from genome assembly GCF_027579695.1 of Neoarius graeffei. Classification (NCBI taxonomy): domain Eukaryota; kingdom Metazoa; phylum Chordata; class Actinopteri; order Siluriformes; family Ariidae; genus Neoarius; species Neoarius graeffei. Next base: position 14,642,187 of record NC_083595.1, read on the forward strand.
TGTACAGTATAACTCAGTTAAAGGTAGTAAGTTTCAGTTTGTAAACGGGGAAGGGATTTGGATTTTAGAAGAATACCCTACAAAAGACATGGTCCTCAATTACTCTGTGGAGAAAGAAGGGTTCAAAAAGCTTTTTTTTATTTTTTTTTAAATGTCTATTTCTTTTAAATGTTCTTTATAGAACTATTTGCTGTAGATGGTGTTGTTACTATTTTTGCACTTCTACATTTTGCAAAGTCCATTCTAATAAATGAAAAACTTGGAAAACTGTGCAGTTTATTTATACTCGTAACTGAGAATACCCCCCCCCACACACACACACACACAAAATAATAAAAAATAAATAAATAAAATTCACCCAGCCCTAGTGATGGTATTTAGTGGTAGTGAGGGTGTTGCAGGGGTAGTGAAAGTTATTTGAAGTGTCCATGTTAATAATATTGTGGATGACTTTGTAGTTTTGATTTGAACCATTGCTTCCATGGCATAACCTTGGAAATGAGACCACCTCCAGTATCACTCCAATACTTCAAAATGGTGCCATGTCAGTGCTGGGCAGCAATGTCATTAACCAAAATTGCAGCCCAACTAGTGGGTTTTTTTTTTTTTTGGTCTAATTTCGAGGATGAAATACCATGAGATAAAGCACGAGTCTTGGTAGAGCCATTGTTGGGATCTGTGACTCGAGATAACTGACCTTCCTTGTGTCCTGGAACCATTCTCCGAGTGCGTTTAATGAAAAACTAATGCTGACTTGTTGGTGCTGTGTTCACAGCTTTGAAAGAGTCTCAGGTAAGTTATTTGCGACCAGGTTGAGAACAAGCTGCTGACCCTGGCTGACCTTTACTCACTGTATGCGTGCTGAGAATGCATCAGATCTACATTCCCAGAAGGAGACGTGTGCGCAAAACTAACTTCTTGCTTTTTCTTGATGATTCTTGGAAGGTTTCTTGAAGCTTTCCTGAGAGAGGGGTTTCATAAGGTGTTTTTTTTTTTCTCCTTCAAAGGATTATACTTGTAATCCTCTTTAAACTGTAAACACTGAGGTTCTGTCAAAAACGTTTAAGCTTTAAACATTTTCCCAGAAGAACAAGACAAAGATCCCATTCGGGTTTTAGATTCTGCCTTCACCAGACACAGACCTAAATAGACACTTCCTTTTTTTTTCTGGTTATAGGTACATTTTAACATTGTTGAACGGCTACGAAACGTTAATTCCTATGGTCAGTTATCTTCTAAGTTCTAACAGCTATAAACAGTTCTTAAGGTTCCTGACGCAGAAAAATTCCAGGTTCTTGGCCAATATTTTCTCAAATTTCTCTCATCTCTGGTAATGAAATGGACACTGACTGACAATGTCTCCCATCACTGCTATAGACCCTTCTTTTCTGGGTTACAACTTAGTCCTGAGGATTGCTGTGCATACAAATGAGGGCTTCTGAGATTGTAGAATGCTTGGAGATGGAGTAACTGGGCTTCAGTGTCTCAATTAATCTTTTAAATGCCTCGCATTTCATTACGATAATGTGCATCACTATGGGTTGTGTAATTTTATCTGTAAAGTCTTGCTTTCTTTTGTCTGTGATTGACTTCACAGACTCGATCACACTGTGTTGGTTTTAAAGCTGATGGTTAGCATTTCTGAAGATGTTCCCATAATATAATGGTTGTTGTTAAACCCAAATGGCTTTTTGTTTTGATGCAGAAATGTTGATCGCATTTGGAAACTCTTCACTTGCCCTGCATGAGAGGATTAGTTAAGTGATCATGCCTCCATTCTTCATAAGTCACATAATTAGTTGATTAAGATCAGCCTGTGTGCAATAAAAGTGTCACATGATGTCTGTATAAATCAACCTGTTCTGGAAGGACCCTGACTCTGCAACACTACTAAGCAAGCAACATGAAAACCAAGGAGCCTCCAAACATGTCAGAGACAAAGTTGTGAAGAAGTATAGATCAGGGTTGGGTTATTTAAAAAATATCCCAAACTTTGAATATCCCATGGAGCACCATTAAATCCATTATAGCAAAAAGGAAAGAATATGGCAGCACTGCAAATCTGACGAGGCCGCCCACCAAAACTCAGACCGTGCAAGGAGGGCATTAATCAGAGATGCAAGAAAGACACCAAATAATAACACTGAAGGAGCTGCAAAGATCCACAGCGGAGATGGGAGTATCTGTCCAGAGGACCACTTTAAGCCGTACACTCCACAGAGTGGGGCTTTATGGAAGAGTGACCAGAAAAAAGCAATTGCTTAAGAAAACGCGTTTGGAGTTTACCCAACAGCATGTGGCAGACTCCCCAAACACATGGAAGAAGATTCTCTGGTCAGATGAGACTAAAATTGATCTTTTTTGCCCATCATGGGAAATGCCATGTGTGGTGCAAACCCAACACTCTGAGAACACCATTCCTGCAGTGAAGCATGGTGGTGGCAGCGTCATGCTGTGGGGATATTTTTCATCTGCAGGGACAGGAAAGCTGGTCAGGACTGAAGGAATGATGCATGGCATTTCTGGAGGAAAACCTCTTTGAGTCAGCCAGAGGTTTGAGACTGGGATGAAGGTTCACATTCCAGCAGGACAATGACCCTAAATATACTGCTGAAGCTACACTGGAGTGGTTTAAAGGAAAACATTTAAATGTTTTAGAATGGCCTAATCAAAGTCCAGACCTCAGTCTAATTGAGAACCTGTGGCATAACTTGAAGATTGCTGTACACCAACACAACCCATCTAACTTGGAGTTGGAGCAGTTTTGCCTTGAGGAATGGGTAAAAATGCCAGTTGCTAGATGTGCTAAGCTAATAGAGACATACCCCAAGAGACTGGCAGCTGTAATTGCAGCAAAAGGTGGTTCTACAAAGTATTGACTTTTTTTGGGGGGGTGAATACCTATGCACACTCCAGATTTCTGGGTTGTTGTTTTTTTTCATCTTAATTATTGTTTGTCACAATAAAATAACAAGTTTCACCTTTAAAGTTGTAGGCATGCTGTGTAAATCAAATGGTGCTAAAACCCCCAAAATCCATTTTAATTCCATCTTGTAATGCAACAAAACAGGACAAACACCAAGGGGGATGAATACTTTTGTAAGACACTATAGATCAATTATAATTTATCGTTTTAAGTGTAGTTTTAATGTTGGTGACTCATAAAATAATACACCCAGATATAATGTTCTTTAAATTGGCTTTAGATCCATATCAGCCCTGGTCAGGATAAAGCAATTATTACACATGAATTAATAAAGCAAATGTATTATGTTTAGAACGGGTGGCTGGTCGTAAAAACGGTGCCCTAAAAATTTTAACAAATACAGATAGTGATAGCCTTTTGCTGCTTTTCTACATCGCTAATGTTAATAGAAAATAAACAGTCCAGTGGATAACCTTACTATAGCACAAATGGCTCACTGTTTTATGGAAATGTGCATACCCACATATGATTCAGTGTTGAAAATAATGAAAATGAGTGTTTTCAGAGAACCCGAGCGTTTCTGTGCACTGTGAGAATGTGTAGGATTGCACTCCAGCATGATGTCACGGCAAAAGCTCATCTCGGTTTCGCCCTACGGTGATAGTCTCAGCCTTGTCAAAATGAATAGCAGAAATACAGTATGCAGCCTGTATACATGTCTTACCTCCAAATGCTCTCTAGAACAACGAGGGAACACTGTTACAGTCAATCAACAATGAGGCTGAGATGAAAGCAGAGCACCCAGACATTGATTATTTCTCTCCACAAGTCCCCAAGTGTTGGATTCATCTTATATTACGACAATATGCCAAAATTTTCAATTTTTAAATTATTAAAGGTGACCTATTGTACCCCTTTTCCACAAGTTGACACAGTTCCCTGAGGTCTTTAATGAAATGTCCGTGATATGCTTTGGTCAAAATACCGCAAGGATAAATCACCACAGTTCCCTTCTCACGCTGTCTAAACAGCCTTGTTCAAAATGGCAGATTTAAGGAACGGCCTGTTCCTTTAAATGATAACGCTCACCCCACCCCCTTTCCCGCCAACCAGGATAATTCTAATGGGCTCCGCTTGTGACATAGAAAGAGGAGCCAAATCTAAATGGCACGTGTTTTCTGAAATGGGCAGCTCAAAAGACACTGACCGGGTTGTCATATTTCAGAATTTCTGGGCTGGTAGGCTCTCCAGATACCCAAATGTATGTGCACAAGCACTGCAAGTGAGTTTTCCATAATATGTTCCCTTTAAAGAATGACACATTATACTACTTAAACATTTATAGGTATGTGTAATGTCATGAAATATCCACTAAACAAGTTGGTTCCTGTTATCACTTGCATTATTTTTAGCCTCTCTTTTTCTTCTCTTGAAGTTAGACCTGAAAGCACAATGTCCTCTGTCTTACAGTCTTAACCCTCTGGGGTCGAGAGCTTCGCTGGTGAAGCTTGGCAGGTTTAGAATGAGTAGGTCATATATTTAGATAAATGTCTTCGAGTTTTTTGTCATACAAGCATGATAAACATATTGACAGAAACGTTATACTTTACACTTTCCTATGTGCTCACTGCCAAATAATATTATAGTTTTTAAATGACCTACATTTGAGATGAAACATAAAACTTGTCACCTTCCTCAGTTACACCGGACTCGGTGCACTGAGAACCCACTTCCGCATTCATAAAAGACTGTTCCTGTGGTAATGGCATGATGATCACTTTCACTCTTTTGCCAAGATTTACATTCTCTTAAATAGTACTTTCATAAACTACCATTATTTGTTTTTTTTTTTTGTTTACAGTATTTACATTTCAGGTAAATACAGGAAAAGTTCCTTTCATTTGTAACTTAATTTCACTTATTTTTAACTGCTGTTTATTGCACTTTTTAACATAATCAAAATGATTCCTAACATTTTGTGACGTAACATTTGCATTATGTATATTTCGTAAAATCAAAACTTTGTTAAATGTATCTATTATTTTCAGTTGTATATATTTCATAATATTAATCTTCAGAGTTGCTGAATCTCATTTGTTATCTTTGTTGTATATAGTAAAGATGTATTCTGTGTAATAGGACTTGATTGCAGCAATTTGTAGTTTGTTTTTTTTGTCTTAAGTACACTAGAAAATATAATTTAAGGTTTCTGCTTTTATTGCAGGAATCTGTAGAAGATTTTATTGATAATTAGAGTGATTTGTAAAGTTCTGGTTAATGAATAAGAAATTTAATTCTTTCAGAAAAACACTCCCAAACTTCCCAATCCTGGCTAAGCCCCGATTTCAAGACGCATTGAATAGAGTCAAATACCAGAATAAATACCAGATAAATGAAGCTGTTGTGTGAAAAAAGCATTACCTTACCCATTGTGACTTGACCTGATGGGATTAAGAGTTGGCAGCGGGAGGGGTTTTCACTCTTCTCATTGAATGGAATGGAATTTTTTACTCTTCTCATTGAATACCCCTTCCACTGCCAACCCTTTATCCTCAAACAATAGGACATAATTTTTTTTGATGGCCAGTTAATTGTCCAAATCAATGTAGCAGATTTAAGTTTTTGTGCTTGATACATTCCTAAGACTGAACAGAATCACCTTAAGTGACCAAAACGGTTCGTCACAATGGGGAAGGTCATGTTTTTTCACACATTCCAACACAGTTCTAAAACTGCTTTTTTTAACAGCATCTTCATTTGTTATTTTTTTTTAAAGTACAATCATGACATACATACTACATAGATATTATTGTAGCTGAACTTGTGCTTAATACAAAAAAGTCATATTAATTTGAAAATACTGCTTAGATTTGTTGAAATTGACGACAAAATCCGAGTATGCCAAAATCATTAGAGTTTCCTGTGGTGGAAATCTGACTGTTGCAAAGGGCTGAGACTGGAGACTACTTCCATAAATTGTAAATAAAGGTCTTCTTACTGAAAACCTCACCATATCAATTATTAGAAATAAAAAAAAAACACTTTTTTTTTTCTTTGTTTTTTAATCTGTTGCTTATTAGGCTTAGATTGTGTAAACCTCTACATGTGAATGCGCTGTTACTATGGAAACAATGATGTATTAAAAGGAGTGCATTAATGCAAACCTGAGTTCTGCACTATTGTCAGAGGTGATGTTCTGGAAAATGAATCAACACCTTCTGACCAATTAGATTAGAGAATTCAACAGCATTGTGGCGTAAACACTACTATTAACTAGCCTATTTTCTTTTTTGTACGTCTTTCACAGACGGTGTGGGGACAGTAATGACCGCACGCTTCCGGTTGCCTGCTGGCCGAAGCTCCGATGTGGGAGAGTCTGAAGTGGCACGAGGCAGACCAAGCTCACAGGTGGTGTGTAACGTTTTGCTGCTGGACAACACGGTGCAAGAATTCAGAGCTAATGTAAGTTTAAAAAAACACACACACAGCAATATGAACTTTTTCTACCATGTAGACCCCTCCGAAATATTGGAATGGCAAGACCCTTTGTTTTTGTGATACACTGAAGACATTTGGGTTTGAGCTCAGAAGATGAATGAGATGAGGGATCAGAATATCAGCTTTCATTTCCTTATATTTACATCTAGATGTGGTGAACAATGTAGAACATGGGCCCTGTGGTGGCAGACCACTCAATTCTGAGGTGAACAGACAGTTTTAAAGTAAATTACAGTGAATATTTGGCTCTGTATCACTTGCTTGCAATGACTGCATCAAGCCAGATACACACTGCCATCACCAAACTGTTGCATTCTTCTTTTGTGATGCTTTTCCAGGCTTCCAGGCCACAGCTTCTTTTAGTAGTTGTTTGTTTTTTGTTTTGGGGGGGGGGGTCTCCTTTCAGTCTCCTCTTTAGGAGTTGAATTGGGTTAAAGTGTGGGGATTGACTTGGCCCATCTAAAACCTTCCACTTTTTTAAAGTCCTTTGCTGTGTTGGCAGTGCATTTTGGGTCATTGTCTTTCTGCATTATGAACTTCCTCCCAATAAGACTGGATTAGTGAGCCAGTTCCAGAAGCAACCATGCAAGCCCAAGCCATGACACGATCTCCACTGTGATTGGCCAGTGAGCTTGTATGTTTTGAACCATGAGTGGGTCCTTTCTTTTGCCACAGTTTGGCCTTTCCATCAGGTTAACCTTGGTTTCAGAGCTTGTGGATTATCTCTGTATTTCTTTGTGTTTTCCAATCTGGTCTTTGGAGTCTTCTTTCCAATGATGCATTGAATCTGGTCTTCTGTCCTCTCAAAGGCTTTTTTGAACAGTGGATTGTGATGCCTTCAGCCATGCTCTGTGGAGGTTGTTGGTGCTGTCACTGACTGACTATTGTTTTGTTTTGGGATTTTCTTCACAGCTCTGACAGTGTTTCTGGCATCAACTGTTGTTTTCCTTGGCTGACCTGTTCGATGTCTGGTTGTTAGTGCACCAGTGTTTTTTCTTTTTCAGGACATTCCAAGTTGTTGTATTGACAATGCCCAATGCGTGTGCAGTGGCTCTGATTGACTTGACTTTCCTTCTTTTCTCAGCTTCACAATGGCTTGCTTTTCTCCCATAGACATCTCTCTGGTCTACATGTTGGCCTATTCTATTTAACAACAAATGCAGCCTTCACAGGAAACAGGGCTCAAACCAAGAGTAGACATTCAGAGCTGTTAATTGTTTCAACAATCAATCTAACCTGGGTGACAAGAAATATGTCCGTCATGTTCCAATATTTTTGAACACCTGAAAAAATGTGCAGGCTCAAACTAAAGTTGCCATTTTCCATGTTTAACACATCTAGCTGTAAATATAAGGGAATGAAAGCTGAAATTCTGATGTCTCGTTTCATATTTCTTTTGATCTGAAGCCCAAATGTCTTCAGTGTATAGCTTGCTGTTCCAGTACTTTCAGAGGGAACTGTGCAAGGACAGACAAATAGAAATGCACTGGCTAGCCCATAAATCAAGTGAAGATAAAATGTGTTGCCCAGCCTCATGTTTTGTTTGCCTGAAAATTGAATAGGCTGAAAGAAGACATAGCGAAGATAATGTAATAACGTATGGCAAGATAGTTAGCTAGTTACAGAGGTCTCAAACGTAACCAGTCAGCGGTGGCAAATCACCGTCTGTAGTAGGATGGACGTCGTCTGTTTTCACTGAGTAACACAAATTTTTGTTTACGTATCTATACAAGGGGTGGCACGGTGGTGTAGTGGTTAGCGCTGTCGCCTCACAGCGAGAAGGTCCGGGTTCGAGCCCCGTGGCCGGCGAGGGCCTTTCTGTGCGGAGTTTGCATGTTCTCTCCGTGTCCGCGTGGGTTTCCTCCGGGTGCTCCGGTTTCCCCCACAATCCAAAGACATGCAGGTTAGGTTAACTGGTGACTCTAAATTGACCGTAGGTGTGAATGTGAGTGTGAATGGTTGTCTGTGTCTATGTGTCAGCCCTGTGATGACCTGGCGACTTGTCCAGGGTGTACCCTGCCTTTCGCCCGTAGTCAGCTGGGATAGGCTCCAGCTTGCCTGCGACCCTGTAGAACAGGATAAAGCGGCTAGAGATAATGAGATGAGATGAGATATCTATACAAAACTGAGCAGCGTGCGATGTGAAACTAAGTTTTATTCAACTATATAATGGCCAAATACTAACACGTCTGTAGGAAATGGAGGCAGCCATTATGCTGCCGTGTGCTGTAACCAAGATGTAATCTGACTGGCTGATGAGGTGTTGACAATGTTTCGTGTGCTGTGACTGAGCCGTGCTACCACATGGCTAGAAATGGCAACTAAGAAGTGGAGCGGCACGTTAGATGTCTGGTTTTCATAAAGTCCTTGACCACATGGGTAACTCTGTAATTTTAGCCATCACTATGATTACTGAGAGAAATACGTATGTGTACGGGTCCAGGTATAAATGCTGGTCGGATTAATATTAAATTATAAATATCAATCACTATCCCATTATTGTATATGGCCTCTTTTGGGTCAAACCCGCCCACTCGGCATGCTTGGTGCATTGACATTGTTTACATTTTGACTTGCGATGGAATGCAGTGTATCCTTGTAGGGGAGTCGCATATCGAGACTTGACATCTGTCATGCAGTTAATGTTAACAGTAATTGTTAAAATTATAAATATGAGTTTATACTTATTTTTGTACGGTTGCTGTTGCAAGAACTGTCACTCATTGTCAGATGAATATAGATTCACTTATTGTAACTTTTATATAGTGCAGTGCCAAATGAAAATACTGTGATGATAAATTAATTCTTTTTTTTTTTTTCAAAATATCTGAAAAATCTTTTGAACTCTGAATTTCCTTAATATAAAGGGGATATCACATGCTTTTTATTGATGTATATTTTACACACACACACACACACACACACACACACACACACACACACACACACACACACACACAGTCAAGCTGGAAGGTCTGCACACCCCTTTCACCTTCTCCACGTTTTATTACATTATAGACTTATTCTGCAATAGATTGAGTTAAATTTTTGTCACAAAATTCTACACAAAATAGCCCATAATGACAAAGTGAAAATAGGTTTTTAGACATTTGTGCTAATTTATTAAAAATCAAAATGTAAAATATCATATGTACACAAGTGTGCACACCCTTTGATATGACACCCAAAAAGTGAGCTGAGGTGCATTTTGTTTCCACTGATACTGCTTGAGATGTTTCTCCAACTTAATTGGAGTCCACCTGTGGTAAATTCAATTGATTGGACATGATTGGGGATTGCCAACACCTGCTTATATAAGGTCCCACAGTTGATGGCGCATGTCAGAGCAAACTCCAAGCCATAGGGTCAAAGGAATTATCTACAGACCTCAGAAACAGGATTGTGTCAAGGCATAGATCTGGAGAAGGGTACAGAAAAATTGCTACAGCTTTCAGGTCCCAAAGAGCACAGTGGCCACTATCATTCGTAAATGGAAAAAGTTTGGAACCACCAAGAATCTTCCTAGACCTGGCCGCCCAGCCAAACTGAGCGATCGGGGAAGACGGGCCTTGGCCACTGAGGTGAGCAGGAACCCGAGGGTCACTCTGACAGAGCTCCAGTGTATCCTTGTGGAGATGGGAGAACCTTTCAGAAGATCAAACATCCAGGCAGCACTCCACAAATCAGGCCTTTATGGTAGAGTGGCCAGATGGAAGCCACTCCTTAGTAAAAGGCACATGACAGCCCGCTTGGAGTTTGCCAAAAGGTACCTAGAGGACTCTCAAACCATGAGAAACAAGATTCTCTGGTCTGATGAAACCAAAATTGAGCTTTTTGGCCTGAATACCAACTGTCACGTCTGGAGGAAACCAGGCACCGCTCATCACCTGGCTAATGCCATCCCTACGGTGAAGCATGGCGGTGGCAGCATCATGATGTCGAGATGTTTTTTAGCAGCGGGAATGGGGCAACTAGTCATGATCGAGGGAAAGATGAATGCAGCTATGTAAGTACACCGAGATCCTTGAAAAAAACCTGCTCCAGAGTGCTCTGGACCTCAGACTGGGGTGAAGGTTTACCTTCCAACATGACAACGACCCAAAGCACACAGCCAAGAGAACAAAGGAGTGGCTTCGGTGAAAGTCTGTCCTTGAGTGGCCCAGCCAGAGCCCAGACCTGAATCCAATTGAACATCTGTGGAAGGAGCTGAAAATGGCTGTGTACTGATGCTCCCCATCCAACCTGACAGATCTTGCAAGGATATGCCAAGAGGAATGTCCAGAAACAAGTGTGCCAAGCTTGTAGCTTCTTTACCAAGACGCCTCAAAGCTGGAGTTTGCTGCCAAAGGTGCATCAACCAAGTATTAGGCTAAGGGTGTGTACAGATATTTGAAACTTGGTATACTTGTTAACAAGGTGATGTAGACGTGCTTTTTGATACTAAGAAATGTGAGAAATTTTTTTTAATTTTTAGCTCACCTGGACCAAAGGTCCGGTGGGCTTATACCATGGGCTGCTGAAGTCCGTGTAAAGAGGTAGGGTTGGTTTCCTGCAGCAGAACTTGAAAAATGTGATGACTAATATCTTAAGTTGGTATATAGGGCGGGGGATATAGAGGACTCTGTCTTCTTGTTTGAATTCATCTGAAGTGAATAGACTCGTGCAAAAGGTAACAAAGTGGTTCCTTTCAAAGAAAAGAAGGATAAAGGGGAAGATGGAACATGTAAAAACCTGAATTAAGTTCAGTACCTGATATCACTACACACTGTTCTAGAAGCTTTAGGATTTGATCAATACTAAGATTGTTCAGAAATTGAGTAATGAATCAAAGAAATTTGATGATACAAAACTTGTATATTTTTGATGTTTACAAAATCAGGTTCTTGTAATGGTTACTTGATTTTGTACACATCAAAAATATATAATTTTTTAAAATATATTTTCCATTTTTCTCGCCTATTGTTTCACAGTGAAGGGCTTCAGCCTTTTTAACTGTACCTGCCTATTCTCTGCATCGTATCCTTTTATTCCCCAAAACTTTGAGACCACTGTGCGTTAATACAGACTACAGAGAGAAACTAATTAAAAATACTAAATTCTTAAACACAGTCATGATAAATTTGATCAGACTAAACTGAGGGTTTTTTTTTTTTTTTTTTTTAAATCTGAAATAGCATTTATAACCTGATTTATAACTTGTATATTGTAATACATGTCATGTGTTGTCAAAATGTCTTTGGGCATTGTGAATTTTTATTTATTTATTTATTCATGTCATCTTGCCCACCCCTGCTATGATGTGGTCATATCAAATAATCTTGCTCAGGTCAGCTAAAGGAAACGAGACGATTATGCAGCGATTGAGAAACGTGTTTTAGTGATCTCACCACTGATGCCTTACATGCCAGTGTTGAAATGATCCCTTTTGAGTTGTTATTTAATATGACTCATTCCATCATCATTATGGCTACACACATTGAGCAGACTTATTTTTTTTAAACACCCTGTTAAATTGCGTCCTAGTAGCAAATGGAGAAGGATCCCTAACCCTGCACCCCCCCCCCCCCCCCCCCCCCCCCCATCCCCCAGTTGTGGTCGACGAGCCAAAGTACAGACATTAACATACATTTGCATAAATTAATGTAGATTAGTATGCATTGTAGTGTTTTTGTATCTCGCCACTCATCTCAGAGTTTTGCGTCATTAGAGCTTAAACTCTCAGCAGCTACAAGTGACTAAAAATGATGCTTTTTCTCTTTGTAGAAGCAGGAACAGGGTCAGGTCTTACTGGATGCAGTCTTTAAACATTTGGAACTGACAGAGCAAGACTATTTTGGACTTCAGATCACTGATGACTCCTCGGACAGCCAGGCAAGCTGTATAAAATGCGCGCGCGCACACACACACACACACACACACACACACACGGACATGATGTTCTCAGTGAAGCTTCCCCAAGGTTCTTCTCTCTAACTAAACACGCACAGAAGCATGGATAAATGGATTGGCAAAGGGATAAACGGACCCACATGAATATTTCATACCTTCCCCTGGTAAAATTTGAGTGGATGGATGTACAGATGTGCATACACACAAACACGCAAACCTCAGGCAGTTGCTGTGGTGGACACGCTGCCGTTCCTAAGTGCCAGTTTGGTAAAATTCTGTGTACTTTTTAACACCAAGCTAATAATAATAATGAATTATCACTTGGATCCTGTCCCACATGGCACACTTGCAGTGTCAGCCTTTGTTTATGCATACTATAGGTTTGGACTTTGAGTGGGTGCACGTCTTCCCATGAGAAAATAAAAGCTGCTTTCTCACTCAGTAAGCATACAATGAAAAGCGGATTAATTGATAAATGAAAGAATGGGTGGATGAAGGAATAGGAGGGATAGATGAGTTGATGGATGGAGAGATGCACTAGCACACACATACCCTTTTTCCACCAAATCAGTTCCAGGGCTGGTTCGGGGCCAGTGCTGGTGCTGGTTCACAACTTGTTCAACTTGCGAGCCAGCTGAGAACCAGTTTGCTTTTCCATAGCTCACGGTGCTAAGGGAAGCCATGTCAGTTACGTCGCTATATACGTCAGTTACGTCGCTGTATATGTCAGTTATGTCGCTATGTTTGCATAAACCTTGGCGCGAATATCGAAGCAAAAACAACATGGAAGAAGCAGCAGCAACAACAACAATAATAATAATAATGGATGACTTCACGTTTGTACAGCTGCTGCTTCTTGTCGCTTAAAAATGGCGATCTTATTATTGTTGTTGGTCTTAACAACTCCGCCCCCCTGCTGACGTAAACGGTTCTTTCCTCTGGCCCAGCAGAGAGTTGATGTTATCCTGGAACCGGTTTTTCTGGCCCCAGAGCCAGTTCTTTGTCAGTGGAAACAGAAAACCCGGTTCCAAACTAAGCACTGGCCCCGAACCAGCCCTGGAACTGCTTTGGTGGAAAAGGGGCAAGACAGGGATAATTTGTAATCATTGTTCATTTGAAGAATTCCTTCCCAGCGTAAAATGCACGCAAACTAGGTGTGTAACGATGTCGTGGGATGATAAATCACGATACAAATGTATAATTATTTGAATTGATGAAATAGAAAATGAATTGTGATTATTATCAGGCTGCATAATCTTAGTTTTTCCTAGATTTAATTGTCTTTGTTAGATAGCAGAAGGTGTCTATATTGTATGTTCGTAACGTATAATAGCGGGAATGCACGACTTCACTGTAGGTGGAAGTAACACAGTTCTAATGCAGCAAAAACTCACAAAACAACAGATGTACAGTGCCTTGCAAAAGTATTCCCCCCCTTGGCTTTTTATCTATTTTGTTACATTACAACCTGTTTTGTTTGTTTTGTTTTATTTATTTTTAATCTGAATTTTATGTAATGGATCTGCACAAAATAGTTCAAGTTGAAGTGAAATGAGAAAAAAAACCTGAAAATTGGCGTGTGCATATATTCACCCCCTTTGCTATGAAGCCCCTAAAAAGTTCTGGTGCAACCAATTACCTTCAGAAGTCACGTAATTGGTGAAATAAATCCACCTAAGTGTCACATGAGATATAGATAGATAGATAGATAGATAGATAGATAGATAGATAGATAGATAGATAGATAGATAGATAGATAGATTGATTGATTGATTGATTGATTGATTATACCTTTTCTGAAAGGCCCCAGAGGCTGCAACACCACTAAGCAAGAGGCACCATTAACCAAACAACACCATGAAGACTAAGAAGCTCTCCAAACAAGTCAGGGACAAAGTTGTTGAGAAATACAAGTCAGGGTTGGGTTATAAAAAATATCCAAATATTTGATGATCCCCCTGGAGCACCATCAGATCAATCATCATCAAATGGAAAGAACATGGTACCACAACAAACCTGCCAAGAAAGGGCTGCCCACCACAATTCATGGACCGGGTTGGGTTATAAAAAATATCCAAATATTTGATGATCCCCTGGAGCACCATCAGATCAATCATCATCAAATGGAAAGAATATGGTACCACAACAAACCTGCCAAGAAAGGGCTGCCCACCACAATTCATGGACCAGGCAAGGAGGGCATTAATCAGAGAGGCAGCACAGAGACCAAAGGTAACCCTGAAGGAGCTGCAGAGTTCCACAGCAGAGACTGAAGTATCTGTCCATAGGACCACAATAAGCCGTACACTCCGTAGAGCTGGGCTTTATGGAAGAGTGGCCAGAAAAAGTCATTGCTTAAGAAAACACATTTGGAGTTTGCCCAACAGCATGTGGCAGACTCCCCAAACACATGGAAGAAGATTCTCTGGTTAAATGAGACTAAAATTGAACTTTTTGGCCATCATAAGAAATGCCATGTGTGGTGCAAACCCCACATCCTGAGGACACCATTCCTATAGTGAAGCATGGTGGTGGCAGCATCATGCTGTGGGGATATTTTTCATCTGCAGTGACAGGAAAGCTGGTCAGGACTGAAGGAAAGATGGATAGCACTAAATACGGGCAATTCTGGAGGAAAACCTGTTTGAGTCAGCCAGAGGTTTAAGACTGGGATGAAGGTTCACATTCTGGCAGGACAATGACCCTAAACATACTGCTAAAGCTACACTGGAGTGGTTTAAAGGGAAACATTTAAATGTCTTGAAATAGCCTAGTCAAAGCCCAGACCTCAATCCAATTCAGAATCTGTGGTCAGACTTGAAGATTGCTGTTCACCAGCGGAACCCATCTAACTTGAAGGCACTGGAGCAGTTTTGCCTTGAGGAATGGGAAAAAATCCCAGTGGCTAGATGTGGCAAGCTCATAGAGACTTGTCCAAAGCGACTTGCAGCTATAATTGCCGCAAAAGGTGGCTCTACAAAGTACTGATATTTGGGGGGGGGTGAATGGTTCTGCACATTGAAGTTTTCTGTTATTTTGTCCTATTTGTTGTTTGCTTCACAATAAAAAAATAATAAATAAATAAAATAAATCACATCTTCAAAGTTGTAGGCATGTTCTGTAAAGGAAATTATGCAAACCCCCAAATAATCAATTTTAATTCCAGGTTGTGAGGCAACAAAACCCGAAAAATGCCAAGGGGGGGAATACTTTTGCAAGGCACTGTAAAATGGGAAAGAGCTGTTGTGTGATTGACTGTACACATAGATTTAACAAGAAATCAGAGCTCTGTTTTTACAGACTGCTGAAAGATAAAAAGAGAGGCAAATAAAGGAAGTACAAATATTTTTATAAAAGTTTATTAAGAAGAGGCCTATTTGTTAACCTTTTATTAACAATGAAAAAGGAGTATTTTAGTTATTCTTAGAGCTAAATTTAAAATTCTAAGACAATTCGATGAATAAACTTTTTAGAATTAACTACATAATCCCAAATAGGTTACACATGTAAACGTGTTCTTG
This sequence comes from Neoarius graeffei, assembly GCF_027579695.1. Lineage (NCBI taxonomy): Eukaryota > Metazoa > Chordata > Actinopteri > Siluriformes > Ariidae > Neoarius > Neoarius graeffei. Next base: position 14,658,021 of record NC_083595.1, read on the forward strand.
GTGCCTGTTCTTATTACAAAATAAGTATTAGAGACATGGATGGATTAAAGGACAGAGAGACACACACACACACACACACACACACACACACACACACACACACACACAGACCTGAGCGGTTGAGTCTCGGGTCACGTCACACTCCAGTGGTTTGTAATTGATACAACAGCATTAACAGCACAGCGGAAGCGAAAGAACACCAGATGCATAATTCATAGATTCTTATGAATGTTATTTCAAAGTGCTGAATGTTTTACTTTGTATTTCACACACTGCTTGACTGAAGAAAACATTAATTTAAGCTGTTATGGGATCTCAAAAGTGCCCACTGAAATTGACAACACTATCGTTCCTTTGTTGTATTATTTATAGAGGTGGCTGGATCCGAGCAAACCAATAAGGAAGCAGTTGAAAAGTAGGTGAAATAAGTTATTTTAATTCTTAAAATCCTTTACAGTGGATATAAAAAGTCACACATACCTGCAGGTTTTTGTGACATATAAAAGATTAAATCAGGATAAATCGTGTCGGATCTTTTACCACCTTAAACGTGAGCAACCAACAGTGTTCAGGTAAAAAACAAACATTTTAAGGAAAAGAAAATGAAAAAACAGACCATAACCATCCTTTTATAATGCGTCATGTGACAGAATTAACCTATCCCTTTCAAATGTAATTATCTGAAGCCTGTTATCAATTAAATTATTCTGATCAACCCTAAATAAAGATCAGCCGTTACTCCAGGGTTTTCTGAACATCATCTTGGTTTCATCAGACTGCTGAAGTTCTCAAAGAGCTTGCAGAGCATGTACAGGATCTCATTGCCAAAAGGTATCAAAAAATCATTTCCAAAACATTAGATGTGCCACGAAACAGCAAGAACAGGGTGTCTCTCCAAAATAAATGAAAGGACAAGACGAAAACTTATCAGCGGGCATGCCAAGAGACTGCCAAGCACTGGTCACTCCCTGCCTGTGACAACATGCTCTTGTATTCTTCACATGTCTTGGCAGGCTATGGGGTAGGGTGGCTAGGCAGAATGTCCTTTCCAAAAAAAAAAATCTCCTAAATCACCCAAAATCATGTGGCAAGATGGGTTCAGAAACAAGTCAGCTTATCACTCAAAGAACATCATACTCCTGGTGAAGCATGGTAATGGTAGCATCATGCTATATAGCTGCTTCTATTCAACTGGGACTGGGACACTAGTCGAGATAGAGGGAATTCTGGACCTCTCTGAAATATTTCACCTCCCAGCACGATAACAACCCAAAGTACAAATCCAATATCCACAATTTAATGGATCTGGAACATTTTTGCAAGGAAGAGTAGAACGGTCAAGAACAGCCAAGTCGTGATTGATAGAGTTGGTAAAATCTTACCCAAAAAGGTGCTTTTCCAAAGTAGTAGTTAATGAGTGTGCCCACTTATTCGACCAGGTTATTGTAAGTCCCCTACCCTCCAGTTTTAACAGTGACATGTAGACTTTTTATATCCACTGTATGTTTTTAAGTTGTATGTTTCCCCAGAGTAAATGTCTGACCACTGTTTGTTTTTTCAGGGGTCACTCCAAATAATCTGAGTTTTAGGGTGAAGTTTTTTGTAAGTGATCCAAGCAAACTTCAAGAAGAGTACACAAGGTGCCACTTTTAATTAAAAACCTGTCAAGTAAAAACTCTGTGTTAAACAGCATGGTAAGCATGCTTTAAAACGTACGTATCTTCACTTATTTTCAGGTACCTGTACTTTTTGCAGTTGAAGCAGGACATCCAGAGTGGGAAGTAAGTACAATTGTGCACGAGCTACAACTTAATAGCATGTGGACACAGACAGACTGATGCAAGTAATAGTATAGTGTCACGTAAAAATATACCACCATGGCCACTTGTCCATTGTAGTAGCCAGTTATCCAATCAGGTGGATTAAAAGCTTTAGGTTCACGTTGGACATCAGAATGGAAGGAAAAATGTGATCTCAGTGGATCTGACAATGGCATGGATCCTGGTGCCGGAAAGACCGGTTGGAGTATTTTGGAAATTGCTGATCTCGTGGGATTTTCACACATGACGGTCTCTAGAGCATCTCAAAAAACATCCAGTGAATAGCAGTTCTGTGGCCGGAAACGTCTTGCTGCTGATAAAGGTCAGAGGAGCATGGCTAGACTGGATTGAGCTGACAGGAGGGCTATGGTAACTCAAATAAGCACTCTGTACAGCCATAGTGAGCAGAAAAGCATCTCGGGCTGGGATCACACTGAACAGCGGTGGTACTGGCTGAAGCAGCAGATTTTCTATTGTTTGCTGTGGATCCAGCGGAACGGTGAACGCTGCTAGCGATAAGCTAGTGACCTCAGAGCAGAGCATTGGTTCAACACAATGCTCATCAATGTCAGTTTTGTGCATCCTAGGAATGTCATAAGTTTCTTATAGGGACGGGACCTCTGAAATTAGTATTTTATCCTCCGCTGGCCCAAAGGGGGATTATGTCGTAGTGATATCCGTCCGTCCCGGGAAGGGTACTCACCTTGTGAAATCAACTCCTCTCACAATTTTTGGAGGAATTTCATGAAACTTGGCAGGATTCTTTGTTATATGTCATTAATATGCATATTGTAATTTCATTAAATTTGTCCACGTTTTACCAGAGTTACAGCCCTTGATTACACAATTATACTTTGACAATTTCATCAGTGTGTGTTTTCCTTCTGAAATCAGCTCCTCTCACGATTTTTGAAGGAATTTCACGAAACTTGGTAAAAGGCATTGTTATATGTCGGTAATACACACATTGTAATTTTGTTCAATTCAGTCACATTTTACCAGAGTTGTGGCCCTTGCTTAACAACCTTGTACTTTCACAGTTTCATGACAGTGTGCTTGCCTTCTGACATCAACTCCTCTCACAATTTTTGGACGAATTTCTCGAAGCTTGGCAAAAGGCCTTATGTGACAGTAATACGCATATTGCGATTTAATTTCGTTTGTGAAAATTTTCCCAGAGTTTTGACCCTTGATTAAATAATTTGTACTTTGACAATTTCATGAGGGTGAATGTTCTTCTGAAATCAACTTCCTCTCACAATTTGTGGAGGAATTTCACGAAACTTGACAAAAGGCTTTGTTATATGACAGTTATATGCATATTGAAATTTCGTTTAATTTGGGCAAATTTTCCAGAGTTATGCCCTTGATTATTAACAACCTTGTACTTTGGCAATTTCATCAAGGTGTGCTTGCTTTCTGAAATCAATTTCCCTCACAATTTTTATCCCCCACTGGCGAAAAGGCCCAAAGGGGGATTATGTCATGGCGATATCCATCCATCCCAGGAAGGGTACTCTCCTTCTGAAATCAGCTCCTCCTCTCACAATTTTTGGAGGAATTTTATGAAATTTGACGGGATTCTTTGTTATATGTCGGTAATCCGCATAGTGCAATTTCGTTCAATTCAATCGCATTTTACCAGAGTTATGGCAGAGTTGCCAGCGGGGGATATTGTGCTCTCCGAGTACTCTTGTCGTGAATGCAGTATCTCATGGACCCAAACTGAATGAGCTTTTCTGTCTGTTAGTCAGTTCTTTATGGTATTGTATTGTATTACATTCTGCCACCGCTGCCTCGTCCTCCAAAGTGTGATCCCTGGTTAAAGCTTGAAGTGCACGAGCTACAACAGCAGAACAACACATGTAGTTCAGTTTCTGAGGATGTGAAGCTACAATGTGCACAACTTCACCAGACAGTTGAAGTTTGGAAATGCATTACCTGGTCTTTTTCACATCATCTTTCAATAATTCATTGATTTCATTTATTCCTTTTGCTGCAACCTTGGAATAAAAGTTTGTGTACTTGCATCTGGATTCACAGAGTTCCTAATAATGAAAGCTGGGGCTTTATTTGATCAGAAATCAATAAAATCCTCATTTTTGCATGAAAACATCTCATATAATGACTTTAGCAGTAATTTTAGTACAGAATATGGCATAGAAAGCAAGAATAATCCCATATTCAGTACTGTGCAAAAGTCTAAGGCAAGGCAAGTGAAGATATGCTGAAGACCAAATATGGCTTAAAAATAATGAAATTAAATGTTTCAACGTAAAAAAAAAATACTATAAACAGTAATCAGTAAGCCATAATAAATGAAACAAAGTCAACGTTTGGTGTGAGACGAGCCTTTGCTTTAAAAAAAATAGTAATCTCAGGTACAGTGAGTGCAGTTTTATAAGGAAATGAGCTATAGGTTTTACCGAGCATCTTACAGAACCAACCACCGTTCTTCTGGACACTTTGACTGTCACACTCGCTTCTTAATTTTGCACCAAAACCCAGTAGCCTTCATTGTTTTCTTTTTTTAGTCTGAAAAGTGCTCTCTTATGGAATATGCTGCTCCGATACATTTATTTTTGTGCTGGAAAACGAACGTTTGGAACTCTAAAATGTTTTTGTACCGACTCGATAATGTAGACGTCATAAAATAGAAATCTATAACAAAATTTGTATGAAAAAAAGGGTGCCGAAGACTTTTGCACAAGACTGTAGCGGAGACTGACTGACTAAAGGAAAAGTTTTAAGAGACAAATTTAGTTTGTATTTGTTGTAAATTGGGAATGTGATGTAACGCGTGTTGTCTTGATCCTTTAAGGTTGCCGTGTCCCCAGAATGCAGCAGCAGTTTTGGCCTCTTATGCTGTTCAGGGTGAGTATTTCTGTTATCCGAGGAGTTTTAACACTTATTTAGAATGAATTAAACTAAAATTCATTAGTACCCTTTTTTTTTTTTTTTTTGCTTCAGCCATAAACTATGCCCTTAGGAAAAGGTGCAATAAGTACTGTGTATTTGCTCTTTTCGTAATGAACTCAGGACACTGTGGATGTGTTTTAAGTGTTAAATGTTTTAAACAAGTGAAATAATGAATGAATGATTTCAGATTCTTGTGAATGAATGAATGAATGTAAATTTGCTAAATAGATTTGAGGTTTTGTGACATACCGTAAAATACCAAATAATAGCCGAGTTCCAATTAACCGCCGAGTTCCCTTTAACGGCCGGGTGTACGCGTGTGTTGTGACAAATAAAGGCCGGTTCCGAATACTCGCCGGGGTCTAAAAAAAAAAAAGCGTCCGAACGTTCTATCTAGAATCTTGAGGCCCAGCACTTTTCTGGTTTTCTGGTGTTTAAACGATTTTGCACTGCATAGTTTTCTACCGAAACAATATGAATGAATGAATGAATGAATGAATGAATGAATGAAATTATTTCTATAATACTGTTTACAACATTTTGTTACGTGATAATAAACATGCCATTTCAATGTTATAATCTTGGTCTACCGTAATATTTCTTGAGGAATGCAACTCCGTAACTTTTGACAGATGTCTTAGCCACCCCTTTGGGTATACCCAACGAAAGCCAGCGTGTGTGGTGACATTGAGGACTGCGGGTTTCCAAGGTTGGACTGCTGCTTCTGTTAAACGACCTAAATTGCCGAATGCATGCGTCAAAGCACACACTGAGTTTTATTAAAGACCTTATACCTTTTCACTTGCCCTTACCCATTCGGATCTGGAAGACGCTTTACAAAAAAGGTGAGAGCGTTCTAACATGCATTTCAGTCTGCTCGCGGCCAATCTAATCCAAGGGGCCTTTTCAACAAGTAATCTGTCATGCAAGTTGGGCAGAAGCACGCGTCAGGCAGGCAACATGTAGGCCTACAAGTCAGTAACCTATTCAACTAACTTTCATCCGAACTTTAAGTTTTCTACGGGGTCGAGCCACCGTACCAACTCACTCGGGGAATAGGCTCATATCGGCCAAATAGGGAGACGTCTTGGAGAGAAACGTGATGCAAGATGACAGTATGTAGCCACTGCAGGTCACTTATTTTTCAGCATAAGAAAAAACCCTTTGGTTTGACACTTCGCACCCTAATTATGTTGCTTCAACGTCGCGCCCTCCATGCAATTTCAGATTGACAGACATCGCGAAGCGCAAAGGGTGGAGGCTGCATGGGTGAGGGTGATAGCAAGTGACCATAACTTTGCAGAGTAATTAAATCACAGTGCTGCGCACAGACAATGGTGTGGTTTCTTGATTATTTTGTAAAGCATGCGCTTAACTAGTCATTAACAGGAAAAGGTGTGTGATTTATCCTTTATCCACCCCGACTGTGCCATGCGAAGATGCATTCTGCGTCTTCAAAATTCCCCGAAGTCGGCACCGTGCTATCTGTAATCTAACTCTAAACAAACTGTAAGTTATACTGGTTAAAAGTAGGCCTATCTGAGAATGATTTTTTTCCCTGTTTTGAGGTAGATTTTGGGGAAGGTATTTGTGAAGAAGGAATTAATCGCCTGTTCCAAATAGCCGCCTAGTCTCTAATATGCGCCGGGTCTCTTACGTGATTGAGACAAATAATCGCCCGGGCTATTATTTGGTATTTTACGGTATCTAAATGTATGCACCATTCATTAATTGAAAGTTTATTGGCATAAATGGATGTAATTAAACTCTTCGACAATAAGAATATCAGTAATTATCTGCCAGGAATTAATGGTTAAAGGTAGACTGCCTTTCAAATTTTTCAAGTGTAGGTCATAAAAATAATTTTCCCCGACACCCAATTATTTTCGTTCAGTGGACGGAAAGCTACTGAATTCGAATCACAGGTTTCCAATTTTACTCATTTTTTAAAAATGGAACAGTTAATGAATTTAGAGCCACGTGGCCCTAAATTCTCCACTATTTTCTTACTTCGCCATGACCCAATTCAAGATACTACATCATGCATCACGTGGTGGGCTTTCCCTGTTCGTGCAAGGCGTTGTGGGATAGAAATTTGAAACAGGAAAGAAAAATGGAGGACGTGAGTGTGCGAATGAAACGTGCAAGACTGACTACAGTAACGGAATGTGAGAAGAAAAGACGTTATGTTGCGAAGGAAAGGAAACGCAGGACCAAACTAATAAATATCGATGGTCAGCGAGCACCTCTGTGTGATCAGCTGTTCGTTTAGCGACAGAATGATGTAACTGTCAGTGCACGGTCAAAGGTAAGCGTGCACATGTGCACACGGACTTCCTCTATCTGCTTGACTGCGCGAAGCAAGCGATTTCATGCACATTATTTGCTCAGGAATCCCTTCAAATTAAATAACTTCCCAGCCATGGAATGGCCTGATATTTTGTGAGATATTACAGAAATAAACATCTATCACAATGACCAAATTTCAGAGCGAGCTAAATTTCACCGATTTTATGAAATCAAAAGGCCGTCTTGCTTTTAATGCCATGTTTTAGAAAAGTTGATTGTTATGAATGACAACTCGGATATTGGTTGGAGCTACGAATCTTAACATCTGGCTTTGGCTTTTAGCCCAGCGTTACACTTTTATGTGACCGTGAGCAAATTGGAAGACTCACAGTTTGAGACTTGAAGAGGGCAAAGGAGCCATTGTGCTCTCCGGCTTTTTCACACACGCACACACTCGGTCACAATGTGCGCTCTGTGTTGCAGCCGAGTTGGGGGACTACAGCCAATCAGAGCAATCATCAGACTACCTTTCCGAGTACAGCTTCATCCCAAATCCGCCTGAGGATTTCGAGAAGGAGGTTGCCAAATTGCACCAGCAGCACACGTAAGCAGAGAGAAACAGTCTGTACGACTACAGCTGTCTGGAAATCCTCTGTATATACAGTAATTATGTAAAAGACAACGTGATTGGACTAAGTGGGGGAAAGAAAGGAAGCAGCTGAGTATACACACACACACACACACACACACAGACACACACACACTAGCTAGCTAGCTAGAACAAGGCAGCTCATTGTTCCAAACTTTGAGATTGAGTCTCCTTACAGACTGCTGTTGCACAAATGATCTCTCTCTCTCTCTCTCTCTCTCTCTCTCTCGCTTTCTTTTTTTTTCCCCCCTCAGTGGACTCACTCCTGCTCAGTCAGAGTTTAACTACTTGAATTCTGCCAGTTCTTTAGAGCTGTATGGAGTGGAACTGCACTATGCTCGAGTGAGTAACTCTCCCTTCCTGCCTGCTTTCCCCTCTACTTTTTATTATACCCCCCCGGGGGGGGGTTTATACTGGTTTGCCTCTGTCTGTCCATATTTCCGTCCGTCCAAAACACCCTTTTTCTCAGCAACCACAAATCCTAGCCACTTGGTACCAAACTTCAGCTTGGGGTTCTATACCGTGTATACCATTTTCAGGTCTGTCGCACATCGACTTCCTGTTTATCGACTGAATGTATTTATGAAACATATAGGGTGGATTTTGACACTATTTCAAGAAGCAAAATGCTATTTCAAAATGACAGTTTACCAGGATGCTATTTGAAATACCTGGGGAGAGACACTGCTCTTTACTTGCTTGTTTCAGGGTTCATTATTTGTTGAAGTCAACATTCATAATAAGTGTCCTGTTCCTTCGATTGCTTCCATTCTGATATAAGCGAGAGCGGGGGGGGATACGTAAGTGAGCAGTAGCTCACAGTTGATCTTGTTTTCATCCTTTTACCGAGGCCTGTTTTTCTTTCTGGACTGAAGGCTGTCTTCACATCTCATCAAAAAATAAATAATAATAATAAGTCATCAGAATTGTACAGCACAGCATGGAAATAAGGTGCAAAGTTCTGAGAACTGCATTGGTTCACTTTGAGAACTGCATGGGAATTTCTTAACGATTCGCACTGAATATTAACTCCTTTCGTAATCTTCACTACATCATTATTTAAAGAAAAATGATTCAAAGGGTAGTACGCTAGTGATTTTACATCTAATGAGATAAACACGGTCCTTACTAGTGCCCCTGGTCCTCTTGAAAATGGTGCCGTGGCGTTCACAAAACAGCAAATGGATGAATCTAGTGCTTCCCACTTTTTTTGAACCTGTGCACACACAAGTGACATGGCATTCATATGATCCGCACTTTGGAAAGGAATTCTTAGAACTGGGTCCCAAGCGTGAACGCATCCCGATGAAATAGAGTTTTCGAACGAATCCCAAATGGCTTCTTATTCCCCATATACACCGATCAGCCATAACATTATGATCACTGACAGGTGAAGTGAGTAACAGAGTTAATGCTGACACCTCTCTGTTTTAGCCAGCATTAACTTTTTCAGCAGTTTGTGCTACAGTAGCTCTTCTGTGGGATTGGACCAGATGGTCTAGCCTTCGTGCCCCATGCGAATCGATGAGCCTTCGACACCCATGTTGCCGGTTCACCGGTTGTCCTTCCTTGGAGCACTTTTGGTAGATGCTAACCACTGCATACCGGGAACACCCCACAAGATGTGCCGTTTTGGAGATGCTCAGACCTAGTCGTCTCGCCATCACAATTTGTCAAAGTCGTTCAGGTCCTTATGCTTGCCCATTTTTTCCTACTTCCAGAACTGACTGTTCTCTTGCTGCTTAATATATCCCACCCCTTGACAGGTGCCATTGTAATGAGTTAATGGCTGATCAGTGCATATTCAATACATAGGGTGTAACAGAAAATAAACTGTAAGGCTTTTTAAGGCAGGCCAAAGGAAATCATCGAAATCGAATCAGTTTGCTAACTTTGAGTAGTATTTTTTTTGAGCAAACACCCCAAGTTAAAGACATCATCCATCCTTCCATCCGTTATCTATACCACTTGTCATCCAATCCCAGCTGACTTCAGGCGAGAGGCAGGGGACACCCCGGGCAGGTTGCTAATCTATCACAGGGCAAGAAATGCATGCTTTATTTAAAATATATATAAAATAATTTAAAAAATAATAATTTGTGAGATATTTAGTAAAAATTCCAAATAGCGATGATGGAACCAGGCTGTCTTTCGTGACACAAACCACTTTATATATGACAGGACCAGAGCAACACTGAGGTCTACGTTGGAGTGATGGCTGCTGGGATCTGCGTTTATAAAAACAGGGTACGGGTCAACCACTTCCCATGGTGAGTACCTCTCCAATTTAGCACAACACTGACAAATGATACATATTACTTATACATTATAAATCTAGTCATGTACACAAGCACATACACTCACTGACCACTTTATTAGGAACACCCATCCGCCTGCTGTTTTATGCAGTTCTCTAATCAGTCAATCCCTTAACAGCAGCACAGTGCATCAGATCATGCAGATACAAATCAAGAGCTTCAGTTCATGTTCACTTCAAACATCAGAATGGGGAAACTTGTGAACTCAGTGTGACTTTCGCTGTAGCATGGGTTTGCTTTGAGCCAGATGGACTGGTTTGAGTATTTCAGAAACTGCTGATCTCCCGGGGTTTTCACACACAACCGTTTCTAGAGCTTACACAGAATGGTGCGAAAACCGAAAAACATTGAGTGAGTGAGTGAGTGAGTGACAGTTCTGTGGGTGGAAACAAACACCTTACTGATGAGAGGTCGGAGGAAAATGGTCAGATTGGTTCGAGCTGCCAGGAAGGTTATAGTAACTCTTTACAACCGTGGTGAGCAGAAAAGCATCTCAGCATGCAACAGCAAAAGACCACGTTAGGTTCCGCTCCTGCAGCCAAGAACGGGAATCTTAGACTCAAGAACAAGTTCCTATTAAAGTGGCCAGTGAGTGTATACTGACTAGTGGTTGATGGTGCTAAGGGCTAATGTATATTTCGTTATATCATTTTACCATAGTATGTACTCATGGTTGTGAATTGTGTGTGTGTGTGTGTGTGTACGATGGAGACTGAATGTAGATTCCAATCAGTCATTTTGCATAACAGTTTGTATGTATTAAAGATATGATACCACTATGTGTGCATGGCAGCTTGGGAAAACGTTTCATTGTGCAATTGTGACATTTCTTACTGCTCCAGTTCTGACTATAAACTACAGACTGAAATGTCGCTCTTTTGCCTGGAGCTCAACCACATGTAAAGTTGTTGCTTTGAAATATTTCATTCCAAATCTACAGAAAAGCAACTGCTATTTATTGGTTTCATTTGCATTGAGCTTAATATAAAATGTTAAGTATTAAAATATAATAAATGTCTATCTTCTTTTAGAGACCGTGGTCTGTGTAGAGGTAATTATTTTTGTTCTGTTTCCTGTTTCCTCTCTCATTCTCATTTCTCAGGGTGAAAATTGTCAAAATATCTTTCAAATCAAGACAGTTCTTTATCCAACTCCGAAAAGAATCGGTAAGTAGTTTTCCCACGTGGAATGGAATATAAACTGTTCGTTTGTTACCTCGCCCGCAACGGAGTAAGTGTGGTGAAGTATTGTAATCACTGTGGTTTGTTTATTTGTTTGTTTGTTTGTGTGTCTGTTAACAATCTAGCGTCTAGACAGTTGCACTGATTGACTTCAGATTTTCAGGGTAGGTGGGTAATGGTCTGTAGATTACCTGATTAAATTTTGGGGTAATCGGGTCAAGGCCACCGGAAAGGTCAACCTTTCGGTCAAAATTACATATTTTCCATTATAACTCAAAAACGGTTGCAAATAGACAGATGTTACTATTATGAGCATATAGGAACTCCCATATAGCCTTTCATCTGGCACCATGATCTTTGACTTTGAGTGACCTTGAAAGGTCAAACTCAAGGTCATGGATTTTCAGAGGGCTGTAACTTGAAAACGGTTGATGGTAGACAGATATTTACCACTATCAACTTATAGGAAGTGCCATATGGGCTTTCACTTAGCGCCATGATCTTTGACCTTGTGTGACCTTGAAAGGTCAAACTGAAGGTCTTGGGTTTTCAAAGGGCTATAACTTTAAAATGGTTCATGATAGCCAGATGTTTACCGTTATCAACATATAAGAAGTTCCATATGGACTTTCAGTTGCCGCCATGACCTTTGACCTTAAATGACTTTGAAATGTCAAACTCAAGGTCATGGATTTTCATAGGACTATAACCTGACGGCTGATGATTGAGAAATATCACCATTATCAACATATAGGTATAAAGTAAGTGCTGCCGGGCGAGGTTTGTTTTGCCTGGCAACACTTGTTTTATACAGGTTCCACACATCCTACTTAATAATGCCAGACTTTTATGTTTATGACCAAGATAATTTATAATTCGTAGCGACCTTTGCATATATGAATCATAAAATCAGAATCATGTTTATTGGCCAAGTATGTTCTCTCACAAGGAATTTGGTTCTGGCAGTTGGTGTCTCTCTAGTGATACATGTATGTGTAATATAAGAAAAATGTATATATGTATATGTAATGTACAATTATGGACAATATAGACATTACACAATGTAACAATATGCAATCTACAGTAACTATTATAACTGATATACAATATACATAATCTACAATACCTATGTTATACACAATGTCTGAAATATCTGTATTATACACTATATTATGCATAAAATATCTATAATATCAATCATATAAAAAAAATCTATAAGTAACCGTTATTCCACGAAATCGAGTCGTATGACCTTTTAGCTGAGTCAGCTATCAGCCATGTACGACAAGATTGAGTGGAATAACTGTTTTATTCTCTCCACATTCACTGGCTTTTGAGAAAGAGCACACATTTATTTTTTGTAAATTCGATAAATAAAAACTTGATAAAAAAAATGTCTGACAAAATCGTTTCCACTTAGAATGCAAACAAACCGGCGAAATGACAGTAGCAATTTGTGAAAAATGCTATAATAATTATTGAAAAATTTTAAAAAAGATACGTTCTTACCATCAAATACTTTCATTTTGTATTTTGTTGCATTTTTTTTGGGGGGGGAGGGGTTGTTTTCGAGTAGAGTTTTTATTTCATCCTCGGTCCGCCATTTTGTTTTTCTCTACTCACGATATATGAGCTGATAGCCTAGTAGTAGAGTAGCCAATCAGAGCGCGATTGCTCATATCCAGTGACTGTGGATAAAATAATATACCGTATACATTATAAATATGTATGCTATTGACAATATAAAGAGTACCCACTGTATACAGACAATATGCAGGATATTTACAGACAAGACACAAAATACTAAAAATATACACAGCAGTCAGAGTGCAGTGAGGTCATGCAAACAGGAGTATACAGGAAGTAAAAGTGGTATAATGGCAAGGATGGTTCAGGTCAGATATTTATGATATTGACAGTACAGGGAAAGAAGCTGCTCTTATGTCTGATGGTTCTGGTTCGCAGTGCTCTATAGTGCCTGCTGGAGGGGAGGAGTCGGAAAAGGTTCTGACAAGGGTGTGAGGAGTCCTTAATGATTTTCTCTGCCCGCTTCCTGGTTTCTGAAATGTACAAATCCTGGAGGCAGGGCAGGGGGGCACCGATGATCCTTTCTGCTGACCTTACTGTTCGCTGCAGTCTGTTCCTGTCCTGTTTTGTGGCTGCACCGAACCAGACTGTGATGGATGTGCACATGGCGGAATCAAGAGGATTATAGATTTACACACTCGGGAATGCCTTTTGGCGCCATTTCTGAACAACTGAAGATTCCAAGATCATCAGTTCATACAATTGTACACAAGTACAAGTTATTTGGATATGTAGCCACTTTGCCAAGCCAATTTGCTGGAAGAAGACCCAAATTGTCTCCTTCAGCTGAGAGGAAATTGGTTCAAGCAGGTCAGGAACCGACAAGGCACAGGCCTGCCATGAACTGGAAGCTGCTGGAACACAAGTGTCACTGTCTACAGTCAAGCGAGTTTTACATCATCATGGACTGAGAGGCTGCTGTTCAACACAAAGAAGCCCCTGCTCTAAAATCACCACCTTCAAGCTCAACTAAAGTTTGCAGCTGCCCACATGGACAAAGAAAAAGCCTTCTGTAAGAAAGTTTTATGATCAGACGAGACTTGAAGATTGAGTTGTTTGTACCTCTGGTCATTGTGGCCAGAGGAACACTGTACCAACTGTTAAGCATCAGCATGGTGGTGGTAGCATCAGGCTCTGGGGCTGTTTTGCTGCCAGTGGATTGCACAAGGTGGATAGAATAATGAAGGAGGACTACCTGAGAATTCTTTAGCATAGTCCATAGTCTCAAACCATCACTTGAACACAACTGAGTGTTCCAACAGCACAGTGACCCCAAACACACATCAAAGCTGGTTGTGGGCTGGATGAAGTCCTGACCTCGATGCTGTCAAAAATATTTGGACTGCGCTTTAAAAGTTGGGCCTGTGCTAGGAACAATACGAATCTAATTTAATCAAACTCTACCAGTTCTGCCACTAGTCGGGCTGTCAAGGTGAGAAATTGTTCATTTTGTGATCGAAGCATGAAATTTGGCACACTAGCTCAAGTTGATGTATATAGTAATTCTAGATATGGGGGCATTTCAAATTCGGCTTCTAAACCCTGGAATATGCATGTGCAAAATCGACCCAACGTGAAAACGAGGCTAAACGAATTTTCTTTTATTTTCAAGGTATTTTTATCAGATTGCTTACAAAAAATGACACATTGATTGATTTGAATGTCTACCTCACAAATAGAGAATTTCTTGTTCTCAAAGGTATCACATGATTAGTCACATGACATAGGGATTACAGTATTAAGTAAATCAAAAGGCTGCCAGAAGAGCATTTTTGCAGTTCAAAGTTTTAGCTGTTAATATGGATTCATATGATCATGTGATATCAAAATATTGGAAAAAAAAAAAAACTCTCGCCATTACTGATTACAATCCCTGCCACAGAAGCTTAAAGAAAATTCGTTGAGCCTTGTTTTCACGTTGGGTCGATTTTGCACATGCGTATTCCAGGGTTTAGAAGCCGAATTTGAAAATCCCCCATATAGTGTGCCAAATTCCATGCTTCTATCACAAAACGAACAATTCCATGTTTTTTGTTTTTTTGTTTGCTCAACAGCCAGACTACAAGAAAGTTGGCCAAATATCTAACCGGAATTCTGCCAGAAGCTAGCTTGTTGGTTAAGGTGAAACTTGCCAAGGCACATTTAGCCAAATATTAGGTGTGGTGTATATAAATTTCGACACGTACAATACTGGTCCTTCAGGTTCAGTTATGTTGTGTAACTTGTGTTTAATGGTATTCTGTATTCACGTAAAAGATGCATCACTAACATGGAAGTCGAAGCTCGAGGAGCTGATTCTTTTGAGTAGGGTGTACAGATTGAACAAAAGTCAGCTCAGAATTTTATCACAAAATAAATATTTCGCACCACAGATGATCACATGGATTACAAATATTTATATACAAGTTGTTCAGAATGAATTCTGTTCCCCCCCCCCCCCCCCCTTTTTTTTGTCTCCTCAGCATCAGTTCACCCAAGATTATCATTTTATCCATCCAGCTGAGTTTGGAATGTATTAATCCCTGCGTTTCTCTATTTTTTTCACTTCCTCAGAGTAAGGGCAGGGAGTCTCTGCTGGCCTTTAGCATGGCAAACTACAGAGCGTGTAAGAACGTGTGGAAGGCCTGTGTGGAGCACCACACGTTTTTCCGACTGGAGCAGCCTTTACCACCCCAAAAGAACTTCTTCACACACTACTTCACTCTCGGCTCCAAGTTCCGTTACTGGTAAGAGATGAACTTTTCTAATTTCATCATCACAGTACTGTATATAGAAGATTAGTGAATACACAAAGACAGAATGAGATGAAATCATGTCAAACTTCATGATTCTTAAGAAAATGCCCCTGTTCACCATTGTTTGAAACAACCAGAGCTTTAATAAACCTGTCTTGAAGAGGACACGAGAGAGTTTTGCCCCGATGCTCCTCTTTTTTTGGTTAGAAAGGCAAAAATGTCTTGATCTCCATCGTTGGAAATTTGCAGAAGATGGTAGAATTAAGGAATCATGAAATCTCAGAATCTTCAATTAGACACCGCTTTTGCTGTTGACAAGCTACTTGAAAGGCATGCCAGAAGACTACAGAAAGGAATGTAGTCTTTTCTTCGAACCACAAACATGCATGCATGAATGGATGGAAACTGCAGAATAAGCAGATGGTGTTTGCAAGCCACGACTTGAACTTTGACTAGAACCAGGTTCTGTGAATAGATAAGACAAAATGATTGTGCAGAAATCCCTAATCCCTCCAGTTAAATAAGGTGGAGGATTTGTGATATTGCAGGGATCTTTTACCCCAAAGGCCTTGAGACCTAACCTTGTTAGGATACATGGCATCGTGAACTCCATCCCTGTGTCCGAAATCACTCCCTACTCACTATATAGGGCACTATATAGTGAGGTCGCCATTTTGTAGTGCCGTCCGAATGTATAGTGAGAATTGTTACATCCTATATAGTGCACTCGAAGTATCCCACAATGCATTACAAAAAGTAGTGTACAACTGATGGTCACTAACCAAGCAATATATCCCATCATGTATTGCGGTCGTGCTGAAAGACATCAAATCAAAAGCCTCAAATTTGATTTAATAAAAGGCAGCGGCAAAGAAGAAAGTATTCAGCCTTGATTTAAAAGACCTGAAAGATGCAGGTACTTTGTATTTACAGGTAGTCGTCGACTTACGACCTATGCGACTTACGACCGATCGACTTTACGACCGTCTGGTTATGACTGGCAAGTGTTTCCCAGCTGAGCTAGCTGTACGACAGTTTCCGTCCCAGCTCCCAGCAGCGCCTCTCGCCGCGTACAACAGTTTCCGCCCCAGCTCCAGGCACATACACAGTCTCTCTCGCGCTCCCTCGCGCACTCAGTCATACAGTTTCCGCCCCAGCTTCTGGTTTATGAAACGAGCAAATGCTTCCGCCAGCCTGAGCACTGCAACAGCTGATGATGACGTAGACGACCCACAGCCAAGCACCAGTGATGCCAGCGGTCACTAAATTTTGTATTTTGCTATGTTTTACATTTGTATTTTGGTATGTTTCAAACTAAAATGTTTTCTATTTTTCACACCTGTATTTCGTATTTTTTGTTTTGCGCATATTAAACGAATTGTACTGTACGCAGTGTAGTATGCAGTGTTTGACTTAAATAATGAGCCAAGGTAATGAAATAAGAAAATGTTGATAAAATAAGACTTTAAGATGATTACAATATCATTACACATCACGATATACTTGCGTTCATTTAACATAGGCCGACTCACGACCAGATCAGTTTACGACCAGTCAGTCGTAACCAAACGCAGTCGTAAGTCGACGCCTACCTGTATTAACGTGGGAAATACGCTTAGTATAATATGGATTTATCACAAAAATACATGCATGTATTTATTATTTTGAAAACCCACCAGCCGACTGATCTGGCACGTTTTAATTGTGCGACAGTAATGACATAAATAATTTTATGTCGTAAAATTTCATTTCATCACAGAGTTCACTATATAGTCCTCTATATAGTAATTCCCTATATAGCGAGTAGGGAGTAGTGAACAAGTGAGTGATTTCGGACACAAGGCGTGAAATACCAGGAGAAAATCTCTTTGCCTTTGCTAGGAATTTGCAGCTGGGTCATGGGGCATGGCAAGGTAATGATCCAAATCCATATAAAGTGGTTTATTGACAACAGAATAAAGCTTTTGACATGCCCATCTCCGTCTCCTGACCCTAAACCACGAGAGTCCGCAAGACAGGACCTAGGACCCCAGAAGATGTCCTGTATTGAGACGTGGTCTCAGATTTAATCACTCTTTATTCTCCAGTGTCATCAATTTATTAAAAGATAAGACTCAGTGCTGTTACTTTAGTGCAGGGGAGGTTATACAAAGTACTAAAAATGCTGCATTGCCAGTATTACAATAGTCATATACTTTTGTTAAAAATTGTATTTGATTAGATGAAAAATATGGTCAGATTAAGCCAATTAACCAAAAACTCATTTTAATTTTTTTTTTTTTAATTTTTTTATTTAGACCCACTGGGGTGCCAATAATTCTGGAGCTGACGGTGTTTTTGTTCCCACAGCCTTGGAAAAATCCTTAGTTGAGTTTGAGTCAGTGGTGAATCAGTTCACATTAAGATTGTTTTGAAGTTTTTTGCATTCTTGTCACGCAATACGGACAGACCAATGGGGGAAATGGTGTATGACCAGTTCATTCCAGTCCGTCAGATCTGTTCCGTACATGGACCATCTGCACAGTTTGAGGGTTTTTCCCCTCCTTTAACACGCCTTTTCATCAGTTCAAGCAGGTGGGCTGGACGTTTACGACGCCCATAAACTCTGACTTCATCAAACATTCCAAACTTCACTACAAATTCAGTTTAATGCTATCTAAAGCTCAGGTATTGTTGGAAGTGTTATTCCTTTTTATGGTATGCGACAAAGGTATTGATAAATGATAATGAAATTGCATTGAATAATGATTATACACACACACACACACCTCTTAATCAGCTGTCAGTTATCACTCTCTGTATAACAACCACTTTATTTAATTATACGCTGTATAATCACACTATATAATCACCCATTAGTCATACAATGATACGGTATATCATGTGATGAGTAATTGCGATAAAATTTATGACCATTTTTCATTTCATCAATTTGAATAAATTGCGATTATTACCTCGCCCGGGACGGAGTCCACCAGGGGGTAAGGTATTGTTTTCAGTGGATTTTTTTTGTTAGCAACATTATGGCGGGAAAATGGCTGGATCAATCTTCATGAAACTTTCCAGATAGATGGGCATTGTTCTCAAATAGAACCTCCAACATTTTGAGGGTCATCCGGTCAAGGTCACTAAAAAGGTCAAAATCGTTTTTGGTGCAAATGGTGTCCCTATGTCCCAAATCACTCCCTAATCACTACATAGTGGACTATATAGTCAGGTTGCCATTTTGTACTGCTGTCTGAATGTATTACACCCTATATAGTGCACTCAAACTACCTCACAATGCGTCACGAAAAGTAGTGCCGCGACAAAGAAGAAAAAAAAACAGCCGTGGGAAAGAAGTTTTATCGTTTAATCAATAAGCTCACTATACAGTCCTCTATATAGTAATTTCCTACATAGTGAGTAGGGTGTAGTGAACGAGTGAGTGATTTAGGACACACCGTTTGTAACCAATCAGCATTTATCCTGATCAAGTTTCTTGATAAACTTCGGAACTAATTGGAACTAGAAACAAAATAAGAGAAACCTCGTTATAACTTTGTAGTATTGGAAGATAATCAACAGATAAAAAGAGAAACAAAATTCACCTCGTGGTTCGCCAAGGCTACTGATTCGATATCAAGTAAGTGGTGTTTATTTTAAGAAAATTTACCTTTTGATTATCACAGCTTTTGTTTGGTCCTTCTGAAAAGTCAAATAAGTTTAAGTGGGTTTTGTTTTTTGTTGTTTTTTTTTTTTTTTGGTTTTTTTAGCTTTTTAGCAGATATTTAGAGTCTTTACACTACACTTATGAAACGAAATGTTTTCATTAGTATTAGTGACCTTGAAAGAACAGAGACCACACTTGTGAGATTCAGTTATAACACCTAAAATAAGTGCTACTGGGCAAGGTTTGTTTTGCCTGGCAACACGTTGTTGTTGTTGTTGTTGTTGTTGTTGTTGTTTTTTGTTGTTATTATTATTATTATTATTCTGCGTAATCTTAGTTTTCCCTAGCTGTAATTGCACTGATTAGACAGTAGAGGATATAACCTACAATAGCGGAAATGCACTTGACTTCACCGTAGGCAGAAGTAACGCAGCTCTAATGCCACAGAAACACACAAAGAACAGATCTAAAATGGGAAAGAGCTGATGTGCAATTGTATGAATAGATTTAACAAGAAATCGGAGCTCTCTTCTTATAGACTGCCGAAAGCTAAAGAAAAGAGAAGCAAATGAGGTAGTACAGATGTTCATAGGTTTATTAAGAAAAAAACGATTTATTATTAACTTTTTCATTTTTAATAAAAGGAATATTTTAGGTCTTAAGCTATTATTTTACTCCAACCTTTACAAATTTGGGTAAATAATTATTGTTGGTTATTAAGGAAACAATTTTTTTTTTTTAATTTAACGAAAGGAACATTTTAAGTTGATTTTAAAAATTAGGAAAATAAATGTTGCCGATTTCATATCGGAATTGTGTGAATGTTACTCATGGATGTCAGAAATGTTTTTCTTTTTCCCGTAGCGGAAGAACGGAGGCTCAGTCTGTCCAATATGGAAAAGAGCAAGGAGTCAAGGACCGAGTGTTTGCCAGGTAATGCACTAAATATGCTCATATCCAGGAATGTGGATAGAATAATTTCCAATATCTTCACTTGTGAGGAAATCAATTAATTGTTTTGATAAATTTGGGTACTTTATTTGTGAATGTCTATATATAATGAAAAGAAAATCACATGTTGGCTTAAAGATATGAAGTTTATCTTCTTGTGTTGAAAAACTTGCATTTTTCATACAAAATACATCGCGGATCTGAGCGACATATTTAAATAACATTGGCTGGCTTTGAGTGGTCTATCAGATATATTCCATTCAGCTAGCATGATACTGAACGAGTCAAAGACAAGTAGCTGAATGGAATATATCTGATAGACCATGAAAAAAAGATTATTATTATTATTATTATTATTATTATTATTATTATTATTATTATTATATGTACACACACTCTCTTCATATCAGCATTCTCAAAGGCCAGCGCTAACTTACCCACGACTTGGTGCTGTTAGTGCGGCAGTGCAGTCACCTTCCCACTGGTGTAGTGTTGGCACAGTCAAGCCAAATATTATTATTATTATTATTTTCCTTGTGTAATTTACTTAATTACTTTTAAAATCGACATAAACAGCTACACACACGAGCAACCTGGCAGCCAAAATTCTCTCAAAATCTTCTGCTTTTAACAAAGCAAACCTCGTGGCCATGTTTGTTTACAAACTGTCAGTCACTCGCTTGCACAGAAGTTTTACATCTCCGACGTGTGTCTCTTCCAGTTTTTCGATGTCCATTGATATGTTTTTCTCTTGTAAATATGAGTGAAGAATATATAATGAAGTTTTGGTAGCCTTTTGGGTGTTCAGCGAGTCTTCAGCTTCAGTTTTCAGTTTATTTATTTAGTGCTTAATCCTAGCACTGGATTAGCCTCGTCTTCTCTCTCCCCCGGCCGACAAAGAAATGATTGTGCGCGTGCACAGCAGAAAAGTTTTGTCATTGGATATGCGCATGAGCTCTGATGTGTGACGTCGTGTTGTCTTGACAACGTGCAATAAATGGATAATTTTCCATCTGTTGAACTCAACAGATGGATAATTTTCCAACTCATAATGAATGAATAATTTTTATTTAAACACAACAAGTTGATCAGCAGAGCTGGTGAGGTTATGCATGTACAGATACAAATAATTACAAATACAAACGACTGTACACAGTCTTAAAAAAAATCTGTTTATGTTAATTATCTTCACATTAAGTTAATTAATAGTATGCATAACTATTGTCTTTGTATTTAGTTACAGCTACAATAGGATCACATTTTATTCTACTAATGTCAAATTTACCTCATAAATTTTTCTCTTATAGGATAAATCCTATGCAAGTGTAAGCGTGTGAGGATCTAATCCCATTGAGTGGTTTCTATATCCACTTCTTTTGAGTGTACTTCTTGGTTTTAATAACTTGTTTGTTTGCTGTACACAAACATGGCAATAAGTTCTTGTGTTAATGGACCAGACTCCGCTTTTGGATCATTAATCCCTTTTGGCTGAGAATGTCCTGCATGCATGGTTTTATGTTGGCTTCTGGCACATCCATACAGTTTTAAATACAATATCTACAATTAAAAACAGTTTATTTTTATTGCATTTATTTAATTCCTGGGCTTCCATCTGTAACAGGGAGTGATGTTGCATCCCATTAATACAATTTACAGTAGATTATTAGAGTCTAATAGAATAAATGAGCCAAAACAATTGGGGATCTTTTTTTTAATGAGCCCCAACTCGTTACAAGTATGAATAAATGGGCCTCAAAGCAGAAAAGGTTGAGAACCCCTGCTATAGCCTAAACCTCAAGTTATAAATGCGTGTTATTCACCAGATATAATGTGCTTTTGAAATTTAACGACAGCAAAGTAATTGTAGTCGATGTAGCAGGAAGTAGATTCAGGGTGAAATATTATAAGTGACCGGGTCCAAAAGCTGCTTATGGAATGCAGATGATATGAGAGAATATTCACATGGACATCAATAGCAAACACTTGTTTTTCACTTGTATGAGATGATGGACAATCCATGTAAATTGATACAAAAAACACCGTGTAATTATTATTGATCCTTTTTTATTTTTTTATTTTTTTAACCATGTTTCAGTGTAAGGTAGGAGGTACAGCTTGTGACCAACATGCAACATCAGATATTGTGACATTTCATTTTATTGAATTCAACTATCGTGTAACACACTTTGTGGACATTTCTCGATGTTAAATGTAACTGGAATTGGATGAAAAGTCTGACTTGGCCTATAATTCTTTAATAAATGAAAGATTGTACTCATTGCCAAGTTGCTGGGGTGTAAGAGGAATAAAACACGACAGTTATAGGAAAGCAAGTAATGATCTTTGGTGTGATAATAGTAACTCCACTGCGCACACACTTTCCAAATCACATTACCCATTGCCCCCATCATTGATTTGATTTATTTTTCGATCACGGCATGTCTCAAAGTGTCTTAATCCTTACAGTGGTGCTTGAAAGTTTGTGAACCCTTTAGAATTTTCTATATTTCTGCATAAATATGACCTAAAACAACATCAGATTTTCACACAAGTTCTAAAAGTAGATAAAGAGAACCCAGTTAAACAAATGAGACAAAAATATTATACTTGGTCATTTATTTATTGAGGAAAATGATCCAATGTTACATATCTGTGAGTGGCAAAAGCATGTGAACCTTTGCTTTCAGTATCTGGTGTGACCCCCTTGTGCAGCAATAACTGCAACTAAATGTTTCCGGTAACTGTTGATCAGTGCTGCACACCGGCTTGGAGGAATTTTAACCCATTCCTCCGTACAGAACAGCTTCAACTCTGGGATGTTGGTGGGTTTCCTCACATGAGCTGCTCCCTTCAGGTCGTTCCACATTTCGATTGGATGAAGGTCAGGACTTTGACTTGGCCATTCCAAAACATTAACTTTATTCTTCTTTAACCATTCTTTGGTAGAACGACTTGCGTGCTTAGGGTCGTTGTCTTGCTGTGCATGACCCGCCTTCTCTTGAGATTCAGTTCATGGACAGATGTCCTGACATTTTCCTTTAGAATTCACTGGTATAATTCAGAATTCATTGCTCCATCAATGATGGCAAGCCGTCCTGGCCCAGATGCAGCAAAACAGGCCCAAACCATGATACTACCACCACCATGTTTCACAGATGGGATAAGGTTCTTATGCTGGAATGCAGTGTTTTCCTTTCTCCAAACATAACGCTTCTCATTTAAACCAAAAAGGTATATTTTGGTCTCATCCATCCACAAAACATTTTTTCAATAGCCTTCTGGCTTGTCCACATGATCTTTAGCAAACTACGGACAAGCAGCAATGTTCTTTTTGGAGAGCAGTGGCTTTCTCCTTGCAACCCTGCCATGCAAACCATTGTTGTTCAGTGTTCTCCTGATGGTAGACTCATGAACATTAACATTAGCCAATGTGAGAGAGACCTTCAGTTGCTTAGAAGTTACCCTGGGGTCCTTGTGACCTCGCCGACGATTACACGCCTTGCTCTTGGAGTGATCTTTGTTGGTCGACCGCTCCTGGGAAGGGTAACAATGGTCTTGAATTTCCTCCATTTGTATACAGGTTGTCTGACTGTGGATTGGTGGAGTCCAAACTCTTTAGAGATGATTTTGTAACCTTTTCCAGCCTGATGAGCATCAACAGCACTTTTTTGGGGCTTCACAGTGGTGTAGTGGTTAGCACGGTCACCTCACAGCAAGAAGGTTCCGGGTTTGAACCCAGCGGCCGGCGAGGGCCTTTCTGTGTGGCGTTTGCATGTTCTCTCCATGTCTGCATGGGTGTTTCCCCCACAATCCAAAGACATGCAGTTTGGTTGACGTGGGGTGGCCTTGGGCTGAGATGCCCTTGAGCAAGGTACCTGACCCCTGACTGCTCCCCAGGCGCTCTGGTGTGGCTGCCCACTGCTCTGTGTGTGTGCGTGTGTTCACTGCTTCAGATGGGTTAAATGCAGAGGATGAATTTCACTGTGCTTGAAGTGTGCATGTGACGAATAAAGGTTTCTTCTTTTCTGAGGTCCTCAGAAATCTCCTTTGTTCGTGCCATGATACACTTCCACAAACGCGCGTTGTGAAGCTCAGACTTTGATAGATCCCTGTTCTTTAAATAAAACAGGGTGCCCACTCACACCTGATTGCCATCCCATTGGTTGAAATCATCTGACTCAAATTTCACCTTCAAATTAACTGCTAATCCTAGAGGTTCACATACTTTTGCCACTCACAGATATGTAATATTGGATCATTTTCCTCAATAAATAAATGACCAAGTGTAATATTTTTGTCTCATTTGTTTAACTGGGTTCTCTTTATCTACTTTTTGGACTTGTGTGAAAATCTGATGATGTTTTAGGTCATATTTTTGCAGAAATGTAGAAAATTCTAAAGGGTTCACAAACTTTCAAGCACCACTGTATGTGTATCATGTAGCACTTTAAATTGTACCACTGAGTGCTCTGTGTAAAGAAAAAAAAATACTTACATTCCACCCACGTGCCCTTGTCTGTCTGAGAAGCTGTGACCTCTCAATTTCAAGCATCCTACTTGGAGTTTATAAAGTATTATTACAGCATTGTAACCAAATTAGTAATAATTATGATATTTGTTGCTACAGACGTAAATAATCTTATCCAATCTGTCAATCCAGAGCTGACCATAAATGAGACTACATTCTCTAACATCATGATAAATGCATTATAAACACTGGAAGGCACCCAGTGAGAAATGGTAGTGTTTTCCTTAATAAGTATAGCACTTTTACAATGAGTGTGAGTGGGGTTTGGAAAGTGTGTGTATGTGTTTTACGGTCAATCAGTTATTCAACAGGCACAAAAAATGGATCAAATGGGTGAGATGTGTCTCGAGTCCTCAACTTGTTTTCCGTGTGCGCGTGTGTGGTTAAATATTCTGAGAAAGATACAGCTAAGTAACACAGGAAGCTTCCACAGGGTGTGTGTGTGTGTGTGTGAGAGAGAGAGAGAGAGAGAGAGAGAGTGAGTGTTTAGCAAGAAGACACTCCTTGGTTTTAAAAAACAGTTGTTTACTGTATCATAGTAAATGATGTTGGGACTCAAGATGAGGCTAAGGCTTTCCCGCTGTGCTTCTAGCAGGTACATTTTCAGTTTGTTTGTTTATTCTTCTCGTTCTTACTCTTGTCTGGTTTCCTTTTTGTGCTTTGTAGTTGTATTATTACTCAGTCAGCATTTCATCATCGTTTTTATTTTTGTCTCCGAGAGATTTCAGAGTGTCTTCTGAAAAACGAAGCGAAAATCAGGCTGCTTGAACGACGACGAAAAATAAAAATGGCTAAGGGAAATGCCCTTTTGCAAACAGTGTCAAAGTTGAGTGCAAAAGTTTGCACCCCCTGTGGTCTCTGGATTTGGAGATGTTAATGTTGCTGTAGCCTCTCATTCTGAAATCGAACATTAACTATCATAACACAAGAAGTCTGATTTGACACACACACACTAATTTATTTATATATATATATATATATATATATATATATATATATATATATCTCAACAGATATGGCAAAATACGATGCATCCAAAAGCTATGAATGTGATAACCACAGGTTCTAGTCAATGGTAGGTTTACATGAGAATTTCTAGAGAATATTTGCCGCATTCAGAAGGGTATATGAAAACTTTGTGTATGTGGGGGGGGGGTTAGGGTTTATATCCATTATCTTAATACACACTATATAATTATAGTACAAGTATGGTTTAGTAAACATAGTAAAATTTGTACACACCTTCTTTGAAACCAATGGTT
This sequence comes from Neoarius graeffei, assembly GCF_027579695.1. Classification (NCBI taxonomy): domain Eukaryota; kingdom Metazoa; phylum Chordata; class Actinopteri; order Siluriformes; family Ariidae; genus Neoarius; species Neoarius graeffei. The sequence continues at coordinate 14,683,912 of NC_083595.1, forward strand.
TTAATTTATTTTTATTAATTAAGACACTTCATGTCTTGAAATAATGATGGATGTCATTTCTTTTGACTTAGCTGAGCTGCTCTTGACATAATATGGATTACTATAGTTGTCGAACAGGGCTATTTAACTGTATTGTTATTTGCTATTTACTGTTTGTTTGATTTCAAACACATTAAGAAGGCAAGAAACTCATCCACTAATTAACTTTTGACAAGGCACACCTGTTAATTACAAAGCATTCTACGTGTAGGTGACTGTCTCATGAAGCTGGTTAAGAGAATACCAATAGTGTGCAAAGCATCATTTAAGGTAAATGCCGGATACTTTGAGAAATCTAAAATATGAAACGTATCTTGTTTTTAACACTTTTTTTTTTTTTTGTTCACCACATAATTCCATATATGTTATTTCATAGTTCTGAAGTCTTCAGTATTGTTCTACAATGTCAAAAATAGTCCAAATACAGAAAAACTGATCTTTGACTGAGTGTAGGGGTGTACAAACTTTTGACTAGTACTTTATAACAAACATGAGAATTACTGTATATGGTGGCACTTTCTGTAAAGCCCATATTTATAAATTAACTGCGTTTTATATAAACTCAATCTTGTTAATGATGTTTGGTAATTAATTCCTTAAGTGTCAGTATTCATTATAATGTGTGTTGGACTGCACAGTGAATCATTATAAAGCAACTGTAATACATTATAAACATTTAATCACGGAGTGTTTGAAGTAAAGTGAAGGATATCTGAATTTGTTCATTATTATAATAACAAGACTATGAACTTTTGTTTTTGTATATGATCTGGAAACTCATTATTCCTACAAACACATAAATGAAGTTCTGAAAACTTGAAACACTTTGCTCTAAAATATCCAAAAAATGACTGTCTCACACAATCATTTTTAGAAGCACTTGGTGATGACATTTGAGACATTTTTATCCCCCGCTGGCCAAAACATCCATCCTGGGAAGGGTGCTCACCTTCTGAAATCCACTTCTCTCACAATTTTTGGAGAAATTTCACTAAACTTGGCAGGATTCTTTGTTATATGTCGGTACTACGGATATTATAATTTCATTAAATTCGGTCACATTTTACCAGAGTTACAGCCCCTGATTAACAAAATTATAATTTGACAATTTCATGAGAGTGTTTTCCTTCTGAAATCAACTCCTCTCACAAATGTTGGAGGAATTTCACCAAACTTGGCAAAAGGCATTGTTTTATGTTGGTAGTATGCATATTGTAATTTCGTTAAATTCAGTCGCATTTGACCAGAGTTATGTCCCTTGATTAACAATCTTGTATTTTCACAATTTCATGAAGGTGTGCTTGCCTTCTGACATCAACTACTCTCTCAATTTTTGGATGAATTTCTCAAAGCTTGGCAAACGGCCTTGTTATATGACGATAATACGCATATTGCGATTTAATTTCTTTTGTGAAAATTTTACCAGGGTTTTTACCCTTGATGAAATAACTTGTATTTTGACAATTTCATGAGCGTGTACGTTCTTCTGAAATCAACTCCGTTCACAATTTGTGGAGGAATTTCACCAAACTTGGTAGAAGGCTTTGTTATATGACAGTTATATGCATATTGAAATTTCGTTTAATTTGGGCAAATTTTACCAGAGTTATGCCCTTGATTATTAACAAACTTGGACTTTGGCAATTTCATCAAGGTGTGCTTGCTTTCTGAAATCGAATTCACTCACAATTTTTACAATCCCCCGCTGGCCGAAAGGCCCGAACAGGGATTATGTCGTGGCGATGTCTGTCCCAAGAAGGGTACTCACCTTCTGAAATCAACTCCTCTCACAATTTTCAGAGGAATTTCACAAAACTTGACAAGATTCTTTGTTAATTTCCTTCAGTTCAGTAACATTTCACCAGAGTTATGGCGTAGTTGCCAGCAGGGGATATTGTACTCTCAGAGCACTCTTGTTATAATTGTTAATAAATATTGCAGTTGATTTTTAATTATTCCCAGGCCATTATTAGTTATAAAGGTTGTGCAGTGCAGCAGAGCACATGGCATAATGCGAATTAGGGACACAACAAAGTCATCAAGGAAATATTTATAGCACATCATTATTAGAGCTTGTAAAAATACTTACAATTATAGCGTATCCTTTATATAGAATTATAAGCATGATTTACGAATATGAGCTTTTTTTATTGTATGTACATATATTTATCATGGCAAACATTGTAGATTATTAGGTCTACAATGAAAATTAATTTTTGAAGAGCATTTTAAACATGGGGGCGGCACGGTGGTGTAGTGGTTAGCGCTGTCGCCTCACAGCAAGAAGATCCTGGGTTCGAGCCCCAGGGCCGGCGAGGGCCTTTCTGTGCGGAGTTTGCATGTTCTCCCCGTGTCCGCGTGGGTTTCTTCCGGGTGCTCCGGTTTCCCCCACAGTCCAAAGACATGCAGGTTAGGTTAACTGGTGACTCTAAATTGAGCGTAGGTGTGAATGTGAGTGTGAATGGTTGTCTGTGTCTATGTGTCAGCCCTGTGATGACCTGGCGACTTCTCCAGGGTGTACCCCGCCTTTCGCCCGTAGTCAGCTGGGATAGGCTCCAGCTTGCCTGCGACCCTGTAGAAGGATAAAGCGGCTAGAGATAATGAGATGAGATGAGATTTTAAACATGATACAAGCATGCCTAATACTAGATTTTGTTTTAGCAACATCACATGAGCAAGTGTTATAATCCCAGCTGTGCCGATATTCAGTATAACCGCTTGATTGTGAGTGCGATATTGCTTTTATACAACAGTTCTATAAACAAGAAATTAATATCCAGTAAGTGACATTTCGGACACAATATGGCCAAATGTTCGGTTTATTTTTGCTCCACTAGTGGAAATGGATCCAGTGAAGCCTTTGTTTCATAGGACCTTGGCTACGTGGCTAACTAGCTCACGTTGATTTGTACATTTGCGTTAAAGGTGCTTCCAGTAAAATTGGCATCCTTCTACTTTCATCTGATGAGCTTTTCATACTTTAAGCCAAAAGTTATTTTCTTGAAAAGTATCATTTGTCACGTATGCTGATGATGTCGCGACCTCTACTGTAGTAACCGTTTTGAACTAGGAAGTGGAATTTTATATTTTATATTGCGATACACATGTTGAAAATTCCCAGTGCGGTTATAGGAAATGTGAGCACTCTTGGACCGCCGCTCGACCAATTGGAGTAATGGATTAAATACTATACAATTAACTGTGTACACTGCAGTTCATCTTTCCTCATGCCACTGGCATCCATGTTTAAAAAGATTTAGTTATTTAATGATGTTGAACTGTAAGCTTACTGTTAAAGTATTTTCACTGGAGACTCCTTCCAACAAAAGGTCAATTACAGAAAAAACTATCGTGTAAATATTTACAGGCTTTTTTTTCCCCCTATCTGCTGTTGTTATATTGTCTGGAACGTCCACTATACAAGTCCCTATGTACGTGTGTCGTTGTCGTCCCCCCCCCCCCCCCCCCCCAAACAAAAACAAAAAACAACACCTTCCAACCAATCAGAATAAGAGCGTTCAATAGCATGGAGTTTATAAATCCAATAAAAAATGCAGCCCTCCATCTTAACCTCAGAGCTGGCCCAAAGCTACAAACAACTAGACTCAGGTTCCAGTGTTGTTGAAATGTGTTTTGTTGGTGACCTTTGACCTCAGGTCACCCAGCAAGCCATTGGTCAGGAGGCTGGTGAGTGGGACAGACTGGGAGACAGTGAGCAGGAACTCTCTCTCAGACGAACGACTGGAGACCCAGAGCCTGCCCAATCGCTCACGCCCGGGCTCGCCCAATCAGTGAGTTCACCTGTACATTTTATATATGCTTTAATTATGTACTTATTGAGGGTTTTTTTTTTTTTTTTTGCTTGTATACAAAAAATACCTTGCAGGAAGGGATTGAATTTAAGTATCTAAAACAAGAAGTAATCTGTTCAGGTAAACTGATCATATGATTTGCCCAGCTCTGAGCACAGATAGCTGTCACATGTGGTACACTCCAAAATACATGTTCACTTGTATAGCAAAACCCAGACCACTGTTTTGAAACAGAACCGTTTTCTAGTGTGCATCTGGGTTTGAATGTGGCTTTCATACGCGACCAAATGAATAAAGTCTAGCTGTGAATAAACTTGGATCCAAAAAATGCAAGAAGTAGTAGTAGTAATAATAATAGTAGTAGTAATAGTAGTAATTAATCTTCAATCACCACTTCTTTTCTGGTCTGGAGCCTATCCTAGGTGCAAGCTAAGAGAATTCTCCAATCTCAGGGTCCCATGCACTATTCACACCTCGGGGCAATTTTAGGTCACCAGTCCTCCAACCTACATATTTTTGATAGTGGGAGGAGCAATGACAAGGACAGTGACACCCACTGTACCACCATCATCTATAATTATAATAATGATGATGATGTATGTGTAGTAAAGTCTTTCGTTCTGAAAAGTTTCCAAAATATCTTTTACATTTAAAAAAAAAAAATCCCCACACAGTAAAACAATCAATCATCATAATGAATTGACCTTAATCAAGCTCCAGGTAATAATGTCCCGGTATTAACTAAAAACTCAATAGGTTTATCACAGGAATGTAAATTTTAATGAGAGGAACTATAAATAATCCAGCCTGAACGATTTACATCCAGCACCAACTGAGACGTGATTGTTCGTGATTTAACAGTAAAGCTGCCTCCACTGAATGAAGTGCCTGAGATGGGTTAGACTGTTTTGGAAGATCAGTAACGTGTCTGAGCGAAACCATTTCGAGCTTTGTTTATCTCACTAGCTAAACTTTGTAGTCAGAATGAAACATCTGCGTGTAAAGGCATTCTGTCATTGCTGGCCTTTTAATCTGTTCTTATGCAAATTTCTAATTTGTGCATAAGAAAACTTCAACAGGGGGCCCAAGGATTTGCATTTCCTTTTCTCAGCATTTCAGAAATAATAAGCTGCCTACACACACACACACACTTGAGCACTGTGATTGTTGTCTGTCCTCTGCAGTTCCATATTCGCTGCAGATGGCACCCGGGTCCGGCCGTCCTCCATCGGGCACCTGGTGGACCATGTGATCGATGACTCTGTGTGCCAAGTTTTCACCAACCATAAATCGGCATCGTCAACGCAGGCGAACAGCATCAGCCTGGACTCAACCCCGTAAGTGTGTTTGTTTATTTATGACATGCTTCTGATTTTACTTTTGTATTAAATTGCAAACAAAACCTTTGTTTCACCTTGTGACCACAAGGACAGGTCATACAAATCTTTTTGCAAAGCTTTTACAGGTAACCCTGTGGGGTTGGTGTGGTTTGTATTTTTTTTTTTTTTTTTGGTTGGTTGGTTGGTTGGTTGGTTTTTGGTTTTTTTTGTGAAAATTTTATATTCAATATTCAAGGTTTGAAATGTAACTGCAAAACTACAACTTGCCTATTTTTTGAACTTTTCACCATTTTGAAAGACAACCTCCTGATCACCAAAGTTAAAGATATTTCATTAGCTGATATAAATATACAGGAACCACTGAAAGTATTGGAACGGTAGGGCCAATTATTATATTGTTTTTCCTGTATACTGAAGACATTTGAGTATGAGACAAGAGATCAGAATTTCAACTTTCATTTACTGATATTTACATCTAGATGTGTTTAAAAAGAAAAACAAAACTTAGAATATGGCACCTTTGCTGGCAGACCACCCAGTGGTTTTGTTAAGCAAAACTATCGGAACAGATATAGTTTTAAAGTAATTTAGGGTAAATAACGTAATATTTGTAAGCATGGGATATACAACCAATAACCGTATCATGCTGGCGACCCACTGATATGACCAAACTGTTGCATTCTTCTTTTATGATGCTTTTCCAGGCTTGTAGCATAACTTCTTTCAGTTGTTTGTTTTGACTTCCTGTTAACCGACTGAATGTATTTACGAAACATATAGCATGGGTTTGCAAAATTTTCATAAAATTTTTTTCTCAGCAACTACAAATCACTACTGCTTGATTTATAATAAGTGTCCTATTCCTTCGATTGCTTACGTTCTGATATAAGCGAGAGCGGGGGGATATGTAAGTGAGCAGGAGCTCACAGTTGATCTTGTTCAAACTTGAACCTTACCTTGGTGTGGAGGAACATTGTTGTTCTTGTACATGTTTGTCCTGCACATGATTCGTTAAGATGGGAGGTGCTTGATGCTTGCACTCTGACCCGTGAACGCTTTCCTCCATTTTGATGTCCTTTGCATTCACACCCTGTCAATTAAATTATATTTTGAATGTATCCCTTAAATGCATATTGTAGACCCTTCTATCTGTTTCTCTCAGATTGTTTTAGATGTATGATTCCAGAAATTTCTTTTGGAATATCTCTCACTGATATCATGGCAAACACCATAGATTGGCATGCCTTGTGTGAAAGCTTGATGGGCTTAGCAACAGTAACCAAGGGGGGGTGGGACTTAGCGAAAGGTCAGTTGGGTTAAGGTCTGGTGATTGACATGACCATTCTAAAACCTTCCACTTTTTTCCCCCTGGTGAAGTCCTTTGTTCTTGGTAGTGTGTTTTGAGCCATTGCATGATGAAGTTCCTCCCAATTAAATTGGATGCATTTCTCTGTAAACTGGCAGACCGACTTCTGAGTTCATTCTGCTGCTCCCATCATGAGTTGCATTATCAATAAAGATTAGTGAGCCCAGCCATGCAAGCTAAAGCAATGACACTACCTCCACCATTCTTGACCAACAAGTTTGTATGTTTTGGATCATGAAAGAAAGATCCTTTCTTTCTCCACACTTTGGCCTTTCCATCACTTTGGTAGAGATTAATCTTGGTTCCAGAACTTATGTGGCTCATCTCTCTATTTCTTTGTGAATTCCAGTCCGGCTCTCTGAATCTTCCAGCTGATGAGTGATTTGATTTATTGTGGTATCGCATCTATATTTCTGCTCTCAGTCTTCTTCAAATGGTGGATTGATGCCTTCACCCCTGCCCTTGTGGAGGTTGTTGGTGATGCCACTGATTCTTGTTTGGGTTTTTTCTTCAGAGCTCTCTCAAAGTTTGTCATCAACTGCTTTTGATTGCCTTGGCCTGCCTGTTCAGTGTCTGGTTGTTGGTACACCAGTGGTTTCTTTCTATTTCAGGACATTCCAAAGTGTTGTATTGGCTATTCCTAATGCTTTTGCAATGGCTCTGATTGACTTGACGTTCCTTCTTTTCTCAGTTTCAAAATGGCTTACTTTTCTCCCATAGACAGCTCTCTTGGCTTCATGTTGGTTTAACATTTTTAACATTTAAATGCAGTCTTCACAGCTGAAAGAAATCAAACATTCAGAGCCATTAATTGTATAATCAGTCAATCTAACTGGGCACAATATGCTGCAGTATTTTTGATCACTTGATTTCATAAGGGGAGTCTTTTTTTTTTCCCTCCTTTCATACAGCAACCAAACTTAAAAAAAAAAAAAGCCTGCTTCTTATTGGTTGCTGTGAACTAGTTCTTTCCTCTTTCACGTCAGATAAACAATTACGCCGGCCTGTATGAGCATGATTACTCACAAATGACGGCAATGATGGATCGTGACAATAAATACTTGAATTAACCTTTATTTAATATACACTATATTGCCAGAAGTTTGAGGACACCCCTCCTGATTATGGAGTTAATGTGTTTTAACCAGACCCACATTGCTAACGGGTGCCAAAAATCGAGCACACAGCCATGCAGTTTCCGTAAACAAACATTAGTAGAATGGGTCATAAAGTGGAAAATATGTCAGTGATCTCAAGGATCTCAGTATGACCTTTGCAACAATCAGTACTGTGAAAAGGAATCATCTCTTGAGCAGTGGAAACGTTCTCTAGAGTGATGAATCACACTTCACTGTCTAGCTGTCTGATGGACGAGTTGGGAGGGATGAGCACCATATTCCTTCAGTCTGTGTTTTGATGAGCGTGGTGGCGAGGGTGGTGTTTAACACTCCAAAATCCCCCATCAGTGTTAAATGGGGTTGAGATCTGGCAACTCTGAAGGCCATGGTATAAGATTTGCATCACTTTTGTCCTCCCATCAAACCATTCCATAACAGCTGGTGTCCCACAGAGACTGGGATGGAATCGTTTCATTGTAGAATGAAGTTATCAGTCAGAAGAACATTTATTATGATGATTATAATAATTTAGAATATTTTGCAGTAACACTTTCTACTAGGATTGCAAAGCGCCCCCTATGTCATAACAAACACACCAGGGTTTTCTTTGTTGTAACCATTATTAATGTATTAAAAGTATAATGGGATCAAGGTCATGACCACAAATATATTGGTGACTAAGGGTGTGTGTGTGTGTGCGTGAGTGTGCGCGTAGGATAGAGAAACGCTAATCAAGTTCAGATTTGAGTCATCACAGTTTCCAGTGCTCAGAGATACAGTTGGCATTTGGTACGTGTTCTTATTTTAGCATTACACACTCACTGGAAACTTTCTCTGGTTGGAGCTGTGGTTTTCTATCGCTGTGCTAGATGTCACATGGGTGGTTAGGCCAGGACTTTCAAGCTCCCCCCCCCCCCCCTTTTAAATATACGAACAGTGTAATGCAATGTATGTTAGTTATATGTATGGTTTTAAATATATTGAAGAAATATATAAAAATAATGAAATTATAGATTTGTGGGCTGAAGCACTCACTGACTTAAACACTGTTTTGTTTTTGTTTTTGTTTTTTTTACTTTGACACGTTCTTAGTTATAAAGGTCCGATGTAGCCAGATTTATCAGGTATATTGGTTGGATAATCAGTATATAACATGATGCTGACTGGAACGCAGACTCAGGCAAAAAAAAAAAGAACGTCTATTAAATAATTCTAAAGTTATGACCATGACACTACTGCAGTTGGGACTGTTCTGTTGTAGGGGCTTCACTGTAAATATGAGGTTGATGTGAGCAATCTGTTTGCATACGCACGCACACACTCACTGAACGACCAATGAGCAGCACAATTTGTTTCCTAATGTTTTAAAGTGTTTTGAAGTCAGTAATGCTGTACTAATGGCATGTTAGTTCTAAAAAGCAACTACAACAAACAGACTAGTTATTTTTGGCTGCACTTGCTCTTAACCAGGCTTTTCGTTTAAACCAAGGGTTTGTTTTACGGTTTGTACTTTATTTGAACAACGTCTGCTTAGTCCGTTTCCTTCAAGTTTCAAGGCACTTTGCAAATTAGATGATTGAGTAAATAATTCACTTTGTTCATGTTCATTACACTCACTGTTGCATTCATGCGCGCTGCCTTGAACACTGCTAATGTGTTGCTGTACATGTGTCAGCAATGCAAGCTTTAATAAATAACCAGAAATGGACCAGACCAAGGATATTTGTACAGTGTATAACCATTGGCAATAAGGTTTTTTGTAAATCTATTCGTATATGAAACTGCATAGCTAAAGATTCTTTTGTTGTTGCCGTTGTAGCCCATCCGCTTCAAGGTTCAGCATGTTGTTCTGAGATGCTTTTCTGCTCACCATGGATGGAAAGAGTGGTTGAGTTTCTGTAGCATTTCCCTGTCAGTCCATGTGCATATATACTCTGTGTGTGTGTGTGTGTGTGTGTGTGTGTGTGTGTGTGTGTGTGTGTGTGTCAGGCTTGTAGTACTCAAGTCCGACTCGTGCCCTAATTTTAAGGACTCGTGACTTGACTTGGACTTGAGCACTGGTGACTTGGACTCGGACTCGTGCATTAACTGCATTCGGACTTGTAAATTGCAGACAAGGACTCGGATTTTTTTTTTTTATTTGGCATAAGATATTTATATCTCCATTTTTTTTCCTACTAATTCTGTGCAAAAGAATGCACATTCACCTGTTCATACGTCATGTTCAGGAACAAACTAATGTTAATGGCGCTAAAATGCCTGGAGAGAACTCCCCTAGGATTGTCCGCTTTGCTTATGCAGACTTCTCGTGCAGTGGGAAAAAATGCACTGCTATGTGTTGGAACATATGTAGAAGAACTATCGAGGAGACGACGGGGACAACCTCGAACTTCAATCGTCATTTGGCAAGACTCCACCCAGAGAAGGGAGTGACATGCTATGTTCATTGCTCTGTTGATAGCGAGGCTTGCTTGCTGAGCAATGAACTAGCTAGTGTTAAACGTCTCTCAGGTTATTTGCCCTGTTGATGGTGGGCGGGGCTTGCTGAGTGATGAACAAGCTTTTTATCTGTAGCCTATTAACTAAAATGGGACATTCGAGCAGTAACGTTAGTTCAACACAGGAGCAGAGATGGTTTGACATAAAGACTTGAGACTGGACTCGGACTCGAAGTTTAATGACTCGACTACAACACTGATCTGCGCGTATATATGCTGATGGAGAAATGCTACAGAAACTCATATGCATGTTTCACATCGTTGTCCTTCTGGAAGAGTCAGTGACGACCCAGTTTTAGTTTTCTGGCAGATGCAGCCAGATTTTGATTTAAAATGTCCTGGTATTTCACTGAGGACCCTAACAAGGGTTCCAGGGCCTTTGGAAGAAAAACAGCCTCAAATCATCACAGAACTTCCATTATATTTTACAGTATGGGCATCTGAGACCATTCCTCTTTACACAATCTCTCCTGATCATCCAAGGTCCTCAGCCCTCTTTTGTGCTCTCTCCTCTTCAGCTTCACCCCACAGGTTTTCAATAGGGTTCAGATCAGGGGACTGAGGTGGCCAGGGCAGAAGCTTGATTCTGTGATCAGCGAACCATTTTTGTCTTGATTTGGACCTATGCTTCAGATCATTGTCTTGCTGGAAGCTCCAGTGACGACCTGGCTGAAGCAGCCAGATTTTGATTTAAAATGTCTTGGTATTTTCTGGAGTCCAAGATGCCATGTACCCTAACAAGGGTTCCAGGGCCTTTGGAGGAAAAACAGTCCCAAAACATCACAGAACTTCCACCATATTTTACAGTAGGGATTGGGTTCTTTTCGTTATAGCCATCCTTCTTTTTACACCAAACCCACCTTGAGCATTTATTGCCAGAAATCTCCATTTTTGTTACATCAGACCAGTGGTTCCAGTTGTAGTAGCGTTTCGCAAACTTCAGGTGCTAATGTTTGTGGCTAACTGACAGAAAAAAATTTTTTTGTTTGTTTGGTTTTTTTTTTCCCCTTTCCCTAGCAGACCTTCCAAATAATCTGTTGGTATGGAGGTGGCATCTGGTGGTTTCGGAGACTTGGAAACCCTAAGATTTTACTTTTTCTTGTAATTCACCAACAGTGATCATTGGGGATGAACCTGGATCCTCCTCCAGGAGAGTTTGTAACAGTTCCAGTTGGTGTCAATTTTTTAAATTATTGCCTTAAGAGTAGAAATGGACATTTTCAGGCTGTTTGTTTTATCACCATTCCCTGACTTATGAAGGTCAACACACTTCCCCCTCGTTTGATTTGTGTGTTCTCTTCTCTCTTCCATGTTGATGGATGACTCAGGGAATTTGGCCTCTGTGTCACCTCATATTTGTTCCCCAGTTAATCAGGAAGTCATGGAATAGAGCTTGAAAGTTCCTACATGCTCCAATCAACTCAAAAATACTGTACAATTTAAATCAGAAACATGCTTCAGTTACATTGCGTTCATTAGAATTTTCAGGGGTGCCAGCAATAGTGGCACGTTTTTGTGGAAAGTAATTTTCTTGATGAGGGGTTTGGTGGTCCCCCCCCCCCCCCCAAATAAATTTATTCCAATTAACGGTTGTATTTTTCTAATTTTTTCAGTGTGAAATGAAGCGACTTCACCAAAGGGTGATTTTTTTTTTTCTAACCCTTTTTACTAATCTTCACAAGGGGGGGCAGTAATTGTGGAGGGAACTGTGTGTGTATATACACTTGGTAGTGGTCCCCCCCCCCCCCCCCCCAAATAAATTTATTCCAATTAACGGTTGTATTTTTCTAATTTTTTCAGTGTGAAATGAAGCGACTTCACCAAAGGGTGATTTTTTTTTTTTCTAACCCTTTTTACTAATCTTCACAAGGGGGGGCAGTAATTGTGGAGGGAACTGTGTGTGTATATACACTTGGTAGTGTCAGCTACTACTGAGCAGGACTGCTTTCATGCTTATAATCGGAGCATTCATAATGAGCGTGTGTGAGTCAGAAGACCGAGGCCAGCACTGGTTACGTTACTTGCTACAGACTTGGGAGCTAATTCTCTCTTCGTGTTCTGCTACTGTTCAGATTCAGCCTTTCCTTCCACCGAAGCATTGTTGGAAGAGCCTGATAGAGAGACCTGACCTTGTGGCATCTTATTTTCTGATGCTTTGTGGTGATTTTTGTAGTGAATGCAGCAGAAAATAGATGTCGTGCTGTTGGCTGTGTGCATATGCAGTGTGTTCTAGAACTGAATATAGAATATATTCCCCCAAATAAAACCCTGCTGACGGCGACATCAGCAGCCCTCTGAGGCAATCATAAATAATAAAAACTGATAGCCTTGCACATGTGACCTGATTGTTGGAAAACCGTCCATGTTGGTTGTGATTATTGCTTCCAGGAGATTGCCGTGCTCTCTTTGCATTACCAGACGATTTCATTTCCATTGTGCGACCTTGCAGATCTCCAGACAGTGCGATAGACAGCCAGCCTCCTGCTCTGCCACCAAAACAGTCCAGGAAGAACCTGATCACTCACATCAGCCAATCTCGATCTGAGCTGGAGCTTGATGACCACGCCTCCGAACTCTATGACGTGCCTGTAGCTTCAGATAAGAGCATGGTGAGGTGTTTTTTGCTTGTATTATAACTGGTAAAAAATCATTTACGCACTCAGCTGACGTTAATTAACAATATCCCACAAGAAGGCGTGCTTTGTGTACATCATTGTGCATGCCTGAGGTTTTATTCTCCTCCCTGTGCAGAATGGTGCAGTTCCACATGACAACCTCGTTCTGATCAAAATGAAACCAGATGAAAACGGGCGTTTCGGATTCAATGTCAAGGTACAGCCGCATTAAAGTGATTTTGCTTTTTGGAAAAATAATAAAGGATCAGTTCTCGTCAAAACATCACGATTTGTGTCCCCCATCCACAGGGCGGCGCTGATCAGAGAATGCCGATCATTGTGTCTCGCGTCGCTCCTGGAACTGCGGTAGGCTCAAAGGCTTTCTTTTTCATTCCAATTACGTCATCACTGAGGTCTTGTGGATTGCATCCTCATTTGTGTCAATGTGACTCCAACCTCATGCCAGGCTGACCTGTGCGTACCGCGTCTGAACGAGGGCGACCAGGTGGTGCTGATAAATGGGCGGGACATCTCCGACTACACGCACGATGACGTGGTCATGCTAATCAAGGCCAGCTGTGAAAACCAATCAGGAGAGCTTATTCTGCTCGTAAGACCCAATGGTGAGGAAAGGTTTTTTACCTTTATTACACTCTGTTCATACAACGGCAAACAGAACTCTTGATTCTGATGGGTCAGAAGGTGTTGATTTATAGATTTATTTTTAGAAATCTATAAAGTCGTTCCAGCTGTAACACAGAGAGAGATATAAAGCGAGGCTGGTGAGGAAACAATTCTTTATAGCTGCTGTAATATAAGCGATGACACGAATAAACATGTTTAAATATAACAATAAACGATAAAATATATATACAACCTGTCGCTATTTATTTAATAATCAGAAGAATCATTACCAAATTACTGCTATAAGAGGAATTAAACATGTGCTGTTGTAGGAAAATAATCATCTTTCAGGTGGTAACAGTGACTTAGTTTCAAGTCAGGCTTCGTCACACCGTCATTGATTAATTATTCACTAGATGCACACTCGGGCACAGTGAAATTCATCCTCTGCATTTAACCCACCTGAAGCAGTGAACACACACATCTCCAGAGGAATGGGCTGCTATACAGCACCCGGGGAGCAGTTGGGGGTTCAGTACCTTGCTCAAGGGCATTTCAGCCCAAGACCGCCCCATGTTAACCTAACCGCATATCTTTGGACTGTGGGGGAAACCAGAGCACCCGGAGGAAACCCATGCAGACATGGGGAGAACATGCAAACTCCACACAGAAAGGCCCTCGTCGGCCACTGGGCTCGAACCCAGAACCTTCTTGCTATGAGGCGACAGTGCTAACCACTATACCACTGTGCCGCCCAAAAATCGTACCTGGATGATACAACATGAATACGATGTACCATTTAAAACCATTGCTACACTGTCACTAGGTTACCCCATGCTCATTATTGACTTTTTCCAGTATACAATATTAAATTTTCTCTCAATATACTAATACATTGTCTGTCATCTTGAAGTTCTGGTTATTCCTGATGTTTCCTAAAGTTAAACTCTTCAACTTGTTGAACACTTGCAGCAATCTATGATGTGGATGAGGAGGAGGAGAAGCTTGATCTGGAGCCAGAGTTCCAGTACATTCCAGAAAGCTGTGGTTTGGATCGGTCGCACTCAGAACCAGATGGATGGAAATCATCCTTCCAGATGCTGAAAGAAGGACTGAGCACCGGCTCTGCGCTCGCACAATTTGATGTGAGTCATGGAATACACACGTTAACACACACTAACGCTCGTTTTGTCCTCAGTTTGTCGTATGTTTAGTATCACTAATGCATTTTCGCTAATATTAAAAGAAGTGCCTTCATAAAAGTATAAACAAACAAGTGTATCGCTGGCGTTTGCAAATATAATAGACAAAAATATTTAATCAATCCAGAAATGTTACTCACATTTAAGTTACATATTTACAGTGTCAGTGAAACCGTGTTCAACATCCTGCATGTTATCATTTTTGTTTAACACACTAAGGCTGTTTTAAAATATTTCATCTCAAGACTAAATGAAAGTTTTATGACATTTACATGACGTTGCTTTTGGTATCTTTGCTTACTTTTTAACTACGGGAGGAACCAATACCTTAGTAATATGCTTCTGAGTATCACTTCCTGTTATCACACATGCTATGCTGTTTCCTGTTTCATGACTTTGCTTTTTCTCTAGTAGTTTTGTCACGTTCCAGCCTCTAAAACTGATAATGCATTTTGTATATCGGTTTAAGAGCTTGGTAAATGTGTGTTGGCGAAAACCCAAAGCTGTCCTTAATTGTACACCGAGGCTGGGTTGCATTAGTTGGCAGTGACATGACACTTTGCTCTCCCATTAATCAGCTTAATTGAGCTCAGTCATACAGTAGTTTCTAAGATGAGCCCTAATGAGGAAGCGCGCTTCTAAAGAGCTGGTCTGTCATGATTCTGAAATGTTGCATGTTGGTTATTTATCCTTGACATAATTACACAGTTGAAACAATTGCTCTTTTTCATATTTTAGATAAATTTAGGGTTTTTATCCCCCGCTGGCCGAAAGGCCCGAAGGGGGATTATGTTGTGGTGATGTCCGTCCCAGGAAGGGTACTCACCTTCTGAAATCAACTCCTCTCACAATTTTTGGAGGAATTTCACAAAAAAACTTGACAGGATTCTTTGTTATATGTCGGTAATACGCATATTGCAATTTCATTCAATTCAGTCGCGTTTTACCAGAGTTATAGCATAGTTGCCAGTGGGAGATATTATGCTCTCAGAGCACTCTTGTCTGCTTTGAGTGAAGAATTTGAAGCAATTTTGACACTTCAGATGTGGTTTAAACTGTAGTTTTAAGCCTTACATTTTGAAATTTTGTATTTTGATTATCTCCTGTCTCATTATTTCAAATATCTTGTATGTTATCCAGCAACTGTATCGCAAACGACCTGGAATGTCCATGTCCTCTGCCAGGTTACCACAGAACCTCTCAAAAAATCGCTACCGGGACATTTCACCATGTGAGTAACTACAAGTGTGTGTGTGTGCGCTCAAATTCCTGTATTTCTGCAGTTGAAATGACTCGAACCATTTTGACCCGTATGAGCATTGTGTTTTCTGCAGATGACGCAACTCGAGTTGTGCTGAAGTCAGCTGAGGACTACATCAATGCAAACTACATCAATGTGAGAACCTACAAATATAAATGAATGTGCTTTTGCAAAAAAAAACAAAACAGAAATCTTCAACACTTTTATAAAATGGGCAGTTTGAAATTGCCTAGAAAATAGACCAGGATTTGTTTCCTTCATTAATAATATTTGTGTGTTTGTGTCCTAAGATGGAGATACCAGGGGGAGGCGGCATAAGGCGATACATTGCGTGCCAGGGCCCACTACCTGGCACTTGTTGCGATTTCTGGCAGATGGTATGGGAGCAGAGCGCCACCCTGGTGGTCATGCTTACCACGCAGGTGGAACGGGGCAGGGTATGAGCAGCATTTACTTTCCACACTCAGAAATGGATGCATACCACGTGTGTACAAGTAACTGATTATACGATGCATCACAATATTGCTCAGGCTAGATTCTTAGTTGTGCCAGCTAAAGGGGTTTTTATTTATATCTGTTAGTCCATTTGAAGAATTGTATTCAAAATGAGAAAAGGTGGTGGAAAGCAGCAACATAAAGCTCATTTATTCAGTGGTCAGAAATATGATGTACATTTGTACAGAAGTTTTATATAAATCTAGATTTCTATATAAATATAAATGTATTTAGGAAAAATCGATTCTGTTGTTCAACTGATAGTAAACCTATATAATCCAAGTTAACTACCTTGTGCGGTTTGCGTACATTATGTTCTAACTAACCATTAAACTCCTTCCACATTCTTGAGGAAAGGAAAACTCTACACTAAATGTCTCATAACCCAATAGAGGTCCGTGTTAACTTAAGTCTTGTCAAAATTAAGTTTTAACCTTATTCACTTACTGAAAATTCTAGTCACATTTTAGTCAGTGGAACTCAATTTTAATTTTAGTCTCATTTTAGTCAATGTTTTAGTCATAATTTTCTCAGTTTCATCATACTTGTAAAATGTGGCCTTAAGAGGGGCTGTTGCAGGCCTCAACATTAACTTTTGACACCTTTTGCTCTGCAGAGCAAATGGCCTCAAATTTTTGCCCCCCTTGAATTTCCTTTTGCCCTAAAATTTTGCGGTATTTCGGCAAGTTTTCAAGTACACGGTTCAAGGCAATACTAATGTGTTTTTTAGGGGTATAATTGAGTTATTTAGACAAAAGTACATTTGGAAGAGGTTCATCTTGGGGTGGCTTGAAGTTTGATTTCGTATAATTGAATATTGACGCCTGCTTTGACATCTCAACACTGGGGGCAGGATTATGATGATGATGACAAATAATTTCCATCCATCAATGCACCCATTCCCTCAATCCTCCCTCCCTCCATTACCCCCCACTATCACCAATTATCTTCACTTCACATGCATGATGGGCCAATGTCAAATGATAAATGGGGTAAGATATATTTATCTCTGAGATAATTCACTATGTAAATGACATATTTACTGTAGAGGATGTGGTTTACTATTTGAGACACAAAAGCATGTCTTTCCACTCATTGAATGTACTTACCATCAGCTTTTTTTTACGTATATGTGGACGTCCTGAAGTCAACCCGGGAAAATGTAGAGTGCAACAGCGACCACTTGTAGTGATGAAAAGCACAAATGCGCACACGCACCAATCAGAATCGCCGTTACAATTCGGGAAGAAAAAAACAAAATGGTGATCACGGGAGGCGAGGATGCTGGTTGATGCGTCTTGTTGGGGTGTTTTTTGTAATGTGCTCACTTGAAACTCATTTTTGTGGTTAAAGAATCCAACCATGGGTGTGCCCAAACGGGTCTAACTCACTAAAATATTTCTGCTCAAGCGTCTTTGTCGGGCAAATCGGGCATTCGGGCAATACCTGGCGTTGAGGCTTGTATTACAGGAGGGGTTAGTCACAACTCTGTTAGTCTTGCACTAGTTGTCGAGTGAAGACAGTATTTTGTACACTGTGATTGTGATGAACAAGTGGCATGTCTGTGTCCTGACTCATATACCGGTTAGAATCCAGGAGCATTGCGAAAGCCATGCGAGCGAGCCTAGTGAGCCAGATTCCCCCACTTCCCAACTATGATCAGGAACACAAAACAGGGACCGTAACATATTGTACCTTTTTGCTGAAGGATATTTCTCCTGGCTGTAAACATTCCCTTGAGAAGTAAGCTAGGTTGTCTGCCTGAACAGAGCAAGCGATTTCATCTCGTCTTTTTTTTTTTGGTCAAAAAATTGTCAAATATATATATTTTTTAATTTACGTTTACAATTTGGTCAAGAATTTAAGCGTTCAGTGAATACTTATCAAAATTTTCATTGACAAAGTTAACACTGATGGGGTGAAATCATTACAGTTTGCAAAATTATTAACAAATGCAATCACAACATTTGTTTTATAAGTATTCATCCCCCAGTGAACCAACCAGAAATTAAATAATTATTTGAATGGAGTGTCATGTGATCACAACACCACAATAATAAGATTTATTTTTTTTTTAATTGCTAATTTTAAAGTTTAGCAATTTGGACATTTTATGTCAAAATATTTATGTAAAATGGCTTCAAAATGCTGAATTTTATTGACTCATGAGGTGTCCCTTTTTTTTTTTCTTCTTCAGGTGAAATGTCACCAGTACTGGCCGAATGTCTCTGCCACGGGCACTTACGGAAACTTCCAGGTATCCTGTGTGTCTGAGGATGGGAAATCGGCCTATCTGCTCCGAGCCCTGACCCTCACGCACCTGGAGGTAAGGCACCAATAAATGGACGTTTTAAATGGTTATACTGTTTATTAATACACTACAATAGTTAGTATGGAAATGATTTTTAGGGGTGTAGGCTTATCATACTATAAATTGTTTAATGCCAGTCCACCTGTAATGCATACACATTGAACTCTACCAAAATCCATGGATGGAATAATGGGTGTGGTGTTATCATGTGACCAATTCTGTATATGCCTATTGTATGTGTGTGTAGGCGAAAGAAGAGAGGCATATTTGTCAGATGCAGTACATGGCTTGGCCCGATCACGGCGTTCCAGATGATTCCACTGATTTCCTGAACTTTGTTAACTTGGTGCGCAGTAAACGAGGAGACTCGCAGGACCCTGTGGTTGTGCACTGCAGGTCAGGGCTACAGAACAACCATCACATATTACATACCAAGTTCCTCTGACATGTACAGTAATGTTGACTTATTGTGAAAGCATAATGAGTTTCACTTATTTATATACTGTATTGGTCCTAATAGACGCGCAATGCGCGAACGCAAGACCATTTGCATGCGCGTCTATTATGTACCAAACGCCTAGGTTCCGAACGAATATCGGTCGATGTGCATGTTTTCGTTTCCGAAACGTTATGATCAGCTCGAAGCGGTTTTGACAGTTTCCAAATTTTAGCACCACCCAATAGGAAGCAACGACCGCGCATGCACATGAAGAAGATCCATGGCTGCCAAGTTTGAGTTGGATTTGTGTGTGCGAAGTTTTCATATTTACCAACACGTGCGGAAACCAGAAATAGGTGAAACATTGCAGTGTTGAATAGAAGAAAATCCATTTGATAAAAACGCTGTCGCTGTTGTTCGCCAGGATAAAACTGTAGGCCACGTCCCCAAAGAACACTTGAAAGTGTGCCGGTATTTCATTGCCCAGGGTGGGGTGATTACAGTTGCCGTCATTGGTAAACGGCAGAATACAGGTGTCGGACTTGAAATTCCCACGCGATATACATTTACTGGTGTGCCTGGAGATGTTATTAAACTGACAAAATTGTTGAGGCAAATGATTCAGTCTGACAATCTACACTGTTATTGACTATTTCTGGTTCGAGTGCAGCGAGTCTAGGCTATGCCATGCCGAACAAGCGAGGCAGTTACTGTGCTAGCTTCAAATTACAGGTGGTGGAATATGTTTTGAAAGGGCATTCCAAGAATAAGGCAGCACATCAGTTTGGAATACATCGTCGCAGGGTGCAAGAATGGTGCATTGCTGAGAAAAAATTAGACTATCATGACAATGTTCTGACAGGTCAAGAAGAAATTGTTCTATCAGAGGATGATGTCGATGTAAACTCATCGGAGTCGGAAGGCGATGACAATTATTTCAGTCCTGATAGTCCTTGTCATTAATTATGTCTTATGTGACATGAAAGTCCTTCGTTAGTTTGTGAATGGACTATCTACATGTACCCGTAGATAAGTTTGATAGTGTTTGAAGTGTTTGGTTGCTTGGTACATGTAGTTCCTGTACGGTAGTAAATAATTGATGTTTCCACATTAAAAATGTTGTAGTTTGAAATACTTCAACTAGTCTTGCATGCATATGTCAGTTGATATTTTGTTGCGGGTAGAGAATACTGTGTTCTTATTTTGTGATAATATTGAGTTCATCCAAAGTGCCATTTTAATATTTTACATTATTGTCCAGAGTGCCATTTGATATTCTGTATTGTGCTACGCTAGTCTTCATATGTGGGTGTTATCCAAAGTGTCAATAGATATTTTGTTTCGGGGTACACCACAGGCTTATTATGTTTACATTCGTTTTCATTTGAAGTGCCATTTTATGTTTTGTTACAAGTTGATGTATTGCTACTAGTGTAATATTTTAATACATGCACATGTGTTCGAGTTTGTTAATGAACGAAAATGTGAGCATAAAAAATAGTTTTTTTTTTTTCCACGGAATTGTTCACAAAGAATTGATAAAGTGTAGTCTACGGGGAAAATCTCTGGGGGAAATTACAAAATCGCATGGGAATTTTTTCGTAAATAGGGGGGCGCTCTTCTATTCGGGCGTGCTCTTCTATTAGGACCAATACGGTATTACACCCAAACCCTGACATTGTAACATGAGCAAACAGTAATCACGTTAAATATCTGGACTACCACTAGGTTATGCTAGTGTTCCAGTATTGTCCCTAGACCGTCTACATGGTCTGTGGCTTCAGAGCAATTGTTTTTTGTGGGGTTTTTTTCATTGCCTCACACAGCGTATTGTAAATGTTCATTGTGGTAAATAACAGCAAAAAAGAATCGTGTAAAGGGAGGTCCAGAAAAGCCCGTACTGTCGAAGATGGAGGTTATTAAAAAAGTATAAAGAGGCGAGAAGTAATATTTTGTCTTAACAACAAAAGGAGAAAGTTTCTCCTTTATATAAATGTGCTATAAACAGATTTCCAAATTATCTGGGTTTGAGTTTGTTAGATATGTAATGGGATTTTGTGCAACAATAAATCATGATGCAAATTTGAATGTTTGAGTTGATGAAATAAAAAAATGAATAATGTACAACAGCAGGAATGCACTTGACTTCACTGTATGCAGAAGTAATGCAGCTCTAATGCTGCAAAAACCCACAAAAACAGATCTAAAATGGTAAAGAGCTGTAGTGTAATTGTACAAATGGATTTAACAAGAAATCAGAGCTCTCTTTTAACAGACTGCTGAAAGATAAAGAAAAGAGAAGGAGGTAGTACAGATGTTCATAAACATTAAGAAAAGGCCCATTTGTTATTAACTTTTCATGTTTAATAAAAGGAATATTTTATTTAATAGGCTATTATATTTTACTCCTACTGCGAGTTGGCCTTGAGATCAGGAGATCTCAAGTTCTACTCATGGTCGGGTCATACCAAATATTATCATAAAAATGGTACCTACTGCCATCTGGCAAGGCATGCTGCAATACAGATGCAAGTAGGGAGTCAAACTCTCGCGGTTACCAGAGGACTAGCCCCCCACTGTAACCCTAGCTATGTAATAGGTGAGAGGCCGAGGGCTACAGAAACTGAGATCGGTGCCGTTCTTTGCGCCATATGGTGCAGAAAGAACTTTTAGACTTTTTTTTGGGGGGGGGGGGGGGTAGGTACGAGGGTAAGTCAGAAAGTTCTAAGACAAATTGGAAAAAAAAATCTTTATTTATGAAAATAACAACACTATTTCTCTACATATCCTCCATTTAAGTCTAAACACTTCTGCAAGCGGTGTTTCCATCAGAGAATTCCTTCTTTGTAGAATTCTGGGGGATGCCTTTCACACCTTTTGAAATTATAACATCGGTCTTAGAACTTTTTTGACTTACCCTCTTACTTTACTCCAACCTTTACAAATGTGGGTAAATAATTATTGTTGGTTACTAAGAAAATTAAACATTTTTTATTAACAAAATGAATAAGTTAATAAAGAATAAATGTTGCTTTGTTTTGGTAATAAAATTTCATTCATTCATTCAAAAATAGCTTTGGGAAAATTGTATCATGAACCCAGTACCCAGTGAATTGAATCAAATCATGAACTGGGTGAATCATGACATGCCTAGTTTATTTATATCCAGAATAGTATCTAGAATAACGGGATATCTGGGTCTGAGGTGTAACCCAAATATTCTGATATCCAGGATACCAAACTCTGTGCGTGTGTATGTGTATATATATTATGTATGTGTGTGTGTGTATGTGTGTATATATATATATATATATATATATATATATATATATATATATATATATATATACACACACACACACACTTTGAGTATATTTTCTGAAATAAATCACATCATTATGATTTAATGGCTTTTTTTTTTTTAACTAGTTCTATGATGTTAGTAAATGATAATCAGATGCTCATTGTGAGCTCAGTCAGCTTCACTGATCCATTGCCTTTCCCCCCACCCCCTGACAGCGCTGGGATTGGCCGCACAGGGGTTCTGATCACCATGGAGACAGCAATGTGTCTGATCGAGCGGAGTCAAGACGTATATCCGTTGGACATCGTCCGAACCATGAGAGACCAGCGAGCCATGATGATTCAAACTGCAGTGAGTAGTGAACTTTTTTTAAATTTTATTTTATTTTATTTCAAATCTGTTCAAGGAGATCCAGGAGGCGGAGTTTAATCTTTAGAACCAGCAGGCATGTTTCCTCTCATTAAGCTCCTGTGACCTAATTCGTGTATATATTAGTTTATGCCACCACATTGTTCTTGATTCTGATTGGTCAAAAAATGCCGATTTATTTTCTATATCATCAACACTGACAGTAGTTCTGACTGGAAGACATCACAGGTTTACATCACTGAACTCATTCTAATCTCAGTCTTTAGTAACAGCTAATTCACAGAGATGTGTATGATGGTGGTGTGATGTAACAAAGAAAACGTTAATTGTTGATATGGTGACGCTTTATCTTTGGTAAGGAGGACCTTGGAAACATAAATTGGATTTATTTATTTATTATTATTATTATTATTATTAATTATTTTATTCTTTTAAAAATCCTTATCAAGAGAAAAAAAGCAAGCTGGTGAGGAAACGACTGTTTATAACACGAATGTTTTCACAGACGCTCCACAACGTTAAATACAAATATGAACAGATAAAAAGCACACGTTGTACCTTAATTAATTAAAATGGTAATTATCAAATAACCGAAATAAAACACTTCGGAACTGCTTTTATAGGAACTAAGGGATGGTAAAAGTAACTCTGCTCTATGTCAGGCCACATTACGCTAGCCCATTGCTGCTGATGTTTCTAGAACAGCACACCCCCAAGTGTTTTATTCTGGACTTATTAATATAGTATAGTATTATATGATTATTTTTTCATGAAAAAAAAGTTCCTGTTATGACAATACATCCATGTTAAGAACCACATCCACGCACACTGCCCTCCATGATTATAATCACCCCTTGTAAAGATCAGTAAAAAGGGTGGGTGGGTGGGGATTCCACCTTTTGGTGAAGTTGCTTCATCTCTCACTGAAAAAATTAGAATAATCCAACCTTTTATTTGAAATAAATTTATTCAAAAGAAAACAGATCCCTCATCAAGAAAAATTTATTTTCAACAAAAACACACATGCTTCTATTATTGGTACCCCTGCATTTAATACTTTGTACAACCTCCATTTGTCAGTAAGTCAGCCCTGAGTCGTCTTCTATAACATTTTATAAGGTTGGTGATACAGAGCAGGGCATCTGAGATCATTCCTCTTTACACAATCGCTCCAGATCATCCAGGGTCCTCAGCCCTGTTGTGTGCTCTCCTCTTTAGCTCATCCCACAGGGTTTCAATAGGGTTCAGGTCAGAGGACTGAGATGTTCATGGCAGAAGCTTGAGTCTGTGATCAGCGAACCATTTTTCCGTTGATTTGGACATGTGCTTCAGATCATTGTCCTGCTGGAAGATCCAGTGACGACCTGGCTGAAGCAGCCAGATTTTGATTTAAAATGTCCTGGTATTTCATGGAGTCCAAAATGCCATTTACCCTAACAAGGTTTCCAGGGTATTTGGAGGAAAAACAGCCCCAAAACATCACAGGACTTCCACCATATTTTACAGTAGGGATCAGGTTCTTTTCGTTATAGACATCCTTCTTTTTACGCCAAACCCACCTTGAGTGTTTATTGCCAAAAAGTTCCATTTTTGTTCATTAAGAGCAGAGAACACGGTTCCAGTCAAAATTGTAGCAGCATTTCGCAAACTTCAGGTGCTTACGTTTGTGATTAACTGACCAAAAAGGCTTTTTTTCTGGCAAACCTTCCAAATAATCTGTTGGCATGGAGGTGGAGTCTGATGGTGGTTTTGGAGACTTGGAAACCCCAAGATTTTACTTGTAATTCCCCAACAGTGGTGATTGTTGGGATTTTTTTTCTGCCTCTCTTACCCTCCTCCTCACTGTACATGGGGGCAAAATAAACCTGGATCCTCTTCCAGGCAAATTTGTAACAGTTCCAGTTGGTGTCCACTTTTTTTTTTTTTTTATTATTGCCCTATTTGTTTTATATCCATTCCCTGACTTATGAAGGTCAACACACTTCCCCCTCATTTGGTTTGTGTTCTCTTCTCTTTTCCATGTTGATGGATGACTCGGGGAATTTGGCCTCTGTGTCACCTCATATGTGTACCCCAGTTAATCAGGAAGTCATGGATTCCAGCTTGAAAGTTCCTACACACTCCAGTTGACTCAAAAAATGTGCAAATTAAATGGGAAACAAGCTTCAGTTACTTTGTGTTCACTATAATTTCCAGGGGTGCCAATAATAGTAGCACATGGGTTTTTGCTGAAAATAATTATTTATTGACGAGGGATTTGTTTTTCTCTGAATAAATTTTAATTAAAAGTTGGATTTTTCTCATTTTTTGTGTACACACACACAAATTGAATACAGTCTCGAATAATAATTCAAATGACCACACAATTGATGTGTCTGACTTTGAGATTTGGCCCACACTTTTTCGTTCCATCTCCTGAGTTTCCCTCCATTTTACTACCTTTTACAGAGTCAGTATCGGTTTGTATGTGAAGCCATTCTGAGAGTGCATAATGAAGGGATCGTGAAGCCGCTGGATCTGCCGGAGCCAACTGCGTGCGCAACAGAGGAATAAAAAGCTGCCCTGTCCTGCATTCCTTTGCGACTGCAACTGTCCCTCTATCTCCTCCTGGTGGATGGCTGCATACATGACCCCTGCAAATTGGAACACAGGCGACAAAGCACTATTTGCACTTTAGAACAAATGACCACTTGAGGGGATTTACTAGAAAGACAAATGCATCAGGGTGTTGTGTAATCATTAACTTTTTAACAGTGATAAACATTCAGGGTGGAGGCAAAGTTGAATGGAACTAAAGACAATGGAAAATGACTTCTTGTAGTGCCATACACTGAAATGAGCCAATGTCCAACCTGGAACAAACTATTGGATCACTTTTTCCTCTGTTAAATGCTATTTATGATTTTAATGTGTTAAAGAGGTCCATGTCCTCCCCATTATTCACCATTTCATTTCATGGTACATGAATTTATGTCTTTTCTAAACCCCTGGTATTCTGCGCTGTGAAATTCAAATTTTCTGCTTCTGTCTGATGTTATGACAATGACATGTACATTTTCCATTTAGGTCTCGAATCTCTGTTCAGTTCATATACACCGATCAGCCACAACATTATGGCCACTCATAGGTGAAGTGAATAACATTGATTATGTTGTTACAATGGCACCTGTAAAAGGATGGGATATATTGGGCAGCAAGAGAACAGTCAGTTCTTGAAGTTGATGTGTTGGAAGCAGGAAAAATGGGCAAGTGTAAGGATCTGAGTGACTCTGATAAGGGCCAGATTGTGATGGCAAGACAACTGGGTCTAAGCCACTCCAAAATGGCACATTTTGTGGGGTGTTCCCGGTATGCAGTAGTTAGTACCTACCAAAAGTGGTCCAAGGAAGGACAGCCAGTGAACCGGCAACAGGGTCATGGGTGGCCAAGGCTCATTGATTCGTATGGCCCAGTTTGTGCTACAGGAGCTCTTCTGTGGGATTGGACCATATGGGTTGGCCTTCATGCCCCATGCAAACCAGTGAACCTTGGCCACCCATGACCCTGTCACCGGTTGTCCTTCCTTGGACCACTTTTGGTAAGTACTCACCACTGCATACTGGGAACACCCCACAAGATGTGTCATTTTGGAGATGTTCAGACCCAGTCATCTCGTCTTCACAATTTGGCCCTTGTCAAAGTCACTCAGATCCTTACACTTGCCCATTTTTCCTGCTTCCAACATATCAACTTCAAGAACTGACTGTTCTCTTGCTGCCTAATATATCCCACCCCTTGACAGGTGCCACTGTAATGAAATAATGTTATTCACTCCACCTGTCAGTAGTCATAATGTTATGGCTGATTGGTGTAAAGGTTTAGGCCAGCAGCTAAGGGTTTAACTACTGTATACAGTGTGTGAAACAATGTGAAAATGTCCCTTGCTAGCAAAACTTTGCTGTAACATTTATCTCTAACACACCAGATCAGGCTCACTGCTTTGGCATGAAATTTTAATTTTTAAAGAATATAGGTCAAAAAATGATGTCATTTAAATCTATAATATATTTTACCCCATGTGAATTTTGTTACCTACTGCATGTCAACAGAAATATTTTGAGGCTCTTGTGTGCTTGTACTACATTTCAACATGCAATTAATTTTTTTAGCAGACTACTAATGTCTCCCGTTAGAACTTCTCAGTGGATAGCTAAGGTAAATGCTGTAGGCCCCATGTCTGCACCTGGCTGACTCATGTAAAGGTGCTATAGGCCCAGCCCCTGAATCGTCTTAGAGTGGGGTAAAGATGTTGTGGGTCCCAGCCCTCGACCAAGCAAACTAAAGGTTCTTGAGCAGCCCTATATCAGCATCAGGTAACTACTACAGTCTGAGCCCCTATCCCAGACTAACCAAGGTACTAAAGGCCCAGACCCTATTCATGGCTAAGGAACCAATGCTTCAACCCTGTCCCTGTACTGGATACCTAAGGTAAAGTTGCTATAGAACAAACCCCTATAACTGGCTAAGGAAATGATGCTATAGGCCCTGGCCTTGTCCCAGACTACCTAAGGTAAAGGTGCTATAGGCCAGACCTTAATAACTGGCTAAGGAAAAGATGCTATAATCCCTGACCCTGCCTTGGTGTCCCAAAGGCAAAGGTGCTTTAGGCCAGCCCCTATAACTGAATAAGACATGATGCTATAGACCCCAGCCTTGTACTGAGGCACCAAAGATAAAAGTGCTGTATGCACTGCCACAATACCTGACTAACAGGATCTTCCTCAAGGGTCCAACAGTGGCAGCTTGGTTTTGCTGAGGCTTGAACCCCTGACCTTCAACAGCATCTTCATCTCCATTGGTAATGGACAGTACCAATAGTGCCTTTTGAGTCACATGCAAGGCTTATAGTACCTTTTACTTTCTTCACCTTGTGCAAGGAAAGAACCTTTAATATCATTGCCTTAGTTGTTATTACCTTTGTGAAAGTAAAGGTCCTATAGACTTGTATCCCTGTGCCTGGCAATTGAGCTAAAGGTCTCATCCCTGAATCTGACAAACTAAAGGTTCTATAGATACTGTTCCAGTGCTAGCATCAGCTAAAGATGGCAAAGAAAGGTACTACTGGCACTGTCTCTTGCCAGTGGAAAGTTAGTTGCTGTTGGTACCTTAAGGTAAAGGAGCTATAAGGCTTGCTCCTTGAACTGGAAAATTTGGTATAAAAATTTCCAGAGACCTGATGTCATTGGTGAGGGTGCCCAAAACCCTGCCCCTTTACATGGCCAAGGTAAAAGTGATATATAGGCCCAGCCCTTGTTTACCTGAGTAAAGTAAATGTTCTGTGTTTACCATTGCCCCTTGTTCACTCATTATTACTCATCCACTGTGAATATACTCAAATCTGCTAAACCCCAAATTGTGGAATACACACTGAATTCTTATTTGTTGTTCATTTCCCTTGCCCCTAAAGAAACTGGAAAAATGATGTGACCAACTACTGTTTTTATGTCTTGCTCTTACCCCATCTGTCCCATTTTAACAATTGCATTCCACAATGTATAAGGGATTTGGCTTCCAGGACCAACACGTTTTCGTCCTAATGAATGTCCATCAAGCAGACATGCGAGCTTCCGTGCGTGTTGTGATGACTCTTAAGCTATAGATTTGCTATTAATATTGTGTTGGGACAATGGTATTTTTGTATTTTAAAGGTGAGAAAAAAAGACAACACTTTGCAGCTGACTTTGTAGCCTGTCAAGCTACTTTATTCTTACTGTAGTTATGGGCAAGGGGAGTCATGTTGAAATTATATTTATGTCGAAAATTTGTTAAATATAGACACCTGTAGGAACATCTCTTAACTACATAGTGTCAAATGTTAAATATTTGTAAATATGTTGTTATATATTAAAAGTGTTCTGAAAAAGATTTTTGGGGTTTTTTGTCTTTTTTTTAAGACTGTCCTGCCAAAAAAATAACAGATTGTCAAAATGTACCATTTCTTATATAATGATCAACAACAATATAATAAACACACCAAGAGCCAGGACCTTGGGTCATGAGCCTCATTTACCCAAAATTGATTTACGTTCCTTCCCCGTGCAGTGAGGTGCAAAGCTGAAAGTTAATGTTCATCAAGGTTGTCATCAGAAAAGTATTGTGTTCTCAAGGCAGACACTTCCAATGTCACACTTGTGCAAAAAATTCAGGAATTTGCTCAGATATACAGTACATACAAGACATGGAACTACATCCCAAAGTCCATCATACTAATGCAGGGGTAATACCACAAGTCTGTCTTCAGTCTGAAAACAAGAGCAGATGTTTGGCAAACTAACACTTGAAGGAATGCCTTAAACCGGTGTTTCTCAACCACTAGGCCTGGGCTGCAAAGTACCATCTGGTGGGCCGCGAATTTATTTAAAAAAAATAAATTTTGTCCAAGTTGAAGCAAATTTTTACTTGTAGCAGGGTACAATTGCTGGGTTGCATCCGACGTCACGTCCGCCTCATTAAGCTACGGTCATATTACTGCTCATGATACTTTGCGATGGGTTATCGATGAAAATGACTCCTTTTAAATGAGGCATTTTGGTGGTGATGCTCGGCGATATACACGTGAGCTAAAAGTTGTGGTCGCGCAGCAGGTGGACACTTGACAGTCACTCCTCTGCACACTTGAGTCTGGCTCAGCTCAAGCGGCCATGTGCGCTCACAGGGACCCAGTCGTTATGGGAAACACCCGATACTGATTTGAGCACAGATACAGACACCGTTTTCATGGAGGCTTTGCGAAGTATCATCACTGTTGCTTTTGTTTCTCGCCATGTTGATTACTCTGGTTAAATCCTCTGTTTTATGATTCTGCTTTGCTTTCGTTTGTATTTTGTTTTTGGAAATATGATACCTGCTAATAAACATTCTTTCTGCACTTAGATCCATCTACCAGCGTCTATCCTGTAGTGTCCTGATCAGCCACATATAAAAAGTTGTACGCCTCCATGCTCTTCCAGGTTTTCATCTGTTTGTCCATGTAGAACGATGTCTGCAGCACCAGGTAGTTTGAGATGTCGGGGAACTCAACTGATGGATAATTTTCCAACTCCTAGGAAAAATCCATTGTCAACGTGTAAGGATCAATCCCATTGAGTGGTTTCTATATCTACTTCTTTTGAGTGTACTTCTTGGTTTTAATAACTTGCTTGTTTGCTGAACACAAACATAGCAATAAGTTCTTGTGTTATAGGGTAGTCACACTAGAGGCGGAATGAGCCAGAATGCTGTCAGAATGAAAATTCTTCGTATATGCCGGGATATTCGAAGTGCATTCTAAAAATTCTGACTTCATTCCAAACATTCGGGCCCATTCTTGTGGCCGGCCTGAATGTTTTGCTCATGCTTAAAACATTCGAGGTTCATTCTAAGAGGAGAAATATCGAACGGCATTCAAAGTGTAGTCTAACTGTCCATTCTGACTGCATTCTAAATATTCTTACAGCATTCGAAACATTTTGATTGCGATTGAGGGGAAAAATCGAAATGGCAAGCCACTTCAAATCCTGCCAGAATGTCCCGAATGTGCCTCAAAGCCGTCAGAATGAAAATTCTTCATATATTCCGGGATATTCGAAGTACATTCTAAGTATTCGAGCTGCATTCTCTTTGAATTCTTAGATGTTCGAAACACATTCGGTGGCTATTCTGGGAACGTTCTGACTGCATTTGAGGTGAATTCGTACAGCAATCGAGGCACCTTCTGACCAGACTTCGGGTGGTATTCGGGCAGCAATCGAACCACACTTGTACGGCATTCAAAGTGCATTCTTAATATTCTTACTGCATTCTAACAGTATTCTAGGTATTCCTACTGTGTTCCAACTACATTTGAATTGCATTCGAAAGCTAATACACCCGGAATGTGCAAGAATCATTCGAGGCGGGTTCAAAGCGCATTCTAAGTATTCAAACGGTATTCTTACAAAGCTATAAGAATGTTGGTCAGTTTGAAATTCCCGCCCGCATGTGGCACGAATTTTGAAAATGTTTTCATTCGGGCTGGTTCTGCTTGATTCCTGCTAATTCTGAATAAGTGTGACGGGGGCCTTAATCAACCAGACTCCACTTTTGGATCATTAATCCCTTTTGACTGAGGATGCTCTGCATGCATGGTTTTATGTTGGCTTCTGGCACATCCGTACAGTTTTAAATACAATACCTACAATTAAAAACAGTTTGGGGTTTTTTTGCATTTATTTAATTCCTGGGCTCCCATCTGGAACAGGGAGTGATGTTGCATCTCATTAATACACTTTACAATAGATTATTAGGTTCTAATAGAATAGATGAGCTAAAATAATTGGGGATCTTTTTAATGGGTCCCAACTCGTTACAAGTATGAATAGGTGGGCCTTAAAAGTAGAAAAGGTTGAGAACCCCTGCCTTAAACCAAACAAGCATCAGCATGTCCTATCGGGTGTGTCACATTTTTTAAGCTACATTATACACAATGACTTGGGACACTGTTACCATCAACTTGGGCGGATACAACATGACGACCTGTTAACTGTTATTTGTCAGTGGTGTGCATTATTCCATGATTGTTACACTGGTAAATCCATCCATGTGGGCGCTCCATCCACCCATTGTCTATTCCGCTTATCCATCAGGGTTGTTGGGGAAGCTGGAGCCCATCCCAGCTGACCTCAGGTTAGAGGAGGGCCACCAATCTATCATAGCCCTAATGCAGAGACAACCAACCATTCAAACTCGAGTTCACATTCACACCTATAGAAGCCAATTGATTTAATCCACATGTCTTTGGAGTGTGGGAGGAAACCAGAGCATCTGGAAGAAACCCACACAGGCACGAGGAAAACATGGAAAGTCCGCACAGAAAGTGCCATTGGCCGTGAGGTTCAAACCCAGTAACTTTCTTTGATTTATGAGACGACTGCACCACTGTGCCCCTTAATCAAGATGCTAGTCTGTTCGGCACCAGGGTACCATATAATGGAATATGCAATGCGGTATCCAGAAGTGGGTTCTATGTAAACAGTCTCTACAAAGAGATAGTTGAAGCGGTGTTTATCACCTCTTAAGTTTAGATCCCAAAGATAATTTAATGTCAAGTTGGTAGAACATTTTTTAAAAAGTTGGTTTGTATGATGATGTGTAACGGTTGGCAATACATTAATTGGAGTTAGTTATTTGGAGGTGTCCCAGGCAGAAGCCATGGGATGTGTTGGACATGATTAAGGAACACCTGGAAACAGTCCAACCCCCAGTAAAAAGAATATTCAGTACATCCTACACCTGAGAGCAAAACACTAGATATTTGCTGCAGGTCTAGGAAGAGCAACAGCTGCTCAACCATCGAGAAGTTTTACTGGGAGATAAGGTCCTCTTGATCCACAGCTCAATTTACAACCCCAGATCAGGAAAAAACAAAAAGTAGAGACCGTATTTTGAAATTGAAAGTAAAACTGAAAACACTGATTTCTTTACATATCTTTGACCTGTATTGGACTCAAAACAATAAAACAGCACATTATTTGATGTTTTACCTCATGAATTTTTTTAAACAAATTAAGCACTTAAATCAATTTTGATTCTTGCAACACATTTAAAAAAAAAAAAGTTTATACGGTAAAGCATTTACCACTTTATAATGTCGCCATTCCTTCTCACAACACTTAAGATGTTTAGGGCTTAAAGAATTCCAAGTAATGAAGTGTTTCAGGTGTTATTTTGTCCCATTCTTCCTGCAAACAGGTCTTAAGGTGTGCAACAGTACATTGTCATTGTCATATTTTTTTGTTTCAAAATTTGCCACACTTTCTCTATTGGGGACAGGTGCCCTGTTCTTCCTCAGTCATGCCTTTGTAATGTGTGCAGAATGTGGTTTTGCATTGTCTTGTTGAAATCTCCCCAGGAAAGATGTCTTGAAAGCAGCATGTTACTCCAAAATCTAAATGTACTTTTCAGCATTAATGCTGCCATCACAGGAGTGTAAGTTACTTTTGACAAGGGCACTGACGCAACCCCATACCATGACACACCTTGGCTTTTGGACGTGTTGCTGGTAACAGTCTGGATGGTCCTTTTCATCTGGTCCAGAGCATGCAGTATCCATTTCTTACAAAAAAGACCTGGAATACTGATTCATCTGACCACAATACACATTTTCACTGTGTGATGGTCCATCCCAGATGCCTCCAAGCCCAGAGAAGTTGATAGCGCTTCTGGACACAGTTAACATAAGGCTTCCTTTTTGCCCAGTAAAGTTTTAACTGGCACTTGTGGATGTAACTCTGGATTGTACCTTGACAAAGGTTTGCCAAAGTAATCCTGAGCCCATGTGGTTATATCAGCTATAGATGAATGATGGTTCTTGATGCAGCGCTGTCTGAGGGATCAGAGATCACAGGTGTTCAGCTTAGGCTTGCGCCCTTTATTCACTGAAATTGCTCCAGATTCCTTGAATCATTTAATAATATTACACACCAACAGGGCGATATATTCAAATCCCTTCATATCTATCTTTGAGGAACATTATTTATAACCATTTCAATAATTTTCTCATACATTTGTTGACAAACTGGAGATCCTCGGCCCAAAGGCTAAGCCTTTCCTGGACACTGATTTTTGTACAAAATCGTATCATTATTTAAATGGTTGTGCCTCATTACTAGCCCTAAATTGCCACCATCCCAACATTTTTTGGAATGTGTTGCAGGCCTGAATTGCAAGAATGGATGTTTACAATTGAAATGAAGTTGCCCAGACAAAACATGAAATATCTTGGGGTCATACTGTCTGCAATGAAATACAAGTCAAGGTAAATTTAGAAACAAATTTTTAATTTGTATTTTCCATACCGGGCGGCACGGTGGTGTAGTGGTTAGCGCTGTCGCCTCACAGCAAGAAGGTCCGGGTTCGAGCCCCGTGGCCGGCGAGGGCCTTTCTGTGTGGAGTTTGCATGTTCTCCCCGTGTCCGCGTGGGTTTCCACCGGGTGCTCCGGTTTCCCCCACAGTCCAAAGACATGCAGGTTAGGTTAACTGGTGACTCTAAATTGACCGTAGGTGTGAGTGTGAATGGTTGTCTGTGTCTATGTGTCAGCCCTGTGATGACCTGGCGACTTGTCCAGGGTGTACCCCGCCTTTCGCCCGTAGTCAGCTGGGATAGGCTCCAGCTTGCCTGCGACCCTGTAGAACAGGATAAAGCGGCTAGAGATAATGAGATGAGATTTTCCATACCTTCCCAACTTTTTCTGATTTGGGGTGGTATTTGCCAAGTGGCAAGGGCCCTTCGGGGGGGTCAATCAAACGTATGGAAAGAGACAAACAAGGTCCTACATCAAATTTTGTTTTCAGAAAACAAAAACGCAGGTATTCAATGACCAATCCCTTGTGTAGGAGCAAACATTGCTTAGTGTGGATGGCCAGACCATTGAGAATTTGAGAGAATTTAGGTATCTTGGGCAGGTTGTAAGCAATACGGAAGATGGGTGTTTCACCGTGTGGCTAGTGCAACAGCAAAGTTTAATGAGTTGAGAATTGTGTTAACAGACTTTAGGGTGTCCATGGCCACTAGAAGAAAGATCGTGGAAGCATGCATTCATTCGCGATTTATCTATGGCACGCAAGCATGGCTTCCAAGTGAGCGTCAAATGGCCAAGCTTGTGGCTTGCTGGGCACAATGTCTGCACAGTATGGTGAAGGGTGGGTGGTGCCAGAAGGTTTCCGACAAGAGGGATGAAGCATTTCACTTCGTTTATTCCAATGAAGACATCTTAAAAATAGCAAAGACTGTGGCTATCAGATATATCACTGTGCAGTATCGTAAATGGATTCCTCACAGGTGTAGAGAAGAAAATGTAAGACTCATGAAAAAGGTCTTGTTTGCATTGTCAATAAGAAAATTCTACAGAGACCCCTGGCTAAAGATCGGCAACCTGTTGGGGATCACGACCAAACAGGCAAAGAGGGCCACGCAGTCCAAACTTGGGCTCATTAACACATGTTTTGGCCTGCCTCTGGGGTGACTATTGTCACTTAAGGAGAACTACACTGTACTGTATCAATTCAATCCAATCTGCCCGATCATGTTTACGGTTTGTACCACTATGGCAGGGGTCGGCAACCCACGGCTCCAGAGCCGCATGCGGCTCTTTAGCACTCCCCTAGTGGCTCTCTGGAGCTTTTTCAAAAATTTGTGAAAATAGAAAAAGAATGATTTTTTTGTTGTTGGTGGTGTTGTTTTAATATGGTATTTTAGAGAGGAACATGACAGTAGAATTCTTATGCTGTAAAAATGTATGTAATGTAGGTGTATAATGTATTTAAAATACCGAATTTCAGAATGGCGCCAAATAGCAGAATTGCGTCATAGCCTGCGACACTGTGCTACACTGTTGTCAGAGATGCACTGTTGTGTGTGATGGGCAATGGATTCTAAAGGCAAAAAAAGAAAGATAGCTGATGAGAACAGGGGATTTAAAGAAGAATGGACAGACGCGTTTGCTTTCATTGCCAATGCTGAAGGATTGCCTGCGTGTTTGATTTGCAACGAGAAGTTGTCAAATAACAAGAAGAGCAATTTGGAGCGACATTTCCAGCTTAAGCATGCTAAATTTGCTGCCGATCACCCAGTTGGAACGATGAGAAAAGGAGCCATTGCGATGCTTGTGGAGAAATTTGAAGGTCGAAAAAACAGTTTCAAGAAGTGGATTACATCTCCAAACTCTACCACCGCTGCAAGTTTTGTTGCGGCCCGGGAGATAATAAGGCGCGGAAAACCATTCACTGATGGTGAGTACATGAAGGAGTCATTGGTTAAAATATCAGAGCACCTATTTTCGGACTTCAAAAACAAAACCGAGATCATCCAGAAAATTAAAGACATGCCTCTCTCCGCAAAGACGGTGAAGGACAGGGCCAATAAAATAGCAAACAACATCACCGATCAGCAAATCAAGGACATCAATTCCGCTCCAGCGTACTCAATTGCCTGTGATGAGTCGTGTGACGTGACCGATATCGAGCAGACAGCTGTGTTATGCAGGTACGTGAATTCTGATGGGCCGCAAGAGGAAATGATAGGATTGATGCCACTGAAAGGCCAAACACGGGGTGAGGACATCTGCGAGGCTGTGCTGCAGTGTTTAAATAATAACGGAATAAACACTAACCACCTGATTTCAGTGGCTACAGACGGCGCACCTAGTATGAGAGGGTCGCAAAGGGGGTTTGTGACTTTACTACAAAAAGCATTGGATCGGCATCTGCTCGTATTCCATTGCATCTTGCACTGTTGCCCAGATAAGGGTGAAAGAGAAGCGTTGCATTGTTATTGAGGTTTGAAGATGACATTTCATTTGCGGTCTGAAAGGCCTATTACGCACATCCCATTGTGTTTTTTTTCTCGCGACCTCACAATAAAAAGAGGTGACACCAAAAATCTGTATTTGCATGTCTTGTATTTCTATAATCAGTGCAACAAAACATAACGCATTGATACTGTAATGGAAGTTAAACTTCAAGCACCAAATATCGTGCGCCAGCGTAGTCACGTGATGCATCATTCTCTCCAGGATGCGCTGCAGGGAAAATAAACATTTAACCATGAATGTTCATTTTGTATTTGCAGCCTACTTAGTCCTTTCAATAGTATGCTTATATAACTAATGTACTGACAGTCTATGTTGCCTTCATATTAAGGTCATATAAGGCTTTTATTTTTGCGGCTCCAGACAGGTACGGTTTTTGCTTTTTTGGGGCCAAAATGGCTCTTTGAACATTTTGGGTTGCCGACCCCTGCACTATGGTGACTGTGTGTGTGTGTGTGTGTGTGTGTCAGCGCTAATACAGATAAGCTTTGATTTATAGGTCAGAAAGCTTCCTTAGTTGACATTACATGGAAAAGTTGACCTGTTGAGCATGTACATTACATCACTGACATTTATGAGTCTTTGTCATATGCAAGCTTTTAGTTGCCTTTGTAATTTGTTTCCTTGTCTCCATAAGGGTCGTGACCCATTTATTCTCGAACGTCTCTGTGAGCCACAAGGTGATTTCCCCCTTGTTATATTACATTACAGGCATTTAGCAGATGCTTTTATCCAGACTGATGGACAACACTCCTCACATATAACGTCTAGCATCTGAGATATTTAAAGCAATTACACGCTAACTCACTTTGCCAAGTACACCCTTTAGAGATACTGGTGTGGTCATCTTCAGATCTCCTAGGACCTAGGTTAATTTTTGTCTTTCACACTGAACAAAAACATGCCCTGTGTCCAAAATCACTCCCTACTCACTAAATAGGGCACTATATAGTGAGGTCGCCATTTTGTAGTGCTGTCCAAATGTATTGTGAGAATTATCACACCCTATATTGTGTACTCAAAGTATCCCACAATGCATCACGAAAAGTAGTGTACAACCAATGGTCACTAGCCAAGCAATATATCCCATCATGCATTGCGGTCACACTGAAAACAATCAAATCAAAAGCCTCAAATTTGATTTAACAAAAGGCAGCGGCAAAGAAGAAAGTATTCAGCCTTGATTTAAAAGAACTGAAAGACGCAGGTACTTAGTATTTATTAATGTGGGAAATACGGTCAGTATAATATGTATGTATTATTTTTGAAAACCCACCAGCCGACTGATCTGGCACGTTTTAATTGTGCGACAGTAATGACGTAAATAACGGCATGACGGAGTAGTGTCCGAAAGCATTTTTTTCATTTTATCAATGAGCTCACTATACAGTCCTCTATATAGTAATTCCCTATATAGTGAGTAGAGAGTAGTGAACGAGTGAGTGATTTTGGACACAGGGAAAGGCCCCAGAACATTCCCATGAGTCTGTTGTGTGTGAGGGTATCCAACTGCAAACCTCTCACAGTCATATATATATATATATATATATATATATATATATATATATATATCTTGTATCTACACTCAAAGATCATATTAGTCATACATATACTGCATATACTATGAAACTAAATACTCCACAAGTACAAATACCCCTGTATGTAAATACTCTCACTCAGAACCATAAATACCACTCACACCTGAAATCCCCACAACCTCAAATAGTCACCCATAATAATTATAAATATTGCTGACATTTAAATGCAACACAGCCAGGAATTGATGCAAATACAAATACTTGTCTTTCCAGAAATATTCCGCATTGCTAATAAACACAAACAAGAATCCACTTCCAGCCAATTTGCAAAAATTACTGAACACAAAGGAGTTGTGCTTAGTAGAATAAAATAATTAACTTTTATATACAAAAATTAAACTTTAAATATATTACATCTTGTATGATAAGGTGGATGAGTAAGTAAAGAGTGGAATCTTACTGTTGTATGCTGAGACAGTTTGTGAATCTTTTAAACTGGCTGGCATTTCTTCCTGCTGTGAGGAGAGATACGGTAATTTTCAGGACAAACGCATTTGTAGCCACCTCTGTGGTTCAGGCATATGTGAGAACATCCCCCATTCTTCAGTGCACATTCATTTATATCTGAAAAAAGGCACAGGACAGATAAAATAATCAGATATTCATTCAGCTCCTTTAGCCATTCTGGAAATTTAGCTATTTGTTGGTGCATTTAACTCCATTCAGTTAATGAACTAACCCTTGCATTGGTATCCATTTGGATGTCGTGTGTATCCACGTGGACAGATGCAGCGATGTGTGCCTGGCAGGTTAACACACTTCCATTCACACTTGTGCTGCTGGTAATGTTGCATTTGCTCCATCTCCTCACACTCATTAACATCTGAAAGGGATGTGTACATTCATTAGAACACACCAGAGATTAGCTCGATCAGTGCAATATTCCAATCCAATATGCACTTAAAACTGCATACATACATATTCATTTATAACAGAATGAATTTTTGAACAGCCCAACTACTACAATGATATTTGTGCCACTAGAATTTGAATTTTATAAACTTAAATCATGATTTTTCTCCCCAATTTGCTCACCTGCCCATTCCCACCCACCAGACATACACCATCTACCAACTCTGGTTAGGGCGAAGGCTCGCATGTTTCTCCCAAGTCGTCAACCAGAACTTCTCGAACTGCTGCTGAGGTGTCCCATAACATACTCGAAGGAAAGTGCTGTCGGCCCTTTTACACATTCATATGCTCAAAGATGCCTATGATTGGCTAGCGTTGCTGTGATTAGGTGCTTTTGGACCAAACTATCCACTGGGGAGCACCCCAAACAACTCCATACTCAACTCTACCTTCAAGGGCTTTTATCTGTTTGTATTCACACCACCAGTAGGAATGCTGAAGTGATATGAGCTGGCCAACAGTCGGTATCGCAACATCACTTCTGCGTGATGTACAACAGCAGCAATCAACCAACATACACTAACATCTGGACCAATCACTGTACTCATGTCACTCATGGTTCCTCTTGCACTGGGAGAGTACCTACCCTGAATTAGGAGCTAAAAAAGTCCCTCAAAACAGCATTATAAGAACTATGATCACCCTCAGTTTCTACAGTGTGGACATACAAAAAAGGGGAAAGTTCCTCCAACACTTCTAAGAGCTATGAAAGTTCCTCCGGTCCTAAAGCACCTATTGACAATGGAGATGGAGTACGTCGTCCTTCCCACCCAGAGAACACGCCTAGTTTGGCTCCTGATCATGGATGGCTTTGGCATCTTTGGGATTCAAGCTTTTGATCTCCTAACAATAGAATATACTTTTTGTTGCAATGGTACAAGTCTCTTTTGGTTTAAAGAGAGTTTAAAATGTTAGCAGGAAAAGTCGTTGCCTTATAGCTAATGGGTTCTGCCCTTAGCTCGGGTTACTTCCTGTGCACAGTTTATCATCATGACCCTGACCAGTATAAAGTGCTTACTCAAGATGAACAAGTGTTGCCAGGCAAAACAAACCTCGCCTGGCAGCACTTATTTTATACATATATGTTGATAATGGTAATATTTCTCAATCATCAGCTGTCAGGTTATAGTCCTATGAAAACCCATGACCTTGAGTTTGACATTTCAAAATCATTCAAGGTCAAAGATCATGGTGCCAAATGAAAGCCCATATGGCACTTCCTACAAGTTGATAAGGGTAAATATCTGTCTACCATCAATCGTTTTCAAGTTACAGCCCTCTGAAAATCCGTGACCTTGAGTTTGACCTTTCAGGGTCACTCAAGGTCAAAGATCATGGTGCCAAATGAAAGGCCATATTGGAGTTCCTATATGCTCATAATAGTAAACATTTGTCTATCGGCAACCGTTTTTGAGTTATAATGAAAAATGTTATTTTGACTGAAAGGTTGACCTTTCCAGTGACCTTGACCTTCACACACACAAACAAACAAGCAACAACAAACTGCACTGATTCCAATACCTCGCCCCACTTACTCTGTCGTGGGTGAGGTAATGACCAAAAATTCATATCTACAGTTGCAGTCAGAAATTTACATACACAGACGGGAATGTCATGCTAATATTGGGCTTTCAATTAGTTTTTGTGGGGGCGGCACGGTGGTGTAGTGGTTAGCGCTGTCGCCTCACAGCAAGAAGGTCCTGGGTTCGAGCCCCGGGCCCGGTGAGGGCCCTTCTGTGTGGAGTTTGCATGTTCTCCCCGTGTCCGCGTGGGTTTCCTCCGGGTGCTCCGGTTTCCCCCACAGTCCAAAGACATGCAGGTTAGGTTAACTGGTGACTCTAAATTGACGGTAGGTGTGAATGGTTGTCTGTGTCTATGTGTCAGCCCTGTGATGACCTGGCGACTTGTCCAGGGTGTACCCCGCCTTTCGCCCGTAGTCAGCTGGGATAGGCTCCAGCTTGCCTGCGACCCTGTAGAAGGATAAAGCGGCTAGAGATAATGAGATGAGATGAGATTAGTTTTTGTGCTGAAGAGTTCTGAAGTAGTCCTCGTTCTTCATTTTAACTTCCACTTTGTGCAATCCACCATTTCCACTGGCAGTAAAACAGCCCTAGAGCATGATGCTACCACCACCATGCTTTTCAGTTGGCAGAGTGTTCCTTTGTACCTCCAGTCATTGTGGCCAAACAACTCAATCTCTGCCTCATCTGACCATAAAACTTTCCTCCAGAAGGCTTTTTCTTTGTCCGTGTGGGCAGGTACAAACTTTAGTTTAGCTTGAAGGTGGTGATTTTAGAGCAGGAGCTTCTTTCTTAGATGGCAGCCTCTTAGTCCATGGCGATGTAAAACTCACTGTTCCAGCAGCTTCCAGTTCATGGCAGGCCTGTGCTTTGGTAGTTCCTGGGTTGTTACAGATCATCTAAACTAATTTCCTCTCAGCTGAGGGTGACAGATTGGATCATCTTCCACCAAAGTGTCTTGGCAAAGTAGCTACACCTCCAAATAACTTGTACTTGTGTACAATTGTTTGAACTGATGATCTTGGAATCTGCAGTTGTTTAGAAATGGCTCCAAGAGACATTCCTGAGTGTGTAAATCTATGATCCTCTTTCTCAGACCTGCACTGAGCTCCTTGGAATTTCCCATTGTACTGTATGTTGGTCAATCCAATGACCAATTTATTTTTGTATTGATTTTTTTTACAATACAATTTGCTTTAAAACAGGTTCATGGACATCATTGCAATAAATCCTGTCGCTTGTAAACTACTGCTGCACTTACCAACACAACGTAGCGCAGCTGAATTTCCTACTAGCGGATCGGAAAGTTTTCTACGGTATCCTGGTGGACATTTTGAGATGCAGGTCATCCCGTCCCCAGCTAGCCGATATCCATTTGAACAGACACAGTGGAAAGAACCTGGGGTATTCACACACGTGTTTGCACATGGTCCAAGACCCGAATTCTCGATACACTCATCTATATCTGCACAATCAGGGCACAAACATGCATCACTCAGGAAAATATTGAATCTCATCCTGTAATATCACATATTTAAATTTGATTATACTTGAACTATTTGCCTAATTTCAAGATGTGCTGAAAAAAAAAACAAGGTACACACATTCACAACACTCATTACGACTGACCTTCACAATATCCGTCTGTGATGTTCATGATATACCCCTCAGGACAGAGACAGTGGAAACTACCTGGTGTGTTAACACAGCCAAACACACAGCGAGCCATGCCAGCAGGCAGCGCACACTCATTCACATCTGGAAGAGAGAAATGTGTCAGCAGATCCACCTGATGAAAGCATGGCTTTTCTGTTTAGCCAAACTTCTAAACTATCACTGTGTAATGTTCTTACATTGCATTGTCCCTCAGGGTGAATGTGCATTTCTTAGAAATATGAGCATAACGCACATTTAAAATAAGTCACATGAATGGCAGCTGATATGCTCGGGTCTTTGAGCTTCAGCCTTGTGCCATGAATATTTCCAGGAAGGAAACAACTGTTCAAGAATCTCTTTTGTGTTTTGTTAACCCTCTGGGGTCTGAGGGTATTTTCTGGCACTCTAATGATTTTGGAATGCTCTGATTTTGTTGTCGATTTCAACAAATCTAAACAGTATTTTCAAAGTAATATGACTTTTTTTGTATTCAGCACAAGTTCAGCTACAATAATATCCATGTAGTATGTATGTCATGA
Source organism: Neoarius graeffei (assembly GCF_027579695.1). Classification (NCBI taxonomy): domain Eukaryota; kingdom Metazoa; phylum Chordata; class Actinopteri; order Siluriformes; family Ariidae; genus Neoarius; species Neoarius graeffei. Next base: position 14,726,294 of record NC_083595.1, read on the forward strand.
TTGTACTTTAAAAAAATAACAGATAAATGAAGATGTTGTAAAAAGCAGCTTTAGAACCATGTTGGAATGTATGAAAAAAAACATGACCTTCCCCATTGTGATGAACTGTTTTGGTCACTTGAGGTAATTCTGTTCAGTCTTAGGAATGGATCAAGCACAAAAACTTAAACCTACTTCATTGATTTGGACAATTAACTGGCCATCAAAAAAAAATGATGTCCTTTTGTTTTGGGATAAAGGGTTGGCAGTGGGAGGGGTATTCAATGAGAAGAGTAAAAAATGCCATTCCATTCAATGAGAAGAGTGAAAACCCCTCCCACTGCCAACTCTTAATCTCATCAGGTCAAGTCACAATGGGTAATGTTTTTCACACATTCCAACACAGTTTTAAAACTGAGTTTTACAACAGCTTCATTTATCTGGTATTTGACTCTATTCAGCGTGTCTTGAAATTAACTCTTGTACTGTTTTACTCAGTTCAGAGCCACAACCAACTCTGTTACACAATTACTCTGTCATTTTGTTCCCACTCCAATTCCAAATTTTACTCTCAAAACTCAAAGCAGAGCAAAATTAACTATTTTTGAGGAACCTACTTTTAATTCTGTAAAAAATTGCTCAGTCATTTTTCCTGTGTATGCACTACAGCGCACACATATCAACCGATCTGCTCATAATAAACAGAGGAAATATTTACACTTACTTGAATTGATCTTTGGCTGGATCGAGTCAAAGTAAAAAAAAAAAAAGGCACCGCTCATCATCAGTGTCGCAGTTCTCAAGATTGAATTGAATCGCTGTCCTGAATCATGAATTGATTTGCTGTCCTGAAATTGAACCGCTGTCCTGAATCATGAAATGAATCATGAATTGAATCGCTGTCCTGAATCATCCGAAGCACATAAAATCCACGTGTCATCTCGCAACTAGTTTTACCTCCAAATAGCCTAATCTATGCCCAACAGATTTTATCCTGTTTACGGTGGGTGTTCCCACTGCAAAAGAGAAACCAATCAAAACCGAAAGAGTGAAAGTGATTAACACGCCGTTACCATGTGAATAGTCTTTTATGAATGCGTAAGTGCGCGCTCAGTGCTCCGACTCCGGTGTGACTGAGGAAGGTGACGAGTTTTATGTTTCAACTAATTTAGGTCATTTAAAAACTATAATATTATTTGGCAGTGGGCACATAGGAAAGTGTAAAGTATAAAGTTTCTGTCAATATATTTATCATGCTTGTATGATGAAAAACTCGCAAATATATTTATCTAAATACATGACCTACTCATTCTAAACCTGGTGAGCTTCGCTGGTGAAGCTCTCGACCCTAAAGGGTTAAATACTTGTATGGGCTCAACTGTTACACCACAAATCTTGAAATCTATTATGCTAGCTAGCTAACCCTGTCTAGTGCTGTTTGCTGATTGGAGCACTTGATAGTGTGACCCCACTCTCCCCTACAGCTGCTCTTTTGCTGAATGTAAGCACAGTGACTGTGCTTGATCTGTATATAACAATACTGTACTGTATAATGCTCTTTTGCTACACATGTTGCTTGACAATTAAGACTAATTCTGTGTTATTTGATTTTGTTGTCTCACCCTAACCATAAATTAATGGAACTATACATGTTGGAAAACACCAGTAGGACGGAGCATCTTGAAGTCTGTCTAAATCTTTAAAAATCCCTAAACATCTTGTCTGAATTGTATGTGAAAAAAAAAAACCACACTCCAGACAGGATGATGAGTTGAGAGAGTCCTGGAACGAAGAACTCACCGGTACAGGACATCCTGTCGGATGAAAGTTGGAAACCAAGGCTGCAGCTGCACCTGTATGAGCCAAAGGTGTTTTCACAGACCTGCTGGCACTCGTGCAGACCCTCCACACACTCGTCCAGATCTACAAACCACACACACACAGTTTTATAAATGCAGAAACACACAGCATGTCTGGAGCAGAATAAAGCTGGGACGTTGACATGGCCACATACATTATAAAAAATAATTATATCATATGGCAGCGGTGGAATAAAGACACCTGGGTAAGTCGTGCTGCATATCTCTGCAATATGCTCATCTGAACCTGCTCAGGAAAAATAATAAATTATCAATAATCTAGTCTTCTAACTAAGCAGTGTCTGATTAAGATGATGTGCTTTGTGCAAAAAAGTGCCCTTTAAAGAGATGACACTATTCATTCATTAATTAATAAAGTCATTTATATATTTAATATTGGCCACAACTGGAATTCTATAATTTGTTGAGTGCATTTACAGCCTAAAACCAGAAAGTGACCCTGAACTTCATATTGCAAGTTCAAGTTCAGAATCATCAGTAATTGAGGGATTTCACGTGATGTCACATCTCCCATGGTAACGCGCGTTGGCCATGTTTACAGTATGGCTTAACTCAGTAGAGCAACTGCGTTTCGATGCAAAGATAGGTTTTTTTTTTCCTGTGTTTGGACGCACAAATCATGATAAAAAGTTAGTTATTTTATAGCTTCTCAACTATTATTTATCATCAAGGAGACCGTACCCGTGAAATTTTAAAGAAAAGGCAAGAGTAGTGGTTTACCAACTTAAATCGTAAAAACTGGATTCCGACGAAGAAAAGCAGAGTCTGTTCTGACTATTTTTCTCAGGTCTCTGATATATTTTACTCTGAATACTTGTTTTGTTGAAGTAAATTTTAGCTTGGATGTTGAAATTTAAACCCTGAAAAATGAGCTACATATAAACACAGCATCGAATTTTCATTCCTTGTCGCTCCTAAGTTAGCCTTAAGTTCAAATATAAAACCATAAAACCATCAGACCTTTGCTGCACTGATAGTCCAGACTGGGCTCTCGCACTTAAACTTAGTCATGACAAGAAAAGAGTAGCCAAGTCAACTTCTGTTGAGTGCTACGAAAAAGCAAAGAAATGAAGATCAGTACAAGAAAACACGACAAAAAAAAAGAGCAAAAAGGAAATAGCCTTTCATCAGAAAATTGCAAAGAGCCGGAGCTAGAGAGACCAATGGTTAATGAAGATGAGAGCAATCGAAAATAATATCTCCTCTGACGTAAACGATCGTCTTTCCTTTGCCTTGAACGTTCTTCATACGTATTTCTTTAACCCATCCAGAAATGAAGTGGTTGTAGGCCTCAAGCCCTTAATATGTTTGGAATTCTTCCGTGGTGTAGGAGCTTGTTTGAAGAACAAGATATGATGTTATATCAAGGAACGTAATGGCTGGATAATCTTCAATTTCTTCGCTCCATTCCTTCTTTGGGACCTCATAAGGGTCAATATCATCTATTTCACATATTTCTTCGAAATATCAAGCTTTTGATCGAGAATCTAACTTTTCTTTCGGGACACTGATAACACTCGCGTCTGACCTTTCAACTGTTTTGTTTAACTTGCCCACAAACATGGTGGCCAAAGCAGTTGCCATGGGAAACGTGCATAAGGTGAAATCCCTCTATTGACACACACCTCCACCCAGCATGTGGAACACTTGCGGAACATCTGAATATGCATGCGTAATAACTGAACACTGCTGTATAAATAAATATGTTAATCATGATCCATCATTTACAAGCATATGTCAATCTGATGCTCTTAATAAGTGAAAAACAAGCTGCTCTAATGTACTGCTCTGCACTTTTACTGCTCTGCCAAGCCATATGGAAAACCAGAGAGGAATTTTTATTTATTTATTTATTTATTTATTTATTTTTGAAGTTGGATTCTGGTATGGATGTACTGCTTGTTATAAATGACTGATATTACTGTACAGTATATATGTACTTTAGTAGAACGATAACAGAAACTCAGTGTCATTAATTTCTTAGAAATTGTTATTACAGATGAGAGAAATGTCCGATCTTTGCCCAGTTTTAGAGCAATGTTGATGAACAAAGGATTTAACTAGCATTTCATGATTTATTTATTAATCCAGCAAATTATGTCCCCCAGTGTCCCATACCTTCTCAAAGGAACCAGACTCAGGACCTTTCCTCTTCTCATGTGTAACGATGATAATTATCATCATATTGGTTCAGGTTTGAAACTGAGAAACACTGAAATAAGCTCAACATAAGGGTTAAAGGAGAACTGAAGGCAAATTTTTTATTATCAAAATTCTGTTTCTCTCATTTTATGAAATATACAAATGCATTTTTGATCACTATTTTGTCACTGCTATAGCAAGTTATGAGTGTTTGAAATATGCTGTGTAATATAATCAGTCCATATGTCAAAGCAATGGGCGTAAACGAGATTCATCGAGACCTGTGCGAGACATCGTAGGACGGAAGTAAAACATACAGCAGAAATCAAAGTGACCAACATCTGCCAACATTGTCAAAAGATGTGCATGCCCTCTTTCGAATGCTGATGTAATCAAGCCGGAAGTTTTGTTTGTTTTGATAGCAATCAGGAAAGTTTGAAAAAAGTAGGCAGTAATCGTCATTTAAACTTGTTTTTGTGCAATATTTCGTTTGGAAAACAGTTTTCAAAATGGCGGCACTGACACCTGGCTGACTTCACGTCAAGTCTCGTGAAGATCGCGCGGATAAGTGACGCCTGCCATGGACCAAACGAACTAAATTCAACATGGCTAAAAACCGAATAGGCCAATAAGTATCATATTTAATTGCAATTAGTTGCCAATACAAGTCACGACATAAGGTTACTAAAACGTCATTGAATAACGCATTAATTAAGAAATAAAGCAAGTTTAAAAATGGCTTCAGTTCTCCTTTCAGCGTATGGTAAAAATAGTTAAGAACGACTGCAGTAAAGAATGTCCAATACCTGCTGTGGCTCGCCCTCATTACAACAACACATTGCTGTGGGACAAGAATTCACAGCCTTGGGGAAACTCTCACAGGTGACAGAACATGAATTTCAAAGGCATTTAGCACTAAATCCAGATGTTTCAACTGACAGATACATATACATCAAGATACATGAAAGCAAAAGTTAAGTTAGTGCCAGAACCCTGACACCTGAGAACCTAATGAAAAAAATGAAGACGGCAAAAAAATGATGCAAAGCCTTTATGTGTTTACTTTCCGCTGTTGTGTATGGTCTTACATGCATAACCTAAAGATCTGTACTTCCTAAAAAAGAAAAAAGTCCATGACCAAGTCTCATTCTTGCTTCAGTGGATAATATCACCTTAATACTGTAGATTTGTAGCTGAGAATAGCTATAGCAATCATAAAAACTCTCTCAGGACTCTTACTCACATTGTACATCTTTTGTTGTTTTGTATAAATCATGATTTTCTAGTGTTTTTTCCATAATCTTATCATGATCCTGGACTTTCCCACCACATAGCTGGTAAGTTATTGCTTCGCATCTATAGGATAAAGTGCATTCTGGAATAAAATGTATTCAAGTATGTATCTCTGACCTCGACATGTCCTTTGGTCCCCCAGCAGCAGGAAACCAGGCTCACAGTGACACTCAGCATGATTGTGTGCATTCACTTGGCACACTTGAGAGCAACCACCATTGTTCAGAGAGCATGGAGTAAACCCTTCAAATACAGATATACATGGTTAATGCCAGTAACATCTAGAATACACCTGCTCCAAAATATAGGCTTTTGGGTTAGGTTTCTTTTACAATCTCAATTCCATAAATTTGGGACACTCTGTAAAACAAATAAAAAACAGAATGTGAAGATTTGCAAATCTTGGAAATCCTATATTTCATTGAAAATAGTATAAAGGCAACATATCAAATGTTGAAAATAAGAAATTTTATTGTTTCTTTGAAAAATATATGCTTATTTTGAATTTGATGTCAGCAACATGTTTCAGAAAAGTTGGGACAGGGGCAAGAAAAAACAGTTTTATGAAGCTTAAAGTTGTATATTGCTAAAAAAAATAATTTGGTTAATTGGCAACAGGTCAATAACATGATTGGGTATAAAAAAAAGCATCCCAGAGAGGCGGAGTCTCTCAGAAGTAAAGATGGGGAGGGGTTCACCGCTCTGTAAAAGACTGCATGGGTAAACAGTGCAACAATTTAAGAATAACGTTCCTCAATGTAAAATTGCAAAGAATTTGGGGATCACATCATCTATGGTACATAATATCATTAAAAGATTCAGAGAATCTGAAGAAATCTCTGTATGCAAGAGACAAGGCTGAAAACTGACATTGGATGCCTGTGATCTTCAGACCTTCAGGTGACACTGCATTAAAAGCAGACACGTGTCTGTCGTGGAAATCACTGTATGGGCTCAGGAACACTTCAGAAAACCATCGTCTGTGAAAACAGTTCATTATCGCATCCACAAATGCAAGTTAAAACCAGATATAAACAATATCCAGAAACACCACCACCTTCTCTGGACCCAAGCTCTTTTATCGTACGATGGACTGAGGCAAAGTGGAAAACTGTCCCGAGGTCCAATAAATCTCATCTCATCTCATTATCTCTAGCCACTTTATCCTGTTCTACAAGGTCGCAGGCAAGCTGGAGCCTATCCCAGCTGACTACGGGCGAAAGGCGGGGTACACCCTGGACAAGTCGCCAGGTCATCACAGGGCTGGCACATAGACACAGACAACCATTCACACTCACACCTACGGTCAATTTAGAGTGACCAGTTAACCTAACCTGCATGTCTTTGGACTGTGGGGGAAACCGGAGCACCTGGAGGAAACCCACGCGGACACGGGGAGAACATGCAAACTCCACACAGAAAGGCCCTCGCCGGCCACGGGGCTCGAACCCGGACCTTCTTGCTGTGAGTCGACAGCGCTAACCACTACACCACCGTGCCGCCGTCTGACAAATCAAAAGTAGAAATTCTTTTTAGAAATCATGGACACCATGCCCTCCAGGCTAAAGAGGAGAGGGACCATCCAGCTTGTTATCAGTACACAGTTCAAAAGTCAGCATCTGTGATGGTTATGAGGGTGCATTAGTGCACATGACATGGGTGGCTTGTACATCTAGGAAGGCATCATTGATATTGATATATACACGTTTCAGAGCAATGTGCTGTCATCTAGACAAAATCTTTTACAGGGAAGGCCTTCCTTCTTTCAGTAAGACAATGCCAAACTGCTTTCTGCAAATAACACTGCATGGCTAAGAGAGTCCGGGTGCTAAACTGGCCTGCCTGCAGTCCAGACCTGTCTCCCATTTAAAACATTTGGCACATTATGAAGCACAAAATACGACAAAGGAGACCCCAAACTGTTGAGCAACTGAAATTGTATATCAGGCAAAAATGGAACAACATTCCTCTTTCAAAACTACAGCAATTGGTCTCCTCAGTTCCCAAATATTTACAGAGTGTTATTAAAAGTAGAGGTGATGCAACACAGTGGTAAACATGCCCCGTTCCAGTTTTTTTTTAAATGTGTTGCTGATAAATTCAAAATGAGCATATATTTTTCAAAAAACAATAAACTTTCTGTTTCAATATTTGATATGTTGTCTTTGTACTATTTTCAATGAAATATAAGATTCCCAAGATCTGCAAATCATCATATTCTGTTTTTTATTTACGTTTTACACAGTGTCTCACATTTATGGAATTGGGGTTGTAACTAAATACTCATCAGTCATGGAGAAAAAAAAAATCTCTCAGTGTCCTCATAGTTAAACTCAAATGATAGAGTGGATGTCCTCTGCTTCCTGAAATGATTTATTTCCGCAAAGCATACTTTGCTCAATGTCCAGGCTAATTTATTTACCTTATGAGGGTCTGCATCTCAAAAACGGAATCAGTTCATTTTTTCCCCTTGCTACAACAGCATACTGAGAGCCAACTATAGCAGATGTATGTATACATGTACAGTATCTGTAGCTCAGAGAACATGTTTGATAGTCTGCAGTCCTTTTAGTTCAAATAACACAAAGCAATAAGCAGATGTACACAAGACCTGCTTCAGAAGAATGATAATGAGCTAAACAGAGCACTAATAGCCCAGGGTATTCACAACCTAATCCCAGGTTGGTCTGGTGTACAGTCCGGAGTCACAGTGAATTTAGCAGGTTAGAGAGATTCTGAATAGCTTTAACATGTTTACTGAATAAAATCAAGGTTAAGACAGATGCAGGTACTGTGTCTATGTATTTGTCTGTATTAAGGTTTGCACAGACTCATCGAATACAGTAATAGAGTTACTGCTGTGAGAACGTCAACCAGTCAGGACGGTAAAAAAACAGTGAGGCGGATGGTAAAGAAAGCAGTTACCATTGTGTATAATGTTAGTCTGAAAATATAACACTGCACATCATGTACCACTTTGCCGGGAATCGTCTTTTTATTTTATTTTACTTTAATCAGTTTGACATCACTTTGTATGAAGTGTAGAATTGTATTCCATTTGAACCTGCTTCTGATTTAATTCCTCCTGCAGGGTTTTTTTTTTGCCTTTAAATAAATAAAACTGTATATAAAAAGCCATGCACTGTGGCATAGTAAATTCTGTCCATGCAAACAAGTGTGTTCAGTGCAATAGGTTGCACACTCATTTACATTAAACTCCTGGGTCATGATTATTCTGGAAAAATCTCCCAGACACTGCTGTAGATACAGCATTCTCTATCCAAGGAAGGCCACTTTTTGAGCTATAAAGAAGGTTTTACTGATAGACATGAGCTTCTGTGCTGTGCGCTCTCAATTTCAGAATTACAATGCTCAGCTGAGCCAGGTCATCCATATGCATGCATTTTAAGGAATGGTACATCCTTAAATTATGTAATATGATACACCGATGTACAATCCCAATTGCAAAAAGTTAGGACGCTGTGTAAACTGGAAATACAAACAGAATGCAATAATTTGCAAATCTTGAAAACCCTGTATTTCATTACAATAGTACAAAGACAACATATTAAATGTTGAAACTGAGAAATTTTATTGTTTTTTGAAAAATATATGCTTATTTTGAATTTGATGTTAGCAACACATTTCAAAAAAGTTGGAACAGGGGCATGTTTACTACTGTGTTGCATCACCTCTACTTTTAACAACACTCTGTAAACGTTTGGGAACTGAGGAGACCAATTGCCATACTTTTGAAAGAAAAATGTTGTCCCATTCTTGCCTGATATACAATTTCAGTTGCTCAACAGTTCAGGGTCTCCTTTGTTGTATTTTATGCTTCATAATGCGCCAAATGTTTTAAATGGGAGACACGTCTAAACTGCAGGCAGGCCAGTTTAGCACCTGGACTCTTTTACTACGGAGCCATGCAGTTTTAATATTTGCAGAAAGCAGTTTGGCATTGTCTTGCTGAAGGAAGGAAGGTCTTCCTGTAAAAGATTGTGTCTACATGACAGCATATTGCTCTGAAACGTGTATATATCATTCAGCATTAATGATGCCTTCCCAGATGTACAAGCTACCCATGTCATGTGCACTAATGCATCCTCATACCATCACAGATGCTGACTTTTGAACTGTGCACTGATAACAAGCCGGATGGTCCCTCTCCTCTTTAGCCTGAAGGACGTGGTGTCCATGATTTCTGAAAAGAATTTCTACCTTTGATTCATCAAATCTCAAGATAATTTTCCATTTAGCCTCAGTGCATCATAAAAGAGCTCGGGCCCAGAGAAGGTTGGGGTGTTTTTGGATGGTTTTAACTTGTATTTGTGGATGCAGTAATGAACCGTTTTCACAGACAATGGTTTTCTGAAGTGTTCCTGAGCCCATACAGTGATTTCCACAACAGACACGTGTCTGCTTTTAATGCAGTGTCACCTGAGGTCCTGAAGATCACAGGCATCCAATGTCAGTTTTCAGCCTTGTCTCTTGCATACAGAGATTTCTTCAGATTCTCTGAATCTTTTAATGATATTATGTACCATAGATGATGTGATCCCCAAATTCTTTGCAATTTTATATTGAGGAACGTTATTCTTAAATCGTTGCACTGTTTGCCCACGCAGTCTTTCACAGAGCGGTGAACCCTTCCCCATCTTTACTTCTGAGAGACTCCGCCTCTCTGGGACGCTCTTTGTATACCCAATCATGTTCCTGACCTGTTGCCGATTAACCAAATTAAGGGTTTTTTTTTAGCATTACAGTTTTTCAGTCTTTTGTTGCCCCTGTCCCAACTTTTCTGAAACGTGTTGCTGACATTAAATTCAAAATGAGCATATATTTTTCAAAAAACAAAATTTCTCAGCTTCAACATTTGATATGTTGCCTTTGTACTATTTTCAATGAAATCTAGAGTTTCCACGATTTGCAAATTTTCACATTCTGTTTTTTTATTTATGTTTTACAGTGTCCCAACTTTTTGGAATCGGGGTTGTATTGTTCTACACACTTATTGCACTATTTTTTGAATCACTGATCAACTAGTAAAAAGTAGTAATCATGTGCAGGAGAAAAGTGAGTGTGAAAAGAGAGGAAAAAATGACCACTACTATTTAAACTGTAGATTTAAATAAGGCACTCTTGTAAAGCGGCACTGGGTATGTGAAAGGTGATTTTTAAAGGAGAAAATTAACCAAACTGGACAAGTCATTGTAGTAAGGCAGAATGCATACTGGTTTTAAGGAAGTGCATTGTTATAGGAAAATAATCAGCAAGTCCTTAGATTAAGACACTAGTCTCAGAGTGTCATGTGAGTACCTCGCTCATTTGCACTATTCCACACTACCTCACCTTAACAGCTATTAGTTTATTGTTTATACTGCTTATTTCATGTTTACCTGTTATACCTCAAGTGCCCTTGACTGTTTATTTTATGTCCTTTTGCTCCAATTTATATATATATATATATATATATATATACACATACAGTGGTGCTTGAAAGTTTGTGAACCCTTTAGAATTTTCTATATTTCTGCATAAATACGACCTAAAACATCATCAGATTTTCACACAAGTCTTAAAAGTAGATAAAGAGAACCCAGTTAAACAAATGAGACAAAAATATTATACTTGGTCATTTATTTATTGAGGAAAATGATCCAATATTACGTATCTGTGAGTGGCAAAAGTATGTGAACCTTTGCTTTCAGTATCTGGTGTGACCCCCTTGTGCGGTAATAACTGCAACTAAACGTTTCCGGTAACTGTTGATCAGTCCTGCACACCGGCTTGGAGGAATTTTAGCCCATTCCTCCTTACAGAACAACTTCAACTCTGGGATGTTGGTGGGTTTCCTCACATGAACTGCTCGCTTCAGGTCCTTCCACAACATTTCAATTGGATTAAGGTCAGGACTTTGACTTGGCCGTTCCAAAACATTAACTTTATTCTTCTTTAACTATTCTTTGGTAGAACAACTTGTGTGCTTAGGGTCGTTGTCTTGCTGCATGACCCACCTTCTCTTGAGATTCAGTTCATGGACAGATGTCCTGACATTTTCTTTTAGAATTTGCTGGTATAATTCAGAATTAATTGTTCCATCAATGATGGCAAGTCGTCCTGGCCCAGATGCAGCAAAACAGGCCCAAACCATGATACTATCATCACCATGTTTCACAGATGGGATAAGGTTCTTATGCTGGAATGCAGTGTTTTCCTTTCTCCAAACATAACGCTTCTCATTGAAACCAAAAATTCTATTTTGATCTCATCCGTCCACAGAACATTTTTCCAATAGTCTTCTGGCTTGTCCATGTGATCTTTAGCAAACTGCAGACGAGCAGCAATGTTCTTTCTGGAGAGCAGTGGTTTTCTCCTTGCAACCCTGCCATGCACACCATTGTTGTTCAGTGTTCTCCTGATGGTGGACTCATGAACATTAACATTAGCCAATGTGAGAGAGGCCTTCAGTTGCTTAGAAGTTACCTGGGTTCCTTTGTGACCTCACTGACTATTACATGACTTGCTCTTGGAGTGATCTTTGTTGGTCAACCACTCCTGGGGAGGGTAACAATGGTCTTGAATTTCCTCCATTTGTACACAATCTGTCTGAGTGTGGATTGGTGGAGTCCAAACTCTTTAGAGATGGTTTTGTAACCTTTTCCAGCCTGATAAGCATCAACAACGCTTTTTCTGAGGTCCTTAGAAATCTCCTTTGTTCTTGCCATGATACACTTCCACAAACATGTGTTGTGAAGATCAGACTTTGATAGATCCCTGTTCTTTAAATAAAACAGGGTGCCAACTCACACCTGATTGTCATCCCATTGATTGAAAACACCTGACTCAAATTTCACCTTCAAAACAACTGCTAATCCTAGAGGTTCACATACTTTTGCCACTCACAGTTATGTAATATTGGATCATTTTCCTCAATAAATAAATGACCATGTATAATATTTTTGTCTCATTTGTTTAACTGGGTTCTCTTTATCTACTTTTAGGACTTGTGTGAAAATCTGATGATGTTCTAGGTCATATTTATGCAGAAATATAGAAAATTCTAAAGGGTTCACAAACTTTCATATTGCATTGCCTGTTTGCACCGTGGGTCAGAGAGGACTGAAATTTCATCTGTGCTGTATGTCAAGCATGTATAGCATATTTGACAATAAAGTTGACTTGACTTGAGTACCTGTAAATTTGCTGTTACTTTGCAAGTGCTCATGTATGAGTGGAAATATTTAAAGCCAATGATGCTGTTAGAGCTGCTATTAAAGAAAATTCATGAAGAGGAATTCCCACAATACCATAATGTAATACACAACTGTAACATGCATGACAAGAATATGCTTTCTCTTCAAGTCCATGACAGACTTTTTAGCTTGTGTCTTTACCAAAGTAAGTTCCGTAAAAGCAGTGGCTTACCGATACACATGGGTGTGATGCCACTCCACTGCCCGCCCTGTAGACAGTAGCTGTACACATCCCCATTGGCTAGCGTATAACCAGCATAGCAGGCGTATTGTATGTAATGCTTATATTGGAATGGGGCAGGGTTGGGTATTGTATGGAAATAGAATGTTCCATGAACAGGTAAGGGAGGGTAAGGACACAGAGGCCTTCGTTTCCTGGAATGAAATACTGGGAAACCTAAAGTTGCTGAAGTAATAACAGTGACATTGTGTTTTGCTGTAGAGTCCAGTGTTTGGTTCAGCACACTTTGCTTTGCTGTTGCATTTTCCTGATCATGATTACTGATCATTGGTTTTCTGCTTTTAAGAGTCAAAAGACTAGAGCTAGCAGGCCCAGTTTTGCCTGATCTAGAAATAGCATGTAATTCTCCATCTATCTGACCAACTGAAAGTCTACGAGATTCTACAAGTTCCTTATCTACCATTGTGCTACTCTTTGCCAGATGTTTTGGGTGAATATTTCCAGTAGTAACAACTGGAGTCAAGTGTATGGCAGGGATATGTGCTGTTGGCATTTCTGTCCTGGGCAGAAAATCTTCATCATGGATCCCAGAAGGAATGAATGGTGTGGAACTAGCCATAAAAGATTTTAGAAAAGATTTTGAGGTAAGTGGCTTGTTTTTAGATACTGAGAGGCCAAGAGAGCCGGTTGTAGAGACAGCAGTGCTCACTTCCTCTGTTACTTGTAAAGACTGAGAAATTTCTTCATCAGTAGAAGTTTCATTTAGGATCCTAAAGTTATGAGATAATTCACTATTCTTAAGGATTTCTGGGGACACTGTAGGCACATCTCGAGAGGCACTATTCTGAAGACTGTTTGCTTGTGTTTTCGCTGCACTTGAATTGACAGTTGCAAGAATCATGTCCAAATTAGATTCCCTTGATACACCAAGGACTTGCAAAGGTGTGATTGGAATTTCATGAAGCATATGTGCTGCTGAAGTCAGGTAGTTTTCTCTCTTATCTTCTCCTTTGGGTGTAGAAGAAAGCATCTGTGCTAGGAATCGGGATGACACTTGTTGCTGTTCTTGCTGATCATTTATAGTTGAAGTGACCAAGATGGTTAACTGTGTGGGTTTTGATAAAGTAGCAGGAAGCAGAGTGGTGGCTGAGACTGGTGGAGAGTTCATGGTTGTTGGTAGTAATGGTTGGTTGAGTGGATCTGCAAATGTAGTCAGTTCCCTCAAGTTATTCAGTTTAGTAATTGAGTCTTTAAGTCCTACAGCCTCTACTCTAGCTCGTGTAGTGATTTGATCAGGCCATGGTCTTTTTGGAGGGATTGGATGGGAATCTTCAGACAAATCTCCAGTCAGCTGGGGTGTGGGATGAGGAGCCCCAAGCAAAAAGGATTTTAGAAAGGTTTCTTTGGCAGCTGTGATAGCAAAGGCTCTGAAATGGTTTTTCAGATTGGTCATGTCTCGGTTTAACTCCATACCAGGTTTGTCCAATGATGTTTGCTTCTGCTGGAACAAGTTCATAATGTCTAACTCTGAAAACAGAAATTATGGTGTTAATTGAAAAATTACTTGAAAGTTGCTGTGACTTTATTGGGAGGCATACTGTGTTGCCTTGTTGTATTTCTTAATAGTACTATTAACATCAAGAATCATCACCCAGAGTTAATGCATCCATCTAATAATGCCTGGGAAGAATCTATGAGACAATTCATTGTTTAGTGGGTAATCAGCGTATTAGAAATACAGACAGGTAATAGACATGTCATGTACCTGGTTTAATTACTTGCATTGCCTTGACTATATAGTGGTGCTTGAAAGTTTGTGAACCCTTTAGAATTTTCTATATTTCTGTATAAATATGACCTAAAACAACATCAGATTTTCACACAAGTCCTAAAAGTACGGTAGATAAAGAGAACCCAGTTAAACAAATGAGACAAAAATATTATACTTGGTCATTTATTTATTGAGGAAAATAATCTAATATTACATATCTGTGAGTGGCAAAAGTATGTAAACCTCTAGGATTAGCAGTTCATTTGAAGGTGAAATTAGAGTCAGGTGTTTTCAATCAGGGATGAGACCAAAATAGAACTTTTTGGTTTAAATGAGAAGAGTTATGTTTGGAGAAATTAAACACTGCATTCCAGCATCACCTTATCCCATCTGTGAAACATGGTGGTGGTAATATCATGGTTTGGGCCTGTTTTGCTGCATCTGGGCCAGGACGGCTTGCCATCGTTGCTGGAACAATGAATTCTGAATTATACCAGCGGATTCTAAAGCAAAATGTCAGGACATCTGTCCATGAACTGAATCTCAAGAGAAGGTGGGTCATGCAGCAAGACAACGACCCTAAGCACACAAGTCATTCTACCAAAGAATGGTTAAAGAAGAATAAAGTTAATGTTTTGGAATGGCCAAGTCAAAGTCCTGACCTTAATCCAATGGAAATGTTGTGGAAGGACCTGAAGCGAGCAGTTCATGTGAGGAAACCCACCAACATCCCAGAGTTGAAGCTGTTCTGTAAGGAGGAATGGGCTAAAATTCCTCCAAGCCAGTGTGTAGGACTGATCAACAGTTACCGGAAATGTTTAGTTGCAGTTATTGCTGCACAAGGGGATCACACCAGATACTGAAGGCAAATGTTCACATACTTTTGCCACTCACAGATATGTAATAATGGATCATTTTCCTCAATAAATAAATGACCAAGTATAATATTTTTGTCTCATTTGTTTAACTGGGTTCTCTTTATCTACTTTTAGGACTTGTGTGAAAATCTGATGATGTTTTAGGTCATATTTATGCAGAAAAATAGAAAATTCTAAAGGGTTCACAAACTTTCAAGCACCACTGTATGTAGTCTCATCAAGATGACTCACCTTTACACACAGGAGTGCTGCCATTCCAGCTCTTGCCTTTGCAGTACAGCAATGGTGAGCCAAAGAGCCTGAACCCAGTGTTGCAGGTGAATTGAACTAGCGAACCATCAGGCGACATCAGTGTGGTGCCATGCAGGAGCTTGCTGGGAGTAGGGCATCCTGGAGCTAGGGTGTGCAGGCACAAGACAAAACAAGTCTAAATAGTCTAAAGACTAACAAATTAAATAGACACATTGTAGAAAGATCCTGATATGGGTGGAGCACAGAAGCACGGCAGGCGGTTGTTTGCGACTTAATTATTTTCTTTATTGCTGCTTTTCAGCACACAACTCAGACTCTCTCTCACAGACATACACACACAGGCTACTAGCAAGCCCTCAGCGCCGACCTCCCCCTTCTCACTCTCTTTTTATAGGGCGCGGTCACTGGAGGAGACACACAAACACACATTAATTGACAACAGGTGTAGTGACACGACCACTCACCTTCCCTGACTCTGCCTTCCATTCACAGACTGATGCTTGGCCACGCCTCTGCTGCTACATACCCTCACCGCCTGACTCAGGCCGGGGAGCTGTCTGGCCTGAAGCTGACTCCCCCCCTTGACGAGACAGGAAGTCTGCCACCACCATCTGTGGCCCCGGCCTATGGACCACCTCGAATTTAAATGGCTGTAGTGCAAGATACCAATGGGTGATCCACGCATTGGCATCCTTCATGCAGTGGAGCCACTGGAAGGGCACGTGGTCTGAACAGAGGATGAAAAGGCGTTCCAGCAGGTAGTACTGGAGGGCGAGGACCGCCCACTTGATGGCTAGGCACTCTTTCTCTATTGTGCTGTACCTGCCTTCCCGCATCGACAGCTTCCGGCTAATGTACAGCACAGGACGCTCCTCCCCCTCCACCTTCTGGGACAGAATGGCCCCCAGCCCTCTGTCTGACACATCTGTCTGTAAAATAAAGGGGAGAGAAAAGTCAGGGGAGTGTTACAGTGGCCCCCGACACAGTGCAGCCTTTACCCTAGAGAAAGCCTGTGGGCATTGCTTCGTCCACTGGACCGGATCTGGTGCTCCCTTTTTAGTGAGATCCGTCAGGGGGCTGGTGACGTCCGAATAATTAGGTATGAACCTATGATAGTAGCCAGCCAGCCCCAGGAACTGTCTCACCCCCTTTTTGGTCTTGGGCCTCGGGCAGGCCGCAATCGCTGTGGTCTTATTAACTTGGGGACGCACCTACCCATGGCCTAAGTGGAAACCCAGATACCATACTTCCAACTGCCCAATCGCACATTTCTTTGGGTTAGCTGTGAGACCTGGCCACCTCAGCAACTTTAGGACGGCCCTAAGGTGTTTGAGGTGCCGCGGCCAGTCATTGCTGTAGATGTTAATATTATCGAGATACGTGGCTGCATAGGTGGTGTGGGGGTGGAGGACCCTGTCCATAAGCCGCTGGAATGTAGCGGGCGCCCCAAACAGCCTAAAAGGAAGTGTGACGAACTGGTGTAAGCCAAATGGTGTGGAAAAGGCCGTTTTCTCTCGGGACAGAGGAGTCAAGGGGATCTGCCAATATCCCTTCATTAAATCCAGTGTCAAATAAAAATGAGCAGTGCCTAATCGATCGAGCAACTCATCAATGTGAGGCATTGGGTACGCATCAAATTTAGACACTGCGTTGACTTTCCTATAGTCCACACAGAACCGGACCGATCCATCGGTCTTGGGGACCAGGACCACTGGGCTGCTCCAGTCACTGTGGGACTCCTCGATTATGCCCATTTCGAACATGGCTTCAAGTTCATCCTGGACCACCTTTTTTTTGTGTTCGGGTAGGCGGTAAGAGCGGCTGCGCACTACCACCCATAGGGGTGTCTCAATGTGGTGTTCTATGAGGTGAGTGCGGCCGGGCAGGGGTGAAAACATGTCAGAAAATTCTTTCTGCAACTGGGCTACCTCCGTGAGCTGGGTCGGGGAGGTCTGGTTACAGCCAGAATCCACCAAAGCCTGGTACATATCCCCTTGGACACTTACCGGTATACGATACGCTCCGGCCCGATCGAGGCGGTTTCTGGCGCATCGGGGACCTGGACCACCGCGCCCACCTCCATCATGGAGCACTGATGTTGGAGATGTCTTGGCTTCCCACAGCGCCACCACACGGGCCCAGACTCTCCCTCTGCACTGGTGTTACGGGCATGACTGTTCCAAAGTTCAGGCTTATTGGATCAATATTTTCAAATCAATATCTGAAATACTTCAAATCCAATTGGAACCAGACCTACTAATTATCATTTTAGGAGTATCTGATGATACTATGAAGTTGACCAATGCTCAGCAATGTTTCCTTTCCTACAGTCTTATTACTGCAAGGAGGTTGCTTCTCATGCACTGGAAAGAGAAGGAGGCCCCTCCTGGAAAGTTGTGGCTCAGTGATCTTATGAACACACTCCACCTAGAAAGAATATGATACACTCTTATGGACAAACTCCCCTACTTTGATAAGGTGTGGTCACCTCTAATTAAGTATCTGCCAAATTAAAATCATGGTTCACTTAATGCCAACAAGCTTGACGGACAAATGAGGTGGGGTCTGGGGAGAGTCGGGAATAGAACTCTGAGACTAAGTTAATGGAGAGCCTTTTTTTTTTTTAATTGTTGTTCATGTTTTTTGTTTTCTTTTGTTCTATTGTGTTTTGGTTCTATGGGTATTTTGTGTATGTGTACAGGTGTTCATGTGGAAAAAAAGAAAAAAGAGCAACAAATGATGAAACATGTGCATGTGAAAGATACGTGACATACTGTATGTATATACTGTATATATGTATACATTGCTCAAATAAAACACATTTGAAACACTGGTGTTATGGGCATCAGTCACCTGGGGGGGAGGAGACACAGACAAGAAAGGGAAAAACGGGAGGACACCACGGGTGCGCCGGGCCGACTGAGGGGGAGCCGGCCCCCGCCTCCGTGGTGGGGGAATGGGGCGAGGACGGGAAGCAGAGGGAGAGAGAGAAGAGAGAGGAAAAGAGGAGACACACCTTCCTGCCGTCGGAACTGCCGCCATGTGGTCCTCTGCCAGCTCGATAGCTTGGTCCAGCGACGCCGGGCGATGACACTGGACTCACACCGTGGTTCCTTCTGGAAGTCGTGCGACGAATTGCTCCAGTGTCACCAGGTCGATCACTCCCTCAGCGTCACAGTCATCTGACCTCAGCCACCGCCGGCAGGTGTCCTGGAGTTGTTGCCCGAACGCGAATGGCCGACCTCCTCCAAACGCAGCGAGCTGAAGCGCTGCCGTTGTTGCTCCGGGAAGCGGCCAACACCCTGGAGGATGGCTTGTCGGAGGTCCACGTACACGAGCTGGCTGTTGGCGGGGAGCTGCAGCGTGGCCAGTTGCGCCTCGCCTGTTAGCAGGGGGAGGAGGCATGCCGCGCGTTGGTCGACCGGCCAAACTCACGCCTCCGCTGCTTGCACAAAGAGCACAAGGAAGGCTTCCAGATTGTCGTGTGGGCCCATCTTCGTTAGGGTGAGGTGGGGAGGGTCCACTCTGGTGGTGGTCATGGGCCCCTCTGACGCGAGCAGGTGCTGGAACGCCTGACGGTCTTCCTGTTGGGCCAGCACCAAGGCTTCGAACCGTTGGTTCTTGCTCCTTCCGGAGGGCAACCAGTACTTGGTACTGGTTCTGCTGGGCTGTGGCGAGGGCATTAATCAAGTCCTTGAACACCGAGGACTCCGTGGGGCTGTTCCCTTCTGCACTCTCCCAGGTTTCAGAACCACTGTAGAAAGACCCTGATGTGGGTGGAGCACAGAAGCATGGCAGGCGGTTGTTTGCGACTTAATTATTTTCTTTATTGCTGCTTTTCAGCACACAACTCAGACTCTCTCTCACAGACACAGACATACACACACAGGCTACTAGCAAGCCCTCGGCGCTGGCCTCCCCTTCTCACTCTCCTTTTATAGGGTGCGGTCACTGGAGGAGACACGCAAACACACGTTAATTGACAACAGGTGCAGGATCCTGACACTTAGGCTCCTAGCAGAGATGAGATGGGAGTACAGGAAGCCTCTCTGCGCTGCCTATGTGGATTTAAAGCAAGCATTTGACTCCGTGGACAGGAAAGCTCTGTGGAAGATTCTCAAGTTCCTGGGAGTCCCTGCAAAGCTGCTGGACTTGCTGTCCCTCCTCTACTCCAACACAGTCTCCTGCGTAAGAGTGAATGGGATGCTGTTGGACACCTTCCTCATAAACAGCGGCATCCAGCAGGGATGCGTTTTGGCACCAACCATCTTCAACACCGCCATCGACCATGTGATGGGAAGCACTGTGGCTCAGAGTGCCTGTGGAGCTAGCTTTGGCAATGTGACCATCTCTGATCTGGACTATGTGGACGTTGTGGCCATCCTTGCCGAATTAGTTCAGACCCTCCACCTCGCCCTCAAGGTCATGGACAAGGCAACCAAACCACTGGGACTGATGATCAGCTGGAACAAAACAAAGATCCAAAGCTTAAGCAACTTCAAACCATCCCCAGCTACACCAGTAATCAGCACCCAGGAGGTGGAAGTGGTGGAGAAGTTCAGCTACCTTGGCAGCATCCTGACCACCGACTGCAAAAGCACAGCAGACATCAGGATCCGCATTGGCCAGGCTACTGCAGCCATGGCAGCCCTTTCCACCATCTGGACCAACAGTCGTCTCTCTCTCCACATTAAGATCAGACTGTACAACAGCCTGGTACTGTCGATCCTGTTGTACGGCGCAGAAGCCTGGACCCTGACAGCCACTCAAGAACGGCTCCTGGATGCCTTTGACAGCAAGTGTCTGCATAGGATACTGAGGCTCCAGTGGTACAACTTCACCTTGAATGCCACAGTACGCCAGCTGACCAACCAGCCACCAGTCTCCAGACTAATCCGATCAGCCCAACTCCGTCTCTTCGGCCACATCGCCAGAACAACACCACCTCTTGAGCTGGCCAACCTGATCAGGGAACCCGCCCCACCCCACTGGTCCCGCCCCAGAGGGAGACCCCGGACCAGGTGGCTTGACCAGCTTAAGGCAGACCTGAGAGAGGCTGGACTTAACCTCCGCACAGCCTGGCTCGCTGCCGAGAACAGAACGAACTGGAGGGTCATCTGCCGAGGCGCCACACTCTCACGAGCCAGCGAGGATGAGTGAGTGAGTGAGTGAGTGAGCAGTGACATGACCACTCACCTTCCCTGACTCCGCCCTTTATTCACAGACTGACGCTCGGCCATGACCCCACCGCCACACACATACACGTCAGTGACATAGGTAGAGCATCCAGCAGTGAAGACCACTCCAAAGCACACCACATCACAACAACAAGTGATCCCGTAGAGAATCCCATAGGGATTGTGGCTTATGTTGTAAATGATCTACTGCTTGCATAAACATAAAACAGTAGGTCATTTACCACTTTAGCCACAATTACAGAAATATATCCACAATCTGATGCAAGCAGTAGATCATTTACCACTTTTGCCAACACTGATTCAACACTATGATGCTTCTAGAAACCAGTCTGAAAAACATCCTTCTTTTTATATATTTATCAAGCAACACATTTTTTGAACAAAACAGATATGGAAGGATGTGAAACCTGTGGCATAGGTTGCCCTGGACCACTGTTTTCAAAGCACGACTCATATTTGATGTTTCCATCAGAAGCCAGGACAGAACCCCACAGACAAAACATACTATATCCCTGACAAACTAACACACCTTAAATACTTTCTACCACTTTACAAACAATCGTACACAAAAGCCCGTATGTATAGATGGGGCAGAGGTGGCTGCTATAAATGGGCTCACATTTCAGAGATAAAAACTTGTGATATAATGCATTGCTCATCCATAATTGTTTCAATTTCAATGATGGATATTAGATTTTAGCCTCTCATTTAATATCACAATCAACCATCACTAGGCTGAGTCATCACTGACTGGATTGAACTGGACAACAAGAAAAAGTTTAGTAGATACACATTTCTGTACATACAACACTGCACTCAACCTAAAATTTATACTGTACTACAATTTCCACTGGAATCTCAAACAAAAGCATAAACTCATACAGTATGTTTACATTTGCATATACTTAAAATATTTTCTGCATATATAATCTTGTTTGTAGTCATTCAGACTGTAATGACTGACCGATGCACAGTGGTGGATGTCTAGCCCACTGGCCAGACACACAGCTGCTGGTGCGGTGGCCATGCATCCTGAAGCCGGGGTTACAGCTGAAAGTGACATACAGTCCACCATAACGAAAAAATGTGCGGCCATTTTCAAGGTGCCTGAGGCCTCTGCAATCGCTGGGAGCAACACCTGAAAAGACACAAGATAAGTATCAGATACTGAGATAAGTGAATAAACTGCACCATAAACACAGAGCAACACGCAGATGTCATCACACAGAACCTGCTGTAAAATAAACAGCTGATTAGCCATGAGTCATAAACAACTTCTGCAACACCCAATTTAATGCAAATGCCAAATGTCGAGATGAGATGAGATGAACGTGAGTGGTTAAAAGTTCTCTGGGTCATTGCAGGTATTCCCAAGAGAAGTATTTCGCTAAGAGTGAGGTGAGCTAGCAAAACATTCTCTGAAAGCATCATGACAAAACTTAGCTTCATCAATCCTGAGTGTTTAGTGTGTTGTTTTATTAAGCAGGTTATGTGTAAAACGTTTTTGGGAGGTTGCCTTCCATGGCCAGGGCCTCAGCAAAGCAGCACTCTAACGTGGATATCTACAGTTGATCTCTTAGAGATTTCTGTTTGCTGTTAAGGTAACACTCAAGTCCTCACCTCTGACTACATGCGCTATAAACAGATGTCTTACAGTAAGGAGAAAGACATCTTCTCTGCAGAAATATAGAACATTCTAAAGGGTTCACAAACTTTCAAGCACCACTGTAGGTTACAAAACAAATATACACAACATACACAAAAAGCTAAAAATAACCAAATCAATGAACAAATACTGGAATTAGAAAAGGAACCCATTTCCAAAGCAATTTCAGTGCACTTGATGCCAAAATAAAGTGACCATGCAAACCAAGAAAGGTGTCTATGAAGGGTATTCAACCCTCAAAGACATGTAAAAGATCTCCAATCTCACCGATTTACTACGCATTGAAAAAATACCATGCACAGTTTAGTGGTGTCTTTTGGCCCATATCCCATCAAAACCCTCATACCTGTAGCCAAGGCCCAGTTCATAAAAAGCAGCGCATGCAAGAGTGTAGCTCCAAGAGCCCCCGTGGATATCCAGTGTGGCTTTTCAGTATTCATAGCTTTCAGATAAACAGGAGGAATGTTGTCTAGTTTGCAGGGATGGAACTCCAGCATAGGGGAAGATATGAGACAGAGTGCCATATCAGTTTCAGACATCATAGACACACCTCTTGCTCCAGAAAGAAAACAGTGCAGGATGTTAGTTCATAAAATGACTCTCATTTAAAAATGGTAGAATGGTCATAGGTGGTTTTCGCAAAAAGAAAAAAAAAGTACCACTATTCACTTTGACATTCATAATACTCCTCTTGCTTTTAACATCTTATTTAATAAAATGCATCTAATGTCTCATAGCGAAGCTGATTTTCATTGACTAAACAATACATAAAAATAAAAAATAAAAAAACACTTGGACAGGTAAAGTGCTGCCACAGAAGACTAAAAAAACATAGCCTCACTCACAACTTGCTGTACGTGCTGCTACAGGCGGTCTACGGTAAAAAAAAAAATTGGCAAAACTGTGCTTGAGACTTGTGCGAGCGCCATAGAAGGTCGTAGACTGCCCGTGGGGACTTTTGGTCCTGCACATTCAAATTCTACGGGTCTTATAACAAATCAAGAACGCATACACTACGTACGGGACCCGCACTCCTTTTGTATGCCTGAACCAAGTCAGCAGCACAGCTAGTAGGGGCTTTTTGCAATGACAGTAAGACGCATGAGTGACGCACGATCACTGTATGAGTGACGTGCCTCAGAAGTACTATACAAGTAATCCACACTTGCTATTTGTGCGGCCCACAAGACAGAAGTACTTTCTGCCCCTACTTTCTTACTGCCCTAGTATCACTTTCTACCCCTAATGTGTGGCATGCATGCAGCGCACGCGACCCGCACACAGTGCACGCGACCTGCACGTGACACGAGGGCCAAGACTCTGGGTGTATATATTGGAGAGGAACCAAGGAACTGATCATGTAGTGTGTAGCATTTGTTGAAGAGAAGAAGACCACCTCATTTGCTGTTTTTATTTGAGTATATGTTTAATTTACCATGCAAACGTCAAATAATAAAACATGAGTATAAGGGAATAACGCATTTTATTACATTGTAAAAAAATCCCAACTAAATAGCCCAACAGTTTGGGCACTGAAACACACTTTGACTCTGAGCTGCTGTCCTGCTCCTGCTGAGTGGTGGGACAGGGTGTCAGGATGTCCTTGTCCTCATCACTGAGCATGGCACAATGGCCTGACAGCGATGATGGGATTGCAGTGTCCTCACTTCTGGGTGTCCTTAGCTGAAACATACATGAAAAGCAGCATATTTAATATTAATTACATAAGCAGATAGATACTGAAATGAATGTTTAAAGCCTGTGTATTTACCTGTGAAAATCCCTCTGGCAGGGTGCTGTGCCGTCTGCCGGCTTGAAGGCACACTTCTCCCTGTCCGTGCAGGGCTCGCCGGTGCTGCTACCTAGTCTGGCTAACGCGACAAAGCTCTACGAGCTATTGGTCTGGCCAAGATATTAAGCCCAACTGTTTCCCAGAGCCTGTGGTTGACCCGCCTCCCTGAAATGCCTCAGTTTGCTACTGGTCGAAGCCAGAAAAGGCTGTGACGAAGCTTAAACCAATCACATCACTCTTTCCTCTGACGTATGCGACGCGACGGGGCTAACTGGTAGATTAAACTCTTACCGAAGCCGGTCGGGAACAAGGCGAAAACGTCCTTCCTTTCAATAAATACCTCCAGGGCTTTGCTCCGTTTTCAATGAGAACTTCCCGTCGAATGCTTTCAATACAGCATCTATGCGTAATAGATGCGGAAGCGTGAATGAAGCGCTTCCGGCATAGATTCTGTAAACAATCTATGGCTTCCCGTCGCAGTTCTACTACGTCAGTGCCTTGAACACGCCTCTACCCAGGGCCGTTGGAGATGCTCAAAGTTGATTGGTTCCTGATTTTTCAGGAGCTTGGAAGAGCTGTAGATAGCTTGCCTGGCCAGACTAAGCTCGCAACAGGCCCTCGTGTTGCATCACGTTTAGGATGGGCGGGCCCAGACTAGCTGCTACCATCATCATCAAATTCTTCCTCCTCCTCCCCCTCTGCTGTTTCAGGCTGGGTTACTTCACTTTTGCTTGCTTCTTCTTGGGTCCCATTTTCTAAACTTTAAACTGAAAATTTTAAAAATTTTCCCACAAAATATCCAATGTTCTTCAGTCAAAAGACAGATGCAGAATGCTGCAGACACACTGGTTTTATACCCACTCCTGGCTTGCGTCACACACAAGTTATGAGTGATTGTAACGTGCTAATCACATGCTTCACACATGCTTCATAAGTGCAGCCCGTACTCCTAGGGCAGGAAACTGGTAAAATGCAAGTCACACACACTCCACACTCACTAAACACACACTGATCACGTGCGTCAGATATACACTTTCCACGGGCTAACGGCGCAATTTTTCCCATGCCTCGAGGAAGTCAAGTGTGCAACCTGTACTTGACAAGTACTTTGCCCGTACTCCTCCCCTAAACTTTCCCCTGGGTTCACTGTGACCCTGTGGCATGGCTGCAAGCTACCAAACCCAGCGACCCGTGCATGTCCAAAACACTTACGGCGGGTTGTGAGTGAGGCTTTATTACCAGGCAAACTTGGCCTACAGTTAGGACTGGGGTTTTATTACCTCGCCTGGGACGGGGAGGTAATAAAAGTGGGGTTTCTTTGTTAGCAATGTTACGGGAAAACGGCTGGACCAATCTTCATGAAACTTTCAGGACAGATGGGCATTGGTCTCAAATAGAACCACCAACATTTTGAGGGTAATTTTTTCACCATATCTTTCTTCATATTCATCATATTTATTTCAAACCAATTCCAAAATGTTCATCTTTCAATTCTGCTTCCACTGATATGCTACATGATGGGGTATTTCTCAGTTTTCTTAGCGGTTGGGGGTCAAATGTCAGGGGGTCAAAGTCATTGCTAAAATTTGCATATTTTTCATTATAACTCGAAAACGGTTAGAGAAAGAGAGATGTTTATCATCATCAACATATAGGAAGTCATATATGGGCTTTCATTTGGCACTATGACCTTTGACCTCCTTTGTTTGTTTGTGTGTCTGTCTGTTAACAATCTAGCGTCTAGCCGGTTGCACCGATTGACCTTAAATTTTCAGGGTAGGTAGGCAATGGTCCGTAGATTACCTGATTAAATTTTTGGGGTAATCGGATCAAGGTCATGGTCACTGAAAAGGTCAACCTATCGGTCAAAATAACATTTTCCATTAGAACTCAAAAACGGTTGCTGATAGACAAATGTTTACTATTATGAGCATATAGGAACTCCCATATGGCCTTTCATTTGGCACCATGATCTTTGACCTAGAGTGACCTTGAAAAGTCAAACTCAAGGACGGATTTTCAGAGGGCTGTAACTTGAAAATGGTTGATGGTAGACAGATGTTTACCATTATCAACTTATAGGAAGTGCCATATGGGCTTCCATTTGGCACCATGACCTTTGACACCAAAATAACATTTTCTTCATATTTTATAGTTTCTCATATTTTCTTGGTTGGCTCTCTCAACTTGTCTGTTAGACTGAGGGTGGTAACTGGAAGTGAGACTGACAGATACCCCAAGTTTTTCCATGAAGGCCCTCCAGAAGCGTGAGATGACCGGAGAGCCTCTGTCACTTACAATGTCTTCAGGGAGACCATAGTATCGAAAGATGTGTTGAAATAATAGTTCTGCTGTTTGGGCTGTGGTGGGAATGTCAGGTAAGGGTATCAGCTTGAGGGCTTTGGAGACGTGATCAATGGTTACGATAATTGTTGTGTGATTTTGTGAGGGAGGAAGGTCCGTGATGAAGTCTATGGCTATGTGGGACCATGGTCTTTGAGGCACCGGGAGGGGACAGAGCTTACTGGCAGGTGGAGTTCTGGCCACTTTAGCTTGTGCGCAACTCGAATATGATGTGATGAACTGGTTGATCTCAGTGAGCACATTTTCCCTCCAATATTTGTTTAGAGGCATCTGATTGGTGCAATGGCTGCCCGGGTGTCCTGTGACAGGAGATGTGTGTGCCCACGTGATGAGTCTGCTTCTGAGTTGCTTGGGTACATATAGTAGACTAGGTGGAAGATTCTCGGGGAGTTGTTGAGGTAGAGAGTCTCTGATTTCTCTAAGTCCCAAGTAATGGACTGGAGGAAGCATTGAGAAGGGAGAATGGAATGGGCAGTGGAGTCCTGATGAGGGGGAGCAAAGATTCGTAAGAGAGCATCAGCCTGAGTATTCTTGGAGCCAGGGTGGAAAGAAATAGTGAAATTAAATCTAGTGAAGAAGAGGGCCCATCTGGCTTGACGGGGGTTTAACCGCTTAGCCTTTCGGAGATATTCTAAGTTCTTACAGTGAACTAAGTTCTTGAGTTTGAAATGTTAAACTCAAGGTCATGGATTTTCGTAAGACTATAACCTGACAGTTGATAATTGAGAAATATTACCATTATCAACATATAGGTATAAAATAAGTGCTGCCGGGCGAGGTTTGTTTTGCCTGGCAACACTTGTTTTAGTTATGGTTTGATGGAGAACAGCATGGATTCTCAAAGGACTCTTTTGACGGTCTAACCAGAACCAGAAATCTCTCTACTACTCACAAATGTTTGTAAGTAGATGTAAGTAGGAGCTATTAGCACTATGTTACGCAGGGATAAACATGACTGCAGGGGAAATAAACAACCATGTGCCCCTTCGAGACTTCTTAAATGGTGCCCATCTTCTCTGTTGTGGAATGTGAATTGCTCTTCTTTCAAAAGCTGTCTCTTGGACACACACACAGTTAAGCATTGCTTCCCATACACCCTCATGAAAAAAACAGTTCAGAAAAAAAGAACCTTGCCATACATGTAACATTCAAAGTCAGTCAGTACAGTTTGGAAAATTTTGAAGACACTAGATTGAATAAATATTCATCATTTTCTTAGAGGAAACTTAGCAGGCTGCCAAGACATGGACAGAAACATTAAAGGAGCTCCTGCAATATCTGGCAGGTACTGGTCACTCCCTGCATACGATAACAATCTCTCGTATTCTTAACACGTCTGGGCTATGGGGTAGGGAGGCTAGACAGAAGCCCTTTCTCACTGATCAGGCCAAGGTAGAACATTTTGAGCATAATTATAAAATATATATT
Source organism: Neoarius graeffei (assembly GCF_027579695.1). Taxonomy (NCBI): domain Eukaryota; kingdom Metazoa; phylum Chordata; class Actinopteri; order Siluriformes; family Ariidae; genus Neoarius; species Neoarius graeffei. Next base: position 14,754,374 of record NC_083595.1, read on the forward strand.
TGGTGCAGAGAAAAGACCGCTCATCACCCAAAGAACACCAGACCTATGGTGAAGCATGATGGTGGCATCATCATACTATGTGGCTGCTTCTCTTCAGCTGAGACACTGTCATGGTAGAGGGATGTGTAAACTTTTTAAATCACAATGAAACATCATAGGCAGCCAGTGGAAGTAGAATCAAACTGACAGATACCCTACTTGCATGTGTCACAGAAACCTGCAATTTCAACAGGGCTGTGTAGATGTTTATATCCATTGTAGCTAGATACAGTAGATGTTTGATATTATTATTACTATACGTAAAATTCCTATCAGTTCAGTTATCCCTTGACTGCTGAGGTCATGGGGTGCCATGCTAGACTGGGTGGTCAACATGTTCCACTGGTCATGGTCCTCTGTGAGGTGATGGAGTGTGTCAAGGCTGCTATAGGTCCAACTCTTGATGTTGTCCAACCAAGCCTTTCTTGGTCTGCCTCGTTGGCACTTGCCTTCAACTGTGCCTTGGAGAATTATTTTGGCTAAACGCCCCCAAAATGACCTGTATTTCTGGAAAATTTGTAAACTACTGTGTGAGCTTGTTCTATACAGAAGAAGAAGCCTTTATATATCACACGTACACTCAAGCATAGACTTAAGTACACAGTGAAATGCCTCCTCTGCATTTAACCCATCTGAAGCAGTGAACACACACATGCACACACAAGTGAGCATTGAGCACACACACATACCCAGAGCAGTGGGCAACTATACAGCGCCCAGGGAGCAGTTAGGGGTTAGGTGCCTTGCTCAATGGCGCTTCAACCCATGGTCACCCCTTGTTAACCTAACCATGTCTTTGAACTGTGAGGGAAACCAGAGCACCCAGAGGAAACTCACGCAGACACGGGGAGAACATGCAAACTCCACACACAAAGGCCCCTGTCGGCCGCTGGGCTCGAACCCAGGACAAGACTAGTCAAAAGTTTTCACACAATAGAATGAATATTTGTCATTTTTGTACAGACATTTTGATAAAGGCTTATGGTTGAAATATGCCAAGAGTTACAATTATTGACTCTGGTTTCTTAGAACTACTTTTGCTTTTCTGAACAATTTATTTGAAAAAAAAAAATGCACTTAATATGGTGCTATTTCCTCATGACCAAGTTGCTTTTGAATGAGTATAACAGTGCACAAAAGTTTAAAACACCTTAAGATTAAAAAAAATATGATTATTTAAAATTTTTAAATAAAAATGTTTTTATTAAGTAGTTTTTACCTATACGCCAAAATGTCATGAGTTCTAAAAATGACATACAGTTACAACCAGTGCCACTATCCAATCTCTAGACTGTTCTTTCATCGATACTGACCAAACATTCAAGGCAAAGTGCAACTGAACTTGACACATCTAACAACACTGAATCACGTCATATTGAATGGATACAGCTCTTGTACTGATTTATCAGCTGACAAATTTTGAGTATGTCAAATAATTGTTCAGGTATCGAGAATGCATTGTCTTGGAAGGCAATAATTGGCAAAATGCACAATCATACAAGAGTCTGTTTCATGCCTTGTTTAAGTGTTTTTTTTTTAATGTACAGTTTTTATCATTCGTTAAAAACCAGGTTTGAATGCAATGAACAGTTTACATCAGACACAATGACCTTAATATGTAATTGTTTATCTGTTTTTCCTCTTAGTACAACATATTACACAAGTATAACTGTTCCATCAACATCCACAATTTCATCTGTGTATAAAATGCAGTAGCAGCAGAGTGCTGTTCTATGGACTTGCTTCACATCTGCATTCTTAACTAAATTATACTGTAAATATAAAGAGAATAAACTCAGACTTAAACCTAATGAACATATTAATGCTTACCAACTATGCATACATAAGACTATGTTTTCCCTCGTTTTGAATTTTAAATGAAGTGCAATTAGGATCCACCGCCATTCCATTCAAATGTGTGGGAATGCAGATGTGCAGACACATTTGTTTTATATTAATCAATATCTACGCTAGTGATTAACAGTGTGTTATGTCCTTGTCTTATGTGAATATGTGCGTCAGCCTTGCTGTTGCTCCTTTACATCCAGCTTATGTACAACCCGGAAGGCCTCGAGGAACTCGTTGAAGTCGATGCTGCCATCCTTGTTGAAATCGATGCTGCGTGCCATGTCGTCAATGGCTCGGTCATCCACATCCACACCCAAGTGAGAGCTGAACAGATTCCATGTTTGGCGGAATTCCTCGATGGAAATCTGACCTGCAAAAGGGGTGAGGTTCAAAACCTAGAAACAGCACACAAAAATTCCTACTCCAAATGTGATCAATAATACTGTATATACAGGTATATGTACAGTACCAGTCAAACGTTTGGACACACTTACTTATTACCTCACCCGCAACGGAGTAAGCAGGGTGAGGTATTGTAATCAGTGCGGTTTGTTTGTCTGTTTGTCTATCTGTTAACAATCTAGCGTTTAGATGGTTGCACCGATTGACTTCAAATTTTCAGGGTAGATGGGCAATGTCCATAGATTACCTGATTAAATTTTGGAGGTAATCGGGTCAAGGTCAGCGGAAAGGTCAAAATCGTTTCTTTTGCAATGACCTTCTTCAAATTCATCGTTTTGACTTCAAACCAAAACCAAAATGTGCATCTTTCAATTCTGCTTCCAACCATATGCTGCACGATGGGGTACCTTGGACAGTCTCCATAGCGGCTGGGGGTCATCAGTCAAAATAACATTTTCCATTATAACTCAAAAACGGTTGCCGACAGACAGATGTTTACTATTATGAGCATATAGGAACTCCCATATGGCCTTTCATTTGGCACCATGATCTTTGACCTTGAGTGAGCCTGAAAGGTCAAACTCAAGGTCATGGATTTTCAGAGGGCTATAACTTGAAAACGGTTGATGGTAGACAGATATTTACCATTATCAACTTATAGGAAGTGCCATATGGGCTTTCATTTGGCACCATGATCTTTGACCTTGAAAGGTCAAACTGAAGGTCATGGGCTTTCAAAGGGCTATAACTTTAAAATGGTTAATGATAGTTAGATGTTGTGGCAGCGGGGGCGTGGCCGAACGTCAGTCTGTGAATGGAGGGCGGAGTCAGGGAAGGTGAGTGGTCATGTCACTACACCTGCTATCAATTAACGTGTGTTTGTGTGTTTCCTTCAGTGACTGAGCCTGATAAAAGGAGGGTGAGAAGGGGAGGACGGCGCCAAGGGCTTGCTACTAGCCTGTGTGTGTGTGTGTGTATATATATATATATATATATATATATATATATAATATATATATGTGTGTGTGTGTGTGTGTGTGTGTGTCTGTGAGAGACAGTGTGTCTAAATTGTGTGCTGGAAAGCAGCAATAAAGTGGAAAACGAATTGCAAACAACCGCCTGCCGTGCTTCTGTGCTCCACCCGCACCAGAGTCTTCCTACAGATGTTTACCATTACCAACATATAAGAAGTCCCATATGGGCTTTCGGTTGCCGCCATGACCTTTGACCTTGAATGACTCTGAAATGTCAAACTCAAGGTTATGGATTTTCATCAGACTATAACCTGACAGCTGACGACTGAGAAATATTACCATTATCAACATATAGGTATAAAATAAGTGCTGCCGGGCGAGGTTTGTTTTGCCTGGCAACACTTGTTCATAATAATGAACCAGACTATAAAAGTTGTTGAGTTCAAATTAATGGAAATTATGGCAGCCACATAATGCCGTCATAGATGATGAAGAACATGAACATGATGAAGGTATTAAAAAAAAAAAAACCTTGCAAAAACCTAAAAGGAAAGTGTAAATCTGAGTCGTAGGTTGTTGATGAAGCACAACAACAGGTCACGTGAGATAAACAGATGTCAGTCAGGAACAAAGGCAACAAATATGCTTATTTTCAGGTGTTAAATACCTATTTAAGGAGGCATTGCAACAAATACATTTGTGGTAGTTAAGACTTGTTAGGCAATAAATGCTACCAATAGGCCAGTATTCACTACGGAGACCTTTGAACTTTGAGCAATGATTTGAACTACTTCAAAAATGTGTTATTGAGCTTTTATCAATTTCCCAGTCCATCATCATCATCATTATTATTATAAAGGTAACACTTACCTGAATGGTCCTTATCGATGATGTTGAAGATGATCTCAAGGTCAGTTCGGTACCGGTACAGTGTTTCTGCCAAGTTTGGTGCCACCTGTCGGTTGGAAAATAAAAATAATAAACAGCAGTTCTGTTCATGACTTGACAATGAAAATCCAACTAGGCCACACATTAGAAACTTATTCCCAACTAAAGTCTGACATGTTGCATGACTTCATTACTTGCAACATGTGGTCACAAAGTTATTGAGAAAGTATCTGTGTCTAGCTATCAACTTAAAAGACCGTTGAAACATTAAAATTTCTCGCCTTTTTATTCAGTGTGGCCGTTCTGGTAGCATTAAGCTCCTGGTGAGATCACCCTGAGGTTCACTAAAGTACACAGGTTCCTTCACCACTACAAATAATATTAACACAAGTAACAAGTAATAACTAGACCGGACAATTCCCCGGGGGAAATTGTGAGAGGATGCAGTGCGCGAAGCAATCCGGTCACGCATGTTCGCTGGCCGTGAATGTGTGACCTGCTATGAAGCTGTGTGACCTGCATTGTGTGACCTGCATTGTGAAGCTACAATGCCATGATTTGTGTGTGTGCTTGAGACAGCAGCCCCCGCCTCTCTGCTCCCTTACTGGGCCCAGTCGGCATGGCGACGGGCCTGAACAGGAGAGTTAAGACACACACACAAGATTTTGTCAGGTGTCTGATGTTTTTTTGCTAAGGAGCAGGCCTCGAACAACGACAAATAACTCGACAACGAAAGCAGCTATTCACAAAATTCTTTCACAGTGAGTGCTAGAAGGGTCTCCTGGATAAACTGATGTAATTTTTTTGTCTGTAGTGTTAAAAATGAGGACACTAGAGCGAGTTAAAAATGAGTGACTTTTCTGTCACGTTTATAATGGGTGTCAATGAGCTAAGACACACAAGGTCTTGAGTTTTCTGCTGTTTTTTACTAAGGAGCAGGCCTCGAACAATGACAAATAACTCGACAACGAAAGCAGCTATTCACAAAATTATTTCACAGTGAGCGCTAGAAGGGTCTCCTGAATAAACTGATGTAATTTTTTGTCTGTAGTGTTAAAAATGAGGACACTAGAGCGAGTTAAAAATGAGTGACTTTTCTGTCACGTTTATAATGGGTGTCAATGAGGCCTCTCGGCTGCCCTCTTCTCATTTTGAGGCTTCTCATTCAAAAACTGTAAATCCTATCGTTTAGGTAGACACATTGTGTGAATCAGGACAAGTTTTACTACTACTTTTGAGAAAATCATGTCTGTACAGTGAAATTTGTGGCTGAAAACAGTTTAAGCGAGAAAGTTTGAGCTTTTTTTTCAAGCTGTCTACACTCTAAGTTAACGAGCTTCACTGGTGTGTAACGCAATAGACACCCATTCAAAAGCCGGATTTTCTCCCGGAACCCACATGGCGTTTGAGCCGGGACTTATCCGAAAGTGTAGAACCTAGCAGAAAAGTTGAATGCCAGATCCACAGAGGAGAAGTTTTCCTACGTTTTAGAGTTTGAATCACGTCTCTAGGTGAAAGCATGCCAGAGCAGTGGATGTTTGAAAAAGTGCTTTTTTTTCAATTAATTCCATAGAAATGAATGGGGTTTTTTTGGGCGATTTTTTCGCGACTATGTCGCGAAAAAATCGTATTCTATAGAGAAAAGTAATAGCATAGCGAGTCCGATCGAGCCGCACGTTTTGATATATTGTTTGTCTGTGTGCAACGTACGGTTATTGAGTTATTCGAAATCGAAATTTGCGTAGGAATAATAAAAAGAAGAAGAAGAAGAAGAAGAAGAAGAAGAAGAAACACGCAGAAGAACAATAGTTGCAGTGCTTTGCACTGCAACCTATGGGCTCCCCTAGGGGAGCCCATAGGTTGCTGTGCTGCAGCACTGCATCCTAATAATGACTGAAGTGGTTGGGGCACCAAGGATGCTTTGTGGTTGTGTCCCGGCTAATTTTCATCAAGCGCTGGATGAAAACCTAGACTTGTATGATCAAAATCAGGTCAGAATTTGTCTGCTTAAACTGACAGTGTTGAAAAATATCAGGATCAACACTGGGATTGTGGTTAATGTACTAAGTGACCTACTGCTTGCATAAACATAAAACGGTAGGTCATTTACTACTTTAGCCACAACTGCGGAAACATATCCACAATCTGATGCAAGCAGCAGGTCACTTATTACTTTTGCCAACACTGATTCTACACTATGATGCTTCCAGAAACCAGTCTGAAAAACATCCTGCTTTTTATTACTACTTAATAAAAATTTAGTCGGTCTTTATTCTCTGCATGCAAAGAATCATTTTTACACACTTTTAAAAACATCTTACTGTCTTCTTATTTGTCTTAACTGACCATTATGACCATATTCATATCATTTGAAAATATATTTATCAAGCAACTCATTTTTTGACCAAAAACAGATGACGTGACAGGATGTGAAACCTGTGGCATAGGTTGCCCTGGACCAATGTTTTCAAAGCATGACTCATATTCTACGTTTCCATCAGAAGCCAGGCGCACAAGACGTGGTCTCAAAGTACGCCATGGAAGATCCAACCTAAGCACCGATTCCACTACTTCAGCCCATTCATTGGTGGAGATCCTGCCTGTGAAAGAGCAAAAAAGAAATGAAACGAAAAAAGTAGGATAGAGAATGAATGTGCAGACGTGTTTACAAGCACATTAATTTGAGTTATCTTACCTGTGTTGTAGATGTCATATTGCTGAAATGCAGACATGAGTTCAGAGCGATGGGCAAATAGCTTTTCCTGTAGGGCTTTTATCGCTGAGCTTTCAGCCACACTGACTCTAAAATGAATTCACATTCAAATTAGAAATATCCACACTTGGAATTGGTAATGGTCCAATACCAAGGACTAAACAGTAACGCATACTTGTGAAAAAAAACTTTTTTGAGCCATTCAGAATTATTCAGACCCCTTCATATTAACATTTTGTTACTAGAAAATGAATCTATTATCCATAACATGGATGAGTTTTTACAAAGTTTTGTAATTTTATTAAAAACTAGAAATTGAAATATGTCAGTTACATGCATTTTCAGACAATTTTCTATGACCAGGGCCATTTTGGGCAGGAGAAGAAGCTGTTTAGGGCCCCCTAAATGGAAAAACTGCAGAAAAAAAAACAAAAAAACAAAAAACAGGTCATGAGATGGGTGGGGGCAAGCAGGATGTCACTTTGAGCCACTAAAAAAGTTTCAGGAACAACCCCAGGTGTGATAATAGAGATCATCTTCAGGTTAACAGTTTCCAGGGTTACCTGTGTTAAAAACTGAAACATCACATTTAAACAAATATTCATACCCTTTACTCAGTACGTTGCTTGACGCACCTTGGTGGAAATTATAGCCAAGTCATGTGTTTGATACTACAAACTTGGCACACCTTGGATCTAAACCCATTCTTCTCTGCAAAATCTTTAGCTCTATCAGGTTGGATAGGGAGCATCACTGTAAACGGGTCTTTCCAGAGATTTATAATCAGGTTCAACTTTACGCCATGGGTCCCCAATTTCAAGAGCTCCTAAACAGGTTTTACTGAAATTCCCCAAATTTCCCCTTGGAAATCAATAAAGTCCATCCATCCATCGGTACTTTGATCCATTCATCTTTCCTTAGATCCTGACAAGACTCTGGTTTCTGCTGCTGAAGACCCTCACCATAATGTGATGCTGCAACCACCGTGCTTCACTGTAGGAATTAAATTGACTAGATGACTTGGCATTCAGGCTAAAGAGCTGGTCTAGGAGACCATAGAATTTTGTTTCTCATGGCCTGTAGATGCTTTTGGTGAACTCCAAGTTTATCTAGGCAGCTTGTGCTGAATGATGGCAGCTATTGTAGTCTTCAGGACAATCTCCAGGTCTGTACCAGTGGATTATGGACAATCTTGTTGTGCTATCTCATGGCTTGTTTCTTGCTCTGTATAGCTTCATATGGTCCATGTGTGCCTTTTCAATCATTTACATTATGAATATTAGCTTTTTTAAACATATTATCCCATTATTTTTTCTATTAACTCTAACAATTTGGCACAGTCTCTAGGATATGACTGAGATGCCGTGAATGCTTTTTCAACAGGAAACAACAAAGCATTCACATAATCATGGTGGTAAGACACCTGTCCTTTGGAACACTTTAAATCCCTGAGGCTGAAGCAAAGTAAACATTGCAAATACAGTTTGGGTTAATGTTATACTGCATGCATGAGAAATCTTAAGCTAAAGTGAATTCTTGCTGATGCTGTGCAACAAATCTTGCCATAGCAGATGAAAATCTCACTGAAGTGATCAGCAGTGTTGATATGAGAACTTCATGTTCAGATCTATGAATTAGCAAAGGTTGAGACAGAACTTGTTTAGGAATTCAAGGAACCTTTGTGTCTTGTAAAGGAGATGAGAAAAGCCTATCAGAAAGACTGCAAAAGAATAAATGACAGTGCTCCTGCTGTATATTCACTGATGTAGAGAGATGACAAAGCTCTCTATATAGAAACAAGGAGATAAAAAACTAGAGCAAAGGATTAAATGGCTCACAGGTTGGCTGGAAAAGAAAAAGCTGAAAAAAGTATACATATAAGCATCAGCATAATGGATACACAAAAGAGAACTTTGCATTGGTGAACACATCAAGTGGGCACCTCCCATCAGAAAGCAGACTTCAGAGCCGAACAATGCTGCTTTCCAAAAACTCAAGCAAACTACAAAAATGGAACAACGTGGCCACCTGCTGTCTGGAACTGAACATTACAGTGGATCAGAGCTGGATCAGAGAGAAAGTCACTGTGACTTCAGAATCACTCAGTGATTCTGATGATGAATTTCAACCAAGACCTCTCAAAATTAGACACAGAGAAGGAACACTGATTGGTCAGTGAAGCACCTGCACCAGCTGACATCGACATCCTAGAGAAAATGGTATGAAGACATGCCATGACCTTCATTGGCTCAAATCTATTTATAACATACATGATATGTCTATCCATCCATTTGGGCATATCACTACAATGATGTGGCTGCTCTGACGGCTTCAGCCATGAAAGTGTCTAGGGAACATTACAGTATTGGTTTCCCGTTGCCTTCTACTGGATTATTATAGAAGTTTTCTCCTCTCAACCATTCACACTCATGGACAATTTAGAGCCACCGATTAGCCTAACCCACATGTCTTTGGACTGTGGGGGAAACCAGAGCACCTGGAGGAAAACCCACGCAGACACTGGGAGAACATACAAACTCCACACAGAAAGGCCCCTGTCAGCTGCTGGGCTTGAACCCAGAACTTTCTTGCTGTGAGGCAAGAGTGCTAACCATTACACCACCGTGCCACCATACATGATATATAACCTACAAAAAAAAAATCTGAACTCACTAGATTCCTGAATTCAGCCATCAGTCAAGAGAAGCAAAACCTAGCACCAGCACAGGCTGTTATTGGGAACTGGATTGGAAACCAGTCGAATGAAGCTCAATTTGGAGAAATTTTGTGTAAGATAGAGTTAAGAGAATTGACAAATACCCACAAACACACTCATCCCAACTGGGTCATAGCAGGCACTTGTGGTGATCTGGTCAATGGACTAATACGCATTGAGCGAGATGTGGTCTCATTAAAGAGCAAGGTGAGGGGAATAGAAGCGTCCAGTCACTAAAAATGGGCTCTCTAGACCATGATGCAGTCCCTGGGGGGATAGAGTCCCCTTCTCTCAGGTGTATATTAGTGCTAATTCTCCACTGAGAAGCAGATGGTCTACATACAGTATTGTGCACTAATGTAAATGGACAAAAACGAAATTGCGTCAGACTCTGGAGCAGAACTTAAATCCATTATAAAAAGGTCTATGCATACACAAAACACAGCATAGAAAAAGCAGGAATAAATGGATTAGGCTGCTAAGACAGCTGTGAGAGAAGGTGCCAACATAGTGGCTAAGACACAACTGAACATGACTGAGCCAAACCTGAAAGTTCTAAAAGCATGAAACCTGAGATGGTAATGCTAAGATTAATTAAAAACATCTATTAGGGGTTAACACATACATGCACAACATCTAATCTTACAATCGTTCACAGTGTGGTGCAACAGAATCAACTCTGAGGGATATGATGAACACAGTTATCAGTGGCTAAAACATTTTTTGCGACACCATGGTTTTACACTAGCAGTGGGGAAAGATCAATGTTAGGTTGATCGCCTTATGTCCACTCTACCCACACGAGGGTTCATAAGCTATCATTAATACCAGCTTTATAAAGCATCTTTGCCAGTTAAGATCACTATGGGCACTCATACTGATCTTTGTTCAGAGTACATCTCTGTGACAGTTCGTGTAGGTGGGTGGAGCACAGAAGGACGGCAGGCCAGAACTGAGTTCACAAAACTCTTTTATTCAGCTTTTCAGCTTCTATATACACTCTCACACACACTCAGACACATGCACACACATCAGTCGTCTGGTTGGGGAGAGAGCTCTCTCTGCTCTCGCACTCTCTCCTTAAATAGGGCACGGTCACTGGGGAAGACACACAAAGACATTAATTAACGTCAGGTGCAGTGATTCTGCCACTTACCTTCCCTGACTCCGCCCTCCGGTCACAGACCGATGCTTGACCACGCCCCCGCTGCCACATACCCCCACTGCCCGACTCAGGCCGGGCGGCTGTCCGGCCTGCAGCCAACTCCCCCCCCTTGACGGGAGAGGAAGTCCGCCACGACCATTTGCGCCCCCGGCCTGTGGATCACCTTGAATCACCTTGAAGTTAAAGGGAGTGCCAGATACCAACGGGTGATCCGCGCGTTGGCATCCTTCATGCGGTGGAGCCACTGGAGGGGCGCGTTGTCCGAACAGAGGGTGAAAGGGCATCCCAGCAGGTAGTAACAGAGGGCAAGGACCGCCCACTTGATCGCCAGGCACTCTTTCTCAATGGTGCTGTAGCGCCCCTCACGCACTGACAGCTTCCAACTGATATACAGCACAGGGCGATCCTCCCCCTCCACCTCCTGGGACAAAACAGCCCCCAGCCCTCTGTCCAGCACATCTGTCTTTAACATAAAGGGGAGAGAAAAGTCAGGGGAGTGTAAAAGTGGCCCCCCACACAGTGCAGCCTTTACCTCAGAAAAAGCCCGCTGGCATTGCTCCGTCCACTGGACCGGATCTGGTGCCCCCTTTTTAGTCAGATCAGTCAGCGGGCTGGTGACGTCTGAATAATTAGGTATAAACCTACGATAATAGCCAGCCAGCCCCAGGAACTGTCTCACCCCCTTTTTGGTCTTGGGCCTCGGGCAGGCCACAATTGCTGCTGTTTTGTTAATTTGGGGACGCACCTGCCCATTGCCCAAGTGGAAGCCCAGATACTGTACTTCCACCCGCCCAATCGCACACTTCTTCGGGTTGGCTGTGAGACCCGCTCGCCTCAGCGACCCAAGGACGGCCCTCAGATGTTCGAGGTGCCTCAGCCAGTCATTATTATAGATAATAATGTCGTCGAGGTAGGCGGTCGCATAGGTGGCGTGGGGGCGGAGGACCCTATCCATCAGCCGCTGAAACATAGCGGGCGCCCCAAACAGCCCAAAAGGAAGTGTGACAAATTGGTGCAAGCCGAACGGTGTGGAAAAGGCCGTTTTTTTCTTGGGATAATGGAGTCAAGGGGATCTGCCAATAACCCTTTGTTAAATTCAGTGTCGAGTAAAAACGAGTCGTGCCTAGCCGATCGAGCAACTCATCAATACGAAGCATTGGGTACGCATCAAATTTAGACACCGCGTTGACTTTTCTATAGTCCACACAGAACCGGACCGACCCGTTGGCCTTGGGTACCAAGACCACCGGGCTGCTCCAGTCACTGTGGGACTCCTCGACGATGCCCATTTCGAGCATGGCGTCGAGTTCTTCCTGAACCACTTTTTTCTTGTGCTCGGGTAACCTGTAAGGGTGGCTATGCACTACCACCCCCGGGGGCGTCTCAATGTGGTGCTCTATGAGGTTGGTGCGGCCGGGCAGGGGCGAGAACACGTCTGAAAACTTGGTCTGCAACTGGGCAACCTCCGCAAGTTGGGTCGGGGAGAGGTGGTCTCCACAGGGGACCGGAGAGGTACGTGATGCCAATGTTCCCTTTTGAACCTCCGGCCCCAGCTCCACCTTCTCCGGAACCACCGACACCAATGCCACGGGGACCTCCTCGTTCCAGAGTTTGAGCAGGTTGAGGTGGCAAGTCTGTAGCGCCCCACCCCCATCCGTTCGCCTCACCTCATAGTCAACGTCCCCGACTCGCCGTGTGACCTCAAAGGGTCCTTGCCACTTGGTGACCAATTTGGAGCTCGATGTGGGCAACAGTACGAGTACTTTATCTCCTGGTGCGAACTCCCTAAGGCGCGTACCCTTGTCGTACAGGCGGGTTTGTCGTTCTTGGGCCTGCCACAAATTCTCCTGAGTTAGGTGCATGAGTGTGTGGAGTTTTGGGCGCAGGTCCATAACGTATTGGATTTCATTTTTACTTGGTGAAGGTCCCTCCTCCCAATTTTCCCGCAGCACATCTAGAATGCCACATGGCTTACGCCCGTATAACAATTCAAATGGGGAGAACCCCGTGGAGGCTTGGGGGCTATGTTCCCTCTAAGCTGCGCGCCTGCGCAATCGCGCAGTGCTCCCACGGTCTCCGCGCAGAGCAACCCTATGCCCGCGCAGAAAATTCTGAATGGGTTAGCTTGTTAGCTTTACCTGCTTTCCTGGCACTCCTAATTTTTTTTTTTAAGAGTCAATATTAAAAAACTGATGGCCAGACACAATTATAGACAATAATACACAAAAATATTTTTCATTATTTTGTGTGTTATTACTATTAGTAAAATAAAATGTTTATGTGACGTTGTAGCTTATGTATGGCACGTCCACCGGAGCTGTTACGTGCCACGTTATGATTCTGTTGCTAGTGCTTGCCGTTTGAGTTTGGAGTGTGAAGCTGAGGTAAATGCAGCAATGGCGAAACGACCGGGTACGTCCATGCATCAAGCGAGAATAAAAAAGAAATGTGAAGCTTTTAAACTGGAATGGCTGTCAGAGTATGTGCGCACGGACGGACAGGATGTAAAACTTGGGGACATTTTTTCGTTTTCGAGTGAGAAAGGGCTGCTCTGCAAGACGTGCTGTGAAGCCAAAGTTACAAGCGAGTTTTCGGAGGGAAAAGTATGGACTGAATGGAAGTTGGACTATCTCAAGCGCCACATTCAGCAGAAAAGTCATTTGAATGCTGTTGGGATTGTACAGAGGCTACGGATGGGAATGGGAATTGGTGCACTACTGCAGGAGAGCGCGAAAGATCGAGAGAGGAGGAATGAACAGTCACTGAAGAAGAAGTCCAACCGTGAGCAAGTCAAAATCCTTATCGACAACATTCTTCTCGCCATTAAAATGAATGCATCAATGTTGGCAACTCAACAAATCCATGATCACATGGCGAAGTATGTGAGTATCCCAGAAAGCTGGCGAAGCAAAAATTATGCATTTGAATTCGTGAACTCAATCAACGAAATCGTGCAGACGGAAATTATGTGCAGTGTTAAAAATGCCCCCTGGCATACCCTGATCGTGGACGAAAGCACAGACATAACGGTGCACAAAATGCTGATCCTGTACATGAAATACAGGGAGGAAAACGACATCAGTTATAAAACTGTGTTCGGGGGCATCATCCAGCTGACCTCATGCACTGCACAGGACATTGTGCAGGCAATCACACAGTTTTACACCATGCATGGATTGGATTTGCAGAGGATGGTGATGTTGACTTCGGATGGTGCTTCAGTAATGCTAGGGAAACACAACGGAGTTGCTGCTTTATTGAAGAAGCGCATTCCACACCTGACGGAGCAACACTGCGTGGCCCATCGAGAAGACCTAGGCATCGATGATGCCTGGAAAGACGTCCCTGTAATGCGTGAGGTGGAAACTTTTTTAAGAACGGTATATTCCACTTTCTCCCGGTCCATGGTGAAGAACAGCAAAACGGAGGACCTAGCAAAGATCCTAGATGAAGATACACTGGCTTTCAGACCCCTGAGCGAAGTACGATGGCTTTCGCGTTACCAAGCACTTAACGCCGTGTTGAAGAATTACAGTGTGCTCGAAGAATACTGCAAGAGAGAATCCAGTGATCCTGTAGTAAAATACTGCTATAAGAAACTGTACGATCCCAAGTTCAAGGTCACTGTCATGGTGCTGGGGGATGTATTGGAGGAACTGGCGCAACTTTGTCTCACCTTCCAAAGGCGCAATCTCACTGTGATGGAGGGGCACTGTTTTGCAAGAGCGAAGATCAAGAAGTTGCGCTCTCGTTACGTGCGGGATGAGGGGGATGCTCAGTGGAGTGAGCGGGCGAACGAGCTGATGAAGACGTTGCCAGATGTGAGCAGAAACACAGCCGACATCATAGTGTTCATTCGCAAGCTCTGTGATCATCTGGACGCTCGATTTCCAGAGGATGAGTTAAAGGAATGGTCTGCGTTTGACATCGAAGCACTGAGCTCAGATAGTGACTATGAGTATGGATCATCAGACATCACTACATTGGCAGTGAAGTACCAGGGCATTCTTCACAATACATCTTCAGTGGAGGCCATGACCAGTCAATATGGAGACTTCAAGTACATCATGAAGCAGAAACTGAAAAAAGGGTCGATCAGCACATTCGGTGACATGGTGGCTGCAGCACTGAGATGTGAGGAGCTGAAGGATGTTTCACAGCTGCTGGATATCTGTGCCACGTTTCAAGCATCCAGCTGTGACTGTGAGAGAGGCTTCAGTCTGATGAATCAGATAAAAACAGCTTCCAGAAACTGCCTGGACTGTAAACACTTGGATCAGCTCATGCGAATTAAATCCAAGCAACAAGAAGACAGTCACGGGGCCATCAACCTAGACAAGGTGTATAACCATTGGAAGGATGAGAAGGACCGTCGAGAAAAATAAGGTAAGTCCCTGATCATCTATGTACTTATTCTTACCATGGTCAATAACGCACCCTCAATGGTTGAGTTGTATGATTTTGCATTTTGTAATTTTCCCAGATGTTAACCGAGCCCCACGGAGGCGGAGCAGAGGCCCATGCCGTCCCTACAGAAGACACTGCCAGCCGAATTTTGATGATGAGTGAGTGTGTGTGTTTTTGTGGTGTGTGTGTGTGTGTGTGTGTGTGTGTGTGAGAGAGAGAGAGAGAGAGAGAGAGAGAGAGAGAGAGAGAGAGAGAGAGAGGGGTATGTGCAAATGCAGTTGTAAGGATGAGAAGTTAATGTTATTGAAAGTTGGTGTAATCATTCACATGCCCCAATGCCAGAATTGTATAACGAAATTTATAAATACAAGAACTTATAAATAATACTACTAAAGCATTATTAAATAATAACAAATTGTAAGTTAATAAATTTTGTATTATTTTTAAAACAGTGATGTCTGTCATTCTTTTGCCCGAATGCACTTGAAAGCAATTTATTCCAGAAGAAGTGGAGCAATTTCATGGACTCAGCTTTTTTTTTTTCACAAAGCAGAGTGGGATCAGTTCCATTGCTATGGGAATACTGTACTATCAGCTTTTCAGAACTCATATGCCCAAATCGGTGCTGTACTGTAAGTATATGCTATTTGACGTTCATATTAGTGATAGGCCTATCACTATGCCAATTCGATACCGTGTCAAAGTTACCCCATTCTTATCAACGTCGGAATTATCCTTTACTACTAGTTTAAATTGTTTCTGTATTATCACGATGGCTTTGTTGAATGTTGTCCCCTAGTGGACAAAAGACATACTGTTCTGATTTTTTTCTAGGCAAAAACAAGTTCTGGGTACTAAGCCCAATGTACTTAAGTTATGGACTTTTATGGTCCTTATCTGTCATTCATGGACATAACAGGGAAAAATTGCACCCCCTGACAAAAATGTCACTGGTTATGTGTATAGTCCAATTTGAGGCAATGCTCACACTCACAGCATCCCAAATTATTTCCATTGGTGCTGCAGGGAGTCAGGGACACTTTATAGGAAGGTATTATTGCTATTGGAGTGATATTTGCCTCAACACACAAAAGTGATGGGTAACGGGTTTGCTGTATGGTACTGTACAGATACGGTATGGTAAGATTATTATACAGTTGGCCCGCGTGTATGTCTGAAGTTGCTCACAGTGGTACAAGGCAGGTGCTCAGGGACTTGGCACATATGCTCAGGCACATGAAAAATTAGAGGGAACATTGCTTGGGGGACCTCTCGCACTGCAAATAGCAAGGGTTCGAGCCATTTATCCCAATTACGTGCGTCCTCACTTATGAATTTTTTAATTATATTCTTGACAGTGCAATTGAACCGTTCAACTAAACCGTCCGTTTGTGGGTGATACACGCTGGTGCGGATCGGCTTAATACCCAACAACCCATACAGTTCGTTCAGTGTACGTGACATAAACGAGGTGCCTGGTCAGTCAGAATCTCTTTCGGGATTCCAACTCGGGAGATAACGCGGAAGAGCGCCTCTGCAATACTGCGTGCTGAGATATTGTGAAGACGCACAGCTTCCGGGTATCGCGCTGCATAGTCCACCAGAGCTAATATAAAGCGGTACCCTTGTGTTGACCAATCTAATGGCCCAACGAGATCCATCCCAATTCTTTCGAATGAGGTCTCGATTAACGGCAGAGGGCGCAAAGGCGCTTTTGGAATGGCTGCTGGATTTACTAACTGGCATTCGCGGCACGCTGTACACCACCTACGGACATCGCCGCGAATCCCTGGCCAATAGAACCGGGCCATTATTCGGGCTAGTGTTTTATCCTGCCCTAAGTGTCCAGCCATGGGATTAAAGTTAGCCGCCTGGAATACCAATTCCCGGCGGCTCTTCGGAATCAAAAGCTGCGTGACTCGCTCTTTAGTTTGAGTGTCCTGCGTCACTCGGTATAATCTATCCTTCATAATCGCGAAGTAGGGGAAGGACGGGGTGGCATTTGGCTGGAGCGTTTGACCATCGATTACTCTCACTTGGTCAAACGCATGCCGCAGAGTTTCATCTCGCGACTGCTCTAATGGAAAATCCACGAGGGATCCTCCAACAGAGAGAGGAGGAGCCAGTGGCTCCTCACTCTGACGCGGAGCTGACGTAGACGGCTCTGTGACAGCTGCTCCCGCCAACGCGACACCGGGACCTCCCCCTGTTAAACTATGGCAGGACCCACTCTTCACTAAGTGTGTCATTAAATCCCGAAATCCCGGCCAATCAGTCCCCAAAATTATCGAGTGGGTAAGGCGAGGATTAACCGCCGCCTTCACTATAAATTTCTCCCCTCGGAAAAGAATGTGAACTGACACTAAAGGGTAGTTGTGAACATCCCCGTGCACACACAACACCTTCACCAATTGTGCTCCCCCCAATGCCTCGTCTTGCACCAGGCTTTGGTGGATTGAGGTCTGATTACAGCCAGAATCCACCAATGCCTGATATGTATCCCCTTGGATATTCACCGGTATGCGATACGCTCCGGCCCGATTGAGGGCGGCTCCTGGTGCGTCGGGGATCCGAACCACCGCGCCCACCTCCATTACCGAGCACTGCTGTTGGAGGTGGCCCGGCTCCCCGCAGCGCCAGCAAACCAGCCAGGGCTTTCTCTCTGCACTAGTGCTCTGGGGCTCACTCACCTGAGGGGGGGAGAGACAGACACAGAAGGGAGAAACAGGAGGGCACCGCGGGTGCGGCGGGCCGGCTGGGGTGGCGCCTGCCCCCGCCTCCGCGGTGGGGGAATGGGGCGAGGAGGAGACACAGGAGGAGGGGAGAGAGAGAGAGAGAGAGAGAGAGAGAGAGGAGAGAAGAGGTCGTCTGCTGTCTTGCTGTCGGGACAGCCGCCAAATGGTCCTCCGCCAGCTCAATTGCCTGATCCAGCAACGCCGCGCGGTGACACTGGACCCACTCTGCGGTTCCCGCTGGTAAACGCGCGACGAACTGCTCCAGTACCACCTGGTCGATGAGTCCCTCGGCGTCGCGGTTGTCGGCCCTCAACCACTGCCAGCAAGCATCCCAGAGTTGCTGGCCAAACGCGAACGGCCGGCCGACTTCCTCCAAGCGCAAAAGCGCTGACATTGTTGCTCGGGGGGGGTGCGCCCCACCCGCTGGAGGACGGCCCGGCGAAGGTCCGTGTAGGCCAGCTGGCGGTTGGCGGGGAGCTGTAGCGCGGCCAGCTGCGCCTCTCCCGTTAGCAGGGGGAGGAGGTGGGCCGCGCGCTGTTCCACCGGCCACCCCGAGGTCTCTGCTACCTGCTCAAAGAGCATGAGGAAGGCCTCGGGGTCGTCCTGCGGGCCCATCTTTGTGAGGGTGAGGGGGGAAGGGCCCGCGGCGGAGGAGATGGTGGACCCCGCCGACGCGAGGAGGTGCCGGAACGCCCGACAATCTTCCTGTTGCGCCAGCACCAGGGCCTCGAACCGTTGTTCCTGCTCCTTTCGGCGAGCAGCGCCTGGTGCTGGCTCTGTTGGGCCGTGGTGAGGGCATGGATCAGGTCGGCGAAGGGGGAGGATTCCATGGGACTGTTCTCTTCTGTGCTCGTCCCCGGTTTCAGCACCACTGTGACAGTTCGTGTAGGTGGGTGGAGCACAGAAGGACGGCAGGCCAGAACTGAGTTCACAAAACTCTTTTATTCAGCTTTTCAGCTTCTATATACACTCACACACACACTCAGACACACGCACACACATCAGTCGTCTGGTTGGGGAGAGAGCTCTCTCTGCTCTTGCTCTCTCTCCTTAAATAGGGCACGGTCACTGGGGAAGACACACAAACACATTAACATCAGGTGCAGTGATTCTGCCACTTACCTTCCCTGACTCCGCCCTCTGGTCACAGACCGATGCTTGACCACGCCCCCGCTGCCACAATCTCATATGTGGGATAGAGAGCAACCGTTTTATAACTGAACTGTATTTTTTGTGGCAAGAATGCATATCATCACCTGGCAGCTAACTGGTCTAGCTCATGTTATTGAGCGTATGACCAGGGCTCGACATTAAGGACTGCCCGATTGCCCGGGGCAAGTGAAACATGCATCTGGGAAAATGGGATATGTCCCCAACATGCCCAACTGGGCAAGTTGAAAGGAGCATATATTACGAACTAGCACCACAAAAATTCGGCTTTTTGATCTTTTATTTCAGTTCCTAAAAGCGTCCCTCACTATGTATCCGCCATTATGTCTTGGTTGTTTTCTTAGTCTTGGTTTCATGTACTGCTTTGCAAGTTATCTTATATACCCCCGCTATTGTAGTATGGTACGCGTACTGTTTATAGACCCCTTGTGCATGACATCACGCATCACATGATAATTACAGCTGGGGTCAAACAGACACCGTCTTTCATGCAAGCAAGGCTTAATCTGTCTTCAGTATGGTTAATTTTTGCGGTTTTTGCTTGCTCAAACCGAGAAATAGATAAAATGTATTACTGTCTCCCCGCTATCAAGAAAAATGTTAACAAATAGAAGAAAATGCTTCAAGAACAACGAGGAAATGAGTGGTTAAAGAAAACGACAAGAGGAGCTCAGCCTGAAAACTCCAGAGAAATTCACGATTGTATTTAAAATGCATTTTACAAAAACAAAGTCAGAAGTGAGGATGGAAGAGTTTGCTTAAGAATCTCGGGGGGGGGGGGGGGGGGGGGGGTTCTGCTCGCATTCGAGTTAGCTCCTTCATGAAAAGTGTTTGATTTTCTTACAGGTGAAGCAGCTTCCTTATTCGACACAGAAAACCCAGATTGGTTTTGAAACAACTCGGGCATAAAAAACTCAACAAGGAGCGACATGCATTATAAATCCTGAAAGAACAGAACAAATTAAGAGCAGAGAGAGCTGGAGCTTTGTTTCTGTTATCAGAGGAACACAGCCCTGTGCAAAATATTTATATATCGTTTTTTTTTTTTTTTTGTTATATCATCCACCTATAGGTTTAAAAAACAAAACAAAAGAAAACCCCCGCATTGCATCATGACAGACTGGCTGCACTGATTCATTTACAGGTTGCCAGGTCTGTATAAAAACACCCACAACCTACACACTAAACAATTACTTTAAACTCAAACGTTATCCTTTCTGTCATGACGCAGCATGTTTTTTTTAAACCTAGAGGTGGATGACAACAACAACAACAACAACAAAAAGATATAGAAATATTCTCAAACACAGTACTGTTCAAAAGTCTTGGCACCCTATTGTTTTCTTCATACAAACTTTGTTTAGATTTCTATTTTATGATTTCTACATTATCAAGTAATGAACCTACAGTCTGAGAGAGTTCTACACAAACACATTGAACTTTACAACAGCTGCATGCATGTGAAATGGAAATAAATCGACTAAGGCAGGAAAAACTATTTTGTTATTAATAGTAACTAAATTGTTATTGTCCGTTATAAGTAAAAAGTAACCAATAACCAAACTTAATAAACTTGATCAATAACCAAATTTCAACTCAATGTGTGATCTTCATTTTATAATCGCAATTCACAACTATTGTATGGTCTTCCTAAAAAAAAAAAAAAAAAATAATAATAATAATCATAGTAAAAAAGTAGTACTTGCAAAATAGGGGGAAAGTGATAATATTGGGGGCAAGTGGAAATTAACCCCCACTTCCCCCCAGGGCAAGTGGGTTTAAAAGTTAATGTCAGGGGGCGTCGTGGCTCAGGTGGTTAAGGCGCCATACCATGAATGCGGGCGACCCGGGTTCGATTCCGGCCCGAGGTCATTTCCCGATCCCTTCCCGTCTCTCTCCCGCTCATTTCCTGTCTCTACACTGTCCTATCCAATAAAGGTGCAAAAAGCCCAAAAAAATATCTTTAAAAAAAAAAAAAAAGTTAATGTCGAGCCCTGATGACCTGCCTGCACTGAGGCACATTTGAGATCCTAAAAATTCTAGAATGTATCATGATTTGTTTAGTTGCAATGAACTGGTAGCTAGTGAACTCAGCTTTTTCTTTTTTTTTGTATGGCATGACAGTAGCCTTACATGAAACTTCAAAGGTTGTTCAAACAACAATAATAATAAATAAAGTTTAATTTATATAGCACCTGTCTCACACCCAAAGTCGCATCTTTGCATCTACTACTAGCAGGAGGAATGCGCACCATGACTGGTAAGGAATTTTGTACTTTCATTCCAGATACAGTATCTTGCAAAAGTATTCATCCCCTTTCACGTTTGTCCTGTTTTGTTACAAGCTGGAATTAAAACGGATTTTTGGAGGGATAGCACCATTTGATTTACACAACATGCCTACAACTTTAAAGGTGCAAATTGTTGTTTTATTGTGATACAAACAATAAGATGAAAAAACAGAAATCTGGAGTGTGCATAGGTATTCAACCCCCCCCCAAAAGTCAATACGTTGTAGAGCCACCTTTTGCTACAATTACAGCTGCAAGTCTCTTGGGGTATGTCTCTATTAGCTTAGCACATCTAGCCGCTGGGATTTCTGCCCATTCCTCAAGGCAAAACTGCTCCAACTCCTTCAAGTTAGATGGGTTGTGTTGGTGTACAGCAATCTTCAAGTTGTGCCACAGATTCTCAATTGGATTGAGGTCTGGGCTTTGACTAGGCCATTCCAAGACATTTAAACGTTTCCCTTTAAACCACTCCAGCGTAGCTTTAGCAGTATGTTTAGGGTCATTGTCCTGCTGGAACGTGAACCTTCGTCCCAGTCTCAAACCTCTGGCTGATTCAGATTTTCCTCCAGAATTGCCCTGTATTTAGTGCCATCCATCTTTCCTTCAGTCCTGACCAGATTTCCTGTCCCTGCAGATGAAAAACATCCCCACAGCATGATGCTGCCACCACCATGCTTCACTGTAGGGATGGTGTTCTCAGGGTGTTGGATTTGCGCCACACATGGCATTTCCCATGATAGCCAAAAAGATCAATTTTAGTCTCATTTGACCAGAGAATCTTCTTCCGTGTGTTTGGGGAGTCTGCCACATGCTGTTAGGCAAATTCCAAACATGTTTTCTTAAGCAATTACTTTTTTTTCTGTCCACTCTTCCATAAAGCCCAGCTCTGTGGACTGTATAGCTTAAATTGGTCCTCTGGACAGATACTCCCATCTCCACTGTGGATCTTTGCAGCTCCTTCAGTGTTATCTTTGGTGTCTTTGTTGCATCTCTGATTAATGCCCTCCTTACCCGGTCTGTGAGTTTTGGTGGGCGGCCTTCTCTTGTCAGGTTTGTAGTGGTGACATATTCTTTCCATTTTGCTATAATGGATTTAATGGTGATCCTTGGGATATTCAAAGTTTGGGATATTTTTTATAACCCAACCCTGATCTATACTTCTCCACAACTTTGTCTCTGACCTGTTTGGAGGCTCCTTGGTTTTCATGTTGCTTGCTTAGTAATGTTGCAGAGTCAGGGTCCTTCCAGAACAGGTTGATTTATACAGACATCATGTGACAGATCATGTGACACTTTGATTGCACACAGGTGGATCTTAATCAACTAATTATGTGACTTGTGAAGTGAATTGGTTGGACCAGCTCTTATTTAGGGGTTTCACACCAATGGGAGTGAATACCTACAGTATGCACACTCCAGATTTCTGGGGTTTTTTTTCCATCTAAATTATTGTTTGTGTCACAATAAAACAACAACATGCACCTTTTAAAGTGGTAGGCATGTTGTGTAAATGAAATGGTGCCAACCCTCCAACAAATCCATTTTATTTCCAGCTTGTAATGCGACCAAACAGGACAAACACCAAAGGAAATTAATACTTTTGCAAGACACTGTACATCTAAAAATGTGTCTTGCAGACTCACCCTTTTCCTTGAAGGAGGGTTTTCATGAATATTCAGATTCATGGTTTCCTATGATATTTCAAATGGCCATGCCCATCCTTCTTTTTTGTATTTTTAGGTACAAAAACGTATTCCTGGCTGTCTTTCAATGACCTGGATTTGAACTGTTCAGAAAACTATACAAATGACCTCAAGTTACATTCATGATGTGCAACATTTAAACATACACATGCTTACAGGTCAGTTTGGATTGGCTTAGTTTCAGTTCAGCATGCTGAACAATCAGCAGTAAACATGTATTATACATCGATCAGCCATAAAATTAAAAACACTGACAGATAAAGTGAATTACATTGATTATATTGTTGTGAATGTGAATCAACGAGCCTTCGACAGCCATGGCCCTGTTGCCGGTTCACCAGTTGTCCTTCTTTGGACCACTTTTGGTAGGTACTAACCGTTGCATACCGGGAACACCCCACAAGATGTGCCATTTTGGAGATGCTCAGACCCAGTTGCCTCGCCATCACAATTTGGACCTTGTCAAAGTTGCTCAGATCCTTACACTTGCCCATTTTTTCTGCTTCCAACACATCAACTTTAAGAACTGACTGTTCTCTTGCTGCCTAATATATCCCACCCCTTGACAGGTGCCACTGTAAGAACACTGTAGCCTCCAACAAAAAAACATATCCTCACCCTTGTTCAGAAAGGCCAGAGTCTAAGATAGTATTAAACTAAAGCCCTGTTATAAAAGTGTTACAATGGTGCAGTAGGAAATGTTACTGCTTCACAGCTCTAGGGATCCTGATTCGATCCTGAGCTTGGCTTCCTTGCACCACTCAAGTGACTATTTAAAAGTGCCCCAGGTGTGAATGTGAGAGTTGACGGTGCCATGCAGTGGTTTGGTGACTCACCTCATGCTGTCCCTGGGGTCTACTGGGACCCTGACCACGATAAAGTGTTTACTGAAGATAAATGAATGATATGTACACAGTGTACATCAGTGGATAGTTGTAGGAACTATACCTCTGTTGCAGAGTAAGCTTCCTAGTGCTGCGGCTCACTTGGTACTGGAAGAAACGTGGGATCAGATCTGGACCCAGCTTAATGTATGCACCACGATTACTGCCCTCCTCGTAGTAGTTAGATGCTGAGAAAATAGTGATTACCTTTGAAAAAAAAAAAAAAGCATTCTTGTAAACAAAGTCCCGCAAGGGTCCAGAGCTGTTTGTTCATTTCAATACCAACTAATAAAAACACAAATGTAAAGGAGGTCTACTTAAAATTAATTTTGCTTGATATTTCAGCATAAATTTTAAACAAACAGGACCATGCTAAATATTAATATGATTTCTTTTGTGTCCAATATGGCTGCCACCATTTATTCTGGGCTGCCAACTCTCACGCAATGAGCGTGAGACAGATTGTCTCCACACGCTCACACGCCATACCTCCGATTTCTCACGCTAGAAAAAAATCTAGTTTATCTATCTGATCTAGGCTACCCATTGCGTCACGCCAACCACTTGCAATCGATCAATTACACCTTATGCACAGCTAAACAGGCAGAGCGGTGTTCCCTTCTGTACACACACCCCTATGGTAGGTGGCACATCTAATGATGCTGCACTCGCCGGAAGTTGGATAACTGCCTACCGTCAAGAGGAAGAGGAGAGAGAAGAAGGTATCCGAGTTGAAGACGGGTGTCTCAGACAGGTTTGTACATATGCACGCCAATGTGTGGTGTTACTGGCGTAATTATGAACTTATATAAAGTTTCTTAATCGTTTTAGCCTATAAGTGTTGTGAGAATATTTAATGCCATATCGAGAGCTGTGTACTAGGCATGCTAAATCATTATAGGCCTACTGCCGTGCCACAGCCTCTATCTTCCCCAACAAGCAGCACAGGAGAGCACCTCCTTAGCACACAGTTATTAAGGCGCATTTTTAGTTTGTTTACTGTATGTTATCATACTTTATGACTTTATTTGAAGCCATACTGGAAATGTTGTAAAATAAAGCAAGTAAGAGATAATATTACAAATGCAAGAAGAGCCATTAGCCACCATACCTATTGTTTATTTACAGGGTATTTATTTTTAATTATTTATGATGTATGTAATTGCTCAGTTAAAGTAAATAAAGCATGGTCACCTGTAATATCAAAGAACTTGAACTTGTGAATAATTAAAAAAAAAAAAGACAGAACAATATACTGAGGAAACAGGGTTTCAAAGAGGGCAAGACAGGTAAATATTTGTCAGATAACAGGCCCTGACGAATGCTCCATTACTAATAAGAAACATAGATAAGAAATAAATTAATAAGAAATATATTAATATAGCTTATTTAAGTATGACCAAAATTTTTAAGCCCAACTTTGTGTGCACATTCCCACCTATGGCCAAGGTTCAGCTTTTTGTGTTTCAATACTGTTCAAACTTAATCATTTTAATGTTTCTTGTAGCACATGCACATTTTGCTTACTGTTTAAGCATTTTATTTGTTCTTTTGCTGTTGATATTTTTCCCCATGCCAATCTTCTGCTGAACCCAGTGGTGGGGAAAGCCCTTAAATGCATAATGAATAGTCAGTGAGGGACAATCTTATTTTTGCAACAGTTATTAAAAACTTAACATTTAGTTTCAATTCAGAAGGTGTTTAGGCTTAGCTGATGAAATATTTTCAAACATGAACTTGCCTTTAAATCTGAAACACAGGTCTATAGGGCTACAGGAACATTGGCAGTCATCTGTAGTTTTCTAGTGTGGTGGCTTTTAAGCCAAAACTTGGTGCTTTTGTTGGCCATAAGCTGAAGGCCTGGCAAGTCAGGGTGTGTAAGAATGTAGGTATGGCACAGCAGGCCACTCCAAAAATCCACCAGAATGCAGGAACATCTACTAAATCCAAAATGTCAACACCCCCCCCCCCCCCCCCCCATTGTCCATCTCCAGCTGGACGACCCACAAACAAAACACCAGAATGCAGGGGGACAAGTGAATATCAAACTGAATACAAAATTCCCCACTTACTGCGTGGTGTGCGGAAAAATTTTGCCGTTGATCCCCCCCCAAAAAAAATCTCACTCCAAGGAATTTTGAAAAGTTGGCAGCCCTGATTTATTGTGCCTAGATACATGCCATAATATACCAAAAACTATTTCATACTCCGTAATCCTCTGACCTGTCCATCATGGCAGAGCTCATAGCCCTCCTGCTTGCACTCATGTGATCGGATAAGTAGGCGCATGCCGTGCTTTTCTAGGAGCCGCCGTGTAACATCAGGCCCGAAGTAGCATCCTCCGCCACGGAATGTGTTCAGACTGCATCCGTTCTGGCTCTTTGGGTCGCTCCACAACACGTCTACGATCTACAGCACAAAAACATAAAAGTGACAGCTAATAATGCATAATTAACACAATCAGGTATTTTCGGTCTTGTATAAATTTAAATTACATTAATCTACAACCACAAGTATTATTATAACTCATGATAATTAACAATTATTCCACAAAATCGAGTCATACATCAGCTGATAGCTGACGAGGCGTGTAGTGCCAAGCAATTTGTGAAAAATGGTATAATAATAAAAATAATAATAATTTCTTGAAAAATAAAAAGGTACATCCTTACCATCAGATACTTTCATTCCATATTTTGTTTCTTTTTTCTGTATTTTTTTGGGTTTTGTTTTCGAGTAGAGTTTCTATTTCGTCCTCGGTTGGTTCAGTAACACGCTCCGCCATTTTGTTTCTCCTCTACTCACGGTATCATTGACTTGCAAGTGACGTCAAAGCAAAACAGAAACCCGGATGTCGGGTGGAGATACAAATGCGGGGTCAAGCGACATTCCATACAAAACACAGTCACGCGTGCACAACTCTTTGTTTTTCCACTCCTGTAAGCGTTCTTTTAGCTATGCCAGATCTTTGTGCTGTATATGGTTGTGGTTACAACAGTACTTGTGACTGTGGCACATTCTGATTTTTTAGAATTCCGTCTGTGATTTGGAAAGAGAGTGAGGAAACTCTGAGGCTTAGAACGGAGACGAGGGGATCAGGACACCTCGTCCAATGACCATTTCGTCCAATAGTTAAGACATTTCGTCCAAAGCCTTTTTCTTACACGCTAATCAATTATTTTATATTTTAGGTATTCCGGTATTGGCAAACAAAAGCCCTGTGAGAGTAGTGCTCCTGGAACGATTGCTCAAATCCAGGGAATGTGGATACAACAATGGTTATTATTCTATAATGTCATGAATATCATGAAACTCATTCAAAAATGCGACAAATATTCCACCTAATCTATATGTTTGTTTGGTTTTTTTCCAAACTGGTGAGACATCTTTTGTCCTGATCCTTAAATTTCCTTACTTGTGTTGTGAATGAGTAATGTAAATTGATCACGATGGGGATACTTTATATGTCAGGAAAAACTCACGCTCTTTTCATTTCACTTCAAAAGAACAGTCATTCAATGGCACCGTGAATGACCTGCCTGTGAAATCGTCAGAAATGTTGAAAATTCTCTTTTGTTAAACGTACAGAAGACATACAGTGGTGCTTGAAAGTTTGTGAACCTTTTAGAATTTTCTATATTTCTGTATAAATATGACCTAAAACATCATCAGATTTTCACACAAGTCCTGAAAGTAGATAAAGAGAACCCAATTAAACAAATGAGACAAAAATATTATACTTGGTCATTTATTTATTGAGGAAAATGATCCAATATTACATATCTGTGAGTGGCAAAAGTATGTGAACCTCTAGGATTAGCAGTTAATTTGAAGGTGAAATTAGAGTCAGGTGTTTTCAATCAATGGGATGACAATCAGGTTTGAGTGAGCACCCTGTTTTATTTAAAGAAAGTCTGATCTTCACAACATGTTTGTGGAAGTGTATCATGGCACGAACAAAGGAGATTTCTGAGGACCTCAGAAAAAGCGTTGTTGATGCTCATCAGGCTGAAAAAGGTTACAAAACCATCTCTAAAGAGTTTGGACTCCACCAATCCACAATTAGACAGATTGTGTACAAATGGAGGAAATTCAAGACCATTGTTGCCCTCCCCAGGAGTGGTCGACCAACAAAGATCACTCTAAGAGCAAAGCGTGTAATAGTCGGCGAGGTCACAAAGGACCCCAAGGTAACTTCTAAGCAACCGAAAGCCTCTCTCACATTGGCTAATGTTAATGTTCATGAGTCCACCATCAGGAGAACACTGAACAACAATGGTGTGCATGGCAGGGTTGCAAGGAGAAAGCCACTGCCCTCCAAAAAGAACATTGCTGCTCATCTGCAGTTTGCTAAAGATCACGTGGACAAGCCAGAAGGCTATTGGAAAAATGTTTTGTGGATGGATGAGACCAAAATAGAACTTTTTGGTTTAAATGAGAAGCGTTATGTTTGGAGAAAGAAAACACTGCATTCCAGCATAAGAGCCTTATCCCATCTGTGAAACATGGTGGTGGTAGTATCATGGTTTGGGCCTGTTTTGCTGCATCTGGGCCAGGACGGCTTGCCATCATTGATGGAACAATGAATTCTGAATTATACCAGCAAATTCTAAAGGAAAATGTCAAGACATCTGTCCATGAACTGAATCTCAAGACAAGGCGGGTCATGCAGCAAGACAACGACCCTAAGCACACAAGTCGTTCTAACAAATAATGGTTAAAGAAGAATAAAGTTAACGTTTTGGAATGGCCAAGTCAAAGTCCTGACCTTAATCCAATGGAAATGTTGTGGAAGGACCTGAAGTGAGCAGTTCATGTGAGAAAACCCACCAACATCCCAGAGTTGAAACTGTTCTGTACGGAGGAATGGGCTAAAATTCCTCCAAGCCGGTGTGCAGGACTGGTCAACAGTTCCTGGAAACGTTTAGTTGCGGTTATTGCTGCACAAGGGGGTCACACCACATACTTTTGCCACTCACAGATATGTAATATTGGATCATTTTCCTCAATAAATAAAAGACCAAGTATAATATTTTTGTCTCATTTGTTTAACTGGGTTCTCTTTATCTACTTTTAGGACTTGTGTGAAAATCTGATGTTGTTTTCGGTCACACTTATGCAGAGACATAGAAAATTCTAAAGGGTTCACAAACTTTCAAGCACCACTGTACATAAATGCTTCTGAAGCAGTACAAAGTGAAACCAGTTAAAATTCAAATTTCAACTGCATAAAGTTTATTTCAAGAAGCTCCAAGTTTCAAGCATGTCGACAAATATTTTTCTCTTTCGTTTTTTCCACTTCTTCTTGCTATATTGCAAAGCCAACAGTGACGTCATCAGTCTCATGTTTTAATTTGAGGGCTATATGCACCTGACACACAGACAGATAGACACCTGGTTGCTCTCTTACCTGCTTCCACTCCATCTCTTCTCTGGGTGCCTCAGGCAGAGCAAGGGACACTATGGAGTCGAGGAAGGGAACTTGCAGTACGTCAGCAGGGCTAGGGAGATTGGGGGTTGGAGGAGCACGCCGTGATCCCCGGGGCGAGCACAATGAGGACGAGGAGGATGAAGATGAGGAGGAGGAGGAGCTGCTGCTCTGCCAGCTGAGGCAACTCTTACTCTTATGCTTCCCCTTCTCATTGCTGGCATTGCAGACACGAATGTGATCCAAACTGCACTTGGGTAGCCGCAAAGCTGATTTGACCTTGAGCGTGGGGAGAAAACAGTGTAGTGCATGGGTCGAGAAAATTTTGAATCAAAATAAAACACTCAGTATCAAGATGAAATATTATGTTTGGATCAAATTTTCACTCAAACCTGAAATATTTCTTACAGACAAGATTAACAGGCTAAAATAAACTTCTTAAATAACTTGAGTGTCAGTCATAAGGGATTCTCCATGTCCATTTCGCTCCTCCTACCCACCAGGGGGCGGTGTTTAACACCTAGACATCATTTAGCGCCATGAAATGTCATCAAATGACAGACATTGTACTTACAGTATTTACAAAAAAATACTGTCACTTTGCTCTACTTGCCTGTACCATGGTGGAGCTTTTGTGTATCTTCTACAGGAGCAATCTACAGAATCTACAGCTTGTGAATTTGGGCATAGGTACAGGTATAACCTGTCCTCCAAAGTTGATGACAGACCATCATCTCCTAATACCCCATCATGTCTTCAGGCTTATATATAAGCCTCAACGCCAGGCATTGCCCTAATGCCCGATTTGCCCAACCAAGATGTTCGGGCAGAAACATTTTAGCGAGTTAGACCCGTTCAGGCACACCTATGGTTGGCTTCTTTAAGCACAAAAATAATTTTGAGCGAATACATTACAAAAACCAAGATGTATAAACCAGCATACTCGCCTCCCCTGTGATCATTTTGTTTTTTTCTTCCCGATTTGTAACGGTGATTCTGATTGGCTCTCTTCAGGCACATGTGCGCATTTGTGTACGTGTTCTTAAAGTGGTGCATATAGTGTTTACCATCCCCCTATCAAGTAGCATCTGTGACCGGGGATTCTCAGCAGTCAAAAGAATCAAAAGTGACTGGAGAGTGCACGCGCACACACATGCAAAGCAAGCATGCATACACAGACAGACAGAGAGAGAGAGACATTTGTGGGTAATTATATGGATCTGTGATGTCTGCTGGAAGAGAAGAGCAGGTAAGATTGGGAATCGAGCGGCAGTTGTTTGTTTACACCCGATACCAAAACTTGTAGTGTCCTAGCAACCATTGTAAAGACACATACCTGAGGGAGTTTTTCCTTGCCACCGTCGCCACAGGCTTGCTCATTGGGGATAGATTAGGGATAAAATTAGCTCATGTTTTAAGTCGTTCAAATTCTGTAAAGCTGCTTTGCGACAATGTTTATTGTTAAAAGCGCTATACAAATAAACTTGATTTGATTTGACATACCGTACAAAAAGCCCAGAAACTCCTATTTACCCAGGCAAAAATGAACCAGGATTTATCTTGTAGTGTCCTGATCCCCAGATCTTTAACCCAGCCATATATAAAAAGTTGTACTCCTGCTCTTCTAGGTTTTCATCTGTGTGTCCGTGTACTGTAGAACGATGTCTGTAGCATCAGGTAGTCCGAGATGTCAAATTTAGGTGGTAAATTTTTCTTTCATAGCAAAAATCCTTCTTTGTTAGCGTGTAAGGATCTAATCCCATTGAGTGGTTTCTATATCCACTTCTTTTGAGTGTACTTCTTGGTTTTAATAACTTTCTTGTTTGCTATACACAAACATGGCAACAAGTTCTTGTGTTAATGGACCAGACTCCACTTTTGGATCATTAATCCCTTTTGACTGAAAATGACCTGCATGCATGGTTTGGCTTCTGGCACATCCATACAGTTTTAAATACAATACCTACTTTCTAAAAATTTTTTTATTGCATTTATTTAATTCCCATCTGTAACAGGGAGTGATGTTGCATCCCATTAATACACTTTAAAATAGATTGTTAGATTCTAATAGAATAGATAAGCCAAAATAATTGGGGATCTTTTTTTTTTTTTTTTAATGGGCCCCAACTAGGTACAAGTATGAATAGTTGGGCCTTAAAGCAGAAAAGGTTGAGAACCCCTGCTCTCCAGGGCCCAGATCTTGACACATATAATGCTTTGTTTCAAATATGTTTTATTTGAGCAATATATATATATATATATATATATATATATATATATATATATATACACAGTATATACATAAAGTATGTCGCGTATCTTTCACACGCACATGTTTCATCATTTGTTGCTCTTTTTCCTTTTTTCCCCATGAACACCCGTACACAAACAAAATACTCACAGGACCAAAACACAATAGAACGAAAGAAAACAAAAAACATGAATTAAAAAAAAAAAAGACTCTCCATTAATTTAGTCTCAGAGTTCTATTCCCGACTCTCTCCAGCCCCACCCCATTCCTCCGTCAAGCTTGTTGACATTAAGTGTACCATGATTTTAATTTGCCAGATACTTAATTAGAGGTGACCACACCTTATCAAAGTAGGGGAGTTTGTCCATTAGAGTGTATCGTATTCTTTCTAGGTGGAGTGTGTTCATAAGATCACTGAGCCACAACTTTGTAGGAGGGGCCTCCTTCTCTTTCCAGTGCATGAGAAGCAACCTCCTTGCAGTAATAAGACTATAGGAAAGGAAACATTGCTGAGCGTTGGTCAACTTCATAGTATCATCAGACACACCTAAAATGATAATTAGTGGGTCTGGTTCCAATTGGATTTGAAGTATTTCAGATATTGATTTGAAAATATTGATCCAATAAGCCTGAACTTTGGGACAGTCAACAAAGCTATGTAGTAGTGTATCATCTGCTGACAGGCATTTGTCACACAACGGGGAAAGCTCAGGATATATTTTATGTAATCTCTCCTTGGAATAGTGAAGACGATGTAGGATTTTAAATTGAATTAAGCAGTGTCTTTCATTATTAGAGCATCGATGGACGTGCTCCAACCCCCCCTTCCATGTTATATCAGAGATCACAATGCCCATTTCTTCCTCCCACTTCGATTTTATCCGGTTGGAATCAACTGGACTAAGGGATTGTAAGGTGTTATATATGTAAGATATTGCTTTAACCGAGCATGATGTGAGTCGGAAACATCCATCTAGACTAGAACCTGCAAAGG
The DNA here is from genome assembly GCF_027579695.1 of Neoarius graeffei. NCBI lineage: Eukaryota > Metazoa > Chordata > Actinopteri > Siluriformes > Ariidae > Neoarius > Neoarius graeffei. The sequence goes on from NC_083595.1 coordinate 14,786,982, forward strand.
TCTCAAAATTTGGTAGGTGTTTCCTTACATAGTCTCTTATTTGCAGATATCTAAGGTGGTCAATCCCTTGCAACTTATATTTACTCTGTAGTTGTGCAAAGGAGGCAAATGTATCTCCAATGTACAAGTCTCCTATTGTGTGGATGCCTGCCCCTTTCCAAAGCTTAAAAGCACAGTCCAGATTAGATGGTGGAAAACTAGGGTTTCCAACAATGGGTAGGGCATAGGATATGGGAGGTAAGTTAAAGTGTGATCTAATTTTTTTCCAAATATGCAAAGTGGTGTGGATCACTATACTGCTCTTATATACAGACTTTTCAACGACGGACGGAGACAGAAGGATGGCTCCCAACGAGTAGGGTTGACATGCGTCTTGTTCCAACTTAAGCCAATTTGGTGGAGATGTTGTGTCATCTAACCAGTGTGTCATAATCATAATATTTGAAGCCCAATAATAAAAGAGAAAATTTGGGAGTGCAAGGCCCCCCTCTCCTTTAGATTTGCAGAGATGCCTCTTGCCAATTCTGTGTGTTTTGTAATCCCACAAAAAGGGGTTTACAATCGTGTCTAATTGTTTAAAGAATGAGTTGGCAAGAGACACTGGGATATTCTGAAATAAATACAATAATTGGGGTAGGAATACCATTTTAATAGCATTAACTCTGCCCAGTAGTGATATTGGAAGAGTCCTCCAAAATTGTATTTTTGACTGTAGTTCAGACAGTAATGGAGGAAAATTTGCATTGAATAACGTATTGTGGTGTTTCGTAATTTGGATTCCCAAATATGTAAATTTGTCCAGTGATATTTTGAAAGGGAGAGTCTGTAACCAAGAGGCATCTTGCATATGTATTGGCATTAGTTCGCTCTTATTCCAATTTATCCTATACCCAGAGAAGGTCCCAAATATATTGATTTTCTCTAAAATTTTTACAATAGTGGTTTCTGGCTGAGTAATATACAAAAGAACATCATCAGCATATAATGATATTTTATTTATTGATTTTTCTGATATATGACCATAAATTAAAGGGTCTGAACGAATGCTCTCAGCAAGAGGTTCAATTACAAGGGCGAAGATCAAGGGAGACAAGGGGCAACCTTGTCTTGTGCCTCTGTGTAGATGGAAACGAGGAGATAATATTTGATTTGTGAGGATTTGCGCCGAAGGGCTGTTATATAGGAGCTTGACCATTGAAATGAATTTTTGACCGAATTTAAATCTTTTCAAGGTTTCGAACAGGTAGGGCCATTCGACTTGGTCGAATGCCTTCTCTGCATCGAGTGACAGAATGGCAAGCTCTTCTTTCTGTCTATCAGTAGAATATATTATGTTGAATAGTCGTCTGAGATTAAAAAAAGACTTTCTATTTGGTATAAAACCAGTCTGATCTGGGTGTATTAATTTATTTAAAAGAGGGCTCACTCTATTGGCCAAGACTTTAGAAAACAACTTTCCATCCAGATTTAATAGGGAGATGGGACGATAAGAGCCGACTTCTTCTGGGTCTTTAGCTTTTTTATATATAACTGTTATAACTGCTTCAGTTAGCGTTGGAGGTAAAACACCGTCATTGTTAGCTTGGGTGAACACCTTATGTAAATACGGACAGAGAATTTCGCTGAACTTTTTATACAGCTCCCCTGGGAGGCCATCAGGGCCAGGGGCTTTGTTACTTTTAAGTGACATGATGGCCCTTTGAATTTCCTCAACAGAAATTTCAGAGTCCAGGTGGGCTGACTCTTCTTCATCTAATTGAGAGAGGTTGCAACCATCTAAGAATTCTTGCATAGCAGCGTAATCTAAATTTTTATTGGATGTATATAAAGTTTTATAAAATTGTAAAAATCGGTCATTAACATCTTTGGGTTTCATCAAAACATCCCCTTTGGCTGACTTAATTTTATGTATTATACGATCATTTTCTTGCTTTCTAAGTTGCCGCGCTAAAAAAGTCTGTGTGGTTTGTCACTAAACTCAAAATATTTCTGTCTGATGTATAAAAAAGACTTACTAACTTTTGCTGAGAGTATCTTGTTGTATTCATATTTTAGAGATGATATCCTTTTATACAGATCACCAGACGGTGTCCTAGCATTCTCTTTATCTAGTATATTAATTTGCCGCTCTATTTCCACTAATCTGGCCCTATTCTTCTTTTTTCTGTATGCTTCAAATGAAATAACACAGCCTCTAAGGAAGGCTTTAAACGCCTCCCATAGTATGGCAGGGGAAGTCTCTGTGTTGTCATTAGTTTCAAAATAAAGAGATATTTGAGCGTTTAGATATTCACAGAACTCCTTTTCGGTTAGTAAGAGAGGGTTTAATCTCCAGGTCCATTGTGGTCTCACCATACACTGAATAGCCAAGGTGCAAGTGAGAGGGCTGTGATCTGAGATCACTATATTATGATATTTTACATTTGTAGCATATGGCATCAATTTTGCATCAATGAGGAAATAATCTATCCTGGTATACGAGTTATGTGTCGCTGAATAATAAGAATATTCTCTACCAGTAGGATTTGCAATTCTCCAAATATCAGTCATATTAGTATTATTAATGAAAGTATTAAGAAAAACACATGAATTGCTTTTATCCATTCTACGTGTAGAGGACCTGTCTAAGTATGGGTCCAGGATGCAATTGAAATCCCCTGCAATAATAAGATTTGTCTGGGATATATCTGGTATTAGAGAAAACACTTTTTTAAAGAATGAAGGGCTGTCTACATTGGGTGCATATATGTTCAGTAAAGTGAGGGGCGTAGAATATATTTCACCGGTTACAATCAAAAAGCGTCCTTCTTTATCAGATATTGTGGTTGCGTGAATAAAAGGAATATTCTTCCGTATCATAATTGCTGTACCCCTAGCTCTAGCATTGAATGATGAATGAAATATATGTCCTATCCATTTACACTGCAGCCTGGCATGAGAGTCATTTTTCAAATGTGTCTCCTGTAAAAATATTATGTCTGGTGTTAACGATTTAAGATGAGCAAAAACCCTCCCTCTTTTGATTGGGCCATTAAGACCACGTACATTCCAGCTGGCTAATGTAAGACCTCCTCTTCCCCCGTCATGTATACCATCCTGTGTTTGCATCATTGGATTATCTGCCATAGCAAAATTTGATGTTCAGATAATTGTGGAACACACTTATCTGGTTCAGACAAACAGCCGTGTATACTAGCAAATCTATTATTATTTCACACAATAACATTTTCTTGAGTGTAGAATTGCACTTGAAAATAAACAGAGTGAGTGGAGAGAGAAACAGGAGAAATAAGAAAATGAGTGAGAGTAAAAAAGACAAAACAAAAAAACAAGACAAAAACATACCCTGCCCCCCACCCCACCCCACACACATATACACACACCTAAGCTTATCTCCCTACCCATAAGCTGCAGGTAAAACAGTATTTGGGATCCCTAAAGAGCCACCCGCTCAAACTCCCACCGAACTTTCACATATAAAAAATTATTCACTGTGGCAAATTGCCCCACGAAGTTAACGTTTGAAATGTATCAGAGCCTTAAAGCCAATGAATGGGGAAGGACATTAGACTGCTACTGTATTAACACCTGTATTAAAACCACTGCCTTAAAAGAGAAACACTAAATCGAACTGTAGCAGCATTGGCAGTAACAGTTACAGGCCTCAATTTCCTTTTCTTATTCCCCCCCTCAGTATTAGGCTATTTGAACAAATATCAACCTACCCCAAATATCAGAGGAAAAAGGCAAAAACAAAAATAAACAGAAAAGTCTAGCCATTTAGGCTACATTTGCCACCATACAAAAATAAAAATATTGTTTCCTTGGGGCAGGAAGTTATACAGCTCTAAATGCTACATGAGTAAAACTCAGTCTCACATTCAGACCTCTGTTTGGGTAATATTCTTCTTCACGTAGGCCATCGCTTTGACTGCATCCGTGAACTCCCTCTCCTCTCCGTTGTGCGTAATGCGCAGCTTGGCTGGGAACATTATGCCATACTGGACACCCTGGTGGTTGCGCAACAGTTGACACATATAATGCTGAGAGGGCAAATTTTTGAGGCCATTTGCCCTGCAGGGCAAAAGGTGTCAAAAGTTAATGTTGAGGCCTATTATACCGATTTTTTTTTTTTGGTGGTCCATTACTGCCACCTAGTGGTACAGAGTGTGAACCAGGATACTTCCTAAAAACAACAAACTGGGACTAAAGCAGGGATTTTTCTTCATACTCCCTTGTTCTCTTTATTGCTGGGTTTCAGTCACTTGACTTTTCTTAGCGGTTTTACCAGAAGTGAAATAGCTGGTGGTCGAGCAAACCAAAACGGCTGCTGTAGTGCAAACAACTAGCAATAACTTATCAGAGTACGCTCGTAATCTAGAAGCCACTGCTCACTTTAGATATATTCAGAAGATTGCTATGTGCAATGGAATCGACCCCTACAGTCTGGGAAAGAAGGATTTGTCATACGATCTCGAAAACTACCCTTCAGTCGAGTTCCCCGACATCTCAAACTATCTGGTGTTGCAGACGTCCTTCTACACCGCAAAACAGATGAAAGTGTGGAAGAGTATGGAGGCTTACAACTTTTTTTGCATGTGGCTGGGTAAAGGACCTCGATATCAAGTTGCTGCCAAATGAATCCTATACTGTTTTTGCCCGTGTAAGTATGTTGTTGTTTTTTTAAGCTTTTCGTTTGCGTCTTTACAACGAAGCGCTGCATGTTGAAGTGTAAACAAACAGTTGGCTTGATTCTCACTTGTGTTGGCTCTTATCTCTCAGGTAAATCATTCACAAAGATCATCAGAAACCCCTTTAAAGACCTGGATCTTAGTTAAACAAGACGGAGAAGTGATCACGGCGCATTGTAACTGTATGGCTGGGGAAGAATTTTGTCGCGACCTTCATGCATATGGACTTTGTGAAGAGTGAGGAGGAAACAAAGAAACAGCTGGGGACTTTAGCGCTTCGTGACTAAAAAAAGTCCCATAAAATAACGACACATAGCAAGAAAAGTACTTGGAAAACACTAAGGACATACAGTGCCTTGAAAAAGTATTCCTACCCCTTGAACTTTTTCACATTTTTCCACCTTACAACCACGAACTTAAAAGTTTTTTATTGAGATTTTATGCGATAGACCAACACAGAGTAGCACATAATTGTGAAGTGAAACAAAAATGATAAATGGTCTTCAAAATTTTAAACAAATAAAAATCAGAAAAATGTGGTGTGCATTAGTATTCAGCCCCCTGTACTCTGATACCTCTAAATACAATCCAGTGCAATCAATTGCCTTCAGAAGTCATCTAATTAGTTAATAGAGTCCTACTGTATGTAATTTACTCTCAGCATAAATACACTTGTTCTGTGAAGGCCTCAGTGGTTTGTTAGAGAACACTGAAGAACAAACAGCATCATGAAGACCAAAGAACTCACCAGACAGGTCAGGGATAAAGTTCCAGGAGAAGTTTTAAAACAGGTTATAAAAAAATATCCCAAGCTCTGAACATCTCAAGAAGCACTGTTCAATCCATCATTCAAAAATGGAAAAAGTATGGCACAACTGCAAACCTACCAAGACATGGCCGTCCACCTAAACTGACAGAGCGAGCAAGGAGAGCACTGGTCAGAGAAGCAGCCAAGAGGCCCATGATCACTCTGGAGGAGCTGCAGAAATCCACAGCTCAGGTGGGAGAATCTGTGCACAGGACTACTATAAGTCGTACACTCCACAAATCTGGCCTTTTTGGAAGTGGCAAGAAGAAAGCCATTGTTGAAAGACAGGCACAATAAGTCCCATTTGCAGTTTGCCAGAAGCCATGTAGGGGACACAGCAAACATGTGGAAGAAGGTGCTTTAGTCAGATGAGACCAAAGTTGAACTTTTAGGCCTAAATACAAAGCGCTATGTGTGGCTGGAAACTAACATTGCTCGTCACCCTGCACACACCATCCCCACTGTGAAACATGGTGGTGGCAGCCTCATGCTATGGGGATGCTTTTCTTCAGCAGGGACGGGAAGCTGGTCAGAGTTGATGGGAAGATGGATGGAGCTAAATACAGGGCAATCCTGGAAGAAAACCTGTTGGAGGCTGCAAAAGACAGCCTCCAACAAGGAGATTGCTGTCTTGCTGGAAGGAGATTCACCTTCCAGCAAGACAATGACCCTAAACATACAGCCAGAGCTACAATGGAATGGTTTAGCTCAAAGAATATTCATGTGTTAGAATGGCCCAGTCAAAGTCCAGACCTAAATCCCATTGAGCATCTGTGGCAAGACTTGAAAATTGCTGTTCACAGACGCTCTCCATCCAATCTGGCTGTGCTTGTGCTATTTTGCAAAGAAGAATGGGCAAAAATTTCAGTGTCTAGATGTGCAAAGCTGGTAGAGCCATACCACAAAAGACTTGCAGCTGTAATTGCAGCAAAAGGTGGCTCTACAAAGTATTGACGCAGGGGGGCTGAATACTAATGCACACCACATTTTTCAGATTTTTATTTGTTTAAAATTTTGAAGTCCATTTCTCATTTTCATTTCACTTCACAATTATGTGCTACTCTGTGTTGGTCTATCACATAAAATCTCAATAAAAAACTTTTAAGTTCGTGGTTGTAAGGTGGAAAAATGTGAAAAAGTTCAAGGGGTAGGAATACTTTTTCAAGGCACTGTATGTCCTTAGTGTTTTCCAAGTACTTTTCTTGCTATGTGTCGTTATTTTATGGGACTTTTTTTAGTCACGAAGCGCTAAAGTCCCCAGCTGTTTCTTTGTTTCCTCCTCACTCTTCACAAAGTCCATATGCATGAAGGTCGCGACAAAATTCTTCCCCAGCCATACAGTTACAATGCGCCGTGATCACTTCTCTGTCTTGTTTAACTAAGATCCAGGTCTTTAAAGGGGTTTCTGATGATCTTTGTGAATGATTTACCTGAGAGATAAGAGCCAACACAAGTGAGAATCAAGCCAACTGTTTGTTTACACTTCAACATGCAGCGCTTCGTTGTAAAGACGCAAACGAAAAGCTTAAAAAAAAACAACATACTTACACGGGCAAAAACAGTATAGGATTCAGGTAGGAATCAGGTAGGAATACTTTTTCAAGGCACTGTAGCTGAGAGGGAAATACAAACCTTTCACCAAGTGAACACTGCAAACTCGAGCATGCTCCGACTCGGCTCCCTTCGAGTTCAGTCAGAGGTTCAAAAGCCACCTTTCTGGACGCCTTTTTGTGAAATCCTGTGTTTGTTCACCCTTTTTTATTAGTTCACGGGGAACCCTGAAGAAACTTTGATCAGTTTCACGGTTTCATCGATTCGAACAACCTAAAACAACACAAGGCATTTTTCATGCGAGCAATGCACCTTCTCCGTACAAACGCTTTGTCAACTGAGCATTGGTAGACCGCCAGCTAAAGTTTTGAATAACTAATGAGGCGGATGTGACATCACGTGAAACCCAGTAATTGAGCCATTTCTACTTTCTCATTAATTAACAAGTGAGTTCTCTCATTAAGGTTACGTCATTAGCCAGGCTGCTAAAAGCAGACTGGGATTTGAAGTACTCTTAGCTAATTCCTCATTTCTTCACCAAACCATTTTTTTTTAAAACTTTCCTGGCAATTCAGCCATTCATCACCTGCTGCGTTTTGACTAGAGTTTGAGCCAATCCCAGCTGACAGTGGGCAAGCCTGGACAGGTCGCCAATCTATCGTCAGACTCGCACAGAAAGACAAACAGACGTTTACACATACATTCACAGCTGTGGGAAAGTTAGTGTTCAGTTAACCGATTCTGTATATTAGGTTGTGAGAAGAACACCTGGAGGAGCCCCAGGCAGGCATGAGGAGAACCTTGCAAACTTCACACAGAAAGACCCCAGTTTGGGCTTCCAGGACTTATACTCACTTTGTGTCTTTGGACAGAGCTTAGAAAGTCCAAGTCGGTTTCGTCTGAGATGCCACCATGAACAACGAGAACTTTGTTATCGATAATGGTAGCAATCGGGAGCAGGCTGAAGACATCCTGAAGGAGTTGGAGGATTTCTCTCCCGTGAGTCTGCAGAATCACAAGTAAATCAAAGTAACGCCACTGGATGAAACTCTAGTAACAACCACCGAATCGCAAAATTCCATAATACTGTACATGAAAGTAACTTACCTTGTACTTCTGCATCACTTCTTTTGTAAAGCCATATCTGAAAGCGGACCAATCTTAAATCCTTAATGTATTTTTTTTAGGTATTCCTTAAAGGAGAACTGAAGTCATTTTTAAACTTGCTTTATTTCTTAATTAACATATTATTCAATTACGTTTTCGGTTTTAGTAACCTTTTATCGTGACTCGTATTGGCAACTAATTGCAATTAAATATTATACTTATCGGCCTATTCGGTTTTTAGCCGTGTTGAATTTAGTTCGTTTGGTCCACGGCAGGCGTTGCTTATCTGCGCGATCTTCACAAGACTTCGAAACGTGAAATGTCAGCCAGGTGTCAGTGCCGCCATTTTGAAAACTGTTTTCCAAACGAAATATTGCACAAAAACGAGTTTAAATGATTACTGCCTACTTTTTTCAAACTTTCCTGATTGCTATCAAAACAAACAAAACTTCCATCAGCGTTCGAAAGAGGGCGCGTGCATCTTTTGACAATGTTGGCAGATGTTGGTCGCTTTGATTTCCGCTGTACGTTTTACTTCCGTCCTACGATGTCTCACACAGGTCTCGACGAATCTCGTTTACGGCCATTGCTTTGACATATGGACTGATATATTACATAGCATATTTCAAACACTCATAACTTGCTATAGCAGTAACAGAATAGCTATCGAAAATGCATTCCTATATTTAATAAAATGAGATAAATAGAATTTTGATAATAAAAAATGTGCCTTCAGTTCTCCTTTAAAATTTTTCCTTGAATATACATTACGGAGTGAGGGCATAATGCTACCTCAGGTTCATGATGTGATCCTCATGGTTGCCTCGGTTGAGGTGCATGTGATCTGGGTAGAGGAGCAGAAAGGCAAATAGGATGATGATAATTTCCATGGACTTCTTTCCACGGTCCACAAAGTCCCCGTTGAATATGTAGGGGTTCTCAGAAGATGGCAGACCATTCTGGGGGGGAAAAAAACAACAACAACCCCAAAACATTAAAAAGTTTTAAGGAACAGCACAGATGATCCATCCATTTTGGCCGCTCTGACAGCTTCAGCCATCAAAATCTCTAGGGAACATTACAGTAGTGGTTTCCCGCTGCCTTCTACCGGATTATTATTGAGGTTTTCTCCTCTCAACCAACCACATTCACATCTATGGACAATTTAGAGCCACCAATTAGCCTAACCTGCATGCCTTTGGAGGAAACCGGAGCAAACCCACGCAGAACATGCAAACTCCACACAGAAAGGCCTCCACCAACCGCTGGGCTCGAACCCAGAACCTTCTTGCTGTGAGGTGACAGTGTTAACCACTACACCACCAGTAGATATCATAAGTTCTCCAATTTTAATATTAAAAAACTGTATTGAAAAAAAAAGTTTTGTGAAATTTAAAACAACCATCAATAATCTTTGTTTCTCTTTAATGGTGTCTCGTTTCTCATCTTTTGTGAAAACTACAGTAGGTATATCAGCCTAGTTGTTCACTTTCACTTCCAACTACTTGTACATTTGTCTTGGAGGTTATTTTATTACCTCCGCCAACTTTGTCAGAGTAGGTTATGTTTTTGCCTCCGTTTGTTACTTGCAAAAATCAGAGATTTTTGCAAATATGTTGATCTGTCCGTTTGTTTGTTGGTGCTCTAACGTCATCATTTCTTGACCAATCTTCACCAAAATGCAGAGAACAACTCACTAGGGTCACACAAAGACATTAGTTTTTGGTGGGTCAAGGTCAAATCTTGTAAAAACACCTAATTGGCCATAACTTCTGTTTCTTTGTGATTTTCGCATGTATCGTGCAGAGTACGATTTTCATTTGTTTGTTTGCCTGTTCTCAACATAACTCACAATGCACTGAAGAGATTTTGATGAAATTTTGAGGAAAGATGGGCCATGGGCCAAGGAACAAGTGATTAGATTTGTATGCAAATCCAGATATATGTATGCAGATCCAGGATTTTTTTTTCGTCTGTTCCCAACGTAACTCAAAAAGTAGTGAATGGATTTGGATGGAATTTGGTGGACAGCTTTTGTATTATCCTAGGATCAAGTGATTTCATTTTGATGTTGATAATATGTGCCTTGGTGGAAGAGTGCGCTTCTAGTTTTCGTTGTTATGGACCACACTCGATCGCTCATATACCACAGCACTGTTGAATTCTCAATTCTGATTCATCAGAAGGTGTTAATAAAAGATGCTAGTGGACAAAAGCGAGGCTTGTAGCAACTATAACCTGAATGACAATAGGAACTAACTAAGTTTGTCGGCATTTCATAACATTGAACATACCGATAAACTGATACAGTGTGTCATACATTAGTATGACGTCACTGGCAAATCGCTGTAGTATCAGAGGAATAAAACACTTAATGACATGCTGGGATATAATCAAACACATGTACACGTTAAAAACGGCATTTTGAAAAAGAAAGTAAAGACAAATTACAGAAATTACAGTCATACTTAAGAGGAAAACTAAATAAAACCTCCAATTCAACCATGTACCAAACAGTAATACCTACAAGTTTAACCAGGAAGTTGTTGCAGCTCATCAGTGCAGAACATTTTATTTTCTTTAAGTAGTAAACTTTGTGTGAGCTCAGGAAACTGTACCCATGCATTGCTTTTATGCTTCTTGCTGCTTACAGTGGCAAGTGGTGTATAAACTCAAAAACATAACCTGGTAAACAATTTTGATAAGCGATAACAGTTGGGGGGGGGCTCGAATTACACAGGATTTATCTGCATGCTGGCATAATTAAAAACAAAGAGTGCTCTGAGAGCACAATATTCCCTGCTGGCAACTAGGCCATAACTCTGGTAAAATGCGACTGAATTGAACGAAATTGCAATGTGCGTATTACCGACATATAACAAAGAATCTTGTCAAGTTTTGTGAAATTCCTCCAAAAATCGTGAGAGGAGTTGATTTCAGAAGGTGAGTACCCTTCCTGGGACGGACAGGCATCACCATGACCAGTGTTGGGCAAGTTACTTCAAAACTGTTTTGCATTATTTATTACTTGTTACTGTCATTTTAAAGTAATTAGTTACATTACAATATTACTGTATTTAAAATGCAAGGCATTACACTACTATTGCATTACTTTTAAGTTACTCTCACCAAAATAACTGGAAGTATGGATTTGGCAATCTAAATATAGCTCAAGACGCTCAATTAGCTCATCACATCCAGTGGAAGGTGATGTGGTATCTGACTGAGCTTGCTTACTTACTTACTTATGGTCCCTCTCACGTGTGAGAATGGGGGACCCTTCTATGTCGTCGTTCTCTACACTCTTCAGCTCGTTTTTGCAGTCTCAACTCCGACAGTATTTTGCCATCGGAAATGAGGTTTCTCCATTTAGGTCGTTTCGCTGTGGCTTCATACCATTTATCATCAAAACCAAATATGGATAGGTCCTCTTTGATACAATCTTTCCACCTTTTCTTTGGGCGGCCGCGGGATCTTTTGCCTTTGGCGAGCTCACTAAAAGAGCAGTTGTTTTGGTATCCTATGATCTGGCATCCGGCATACATGGCCTAGCCAACGGAGGCGGTTGCTCCGAATCATGGTCTCTATTGTTGTTGATTTAGCTCGCCTGAGGATTTCAGTGTTAGTTACATGGTGCCACCATTTTACGTTCAAAATCTGTCTCAATGATCTTTGATGAAACATCTCGAGAAGGTGGATGTGGGAAGCAAGAGTGCTCCAGGTCTTGCTGCCGTATAGCAGGCATGGGAGGATGATGGCTTTGTAGACTGTAACCTTGGTGGTTATGGTGAGGCCTTTATGGTCCCAGCACCTGCTCGAGAGTGAGTGGAATGCGGCTGCTCCTCTAGCAATTCTCCTCTTAATCTCGGCATCAACGGATAGTTCACCACCCAAATAGATGAAGTGGTTGGAATTGGTGAGTTGGTGGTTCTCAATAGTAATTGGTGGAGGATCTTCACATCCGAAGTGCATGACTTCAGTCTTGGGCTTGCTGATTGTAAGTCCCCAGTCGTTGCACGCTCCGTTGAGGGCGTTAACTGCGCTTTGCAGTGACTGTGCCGTTGCTGCGCAGTGTGCCGCGTCATCCGCATACAGGAAGTCATCCAGTCTTGGTTCCTTGGCAGCCTTAGTCTTCAGGCATCTAAGGTTGAAAAGTTTGCCATCCAGCTTGTACCTGATGTCAATTCCAAAGTTTCCCATGGATTTGTGTGTGTGGCGCAACATGAAAGAGAAGAACAGTATGAAGAGCGTTGGTGCCAGAATACAGCCCTGCCTCAGGCCCGATGAGACCTCGAAAGGTTTAGTCATCTCACCGTCCACGAGGACCTGGGCTTGCATGTCCTGATGGAAGCTACGAATTATGTTGACAACTTTAAGTGGTATTCCAATGCGCAGCAACAGCTCCCACAAAACCTCTCTGTTTACAGTGTCAAAGGCTTTGACTAGGTCCACGAAGACAAGGTGGACTTCTTGGTGCTGTTCGCGGCACTTCTCCAGTAGTTGTCTTAGGGCAAACATCATGTCCGTAGTGGAGCGGCCTGGCTGAAAACTACACTGGGCTTCTGGGATGAATGGCGCAATGGAAGGCCATACTCTGTTGAGGATGACACGGGCATATAGTTTCCCAACTATAGCCAACAGAGTAATGCCGCGGTAGTTTCCACAGGTGTAACGGCAGTTCTTTTTGAAAAGTTTGATGATTGTGCCATTCTTGAAGTCCTTAGGTACTCTTTCCTCTATCCAGATGTTCATTAGTAGTTTGTGGAGTTCTGCAGCTAGTGCAGGGCCACCTGCCTTTAGGACTTCTCCGGGTATGCCATCAGGGCCAGGTGCTTTGCCTTGTTTAAGAGCTTTGTTTACCTCCTCGATAGTCGGGTCTTGTTCAAGCTCGTGTATAACAGCTTCCTGGGGGATATCATCCAGGACAGACATGTCTGGTGTGCCTGGTTGGTTGAGAAGTGTACAGAAATGCTCTCTCCATCTTGCTAAGATGTCCTCTCTCTCAGTGAGGCGTGTTCCTTCGGAACTGTCGACTGGGTTGATGCCACCTGGCTTTCGCTGGGAGACAAGTCGAAGTGCTTCAAAGAAGCTTCTGGAGTTGTGGCGTTGTGCGTGTGACTCGATCTCTGTGGCTCTATCAAGCCACCACTGATTCTTCATCCTTCGGGGCTCACACTGGCAGAGGTTACGGGCTGAGCGGTACCGTCTGTGGTTCTCAGGTGTTTCATTTTGAAGGAGGGCTTCAAAACAGTGTTGTTTCTTCTCGAGCAAATCCTTGATGGTGGGATCATTTTCGTTAAACCAGTCGTGGTGGTTACGTTTCTGCAATCCAAGAATCTCCTTCGAGGTGTCATACAGAGTGGATTTCAGATCTTGCCAGCGTTGTTCTAGGCCCACTGAGTCAATATTTGGGAGGCGTGAGGCGATGGCTTCTTGCAGTTGTTGTTTGATCTCAGGTACATCGAGGCGTGCGGTATTAAGGCGGGGAGGTATATCTCTGCATCTGCGCTGGGTGGAAATGTGAAAACGCAGGTTAAGCCTTGTGCAGACCAACTTGTGATTGGTCCAGCAATCCACGCAACGGCGTACTCTAGAATCTGCAAGGTCACTCCTGTAGTGTTGTTTGATAATGATGTAATCAATCATGTACCATTTCTGGGAGCGTGGGTGTTTCCAGGTCCCCTTGTGTATATCACCGTGTGTGAATACGGTGTTAGATATGAGGAGGCCGAACCTTGTGCAAAGTTCTAGGAGAGTCACCCCTTGTGCATTTTCATCTCCCAAGTCATTTGGTCCGATGACATTGGGCCAGGCTTCTGTGTTGGTTCCAACTCTGGCATTAAAGTCACCAAGGAGAAAGAGCCTGTCACTAGGTGGAACCTCTGCGAGGACTGCTGTGAGTTGGTTATAGAAGAGTATCTTTTCTTCCATGGGTCTTTTAAACGTGGGAGCATAGATGCTGATGAAGGTGGCATGGCAGTTCTTGTTGAGCTGTAAGCGCATGGTCATGATGCGGAAATTTATGCCCTTCCACTTTTCCACGAGAGGCCGGAAGTGTGATTTCGTGGCAATTCCAACACCTTCCTGTCTTGGCTTATCGCTATCCCTCCCAGAGTGTAGGAAGATGTAATTTCCATCAGAGAATTCTCCTTCAACGGGGATCCGGCATTCACTGAGGCAGGCAATGTCGATGTTAAATCTCCCCAGCTTGGAGGCTACTAGGGCGGAGTGGCGCTCAGGTGCTTGGCACTTCAGTGATGATGTATCTGACATGGTTCGAACGTTCCACGATGCAACCTTGATCTTGGAGATATATTTGCTGCGGCGGCGTCTGGGCTGTTCAGGGTCAGGGGGTCCTAAGGGCTTTACCCTTGATCCGTCATCCTTGCGAAAACGCTGCCCGTCGAACCGACGCTGGTTGTGTAAGGTTCTTAGTGAAGGGTCTGTAGTGGGTATGTGGTTTCGCTGCAGCGGGGGTGCTGGCCTCGCTGCGGCTAGCAAGCAGGCTGCCCAATTCCGTGCCTGCGTCCTTCTGCCAGTGGACACATAGAGTGGACTCGTAAGAGACGCAAATCACCATGTGTATAGCTGGAGAAGCGGTCAATTAGTTGGGTCAGTGGGCTGACCTCGGCTTGAGCTGACCCAGGCAGACTGGCCGTTCCGACTGTTGCCCGAGTGGGCAGTAGTATCTAAGCCCTTGGCCATTTCGACCGGTATCCAGGTGTTATAGACTGTGGTCTCTACGCCCCTAAGATTGTTGCCCAGTACCTTGTTCTATAACTGACGGTTGGCCTCCTGCATGGTGGCTCTTCCCCTCGGGCGTTATGGTACCTCCATGCATGCCAGGTATTGGCATGCTGTGGACTGTTTTTCGTCTGGACTCTCGCCTAAGACCGGATCTGGCATGGTTAAACCTGCCAGGGGTTGAGGCCCCCGCCGGCATGCGCCCTTAGGGTCCTAGAGACACTCGAGCTGCTACACCACGGCAAGGTAACAGTCCGTTGTAACAGACTGTAACTGACTGAGCTAGGCTTATGGTTAAAAACACTAGAATATAATAGCCACAGTGATGGCTCATGGCACAATACAAGGAACAATCATCGCAAGAACAGACCTTTTGGTGAAAGTCTGGCAAATTGTGATAGAAATACTGTAACTTTAGGCCTATTCATATTAACATTAATTGAACTGTATTGTATTGTATTGTCTAAAGATATGACAGGATACAAAATTAGCATTTCTATGCCTTTATTGTTTTCAAGTTTACAGCATTAAGCATTAGGGCTGTAACGATATGCGTACCGAAATCGCGATACACAGAGCCACGATCCGTATCGCGATACAAGAAGGCAGAATCGCGGTACACCCTTTCAAACTTCTCCTCAGCCCAGAAACAGAGGCGCTTCCAAACTTCAATTTATTAATACTTTACTTTTTATTTAAATTACATTTTAAACTTACTTAAATTACTTTTTTTTTATATCTATTAGTAAGTCGTTTTTTCGCCGACCTGCGACAATCTTCTGCGAGTCACACAACGTCCACACTCGCCACTGGCAGAGCATTCATTTCTTTTAAGCGGTCGCCATTCTGGTTGCGACGCGGGGAGCGAATCTGTAAACAAGCAGCTCATTGGCTGGCTAGGTGTGCCACAAGCCAATCACAATCACTTGACCGGAAAGGCATGCAGTGTTGCCAGATTGGGCAGGTTTAGGTGCTTTTTGGCTGGTTTTGAACATATTTTGGGGTGGAAAACGTTAGCAATATCTGGCAACACTGAAGGCATGTCTGCTTGGGCGGAAGCCTTCTGCGGCAGTTACATTTTGACACGCGAGCAATGTTTCACTATAAAAATTCCGTAATTTCCATCTGTTTTCTGCGATCACAGAAAATCATTGGCCCTATGAGAGTGAGACAGTGAGAGAGCCACCCCCCCAAAAAAAAATCTTAACGGATTTACACGATTTGGAAAAATGACTTTTTCAGAACCGAAAAAAACAGAGCTTCCGGCTCAACAGTATTATTTTGAGAAATAAAACAATCTTTGGATATACATTTGTTCATTTTTGCATACATATTACTCATTCTCTGCAGTGGTCTGAATTATTTGTTATTAAATAGTTAATGTAAGTAAGTAAATGTTAATAAGTCAAATTTGCTACTTTAAAAAAACATTTTAAAAAAATCGTGGGCGTATCGAATCGTGGGTCAAAAATCGCGATACGAATCGAATCGTGAGTTGGGTGTATCGTTACAGCCCTATTAAGCATAGTTTATGCTTCATTAAAAAAAAAAAGATTAGCCCTAAGGGATATGACTCCATTTCAGAAATTTAACAAAAATGAACATATTATGGCAAATCGTAGCCTACAATAAAACTGGCCTGAAAAAACCCCACAAGCCTTTTAAATCACAGCTAGACAATGACTATTAGCTATATGAGGCTACCCAGTCACATTTCGAAAAACAGAATTAGAAATAACAAAATTAAAGTGTTTTTAATGATATTGAAGTGCTTAGGCATATTAGCCTTCGAAGGAAAGGCAGCTTAATCACTTTAGTCTGACTTCCGACCAGAAAAAAAAAAACCCTCAGTTATACAGGACAAAAATGTAAACAAACTGTTGGCATATCTTCAACAACATACTCCACCACAAGTCTCCTAACCTCTTGAGGCTGAAGGAGCATCTCAGAGCGGCACAATGTTAATTTTGGCTGTTTTGTGATTTTATCACCACTCTCATCCTCCGCTTGCTTCCTTGCTAACTTCATGTTACTATTATTACCCCTTTTCCACCAAATCAGTTCCAGGGCTGGTTCGGGGCCAGTGCTGGTGCTGGTTCATAACTTGTTCAACTTGCGAGCCAGCTGAGAACCAGTTTGCTTTTCCATAGCTCGCGGTGCTAAGGGAAGCCACGTCATTACGTCACTGTATACATCAGTTACGTCGTTGTATACGTCATTACCTCGCTGTATACGTCAGTTACGTTGCTATGTTTGCATAAACCTTGGCGCGAATATCAAAGCAAAAACAACACGGAAGAAGCAGCAGCAACAACAACAACAACAATAATAATGGATGACTTCGTTTGTACAGCTGCTGCTTCTCGTCGCTTAAAAACGGCGATCTTTCGTGGTCTTGTTATTGTTGTTGGTCTTAACAACTCCGCCCCCCGCTGACGTAAGCGGTTCTTTCCTCTGGCCCAGCAGAGAGCTGGTGCTAGCCTGGAACCGGTTTGCCTGGAACCGGGTTTTCTGGCCCCAGAGCCAGTTCTTTGTCAGTGGAAACAGAAAACCCGGTTCCAAACTAAGCACTGGCCCCGAACCAGCCCTGGAACTGCTTTGGTGGAAAAGGGGCATATGGCACCTCTGTAAATACTTAGTTAAATTACTGGTGCTATTTCGGGAAGTGGACAGTTACTTAAAGTAATGGGCGTGCCCATCTGGAGAATGTGCTATCCGACGTTAGATCAGCTGCAGGTTCACTCATCTCTCTCTCCTGTCTGACTAGCCTAAAGGAAAAGGAAGTGAAACATTTTGCACAGACGTTTCACCTCTGCTGATCTCGCGGTGATTTTGGCGAATTTGTATGAAGGAAAAAAACCCACCACTTCATTCCAGGTTAAAAATGCATTGTAACGCGCGTTACTGACATTTGTACCGAGTAAAATATTACCAATTTTTTTTCTGTAATGCCTTACATTACCGCATTACTGCAAAAAGCAATGTATTACAGTAATTCGTTACTTTTGTAACGCGTTACTCCCAACACTGACCATGACATAATCCCCCTTCGGGCCTTTCAGCCAGCGGGGGATAAAAATTGTGAGTGAAGTTGATTTCAGAAAGCAAGCACACCTTGATGAAATTGCCAAAGTACAAGTTTGTTAATAATCAAGGGCATAACTCGGGTAAAATTTGCCCAAATTAAACAAAATTTCAATATGCGTATAACTGTCATATAACAAAGCCTTTTGCCAAGTTTGGTGAAATTCCTCCACAAATTGTGAAAGGAGTTGATTTCAGAAGAACGTACACCCTCATGAAACTGTCAAAGTACGAGTTATTTCATCAAGGGTCAAAACTGGGAAAATGTTCACAAATGAAATTAAATCGCAATATGAGTATTACTGTCATATAAAAAGGCCTTTTGCCAAGCTTCGAGAAATTCGTCCAAAAATTGTGAGAGGAGTTGATGTCAGAAGGCGAACACACCTTCATGAAATTGTGAAAATACAAGGTTGTTAATCAAGGGACATAACTCTGGTCAAATGCGACCGAATTGAACAAAATAACAATATGCGTACTAATGACATAAAACAATGATTTTTATCAAGTTTGGTGAAATTCCTCCACAAATTGTGAGAGGAGTTGATTTCAGAAGGTGAGCACCCTTTGCGAGATGGACGGACGGACAGACAGAAATCGCCACGACATAATCCCCCTTCGGGCCTTTTGGCCAGCAGGGGATAAAAAAAGTCTACAGACACAGATCAGTCGAGGGTGCTAATAGCAATTCCACATGAAGGACAAGTTGCCATAATGGTGAGTGGAACCCGGTGATTTTTCATAAGCAGGAGGGAATATTAATATTAGGGAGATAATACTGCATTATACATACACACATACACTCACTGGCCACTTTAATAGGAACTTGTTCTTGATTCTAAGATTCCTGTTCTTGGCTGCAGGACTGGAACCCAATGTGTTTGCATGCTGAGATGCTTTTCTGCTCACCACGGTTATAAAGGAGTTGCTATATCCTTCTGGCAGCTCGAACCAATCTGGCTATTTTCCTCTGATCTCTCTCATCAACAAAGCGTTCGTTTTTCCACCCACAGAACTGTCACTCACTCACTCAATGTTTTTTTGTTTTTCGCACCATCCTGTGTAAACTCTAGAGACAGTTGTGTGTGTAAACCCCAGGAGATCAGCAGTTTCCGAAATACTCAAACCAACACCCATGCCACAGTGAAAGAAAGTCACAATTTGAGATCACAGTTTTTCCCATTCTGATGTTTGAAGTGAACATTAACTGAAGCTCTTGATTTGTATCTGCATGATTTGATGCATTGTGCTGCTTATTAAGGGACTGGATGATTGGAGAACAGCATAAAACAGCGGGGGTGTGGGTGGTCCTAATAAAGTGGCCGGTCCTAATAAAGTGGCCGGTGAGTGTACACATACACACGTTTCATTTGTTGAACTTAAACAAGACTGAAACAAGGACCAACTTACAACTTTTTCATTTATAATTCAAGAAATAAATTATTACCTTGTAGAATATAAGGAGCAAATCATCTAGTCTTCCATGGAGGTCACCTGCAGTGAAAATAAAAATGTTGCTTGCTTCTGGAAGTATGTACAATATTAATATTAATGGCTGACTGGTTTAGCAAAAATTATGGTTCCACGATCAGGAGATAAAGCGCAGTGCGATTCTTTTATTTTAAACGAAATTAAAAAATCAGACAAATGCATAAATGAAAAATGTTTTCGTCGTGCCGCTATTTGACACTCAATGTTTCATGCCGTTTGAGGTGTTATCAGTATGATTGACAAATTATTCAGAGTTGATTAGCGCATACTGAATACTATAATAAGTTTATGAAATTAAACAGTGGTAGATTCGCAGAAGCAGCAGAGCCATTACTGCTCATAATAAACCACTTATTAGCATCTGAATACAATTCATTTATATCTGAAGAACTATTCGGTTCTGGGCTTTAATGTGAAGAGGGGAAAAAAAGGTTCATGTTTACAGAAATCAGATGCAACATTTTCATATTGGAATGCTGCCATTAGCTGCGCCTTGTGTCTTCATTTGATCTGAAGCGCCATTCAGGCGTCTGCTCCTCTCAGAAGGCCATTGTGGTGTGGTGAAGTGCTTCGTAAAATGCTGCATAAATACACACTCCGTTTGGGAAAGAGGAGGGCGCACATTCAAATGCATGCAAGGTTTAATATCTTACCACAGATTGTGATTTCCTTGGCATATGATGACGACAAGTAAATGACGTTTGGCATCTGTTGTAGAAACTTCTGTGTCTCATGAAGTAACTGCAGCACGTATTTGGCATGGAGAAGCTAGGCAGAAGAAATACAACGAGCCAAATGAATAAGCCTAACATCTTCATTTTTTTTCTTCACTTCCATAAAAAAATGTTAACCATTTTATTATTATGCTTTGTAATGATGCCCGATGTCAGTCATAACAGTAGTGCAGCACGTTGCATGCCATCACACTGATGAGCAGCATCATGTTTACAGTGGCACTTGAAAGTTTGTGAACCCTTTAGAATTTTCCATATTTCTGCATAAATATGACCTAAAACATCATCAGATTTTCACACAAGTCCTAAACGTAGATAAAGAGAACCCAGTTAAACAAATGAGACAAAAATATTATACTTGGTCATTTCCCAGATAGCAAAAGGAAAATGATCCAATATTACATATCTGTGAGTGACAAAAGTATGTGAACCTTTGCTTTCAGTATCTGGTGTGACCCCCTTGTGCAGCAACAACTGCAACTAAACGTTTCCAGTAATTGTTGATTAGTCCTGCACACTGGCTTGGAGGAATTTTTGCCCATTCCTCCATACAGAACAGCTTCAACTCTGAGCTGTTGGTGGGTTTCCTCACATGAACTGCTCGCTTCAGGTCCTTCCACAACATTTCCATTGGATTAAGGTCAGGACATTGACTTGGCCATTCCAAAACATTAACTTCTTCTTTAACCATTCTTTGGTAGAATGACTTGTGTGCTTAGGGTCGTTGTCTTGCTGCATGACCCACCTTCTCTTGAGATTCAGTTCATGGACAGATGTCCTGACATTTTCCTTTAGAATTTGCTGGTATAATTCAGAATTCATTGTTCCATCAATAATGGCAACCCGTCCTGGCCCAGATGCAGCAAAACAGGCCCAAACCATGATACTACCACCACCATGTTTCACAGATGGCAGGGCTCGAAATTCGCGGTGGTCCGGTTGCCCGACGCGACTTAATTTTTCATTTGGCGGGTAATTCCTGTCACTAGTTGAAAATAAAAAATACATATGAAGCGAAGATTCAGACACACCGTCAACTAAAGCCGCCACATATTAAGTGCGTGCTGTGTCTTTGTTAATCTGTGTGTTTATCGGCAGGACGGAAAATACCGAAGAATTCCGAATCATATCGTGTACGAGTCAGGCTGTCGTTTTTTTCACTACTGCGCATGCATATAATGCATCTCGTTGAATATCGTGGTAATCACGTGTAGTATTGGACCAGGTGGGTGGAGCACAGAAGCACGGCAGGCCAGAACTGAGTTCTCAATGAACTATTTATTGCTAGCTTTTCAGCCTTTTATCACTTCCCAGCTGCGCACGCACACACGTTCTGGTTGGGGAGAGAGAGCTCCCTTTCTCTGCTCTCCTCTCCTTTTAAAGGGAATGGTAGATGTGGCCACATTATCGCCCATGTAAACACGTGTTTTCGTTGTTGTTTACATCTACACCTGCCAAAGTTATGCTGCGATGTGGAATTTTCTGAAAGGTGTACAGAAACCGCCAGAGACGGGGACAAAGCGACCTCGGTCTGAAGAGGAGAAACAACAAAGGACTTGTAAGCAAATGCGGGAGCAGGATAGGCCTTGGCTGCGATACGATTTTTATGGAATAATTAATTTTTTTCAAGTTGATTCCTAGTCAATATGAAGCTCCTAATGCTTTCTCTCTCATAAATGGTTAAATACAGAAAGCATGTTGGACATATTTTGGGTGCTATAGTCATGATAGTAAGTATATTTGTTTTCAATACTCATACACCAAGTTGCCAAGTTTTCCAATATATTATTATTTGTTGATATTATATTATGGTGCTCTGTGTTGTTCTCATTTATGTATTTAACAACAGTATCAAAATACTCGGGTCTTGAAATAAATGCACATTAGTCATGAACAATGGTAACTACTCTCTTTTGCGTTATTTTTGACAGAAGTAAAATTCATACATGAACAAATTTTGGCTAGTTGATTTTCTGTTTGGCTAGTTACTTTGGAAGGTAACTAGTCCGGCTGGCTGGTGAAAAAAAAAAAAATGAATTTCGAGCCCTGGATGGGATAAGGTTCTTATGCTGGAATGCAGTGTTTTCCTTTCTCCAAACATAATGCTTCTTATTTAAACCAAAAAGTTCTATTCTGGTCTCATCCGTCCACAAAACATTTTTCCAATAGCCTTCTGGCTTGTCTACGTGATCTTTGCTGCTCGTCTGCAGTTTGCTAATGTTCTTTTTGGAGAGCAGTGGCTTTCTCCTTGCAACCCTGCCATGCACACCATTGTTGTTCAGTGTTCTCCTGATGGTGGACTCATGAGCATTAACACTGGCCAATGTTAGAGAGGCCTTCAGTTGCTTGGAAGTTACCCTGGGGTCCTTTGTGACCTAGCCAACTATTACACACCTTGCTTTTGGAGTGATCTTTGTTGGTCGACCACTCCTGGGGAGGGTAACAATGGTCTTGAATTTCCTCCATTTGTACACAATCTGTCTGACTGTGGATTGGTGGAGTCCAAACTCTTTAAAGATGGTTTTGTAACCTTTTCCAGCCTGATGAGCATCAACAACGCTTTTTCTGAGGTTCTCAGAAATCTCCTTTGCTCGTGCCATGATACACTTCCACAACCATGTGTTGTGAAGATCAGACTTTGATAGATCCATGTTCTTTAAATAAAACAGGGTGCCCACTCACACCTGATTGTCATCCCTCTGATTGAAAACACCTGACTCTAATTTCACCTTCAAATTAACTGCTAATCCTAGAGGTTCACATACTTTTGCCACTCACAGATATGTAATATTGGATCATTTTTGTCTCATTTGTTTAACTGGGTTCTCTTTATCTACTTTTAGGACTTGTGTGAAAATCTGATGATGTTTCAGGTCATATTTATGCAGAAATATAGAAAATTCTAAAGGTTTCACAAACTTTCAAGCACCACTGTATACGTGAGTGAAGCATTAACCAGAGTATCTTGTTTATGTGGAGTGTCCCCTGTGTAAATTATTACACTATCTGAGCTGTTGTTATATAACATCAAGAATTCTTAAATGCTGTGGTTTACTTAATTACAAAACATTAAAGCTGGAGGCCTTTCGATTTCATAAAACCAGTGAAATTTAGTTCCCTCTGAAATTTAGTCATTATGATATATCTTTAAAAAAAACAACAACCAGGCCATTCCATGGATAGGAAATTATTTAATTTAAGGGGATTCCCGAGCAAATAATGTGCATGAAATCGCTTGCTTTGCGCTGGTCAAGCAGACAGAGGAAGTCTGGTGTGTGCATGAGCAGGTTTACCTTTTGGCATCGTCGTCTTCTTCTTTTGGGTTTTACGGTAGCTGGCACCCAGTGTTGCATTACTGCCACCTACAGGTTTACCTTGACCATGCACTGACAGTTCCATTAGTCTGTCGCTAAACGAACAGCTGATCACACCGAGGTGCTCGCTGAGCGCCGATATTTATTAGTTTGGTCCTGCGTTTCCTTTCCTTCATATATTACATTACGTCTTTTCTTCTCGCTTTCTGTTACTGTAGTCAGTCTTTCACGTTTCATTCGCGTCCTCCATTTTCCTTTCCCGTTTCAAATTTGTATCCCACAATGCCTTGTGCAAACGGGGAAAGCCCACCACATGATGCATGGCGTAGTATCTTGTACTGCGTCACGGTGAAGCAGGAAAAATAGCAGAGAACTTAGGGCCATGTGGCCTTAAATTCATTAATTGTTCTCTTCAAAAAATGATAATAATAAAATTGGAAGTCTGTGATTCGAATTCAGTCGCTTTCGGTCCACTAAACAAAAATAATTGGGTGTCAGGGAAAATTCTTTTTATGACCTAAACCTGAAAAATCTGAAAGTCAGTCTACCTTTAAACGTGGTTCGAAGGACAACTCACTAAAAATTCTGTTGCGTATAAGGAAAAAAAAAAAAGACCAAATACCAAACTAAAATACCAAAAAGGACTACGTTATACATCAGACTGCACAGTATACTCTTCCTATTTTGCAGACCCAAAATGTATTTGCATATCTTGCTCAGAAACTCAGGACTTTCACAGATGGTCACTTGGTTAAAGTTGCAGTGTGCTGTACCTGTTGTTCCTTAAATGCGCTAAGCAGAGTGTTGGTATCAGTGATACTCAGAGGGAAGGAGAGGCGAGGGCCACTGTAGGACTCAGGAACCGTGATCTGCTCGTACTTATAATGTCCAAGTTCCTCTGTTACAGGGTCTACCGCTGGGTCTAGCAGGTGAGAGATCAGATCTGGGAAAATTAAAAGAAATCAAAAGCAAAAAGAAGTTCACAAGTAAAGACTGGAAAACTATCATCTGGTCTTTTTCCGACCTTCAATGGCCACGTTCAGTGAGAAAACAGACCTGAACAGAGGATTCTTGTTATCTGAGGTGTTGGCCCAGGTGGGAGTGTAAATTAGAGATGGAGATGTCTTACAAAAAAATAAAAATTAAAAAATTAAAACTCTATTTTACCTCAAATGACCTAACCTCTATAATATTTACCAGCGTTGTAGTCGGGTCACTGAATCTTGAGTCTGAGTCCAGTCTCGAGTCCCCAGTGTTCAAGTCCAAGTCATTAAAAAAATTTGAGTCGAGTCCAACACTCCAACTGTACCATTTGACGGTGGCTGTTTTAGTGCCATTAACGTTAGTTTGTTCCTGAACATGATGTATGATCAGGTGAATGTGCATTCTCTTTGTCCGGGAATGTGAAGTATTCTGTCAGAGATGGTTGGAAGACAGACCTAAGTGCAGAAGGTGCGTTTATTAATACAAGTGAAGACAGGTAAACAATGCAGAACAGCAGGCAAAACTGAAACAGGCAATAGGTCGAATGAGGCACAAACAGGCTATTGTAGACTCGGCAGAATCGAAGATGAGAAACAGGAAATCAGGGATCAGGAAACCAAACAAGGAAATAAGACTCGGTAACATGTCAGCAATGCAACTCAATACTTCGCAAAGTAAGTGTGTTTTCACAGATTTTATGTCGGTGCGCTGTTTGCCCCTTAATCCTGTGCACGTGAGAGTCATTTACGGTGCGCACGAGAGCCTGGAGTGCGCCCGAGAGTCTGGAGTGCGCACGAGAGCCTAACTGATGCATGCACCAAGGTGTGCAGGTGTGACACTCTGACACGAAATTAGTACAAAATTAATGTAGATATAAATATCGTATGCCAAATAATTATGGCACGTTACAAAAAATATATATAATAATAAAGAAAAAATTCGAGTCCTCATCTCCATTTTCCGAGTCCTAATGCAGTTAATGCACGAGTCTGAGTGCTCAAGTCCAAGTCGAGTCACAAGTAGAGTCCGAGTCCTGGACTCGAGTACTACAAGCCTGATATTTACTAATGGCTGGTCACTATATTAAATGGGAGGGCTAGAAAAAGCTACTAACTAATCAACTCCATCAATAAAAAAGTGTTACATTTATGAGCCTTATAGCATGGGGCAGGCGGCACGGTGGTGTAGTGGTTAGCGCTGCTGCCTCACAGCAAGAAGGTCTGGGTTTGAGCCCCATGGCCGGTAAGGGCCTTTCTGTGCGGAGTTTGCATGTTGTCTGCGTGGGTTTCCTCCGGGTGCTCCAGTTTCCCCCACAGTCCAAAGACATGCAGGTTAGGTTAACTGGTGGCTCTAAATTGACTGTAGGTGTGAGTGTAAATGGTTGTCTGTGTCAGCCCTGTGATGACCTGGCGACTTGTCCAGGGTGTACCCCGCCTTTTGCCCATAGTCAGCTGGGATAAGCTCCAGCTTGCCTGCAACCCTGTAGAACAGGATAAAGCGGCTAGAGATAATGAGATGAGATAGCATGGGGCAACACCATTTGTGAAGTCAAGTGTTTAATTTAAAAAAATAAGTATCATGCTATGTAGTAAGCAGAAATGCTGTACTGGCTGTTGGCTAACGTCTTCATTCACACCACACAAATCTTCCCGTTCCATTTTCTGTCCTTTTGTGCAATTTGTACTTTAATTGGACGATGTATGCATAGTTTATTGACTCAGCCTTGTAGCTGAAGCCTATAGAAACTCCTGTCTGTATGTGTATGTTTAACCGAGTTTGAGCATGTTTAAGAATGCAATTGGTGTGCCAGCCTCAGGGAGTGATTCCACAATCATTGTGTGGCGCCAGTGCGTACTATGTACTGTACGTGCCACGTTACATAACCTCAGCTTGCAATGTAATCCTCCATGGCCAAGCAGTTTAGACTGCTATCAAGGAAAGGGACAAATTTTGCAACGTTGGTTCAAATCCTGGTGTCGACGTAAAAGGCTGAGCTCAGACTAGGAAAGTAATTTCTGTGCATTTTATTAATCAGCTCATTTTGAGGCGATTGTCAACAACAGCTTGTGTGAGTCTACAGTCTGGGCTAGAATGAAATCAGCTCCAGCCTCAGTTTCAATGCTATTCTATGTATTTTCTAAGTATTAGTGATTCTGTTCTTGCTTCCATAAAAGTCCAAAAGAAGTCATTTGTTAACAACGAATGAGACGATATAACTGGCTGAGGCTTAGTTTTGTAAATGTATTTTTTTCTTTGAAAGAGAAGATGGGGTCCTTGTGGAGTTCCTGCTAGTCCATTTATACCAGTCAGCCCTGCAAATATAAATAATAATGCTATCTTTTGTTGTGTGTTTGAATGATCTAAAATCCTGGATATTGTTTTCTCAAAGCAACAGCCAGTATGGACTGAAATGTAACGTGCCACACATTTCAGTCTGAATGGCTGCTAATTATACACTGAGATTTGGAGACATTGTCTCCATTGTGCCTTTTGTGAACAGGCAAATGCAATTGTTCACCATGAATCTATTCAAAAGGTGCACCAGACATCATGAACAGCTGTTTCCACTGGACAGGAGGAAGCACTCATAACCTTGCTCAAGTGTTTACTGGAGTTGCTGCTTATGTAAGCACAACCAGTTAAAAACAGGTATGGATTGGCATTGCCATTGGTCCGAGCTTAAATCATATACTGATCCTATTTTTAAACTCTTATCACACTCGGAGTGATTCTTCTCCCAATGGCAAAAGTTTTGAGACTGACATAAAATTTTGGTTTTCACAAAGTTTGCTGCTTTAGTGTTTTTAGATCTTTTTGTCAGATGTTTCTATGGTATACTGAAGTACAATTATAAGCATTTCATATGTTTCAAAGGCTTTTATTGACAAATACATCAAGTTTATGCCAAGAGTCAATATTTACAGTGTTGACCCTTCTTTTTCAAGACTCCTGCAATTCGCCCTGGCATGCTGAATATCAGCTTCTGGGCCAAATCCTGACTGATGGCAACCTATTCTTGCATAATCAGTGCTTGGAGTTTATCACAATTTTTGGGTTTTTGTTTGTCCACCCACTTTTTGAGGACTGACCACAGGTTCTCAATGGAATTAAGATCTGAGGAGTTTCCTGGCTATGGACCCAAAATTTCAATGTTTTGTTCCCCGAGCCACTTAGTTATCACTTTTGCCTTGTGACATGGTGCTCCATCATGCTGGAAAAAGCATTGCTCATCACGAAATTGTTCCTGGATCGTTGGGAGAAGTTCCTCTTGGAGGATGCTTTGATACCATTCTTTATTCATGGCAGTGTTCTTAGGCAAAATTGTGAGTGAGCCCACTCCCTTGGATCAGAAGCAACCCTACACGTGAATAGTCTCAGGATGCTTTACTGTTGGCATGACCCAGGACCCATGGTAGTGCTCACCTTTTCTTCTCCAGACAATAATTTTTCCAAATGTCCCAAACAGTCTGAAGGGGGCTTCATCAGAGAAAATAACTTTACCCCAGTCTTCTGCAGTCCAATCCCTGTACTTCTTACAGAATGTCAGTCTGTCCGTAAATGCTTTTCTTGGAGAGAAGTGGCTTCTTTGCGGCCCTTCTTGACACCAGGCCAAAGTAGTTTGTCTCACTGTGGATGCTGATGCACTCACACCTGCCTGCTGCCGTTCCTGAGCAGGCTCTGCACTAGTGGTGACCTGATCCTGTAGCTGAATCCTCTTTAGGAGACGGTCCTGGCACTTGCTGGACTTTCTTGGGCACCCTGGGTTCACAGCAATTGAACCTCTCTCCTTGAAGTTCTTGAGCACCATGTCACAAGGCAAAAGTGATAAGTGACTCGGGGAACAAAACATTGAAATTTTGGGTCCATGGCCAGGAAACTCCTCAGATCTTAATCCCATTGAGAACCTGTGGTCAATCCTCAAAAAGTGGGTGGACAAACAAAAACCCAAAAATTGTGATAAACTCCAAGCACTGATTATGCAAGAATGGGTTGCCAGTAGTCAGGATTTGGCCCGGAAGCTGATATCCAGCATGCCAGGACGAATTGCAGGAGTCTTGAAAAAGAAGGGTCAACACTGTAAATGGTGACTCTTTGCATAAACGTGATGTATTTGTCAATACAAGCCTGTGACAAAGTGCCCGTCACTACAGTTGAGTATATGCTCTGACTACTATACCAACAAGCCTAGCTCTTTGGTGTTGTAGTCAGGGTGCAGGTTTGGTATCCTGTAGACCTGGGTTCAAGGTAGGATAAGGTTCAAATTCTCTTGCTTTGCTACAGATGGTGTCAGAAGTAGGATGGCTTGCCGGGAGGCCATCGGAGGTGTGAGCTGTACAAAGGACCCCAGGATAGGTGGCCCCTGTGCGAGAGACCCCAGAGATGGGTGAAGCACAAATGTGTGGGGCACCCTGATATGGGAGAAGTATGGCTGGGGGATGCGTAAGGGACACCTGTGCGTGCGTGAAGTGCACGGGTGTGCCTCCCGAAGGGAGGGCAGTGTGACAGAGTGCATGCCACTACAGCTGAGTATGTGCTCTGACTGCCATACCAACAAGCCTGGCTTTTTAGTGTTGTGGTGCAGGTTTGGTATCCTGTAGACCTGGGTTCAGGCAGGATAAGGTCACTGTTCTCTTGTTTCACTACAAAGCCTTTGAAATTTATGAAATGCTTATAATTGCACTTTGGTATACCATAGAAAAATCTAACAAAAAGATCTAAAAACACAAGCAGTAAACTTTGTGAAAACCAAAATTTGTCAGTCTCAAAACTTTTGGCCACAACTGTACATTATTAGATTCAAAGCAACCCAAGCACAAAGCTGAACGACTGAGTGTTCATCAACGATCAACAGTGAAGCCCTGAGATGTGAACACACAACTATACTTGAACATGGAACCGCAGCCTATGGATTTATTCATTTATTACTGCAAAGACCACCAACCATGACAACTGGCTTGCTTTTGTATCGTTCTATAGAAACAGCCGTACAAACATTTTCATTGTTCAGGTTCCAGGCAGCCTGTGATTTGGTCAGCTCTATGATGTATGGACATCACCTAATCCAGTTAGCATCTGAGGCTCCTGGTTGTCATGGACAGGCTTTGTTTTGGCTTAGCTTGGGTTAACTGTCTGCTTGATGCCTTTCTGCCACAACAGCGCAGCTCAAAGTGGTATCTCCTTGTGTTGCTAAGCAACTGTGTCCATCCATAGTAAATGTTTTAAACCATTAGGATAGGTGCATGATGGTTAAAAGGGGGCCTGCTCGTTTGATATGAAAGCACAGTAAGCTTGAGGCTGAAATGTGAGAAGGAAGAGTTGCTGGATGAAAGAACATCAAAAACACACTGTTAGGATGTAAAAAAAAAAAAAAGTTTGTCATGTATGGGAATGATTCCATGCCATTATGATTGATTTTGTATACATAACTCTAGTATACAAAGTTCCAGAGAAATGCGGCATTTTGGTCAAAAGTCCTTCATCAGCTGTATAAGCAAAGTGTTTCTGAAGCTGTAAGATTCCAGTCCATGTAGTAGTTCCTGCAGATTTGTTGGCTCTCTTGTTCCATGAAATGTGACGGAAATCTAGTGTCTGTGCAGGCACTAAGCTCATGAACATGGTGAGTTGAACCAGCTTGAGCTGGCATGGATTGGAACAGAACATGCTACTCAGCTACAGTTAACAACTGGCTTTAGTTGGATCTTTTTTTTTTTTACCATTGTAAAGCTAAGAACAGCACCACTAAAGGAAAATACACAGAATGATCTGATGAAGCAGTTTTTTTTTTTTTTAAATATCAGTCACACTTCCCTCCAGATTTCATGTGTCTTGGGACTAATTTATTTAAGCCAGCTTCACTCACACATCATCCACAGTGACTGAGAAAGCACATGTAAAGTGGTGCTTGAAAGTTTGTGAACCCTTTAGAATTTTCTACAACCCCGATTCCAAAAAAGTTGGGACAAAGTACAAATTGTAAATAAAAACGGAATGCAATGATGTGGAAGTTTCAAAATTCCATATTTTATTCAGAACAGAACATAGATGACATATCAAATGTTTAAACTGAGAAAATGAATCATTTAAAGAGAAAAATTAGGTGATTTTAAATTTCATGACAACAACACATCTCAAAAAAGTTGGGACAAGGCCATGTTTACCACTGTGAGACATCCCCTTTTCTCTTTACAACAGTCTGTAAACGTCTGGGGACTGAGGAGACAAGTTGCTCAAGTTTAGGGATAGGAATGTTAACCCATTCTTGTCTAATGTAGGATTCTAGTTGCTCAACTGTCTTAGGTCTTTTTTGTCGTATCTTCCATTTTATGATGCGCCAAATGTTTTCTATGGGTGAAAGATCTGGACTGCAGGCTGGCCAGTTCAGTACCCGGACCCTTCTTCTACGCAGCCATGATGCTGTAATTGATGCAGTATGTGGTTTGGCATTGTAATGTTGGAAAATGCAAGGTCTTCCCTGAAAGAGACATCGTCTGGATGGGAGCATATGTTGCTCTAGAACCTGGATATACCTTTCAGCATTGATGGTATCTTTCCAGATGTGTAAGTTGCCCATGCCACATGCACTAATGCAACCCCATACCAGAGATGCAGGCTTCTGAACTGAGCGCTGATAACAACTTGGGTCGTCCTTCTCCTCTTTAGTCCGAATGACACAGTGTCCCTGATTTCCATAAAGAACTTCAAATTTTGATTCGTCTGACCACAGAACAGTCTTCCACTTTGCCACAGTCCATTTTAAATGAGCCTTGGCCCAGAGAAGACGTCTGCGCTTCTGGATCATGTTTAGATACAACTTCTTCTTTGAACTATAGAGTTTTAGCTGGCAACGGCGGATGGCACGGTGAATTGTGTTCACAGATAACATTCTCTGGAAATATTCCTGAGCCCATTTTGTGATTTCCAATACAGAAGCATGCCTATGTGTGATGCAGTGCCGTCTAAGGGCCCAAAGATCACGGGCACCCAGTTTGGTTTTCCGGCCTTGACCCTTACGCACAGAGATTCTTCCAGATTCTCTGAATCTTTTGATGATATTATGCACTGTAGATGATATGTTCAAACTCTTTGCAATTTTACACTGTCGAACTCCTTTCTGATATTGCTCCACTATTTGTCGGCGCAGAATTAGGGGGATTGGTGATCCTCTTCCCATCTTTACTTCTCAGAGCCGCTGCCACTCCAAGATGCTCTTTTTATACCCAGTCATGTTAATGACCTATTGCCAATTGACCTAATGAGTTGCAAATTGGTCCTCCAGCTGTTCTTTTTTTGTACCTTTAACTTTTCCAGCCTCTTATTGCCCCATCCCAACTTTTTTGAGATGTGTTGCTGTCATGAAATTTCAAATGAGCCAATATTTGGCATGAAATTTCAAAATGTTTCACTTTCGACATTTGATATGTTGTCTATGTTCTATTGTGAATACAATATCAGTTTTTGAGATTTGTAAATTATTGCATTCCATTTTTATTTACAATTTGTACTTTCTCCCAACTTTTTTGGAATCGGGGTTGTATATTTCTGCATAAATATGACCTAAAACAACATCAGATTTTCACACAAGTCCTATAAATAGATAAAGAGAACCCAGTTAAACAAATGAGACAAGCATTTTATACTTGGTCATTTATTTACTGAGGAAAATGATCCAATATTACATGTCTGTGAGTGGCAAAAGTATGTGAACCTTTGCTTTCAGTATCTCATGTGACCCCCTTGTGCAGCAATAACTGCAACCAAATGTTTCCGGTAACTGTTGATCAGTCCTGCACACCGGCTTGGAGGAATTTTAGCCCATTCCTCCGTACAGAACAGCTTCAACTCTGGGATGTTGGTGGGTTTCCTCACATGAACTTAGGGCTGCACGATTATGGAAAAAATGATAATCACGATTATCTTGATCAAAATTGTAATCACAATTATTAATCACGATTATTCTTGATGTTAGGGAAATCACTTAAATTTTATTTCACTATATTCAAACAAGGGCGGCACGGTGGTGTAGTGGTTAGCGCTGTCGCCTCACAGCAAGAAGGTCCGGGTTCGAGCCCCGTGGCCGGCGAGGGCCTTTCTGTGTGGAGTTTGCATGTTCTCCCCGTGTCCGCGTGGGTTTCCTCCAGGTGCTCCGGTTTCCCCCACAGTCCAAAGACATGCAGGTTAGGTTAACTGGTGACTCTAAATTGACCGTAGGTGTGAATGTGAGTGTGAATGGTTGTCTGTGTCTATATGTCAGCCCTGTGATGACCTGGCGACTTGTCCAGGGTGTACCCCGCCTTTCGCCCGTAGTCAGCTGGGATAGGCTCCAGCTTGCCTGCGACCCTGTAGAAGGATAAAGCGGCTAGAGATAATGAGATGAGATATTCAAACAAACAATATGAACAGCTTTCAGTGCAGAATGAAATTTAAAAGAGAAATTCTGATTTCCAAATGACAAATAAATGAAATTTATCCAAGAAATTACCAAAGGATGAAGGAACTGAAAACTCAATTGCAACAATTACATAGCATTATACTGAGGCCTACAAGTTTTTAGCTAGAAAGACCAGCCTATCAACATGCTCCTCACCTCCCCCTGCTTCTTCAGACACAGACTGACTCTGTTGTTCCGACATAGTTAGCTTTTCTCTCTCACCTCAATCTGTAACCTACTCTCACGCTATCACCCCTTGAAGAAGATACCGCTGCCAGTGTTGCCAGATACTGCTGACGTTTTCCAGCCCAAAATATGTTCAAAACCCGCCAAAATGCACTTAAAACCGCCCAAAATGTACTTGATGCCTATCTTGTAAAGTAAAAATATGCTGCTAAAGTCCAGTATACTATTTGTAAATCGAACAAATAGCAACAGGAGACCGTCAGTGCTGGAGGTGAAAAATCTGCTGTCTGGTACTCGGCTCTGTATGGTTGAATCAGATTATAACTTTGCAATCATCTGCTGTGTTCTGAATCCTACATGCACCAGTAGGTGACGCACACACATAATATTATGTAGGCTATGTTAGGCTACGATGCATATCTTACACCTGCATTGCTGAGGTTATTTTTTATTTGTCTTTTATTTATTTATTTATATTTTTATTTATCCTGTTTGTTTTATTAATTTTATAGGCCTAGTTATTCTGCTTAATTTATTTTTGTCTACATCCATATATTTTCTTCATCTGTTATCCTGATTTTTGTGGATTTGTTAGATTGTACCTGTTTTATATACTTCAATTAAAAAAAAAAAAGTTAGGCTACGATACATGGCTGAATGTAACATGAGAAGAGAAAACGGAGAATGGATTGCGTCATTCTTATTTATTAGTTTATGAGTTCAGTTTCTGCACTACATTACACACATTCATATTAGTCTTACAGTTACATCAACATTTTTTTTGTTTAAATAATACTTAATGAGATTAATGTTTATTGTTAATGATTCATTTAGGCCAATGCTCGATTTTGGTTGTTTAAAATACCTAAGGGGTGCTGGGTAAACTAGGTCTATGACTTGCCTCAGTTGACCAAAGAGAGCTGTTTTTCCTGATTTCCTTCGCATATTCAAGAACATCATTTGGCTTGGGTGTTTACATTCTCTCCCATCTCTGCTTTCTAGTGGTAGTGAAACTATATAAACATCTGATAAAAACCCGCCGAACTAACGTCAAACCCGCCCAATTTTTGTCAACCAGCCCAAGCCATTTTTTTGCCCACAAAGTAGAATTCAAAACCGCCCAATCTGGCAACACTGACTGCACTGAAGCTCTGCGCACTTGGCTTGCTTGCTTATTTAGGCGGAGTAATGAAACCTTACATGCATCGGTTCGCCCTCTAATGGTTTGGCAGAGTACTGGTCAAAAAGTGCTTGATCAGATATGCAGCAGAGCTCGCATTTTAAATGGAAATAAATCGCGATTTTCATTTAATTTAATCGTGGCAGCCAAAATCGCGATTTTTGATTAAATTCGATTAATTGTGCAGTCCTACATGAACTGCTCGCCACAACATTTGGATTGGATTAAGGTCAGGACTTTGACTTGGCCATTCCAAAACATTAACTTTATTCTTCTTTAACCATTCTTTGGTAGAACAACTTGTGTGCTTAGGGTCGTTGTCTTGCTGCATGACCCACCTTCTCTTGAGATTCAGTTCATGGACAGATGTCCTGACATTTTCCTTTAGAATTCGCTGGTATAATTCAGAATTCATTGTTCCATCAATGATGGCAAGCCGTCCTGGCCCAGATGCAGCAAAACAGGCCCAACCCATGATACCACCACCATGTTTCACAGATGGGATAAGGTTCTTATGCTGGAATGCAGTGTTTTCCTTTCTCCAAACATAACGCTTCTCATTTAAACCAAAAAGTTCTATTTTCGTCTCATTTGTCCACAAAACATTTTTCTAATAGCCTTCTGGCTTGTCCACATGATCTTTAGCAAACTGCAGACGAGCAGCAGTGCTCTTTTTGGAGAGCAGTGGCTTTCTCCTTGCAACCCTGCCATGCACACCATTGTTGTTCAGTGTTCTCCTGATGGTGGACTCATGAACATTAATATTAGCCAATGTGAGAGAGGCCTTCAGTTGCTTAGAAGGTACCCTGGGGTCCTTTGTGACCTCGCCGACTATTACACGCTTTGCTCTTGGAATGATCTTTGTTGGTCGACCACTCCTGGGGAGGGTAACAATGGTCTTGAATTTCCTCCATTTGCACACAATCTGTCTGACTGTGGATTGGTGGAGTCCAAACTCTTTAGAGATGGTTTTGTAACCTTTTCCAGTCTGATGAGCATCAACAACACTTTTTCTGAGGTCCTCAGAAATCTCCTTTGTTCGTGCCATGATACACTTCCACAAACATGTGTTGTGAAGATCAGACTTTGATAGATCCCTGTTCTTTAAATAAAACAGGGTGCCCACTCACACCTGATTGTCATCCCAGTGATTGAAAACACCTGACTCTAATTTCACCTTCAAATTAACTCCTAATCCTAGAGGTTCACATACTTTTGCCACTCACAGATATGTAATATTGGATCATTTTCCTCAATAAATAAATGACCAAGTATAATATTTTTGCTTCATTTGTTTAACTGGGTTCTCTTTATCTACTTTTAGGACTCGTCTGAACATCTGATGATGTTTTAGGTCATATTTATGCAGAAATATAGAAAATTCTAAAGGGTTCACAAACTTTCAAGCACCACTGTATGCGAAAGACAATTAGTGGGTGTAATAAATCGAGGATAGGCTGTGCAAAGATATGTTCTTCATATTACATGGACACATCCACAAAAAGTTAATCAAAATAATTTTAATTTAAATCAGTTCGCCATTTTGACAACACGCATCCAGTCAGCAGGAAAACACTAGGAGTGACGTCATCGGAATGAAATATCAGGAATTCTTTATACATACAGGTGACTTTTTCCATGGAATAAAAACATTCTATTCCCTTCTGCTGGGTTTATTGATGGCATGCAATATTGTTATCATATTGCTTATCCTCCATGTATTACGCCACTCTCCCCAATGAAGAATGAGCATGCAATATTGTTATAATATTGCACATTGTCAAGACAATGCAACGTAACATGCAAAGATCCAATGACAAAACTTTTCTGTTGCGCGTGCATACAATCATTTCTTTGTCGGTCAGTGCTCGGTTTAAGCACTAAATAAATAAACAAACTAAAGACACGCTGAACACCCAAAAGGCTACCAAAAGTTCATTAGATATTCTTCACGCATATTTACAAGAGAAAAGCAGACCAACAGACATAAAAAAACTGGAAAAGAGACACGTCGGAGATGTAAAACTTCCATGCTAGTGAGTGACTCACAGTTTGTTCACAAACATGGCCACGAGGTTTGTTTCATTAAAAGCTGAAGATTTAAAGCGAAAGATGAAACATCTGAAAGGCTACCAAAACTTCCCTGGGTATTCTTCACACATATTTACAAGAGAAAAACATACCAATGGACATCAAAAAACTGGAAGAGAACCATAGAAGAAATATAAACTTCTACTTGGAGGTGAGGAAAAGTGACAGATGTTTACAAGAGGACTTCACTCATGGATTTCACTCAGCAAAGCCCTTTTGTTTTGAACAACTGCAATGTAACAATTAACTACGACCAAAATTAACTTTGAACTTGAACTGTCGACCTGTATATAGCTTGTATATAACTTGGGTTGTTGTTCAGGCTTTTTGGACTTTGGACCATTTTTATAGTTAGAACGTTGACTTTGTACATGTACACTGGATTGACAATTACATATGATCAAAATCAGCATTCAGTATTGATAAGTTACCGCCCTGTTCTTAACTTTTTGTAAAGTCTATAATTGTTCCATCGAACGTGTATGTATAATAATAATAATTTTAAAAAATGGCTTTTTTTTCCCTGGCCTATCAGATACAGTGGATATAAAAAGTGTACACACTCCGTTAAAATCATAGGTTTTTCTGATGTAAAAAAAAAAAAAATGAGACCACGATAAATAATTTTAAAACTTGTCCCACCTTTAATGTGACCTATGACCTGTACAATTCAATTGAAAAACAAACAAATCTGTTTGGGGGAAAAACATAAAAAAATTACAATAAGCTGGTTGCATAAGTGTGCACACCCTTAAACTAATACTTTGTTGAAGCATCTTTTGATTTAATTACAACATTCAGTCTTTTTGAGTGGGCGGCACGGTGGTGTAGTGGTTAGCGCTGTCGCCTCACAGCAAGAAGGTCCGGGTTCGAGCCCCGTGGCCGGCGAGGGCCTTTCTGTGTGGAGTTTGCATGTTCTCCCCGTGTCCGCGTGGGTTTCCTCCGGGTGCTCCGGTTTCCCCCACAGTCCAAAGACATGCAGGTTAGGTTAACTGGTGATTCTAAATTGACCGTGAGTGTGAATGGTTGTCTGTGTCTATGTGTCAGCCCTGTGATGACCTGGCGACTTGTCCAGGGTGTACCCCGCCTTTCGCCCGTAGTCAGCTGGGATAGGCTCCAGCTGGCCTGCGACCCTGTAGAAGGATAAAGCGGCTAGAGATAATGAGATGAGATGAGTCTTTTTGAGTAGGAATCTGTCAGCCTGCCACATCTAGACTTGGCAATATTTGCCCACTCTTCCTTGCAAAAGCGCTCCAAATCTGTCAGATTGTGAGGGCATCTCTTGTGCACAGCCCTCTTCAGGTCACCCCACAGATTTTCAATTGGATTTAGGTCTGGGCTCTGGTTGGGCCGTTCCAAAACTTTTTGGGGGTCATTGTCATGCAAGATGAAATTCCTCTTCATCTTCAGCTTTCTAGCAGACACCTGAAGGTTTTGGGCCAAAATTGACTGGTCTTTAGAACTGTTCATAATTCCCTCCACCTTGACTAAAGCCCGTGTTCCAGCTGAAGAAAAACAACCCCAAAACATGATGCTGCCACCACCATGCTTCACCGTGGGTACGGTGTTCTTTTGGTGATGCGCAGTGTTGTTTTTGCGCCAAACATACCTTTTGGAATTGTGGCCAAAAAGTTCAACCTTGGTTTCATCAGACCGTAACACATTTTCCCACATGCTTTTGGGAGAGTTGATTTTTTTTTTTTTTTGCAAAATTTAGCCGGGCCTTGATGTTTTTCTTTGACCCTACCTCATAGTCCAGACATATGCAGAATACGGGAGATTGTTCCCACATGTAGTACACAACCAGTACTTGCCAGAAATTCCTGCAGCTCCTTCAGTGTTGCTGTAGGCCTCTTGGCAGCCTCCCTGACCAGTTTTCGTCTTGTCTTTTCATCAATTTTGGAGGGACGTCCAGTTCTCGGTCATGTCACTGTTGTCCCATATTTTCTCCACTTCTTGATGACGGTCTTCACTGTGCTCCATGGTATATCTAAGGCTGTGGAAATGTTTTTGCACCCTTCTCCTGACTGATACCTTTCAACAGTGCTTTGTAACTGTTTGATGCTTTGTAAGCTCTCTGTGAACCCTGGCTTTTGCTGGAGGATGCAACTGAGTAAATGTCTGAACTTTATTTGGGGTTAATCAGAGTCATTTTAATTGATGGCAGGTGTGAACCCAAAAAGACTGAATACTGTAATTAAATCAAAAGGTGCTTCAACAAAGTATTAGTTTAAGGGTGTGCACACTTATGCAACCAGCTTATTGTACGTTTTTTTTTTTTTTTTCCCCCTAACAGATTTGTTTGTTTTTCAATTGAATTGTACAGGTTATAGGTCACATTAAAGGTGGGAAAAGTTTTAAAATTATTTATCATGGTCTCATTTTTTTTACATCAGAAAAATCTATCATTTTCAAGGGATGTGAACACTTTTTATATCCACTCTATATTCCATTCAGCTACTCCTCTTCGACTCATTCAGTATGATGCTAGCTGAATGGAATATATCTGATATACCACTCAAAGCCAGCCAATATCATTTAAATATATATATATATATATATATATATATATATATATATATATATATATATATGTCACTCAGTTCCGTGATGTATTTCGTATGAAAAATGCAAGTTTTTCAGCATGGCAAGATAAACTTCATATCTTCAAACCAACATGTCATGTTCTTTTTATTATATCGACACATTCACAAACAAAAAGTACTCAAATTTATCAAAACAATTCATCAATTCCCTCATGAGTGACATACAGAGATTTGTGTCATGGATTTGGGTTTCCAGGTCCTGGATGTAGCTCGTATGAAAAATACAAGTGGTGTATTTCCCAGTAAAACACTCAAGTCCATATAACATACATGGATTACGTTCCTGATCACTGATTTTTTTTTTTTCAAAATGGCTTTGGAGGAGCCAAGAAAAGGAACCTGAGGCTACAGTGGACGCATGACCACCTCTGAAAGCGATTCGAATGACTTACTCACAAGACACATTTGGCTCTGTATTTAGAATTGACTTAGTGCTACATAACTGGTTTAATGTACAAGCAGATGCACAAGTGTAATTTAGTATATAGATGACATTCTCAGTACCTGGTCCATTCCCGTTGAGCTGTGTGAAGTTATCTAACATGAAGCTGAAGAAACTGGAAAGCTTGAGGAAAATAAAATAGAGCTTCTGTGAAATGACTATTTACAGCAAATCACAAATCAGACAGATCATAAACATAAGCTGGAGTATCATTAGTTTGGTATTATACACATTTCAGTAAAAGCACTGCAGTGTTATATGCCACAATCTAAAATAATCCCCTTGTGGTTGTTAATAGCTACTCTGAAAACTGTCATACTGGACTGTACACTTAACATACTGTGATTTTGTTTTAATATTTAACCCCTTACCATAGTGTTACAGTGTAGAAATATCAGAGACGTGATACTAATTTAGAAAAAAAGGATTTCAAAGTTAAAATTTCAAAATCACTTAAATCAGTTTTTGCTTGAAGTAACTTGATTTTTTTTTTGATAACTGCTTGACTGGTAAAACTGAATAATTGTGTAAACTATTTTGATGTTACCTGCAACTGGTCCTGTTCTCCTGCATACTCTATAGACTGGAAAATGTTCCAAGTATATCGTCTCCTGATCTCGAGTCGGGCAATGTGATGCCGGTACCAGCGCTGGATCAGTATAGCAGCTTTCATTGCTATACACACACACACACACAGGAAATAATACAAATTAGTTTATCCACATTCACTGGATATGAGCAATCGCGTGCTCTGATTGGCTACTCTACTACTAGGCTATCAGCTCATATTGCTGGGTTTCAGTCACGTGACTTTTCTTAGCGGTTTTACCGGAA
The DNA here is from genome assembly GCF_027579695.1 of Neoarius graeffei. Classification (NCBI taxonomy): domain Eukaryota; kingdom Metazoa; phylum Chordata; class Actinopteri; order Siluriformes; family Ariidae; genus Neoarius; species Neoarius graeffei. The sequence continues at coordinate 14,827,257 of NC_083595.1, forward strand.
GTGGTGGTCTAAACAGCTGCCGTAGTGCAAACGACTAGTGATAACTTGTTAGAGTACGCTCGTAATCTAGAAGCCACTGCTCACTTTGGATATATTCAGAAGATTGCTCTGTGCAATGGAATCGACGCCTACAGTCTGGGAAATAAGGATTTGTCATACGATCTCGAAAACTACCCTTCAGTCAAGTTCCCCGACACCTCGAACTATCTGGTGTTGCAGACGTCCTTCTACACCGCAAAACAGATGAAAGTGTGGAAGAGTATGGAGGCTTAAAACTTTTTTGTATGTGGCTGGGTAAAGGACCTCGCTATCAAGTCGCTGCCGAATGAATCCTGTATTGTTTTTGCCTGTGTAAGTATGTTTTTTTTTAAGCTTTTCGTTCGCGTCTTTACAACGAAGCGCTGCAAGTTGAAGTGTAAACAAATAACAGTTGGCTTGATTCTCACCTGTGTTGGCTCTTATCTCTCAGGTAAATCATTCACAAAGCTCATCAGAAACCCCTTTAAAGACCTGCATCTTAGTTAAAACAAGACGGAGAAGTGATCACGGCGCATTGTAACTGTATGGCTGGGGAAGAATTTTGTCGCAGCCTTCATGCATATGGACTTTGTGAGGAGTAAGAAGGAAACAAAGAAACAGCTGGGGACTTTAGGCCAAAAAAAAAAAAAAGTGTGTTTCCGGTAACCCGACCGATCGAGAATTTCCGCGTCGAAATTGCCGACCGTAAAATTTTTATTACAAATTTCCCTCGATATTTTAGTGTAAGCGGCGTTAGTTTGTCATAATTTTTTGTTTCAACACATTCAAGTTGTGAAAGAAACGATAAAAAGTAAAATGTTTCGCCACTTCTATCAGCCCTCCTGCATAAACATGGAAGCGCACTTGTATACTAAAGGAGGAAGGGAAAACTGAGCCAAGCCGCCATTTTGAATCCTCATTCAAGGCTGTAATGCAAATTGCTTCCTCTTCAGTATACAAGTGCACTTCCATGGCAGGGAAAAACACTACGTTTTGCCGCCTATGTAGTCCCCTATTTATACAAATAGGAGTCATTCAGGATTCAGCCATGTTTTGCTCTGTGTTTTTGCTCGACCCAAGTTCTACAGTAGGCTAGGCCGTCTGCTTTTAATGGAAGTAGCCTAGCCTAGGACGTTATTTTCACGTTATTTCTTGATAAGGTGTTTTCACGTTATTACATGAAAATATCATGAAATAACGTGATAATTTCGTATCATGAAATTACGTGATGTTATTACATGATATATTGTAAAAACGTGATAACTTTGTTAACAATATCTTTTCACGTAATTACTTGATTCTAAGCCAATTTTTTTGAGTGTGGCAGCAATACGCTTCCATAGATCATAACTCGAACTCTCGCGATATTTTTTTTTATTCGTTTAAAGATATAAAACACTTTTATTTTATTATGATGTGTGGTATAAAGGATTCTGTGCCAAAATACTACTTTGTAAGATGTTTGTGTTAATTTTTTCGAACAAAATAAAAAAAAATTAAGAAAAAAAAAAAACTTTTTCCTACCTACCGACCTTATTTTAGTATTTCATGTTAACGGAAACACACTTTTTTTTTTTGGCCTTAGCACTTCATGACTAAAAAAAGTACCGTAAAATAATGACACACAGCAAGAAAAGTACTTGGAAAACACTAAGGACATAGCTGAGAGTCTTTTTGTGAAATCCTGTGTTCGTTCACCCGTTTTTATTAGTTCACAGGAAACTCTGAAGAAACTTTGATCAGTTTCATGGTTTGATCGATTCGAACAACCTAAAACAACGCAAGCGTAAGGCATTTTTCATGCGAGCAATGCACCTTCTCCGTACAAACACTTTATCAACTGAGCTCTGGTAGACCACCAGCTAAAGTTTTGGAAAACTAATGAGGCGGATGTGATGTCATGTGAAACCCAGCAATATTGTGAGTAGAGAAAAACAAAATGGTGAAGCGTGCTGGTGCACCAACTGAGGATGAAATTAAAAAAAAATATTCAAAAACAAAAACACTACAAAATAAAAAAAGGGAATAAAAGTATTTGATGGCAAAAACGTGTCTTTTTAAAAAAAAATTTCAAGCATTATTATTATTATAGTACTTTTCACAAATTGATACTTTCATTTCGCCAATTTGTTTACATTCTAAGCGGAAATTATTTTGTCGGCTGTTTTGTATAAACAAAACAAATATTAATAAAAATGCTCCGTTTCTGAAAATCCAGTGAATGTGGAAAGAGTCAACATTTACTCCACTCAATCTCGTCGTACATGGCTTATAGCTAACTCGGTGCTATGCACCTCGTAGGCTATCAGCTCATGTCCGACTTGATTTCATGGAATAAGTGTGAAATATTCCATGATATACAGTAGGATTTCTGGTCTCTCCACCCATGAAATCTTCTTAAACTTGGTGAAGGTTTACTGTGGTGTACAATGGATCAGCTATTGCACAAAACAAGCCATGAAACCTTACAAATCTAAAATAGTATGAATTCTGCAGGAAACCACATTAAAAAGTACAATAGCGAGACACAAAGGTCAAATCCCTCAAAATGCACTTCCTACCACAGTGTTATGTCAGAACTACTGTACTATATTTTCAGAACTAACGCTTTCTATAAAACACGCCCATGTCAGTTAACATAAGAACACTTCAATCTTTCAAAACATGCTGAAGTTCAGTAGTGGCACTAAAAATAGGCATAGTCTCTGGAGATTGGCATCATGGCTGCTAATTAAAGATGTGATGGAAGAGTTGCTGAGAGTGCAGGAAGGAGTTAAGGACATGGGGGGGAAGAGGTGGCGCAGCCTTCATTAACAACACGGGCAAACAGAGCAAGTCAGGGTGGGCTCATGTTTTTTCTTCACTAATGTACATCTAATGAACCGATTTTTCATGGTATTTGCTGTAATAGATACACACACATACATAGTTGCAGTCGTAAGTTGACATACTGTTCCTTTTCTGTGGCAGAATGATTGTACAACATGCATCTTTCATAGAAAAAAAAAGAACTTTGTGGACAAGTTTTAATTTATTTTGGGTTTTCTGAATGATACATACCGGTACACCACACCTAATATTTGGTTAAATGTCCCTTAGCAACTTTCACTGTGACCAGATGCTTTGGTAGCCATCAACAAGCTTCTGGCAGAATCACTCTTCTTGGCAGAATTGATGGAGTTCAATTAAACTTGTGTGTTTCCTGGCACGGATGTGACTTGTAAACACAGGCCACATATTTTCCATAGGCTTGAACTCAGGACTTGTTTTAAGCTTAATATTAGCCTGCTTTATTCTCCACAACCAGCTTTGATGTGTGTTTGGGGTCGCTGTCTTACTGGAACGCCCAATTGTGTCCAAGTTTCAACACTCCTTTGTTTGTCAACAACGCAAGCTTTGTCTCATCTGACCATAAAATTTTCCTTCTGACGGCTTTTTCTTTGTCTGTGCGATCAGCTGAAAACTTTAAGCTTGAAGGTGTTGATTTAGAGCAGGGGCTTCTTTCTTAGACAGCAGCCTTTCAGTCCATGGCGATGTAAAAGTCAGTGTTCTGGCAGCTTCCAGTTCATGGCAAGTCTGCGCCTTGGTGGTTCCAGGGTTGTTCCTGACCATCCGAACCAACTTCCTCTCAGCTAAGGGTGACAGTTTGGGTCTTCTTCCAGCAAAGTGGCTTGGCAAAGTGACTACACCTCCCAACAAGTCTTACCAGGCAAAACAAACCTCGCCCGGCAGCACTTATTTTATACCAATATGTTGATAATGGTAATGTTTCTCAATTTTCAGCCGTCAGGTTATAGTCCTATGAAAACCCATGACCTTGAGTTTGACATTTCAAAGTCATTCAAGGTCAAAGGTCATGGCAGCAACTGAAAGCCCATATGGGACTTCTTATATGTTGGCTGGCTGGCATGAACCATTTTAAAGTTATAGCCCTTTGAAAACCCATGACCTTCAGTTTGACCTTACAAGGTCACTCAAGGTCAAAGATCATGGTGCCAAAATGAAAGCCCATATGGCACTTCCTATAAGTTGATAAGGGTAAATATCTGTCTACCATCAACTGTTTTCAAGTTACAGCCCTCAGAAAATCTGTGACCTTGACCTTTCAAGGTCACTCAAGGTCAAATATCATGGTGCCAAATAAAAGGCCATATGGGAGTTCTTATATGCTCATAATAGTAAACATCTGTCTATCAACAACCGTTTTTGAGTTATAAGGGAAAATGTGTTATTTTGACTCAAAGGTTGATCTTTCCGGTGACCTTGACCTTCACCTTGACCCGATTACCCCCAAAATCAGGCAATCTACAGACCATTGCCCACCTACCCTCAAAATTTGAAGTCCATTGGTGCAACTGTCTAGACACTAGACTGTTAACAGATAAACACACAAACAAACCACACTGATCACAATACCTCGCCCCACTTACTCCATCGCAGGTGAGGTAATAGCCGATGATCTTGTTATGGGCAGTTAGTTGTTTTGAAATGGCTCCAAGAGATATTCCTGAGTTGTGAAAATCTATGATCCTCTTGTTCAGATCTGCACTGAGATCCTTGGAATTTCTCATTGTACAACCCTGATTCCAAAAAAGTTGGGATGCTGTGTAAAACGTAAACAAAAACAGAATGCAATGATTTGCTCAAATGTACAACTGCAAGGAATTTAGGGATTTCACCATCAACGATCCATGACCATCCACATTTCAAATTGTTTTTGGAAATCATGGACGTTTTGTCCTCCGGACTAAAGGGAAAAAGAACCATGAAGATTGTTACCAGCACAAAGTTCAAAGCCAGCATCTGTGATGGTATGGGGGTATGTGAGTGCCCATGGCATGAGTAACCTACACATCTGTGAAGGCTCCATTAATCCTGAATGGTACATACAAGTATTGAAGCAACATGCTGCCATCCAGATGCTTATTCCAGCAAGACAATGCCAAGACACATTCTGCACCTGTTACAACAGCATGGCTTCGTAGTTTAAAAAAAAAAGTGCAGGTGCTAAACTGGCCTGCCCGCCTCCCATTGAAAATGTGTGGCACATTCTGAAGAATAAAAAAAAAAAATACACCAGACTCTTGAGCAACTGAAGTCGTAGATCAAGCAAGAATGGGAAAGAATTTCGCTTTCAAAACATCAACAATTAGTGTTCTCAGCTCCCAAAAGCTTACTGAGCGTTGTTAAAAGTGAAGGTGATGTAACACGGTGATAAACATGCCCCTGTCCCAACTTTTTTGGAACGTATTGCAGACATCAAATTCAGAACGAGTGTATGTTTACAAAAAAACAATTATCAGTTTGAAAATTAAATATTGGTTTAATTTTGGTTGATTTCAGAAAACCCAAAGAAAATTAAAACTTGTGCACCAAATAAGTGTTTTTTTTTAATTAAAGATGTATACTGTACAATCATTCTGCCACAGAAAAAGAACAGTTCAAAGAAATTACTGAAAGCCCAACTATTACCATGACATGTCACTGTATGTAAACTTCTGACCACAGCTGTAGATACAGTGACATTCTAGAGGGTTTTGACTTCATCCCTTTTCACTTCATTTCATTTCCCTTTTGCATGCATCTCAACCATCAACAGAATTCTTGCATTTTAAAGTCTGCTTACGTCAAAAAGTGGAAAAGCAGAAACTTTCATTTAAAGATTTCAGTCCAAATGCAGTTGCATCAGTCAGTGCGTTTACATGCACATAGAGAAAATCGAATTTCTGTCGTTGCTCGACTGAAATCGAAGTTCTAAATGGCATGGAAACACCTTAGCTAGGCTGAAATTGAACCAAACTTGATTTCTCGTAATCGAGCTACATGACCTAGATTATGCGATTGTAGCCGAGCTACTTAGTGCATGTATACCCTATCGAGCTACGTAGTCGAGCTACTTACTTCAGCACTGCCCCTTCCGGAAGTGACGAGTGACGAGACCACAAGCGGGAAACACAACAGCCTCGGTCGGCATGACAACAGCAGTAGTAGCGAGCAGCAGAAGAGGTCAGGAGGAAGAGAAAATGGCGAGCAGAAGCGTGCACTTCTGGAGCAATGAGGAGACAGAGTTCATGCTCATTCAGCTTCATGCTCATCAGCTCGTTCTTCTTGTGAACACGGAACTGATAACTTTGTTTATACTCTTGAATAGCTCTTCTTCATGACGACAACCAGAAGTGTACCAACATGATGGGGCGTGTAGCGCCACCTGTAGCTCGGGTGCACAATGTACCTCACACAATAGCTCGATTTCCTTGTGTGCATGTAGGATTGGATTTCTCTGGCACCCCTGCTGGGACCCTTTGCTCGATTACCGACAGCAGCTTGATTTGGATGTGCATGTAAACGTACTGACTGACATTCTGACGGCTGATATCTGATTGAAAACTGAACTTATCCAGCTCATGTCCAATTCAATATGACAACAAATCGATAAATCATGACATTCACTGTGTGAGGAAGTCACACTTTACTCGCAAGATTTTAGACATTTTTATCAGACTGACTGCATTTCCACAACCCCCACTTTCTTCATAATTTGGTCTTCGTCAACCGGGGAGGGTGAGGACGACAACGTGCATCCTCGGGAGACACATGAAGCCATCCAATCTCATCTTTTTGAACTACTGCTCACGCTGGATTATACTCAATCAAAGGCAAGTGCTATCTACCCTCTTCTACATACATGAGCTCACAGATGTAGGAAGATCATGCATGCAAGATTATAAAGTAAATAAATAAAACATGACCATGTCATTTTGATTAGGATTTTGACTTCATCTCTTTTCAGTTTCCATTTAAAATTTGATTACCGTAAACATATAAATATGGAAATAGAGCGGCGGTGGCTACAATTATCAGATTTACCAATAAAAAACAATTTTACAAAAGGTGAGAGTTTCAGTTCCAACAGTTATTATTGGTTAATTACCGTATTTTCCGGACTATACGTCGCTCCAGAGTTTAAGTCGCATCAGCCAAAAAAATGCATTATGAAGACGATAAAAACATACAAACGTCGCACCGGACTACAAGTCGCACTTTTTTGAAGGGTTATTCTATCCATAGAATCTGTGATTCTATCTGATAAGCGGCGCGTGGTTACTGCGCGACTGCATTGTTTATTTAATAAACGAACAGCTGAGCAGTGATAACGCACCCTTGGCCCTGTAAGTAGCCTAGTCTGATTATTTTAAATATCTACTACTATCTTTAACACTATCACTATCGTTATTACTAATAGCCTATATTATTATTATAACTAATATTAGTAGCCTATTACTGATGCATTAATCAGTTTGCTTTTAGAATATTTTTACCGGTAGGGCTTATTATCGCCCCATGGCTCTTTCATCTTTGTTATTAAAGCTGTAGTCATCATCGAGGAGTGTCATTCTTCATTTTTGTCGAATTTTATTTCATCAAATCAGAGGCCAAGTAGGCTATAGGTATATCATCTCCAAAGACAGGTACGGTAGTAAAAACAACCGTCTAGTGAAAACAACAACAACAACCGCTCAGAGAAAAAAAAACAGGCAGAAAGTGCGCCTGCCAGTTAACGTCATATCAGATAAAAACATTTAACGTTATTCAGACCATTAACACCATAACATCAGAGACGAAGAATAAAGTTCATCTTGGAAGGAGAGTTATTTTTAAAAATGCAAAACAAAATCATTTATAATAGCCCAGAGAAAAACTGGCTGAATATGTACCGTAACATCAAGTTATTCAATAGCCTATAGGCCTAAAATCATTACATAACTTATTTAAATAACTATAGGCCTATCATTAATAATAAAACACAGGTCAATCAAGTTTATCAAGCTGACGATTTCACTCCAAATCAGAAAATCCATTGAATTCCTCATCCTCGGTGTCGCTTCTGAACAAGTCTGCCAACTCCAGCGGCAGACGAAGCGCCGTTTCCTCTTCTTCTGCGTGGCTGTCGTCAGACTCGGCATCAGCTCCAGTTATTCCAGCCTTTCGAAACCCCGACAGGATGGTTTCCGTTGTCACTGAAGCCCATGCTTTGTCAATCCACCCGATGACATCAAGGAAAGTCGCATGGCACATCCTCCCGGTTGCCGTGAAGCTGTGTTCCCCATCAATCATCCACTGCTCCCACAGTTGTCGCAGAACTGCCTTGAAGCTCCGGTTCACCGAGATGGCCAGTGGCTGGAGCACTTTTGTCAAGCCTCCAGGTGAAGCCTCTCGCGGTGAAAAAAAAAAAAAAAAAACATATATACGTCGCACCAGAGTATAAGTCGCATGGCCAGCCGAACCATGAAAAAAGTGCGACTTATAGTCCAAAAAATACGGTAATCAACCGGAAGACCTGCCTCACCCTTTGATCTTGTTGTCTGATGACACAGCTCGTTACCGGAGATGGAATTTTTTTAGCACGATCAGCAATTTTCGGAAAACTCGGACGTTATCATCGCAGATAAGCATGGTGGAAAGATCATGGACATGTTTTTACTGATCAAATTCACCGATATTTCATGGTATCCTTGTCAAAACCTACTTTGTTTCTTACTCCTTCATTTGACAGCCACCATTTTGTATCTAAACGCGTGTTTGAGAAGTCACACGAGGTGTCGATGATAATAGTGATCACTTTCACTGGTGTCCACCATTATCGACACCCTGTGGAATTAAGGGACGTTTACAAGTGTTACAGATCGATCTTTGTGCAACGTTGTTGAAGTAGATGAAGTACTTTTTTAAAAAAAAGTGCTGCGATTTATAATTTTTTTTCTGATTCATAACAGAATGGAATGTTTATAGAGTATTTGGAATCCGATTGCAATAAATAGAATTAGACCAGAATTAAATTCCTAGCATATAAAAATAATTACACACTTGAAATATTCAGAATTTTCTATTCCGTTCAGAAAATATTTTTTCTTGCAGTTTGTTGTAAATATCTCATCTCATTATCTCTAGCCGCTTTATCCTGTTCTACAGGGTCGCAGGCAAGCTGGAGCCTATCCCAGCTGACTACGGGTGAAAGGCGGGGTACACCCTGGACAAGTCGCCAGGTCATCACAGGGCTGACACATAGACACAGACAACCATTCACACTCACATTCACACCTACGGTCAATTTAGAGTCACCAGTTAACCTAACCTGCATGTCTTTGGACTGTGGGGGAAACCGGAGCACCCGGAGGAAACCCACACGGACACGGGGAGAACATGCAAACTCCGCACAGAAAGGCCCTCGCCGGCCACGGGGCTCAAACCCGGACCTTCTTGCTGTGAGGCGACAGCGCTAACCACTACACCACCGTGCCACCCTTGTTGTAAATATCTACCACATATTACAATATCGGTCGACATTTTATATTTTGGTTCGAGGAATGACATGCGACCTTTGACCTGGATTTTCATGTGGTTACAAGGTCAATCACCTGTTGACATTTGTTGGTAAACGACAAAACTAGAAATTAATACAAACAACACTGAATGATGAACAAAACGTGATCTACGGAAATACTTAGAGAGCGGGTAGAAAGTAGAACAAAAAGATTTTCTGACAGGTTAAACATTATCAGTTCATTTGTTTACAAACATTAGAATTACTTCATTTACATAAGCACAAACATTGGTATATTTATATAAAAGATATTTTGGATTAAATATAAGTCTATTTAATACAAATTTTAAAATCTGTGTTTTGTTCACTTAATACCGCATACTGTTTTGGGTTTTTTTTGGTTTTTAAATAAATAATCATATGGGTGTCGATAATTGTGGAACAGCATCGATAACTGTGGACAAAAGGTATTGATAATTGTGGAATGGGGTCACGTGATCTGATACACTAAGCAATCAGGAATCAATTCATTTTTTATCCGGTAAAAGTTTAATTATCCATGCACAATTTACATATTGAAAGTATTTTCTACTTTTGCAATGGCCAAAAGATCGTTAAGGTGTCGATAATTGTAGATGCCGCTCTAGATGTTGTTTGTTGTGAAGGATGCATGCATCGGATCACCCCAAAAAAAAAAGATAATCCAAATAGAGTGAGCCTTTACTTTAAGCAAATTGAACAGACGTCAAATTAAAAAGATTTTTTAGATATTTAAGAGACAAAAAGATGATGAAAGCTAGGCACTTACTCAGTATTGGGCTGGGCGGCTTGACCATCAAATCTGTGTAAGGAGCAAGAGGAGGAAGTGAACGCAAAAGTTATTTGATTACAGTACACATGAGCTACTCTCAGTCAATGGCACAAAGTGAGCTTCAAGTGCACTAGCGACAGGAAAAATGATGAATGCAAATAAAGATACATCTTAATATTTTTACAATACATACAGTACTGTGCAAAAGCGTATGTTCCTTCTTGCCGAACATTATATATTGCAACATTAGATCTATTGCTCCTAAGATCGATGAGTTACAGGCCGTTGTGGATCATAAGAAGGCGAATATCGTCTCCATTAGTGAAACCTGGTTGTGCCCTACTATTCCGGATTCTGCTATTCAACTTATGGATTTTATTTGCTTCAGACGTGATAGACCTTCCTTCGCGGGCGGAGTCTGCCTTTACATCCATTCGTCTATTCCTTGTTCTTGTCTGAGTGCCTATGAAGTGCCTGAAGTTGAATCTTTATGGATAAAACTCAGGCCACACCGACTACCACGTGCTATTTCTATAATTCTTTTGGCTGTTGTTTACCATCCTACAAACTGCGAAGTAAATGAAAACAAGATCTTGTTACAACATCTGCAAGCTAATGTTGACTCGTTTCTCAGTCAGCACCCTGAAGGCCTAGTGTTGATCACTGGTGATTTTAATCCCACTAGTACTGGGCTTTCTCTTGTGGACACTAAACGCAGGACAGGACTTTCACAAATTATCAAGGTGTTGACTAGAGATTCTGGAGTGTTGGATTGGTGCTTAACAAACAGGCCCAACCTGTTTTGTCCCCCAGAGCAACTGCCCAAATTGGGAACTAGTGATCATTTCACCATATTGATAACCCCATGTAATACTCTATCATCATGCAAGCCTTATAAGCAAATAGCGTTAAGACGTGATAGCAGGCCAAGTAGACAGAGAATTTGGTCAATGGATTACATCTTATTCCTGGACCGAGTTGTATTCTGCTATCTCCTGCCAGTCTAAGTTTGATATTTTCCATCGCACTATCATCGATGCCTTAGACAGATTCTGTCCTCTTAAAGCCTTCCGCAAGCACGGAACAGATAAACCATGGATTACCAGTAAAATAAAATCGTGGATTGTGAAGAGGCAGAAAATGCTTGCAAAGTTTGGTAAGCATTCACCCATTTTTAAGTTCTGGAGGAATAAGGTCTCTACTGCCATAGCTGTGTGCAAGCGTTCGTTCTATAATGCCAAAGTAAAAAACTTAAGGAACACTAATATACGAAGATGGTGGAACGAGGTAAATAATCTATCTGGTGTATCGAAACATGAAGGGCAATGGTTTAGTCAGCTGATCGATGGTCACAATATCGATAGCATCCATTCCTTGTGCCAGAAGATCAAGGAGTTCTTCGTTGGTTTAACGTCTGACTTTAGGCCTCTCTCTCGCAGTGATGTTACTGCCATCGCTGTACCGGATATTCCACCAGATTTACTGGTGTTACCATACGAGGCATATAAATCCCTGCGAGCTGTCCAGATCAATAAAGCCTCTGGTCCAGATGGAATACCCAACTTGATTCTGAAGAGCTTCGCCTTTGAACTCTCTCCTGTGGTCGCTGATATTTACAACACGTCACTGCGAGAAGGGTTCCTGCCTAGTCTGTTGAGGAGTGCAATAGTGCGTCCTCTGCCAAAATGGAATCCCCCACGTTGTACTGAGAGTGACATTAGACCAATCTCTCCAACATGCGAAACCACCAAGATAATGGAAGGATTCACTCCATCTCGTATTTTGCCTGGTATCAATAAACAGCTAGATACCAAGCAGTTTGCAGTGGCTGGGAAATCCACCGAACAAGCTATAGTGTTCCTTCTTCATCTTACCATTGAGGCCTTGGACAGAAGCAATTGCTGGACCAGGTGGTTCTTTGCAGACTTTAAGAAAGGATTTGACTTGATAGACCATAACATCTTATTGAATAAACTCTCGAATTTTGATATTCACCCCTGTATGCTACGCTGGGTGGCATTGTTTTTAGAGGGTAGGATTCAATCTGTTAGTATAAACCCTTCATCTTCTCCACCCATGAAATTATTTGGAGGGATACCGCAAGGAACAAAGTTAGGCCCAATCCTTTTTTCTGTAATGGTCAATGATCTACTGTGTAGCGGTTCCCCCGCGCTAAATTTGTAGATGACCTGACGGTCCTCGAAATAATCCCAAGAAACGCACCTTCTATCTTACCTTACGTAGTTTCTGAGGTGCAATCTTTCGCAGCTAATAACAACATGTGCCTAAATCCAGCGAAATGCAAGGTAATGTCGGTTGACTTTCTTCACTATAATAGTTATCAGTGCCCGCCTATTGCCACATGTGGTTCTTTTTTGGAACGAGTTGAGTCATTTAAATTTCTTGGAGTATATATTTCACATGACTTGACTTGGGCGGTTCACTGTGATTATATAGTGAGGAAAGCAAATCGCAGGCTTTATGCCATTAGACAGCTTAAGCGCTGCGGAGTGCCTTCCTCTGATATTATTAAAGTGTACAGCTCACTCGTAAGATCGACATTAGAATACGCTTCTGTTGTTTTTGCCGGCCTTCCACAGTACCTTTCTGACGCTATAGAGAAGATTCAGAAGCGTGCACTTTCTATCATATTCCCAGGCGTTGATTATAGCAAAGCCTTAACTAAAGCTAATTTAGTTACATTATTTGATCGCATAATTACAGCAGGTAAGAAGTTTATGTCTAAACTAAAGCCAGAAAACCCAGTATATAGCCTTGTGTCAAGTCTCTTGGTTGTAACAAGCTCGCACTACGCATTAAGATCGGCAAACAAAGTTTCTGTACGAACTGTAGCAACTAATAGATTTAAGAACTTTGTTACCCACAAATTTGCGCAAGATTTATCCTATGTTGTTTGATGTTTAATACATTGCGTATATATATATATATATATATATATATATATATATATATATATATATATATATATATATAAAAATATAACTGTTTATTCATATTGTATTGTCTGGTATTTATTGTTTCTGACCTAAAACTGTAATTCAGTTATTTTACTGCAAAAGGTTTAAATAAACATATTATTATTAAAGTCTTAGGCATTCTATTTTTTTCATACAAACTTTGTTATAGATTTCTATTTTATGACTTCGACATTATCGAGTCAGTACAAAAATATTTTAGGAGTCCAAACGTTCGCAAAATTAAATGTTCCAGACAAAAAAAATAAAAATTAAAAAAAATTAAAAAAAGAAGTGAGCAGCATGTTACATTAAAAGAGCACTTTTCAGATTAAAAATTAAAATATAATGAAGGCTACTGGGTTTCGGTGCAAAATTAAGAAGCGAATGAGACAGTCAAAGTGTCCAGAAGAACTGTGGGTGGTTCTGCGAGATGCTCAGTAAAACCTACAGCTCTTTTTTTTTTTTAAAGCAAAGACTCGTTTCACACCAAATACTGACTTTGTTTCATGTATTATGGCTCACTGATTACTGTTTAGAGCATTTTTTTAAATGATGGAACATTATTTCATTATTTTTAAGCCAGTAGTGGATGTTCATTATGTCTAACTATTACAAATATTTTAAGTTCGTTTCTTAGACAAGTATATTTTTTAAGTTTGTTACCTTGTTAACAGTTTCGGCGAGAATCTCCCGCCTTCTTCAGAAACAGTCACCAGATGTCGAGTGGTGACGTGCCTTATCAGCTGATGTTGCGTGCAGGAGGCGTGAACGTCCCGCCCAATTTGACAGGTAGTCCACGCCTCCTGCTGTCAGGTCGCTCCTCCAGGATGGCGCTCCAGGTGTGCGACAGTGCATACGCTCCCTCGTCCCGGTTCATCGTCCTCTGCGCCCGCTTGCGTATCTCCACTGCCTCTAAAATCCAACGCTGGAATCTATTTTCTTCAGCGCGAATGACTCTGGCCTCTTCCCAATTCATTATGTGATTTTGCTGTTTGCAGTGGTCTGAAATGGCTGATTTTAGGTTTTCTTGGTGTGCTTTTTCTTTTTCGGATCTTGTGAGTCTTCTTGTTGTTTCTTTTTCACATTCTAATTGGTGTTCTTTCCTTCGAGTATGGAAGCAAACAGACTGAACAGACTTATCAATAAGAAACAAAATAAATGCAAGGACAAGCAAACAAACAAAAACTGGATTTGCAACCTGTCTAAACACACACTAACAACAGCAGAACGCACTATACTCTCACGGGGACTAAACTATGCCATCACACCAAATAAAATCCCGCATGAAGAATTCGTATTAGCCACGGAACTAGCGTGCAATATGATACAGGACCAAGGACAGAAGGCCGCATTAAGGAATGAAATAGCAGGCATCCTCACCTCAGCTAAACCGCCACCCAGAAACATAACCAAACAGGAAATGGAAGCCATCAGAACACTCACAAAGAACAAGAAAATAACAATATTACCGGCTGATAAAGGGAGGACCACGGTTATCATGGACACTAATCAATATGAAAAACAAATGAATGAAATGCTCACGGACCCAAACACATATGAAGTATTAAAAAAAGACCCAACGGAGGAAAAGAAAAGAAGACTAAAGCTATTACTCAAACCGTTACTGGATGACAACAAAATCGATAAACAAACATACAACCACCTCATCCCCACAGCAAACATCACCCCCCGGATATATGGCACACCGAAAATTCATAAACCCGGAGCACCACTAAGACCCATAGTAGACAGTATAGGATCAGTTACTTACAACCTTTCCAAGATGTTGGCAGACATAATCAAACCACTCCTCGGACTCACGGAATACCACTGCAAAAACTCAAAACAACTGGCGAAAGAATTAAAGGAAATCAAGATAAAAAAGGATGAAATGTTTGTATCGCATGACGTCATATCCCTCTTTACAAAAACACCGGTCACAAACACTCTCAACATAGTAGAAAACCGGTTAAAAGCAGACAGAACCCTGAAAAAACGCACAAAACTTACAGTACAGGACATAACAAAACTATTACATTTCATTTCCACTTCCACATTTTTCCAATTTAGAGGCATAATCTATAGACAAAAAGAGGGATTTGCAATGGGGGACCCGCTATCTGCCACTCTATGTAACTTTTTTATGGAGGATCTGGAAACCCGAGCCATAGAAACAGCACCGGATGACTGCAAACCTATCTTCTGGAAAAGATACGTTGATGACATTCTTGAAATAACCAAAACAGGCCACACACAACAACTCACGGATCATTTAAACTCCATAGACAAGACAGGCAACATCAAATTCACACACGAAGAGGAAACGGACAAGACAATAGCTTTTTTGGACTTAAAAATACACCACACAGAAGAAGGGAACATTAGAATTACAACATACAGAAAACCTACACACACCGACCAATATCTTCTCTGGACATCAGAACATCCCATCGCACACAAAATGTCAGTAATCAGAACACTATACGACCGAGCACAGACCATCACGGAGGAGAAAGACAGACAGGAGGAGGAACAACACATCCAACAGGCATTAAAAAACTGCCAATATCCACCGTGGGCAATTCGGAAAGGGAAATTACAGACACAAATAAAAGAAAATAAACAAACAAGAAAAAACACCGAAAAAACAAACCGAGGCTTTGTCACACTACCATACATAAAAGGAGTCACAGAACGCATCCAACGATCCATGAGGAAATACCACATCAACACCCCTGTCAAACCATACAAGAACCTCCGACAGCTGCTAGTTCACCCCAAAGACAAAATACAACTGGACAATAAATGCAACGTCATCTATGAAATCCCTTGCCGTTCATGTAATAAAGTCTATATTGGTGAAACGGGCAGATGCTTCCATACTCGAAGGAAAGAACACCAATTAGAATGTGAAAAAGAAACAACAAGAAGACTCACAAGATCCGAAAAAGAAAAAGCACACCAAGAAAACCTAAAATCAGCCATTTCAGACCACTGCAAACGGCAAAATCACATAATGAATTGGGAAGAGGCCAGAGTCATTCGCGCTGAAGAAAATAGATTCCAGCGTTGGATTTTAGAGGCAGTGGAGATACGCAAGCGGGCGCAGAGGACGATGAACCGGGACGAGGGAGCGTATGCACTGTCGCACACCTGGAGCGCCATCCTGGAGGAGCGACCTGACAGCAGGAGGCGTGGACTACCTGTCAAATTGGGCGGGACGTTCACGCCTCCTGCACGCAACATCAGCTGATAAGGCACGTCACCACTCGACATCTGGTGACTGTTTCTGAAGAAGGCGGGAGATTCTCGCCGAAACTGTTAACAAGGTAACAAACTTAAAAAATATACTTGTCTAAGAAACGAACTTAAAATATTTTTAAGCCAGTTTTGGTCTTTACGTGTGCCTAAGACTTTTGCAACAGTACTGTATACGCAAAGATACCACTTGTTACTTCAAGTGTGGTATAAAAGAAATAATGCTAGTCCTTGTGCAAATCTAGTTGGTTGGTACTTCCTAAAACACAAGGTGATATCCACTTACCAATTTCTGACGGCCTTCCTTGGTTCTCGGTGGCTACTGAGGCGCCACAACCCATAATGGCAACATGAATATTTTCTGTCTGATCATGCGTTTTGTGATCGCAAACCTAGAAACATTTAGTCAAGAATACAGTCATGAATAGAAAAGCAGTTGAATATATCAATTCTGTACTTACAGTGCCTTGCAAAAGTATTCATCCCCCTTGGTGTTTGTCCTGTTTTGTCGCATTACAAGCTGGAATTAAAATTGATTTTTGAGGGGTTAGCACCATTTCATTTACACAACATGCCTACCACTTTAAAAGGTACACACTGTTGTTTTTTTTAAAAATTGTGACACAAACAATAATTAAGATGAAAAAACAGAAATCTGGAGTGTGCATAAGTATTCACCCCCTTTTGTATGAAACCCCTAAATAAGAGCTGCTCCAACCAATTCACTTCATAAGTCACATAATTAGTTGATTAAGATCCACCTGTGTGCAATTAAAGTGTCACATGATCTGTCACATGATGTCTGTATAAATCAACCTGTTCTGGAAGGACCCTGACTCTGCAACACTACTAAGCAAGCAACATGAAAACCAAGGAGCCTCCAAACAGGTCAGAGACAAAGTTGTGGAGAAGTATAGATCAGGATTGGGTTATAAAAAATATCCCAAACTTTGAATATCCCAGGGAGCACCATTAAATCCATTACAGCAAAAGGGAAAGAATATGGCACCACTACAAACCTGACAAGAGAAGGCCGCCCACCAAAATTCACAGACCGGGCAAGGAGGGCATTAATCAGAGATGCAACAAAGACACCAAAGATAACACTGAAGGAGCTGCAAAGATTCACAGTGGAGATGGGAGTATCTGTCCATAGGACCGCTTTAAGTCGTACACTCCATAGTTTTATGGAAGAGTGGCCAGAAAAAAAGCCATTTCTTAAGAAAACACATTTGGAGTTTGCCCAACAGCATGTGGCAGACTCCCCAAACACATGGAAGAAGATTCTCTGGTCAAATGAGACTAAAATTGATCTTTTTGCCCATCATGGGAAATGCCATGTGTGGCGCAAACCCAACACCATGAGAACACCATTCCTACAGTGAAGCATGGTGGTGGCAGCAGCATCATGCTGTGGGAATATTTTTTCACCTGTACGGACAAGAAAGCTGGGCAGGACTGAAGGAAAGATGGATGGCACTAAATACAGGGCAATTCTGAAGGAAAACCTGTTTGAGTCAGCCAGAGGTTTGAGACTGGGATGAAGGTTCATGGTCCAGCAGGACAATGACCCTAAACATACTGCTAAAGCTACACTGAAGTGGTTTAAAGGGAAACATTTAAATGTTTTGGAATGGACTAATCAAATCAAAGACCTCAATCCAACTGAGAATCTGTGGCATAACTTGAAGATTGCTGTACACCAACGCTAGCCTGGGCCCGCCCATCCTAAGCGTGACGCAACACGAGGGCCTGTTGCGAGCTTAGTCTGGCCAGGCAAGCTATCTACAGCTCTTCCAAGCTCCTGAAAAATCGGGAACCAATCAACTTTGAGCATCTCCAACGGCCCTGGGTAGAGGCGTGTTCAAGGCAGTGACGTAGTAGAACTGCGACCGGAAGCCATAGATTGTTTACAGAATCTATGCCGGAAGCGCTTCATTCACATCACGAACATGGAGCAGCGGCAAGCCTTTAACACAGCGGTAGATGCTGTATTGAAAGCACTCAACGGGAACTTCTCATTGAAAACGGAGCAAAGAGTAGCCCTGGAGGTATTTATTGAAAGGAAGGACGCTTTTGCCTTGCTCCCAACCGGCTTCGGTAAGAGTTTAATCTACCAGTTAGCCCCGCAGTTTCCGTCGCGTCACATACGTCAGAGGAAAGAGTGATGTGATTGGTTTAAGCTTCGTCACAGCCTTTTCTGGCTTCGACCAGTAGCAAACTGAGGCATTTCAGGGAGGCGGGTCAACCACGGGCTCTGGGAAATGGTTGGGCTTAATATCTTAGCCAGACCAATAGCTCGTAGAGCTTTGAAGTCGCGTTAGCCAGACTACACCAACGCAACCCATCTAACTTGAAGGAGTTGGAGTGGTTTTGCCTTGAGGAATGGGCAAAAATCCCAGTGGCTAGATGTGCTAAGCTAATAGAGACATACCCCAAGAGACTTGCAGCTGCAATTGCAGCAAAAGGTGGCTCTACAAAAGTATTGACTTGGGTGTACTTACGCACACTCCAGATTTCTGTTTTTTCATCTTAATTATTGTTTGTCTCACAATAAAAAAAATAAAAATAAAAATAAATCAATTTGCATCTTTAAAAGTGGTAGGCGTGTTGTGTAAATCAAATACTGCTAATCTCCCAAAAATCCATTTTAATTCCAGCTTGTGATGCGACAAAACAGGACAAAGAGCAAGGTGCATGAATACTTTTGTAAGTTACTGTACACCACAGCACTGCCATACACTTAATTTGGATTGTTTTGCTTTTAATAACACCGGTTCTGACCATAGTTCTGGTGACAAGGCAAATCACAGGTTTATATTTATGCCCAGGTCAGACGGCAGCCTGCAAGTAGCTTTCAACTACTTGCGTCTACCTGCGATAACAAAATCGCAGGTAGACGCAAGACTGGTCTTGCGTCGAAGCACAACGACGCAGATAATGGCAGAGAGTTGCAGAGGGTCTTTAGTAGAAGCAGGTTGACGCAAGTGGATCACGATCTGTTCGCATTTCAGCTGCGATTCACTTCAAAATCGGTGCAAATAGCAGGTTGGCGCATGTAAAGGCAGGCGGACGTGCAACGCTTGAGCGACCAAATCACAGGTTAAAGCAGGTAGTGGCAGCTAGACGCAGGGGAAGACAGAGTCTTTAGAGATGGCTGTGATGCATCGCAAGTAGACGCATACCGCACCTGCAAATAGTTAACAACAACTTGCGAGACGTCTTATGGCCTTAATACATTTTTTAAAAGTTTTTTTTTAAAAGGAACTCATCCTGGACTTCCGATGGAACAAAGCCGCCCTTGCCCCCCTGTACATCAACGGCGAAAGCGTGGAGCGAGTGGAGCCCTTCAAATTCCTTGGGGTCCACATCTCTGCTGACCTCTCCTGGGCAGCCAACACCACCACACTGGTTAAAAAGGCGCAGCAGAGACTACACTTCCTGAGAGTGCTCAGGAAGGAGCAACTTGACACGAACCTGCTGGTGACCTTCTACCGGTCAGCCATTGAGAGCCTGCTGACCTATGCTGTGTCAGTGTGGCACTCAAGCTGCACAGAACCAGACTGCAGAGGGTGACTAACACAGCACAAAAGATCATCGGCTGCCCTCTACCTCCCTTGTCCACCATTTACAACTCCCGGTGCCTAGGCAGGGCAAAGAGCATCATAAAAGACTATACACACCCTGGCTTCCACCTCTTCGACCTGTTGCCCTCTGGCAGGCGCTACAGGGCCATACCAGCCAAAACAAACAAACTCAGGGACAGTTTCTTTCCAAGAGCTGTCACAATACTCAACTCAAGTTTGCACTGAGGAACTGTCATGCTTGAACACCACTGACAAGGTAACAATCACCACAATGCTGCTAACCACTTGAACTCAAACCTAGAAACCTAGTCTCTCCTTGTCAGACTGTAAACTGTCATATTTGCACTGTAAATGTCACAAGACTGTCATATTGCACTATCATATCAAGTCAGTTCATCTGTTCTTAGACATCCTCTTCCTTTGTCATTTTAGGTACTGTAAACTGTCATATTTGCACTGTTAATATCATAGCTATCTGTAAACTGTCTTATTGCACTATCATACCAAGTCAGATCATCTGTTTTTTAGTTGCCTACATACTGAAAATAGGCGTCTGTACATGCCAATGCTACCTCTATCACTTGATGCAGCTAGTCACTTTATTCTCAACCCTGTTACTGCTATGCACCTGTGTTCCTTCAGGGACTTGCACAAGTTTATGTATAGTTGTCAGTAGTTTTTTTTAGTAGTAGTTTTATATTAATTTTATTGTAGATATTTTCCTATGTTTATTTTAGTATGTGTGTGTGCACTTTTTGGTGAAGCTTTAAATCTCATTGTACTTGTATAATGACAATAAAGGCTTTCTATTCTATTCTATTTCTATTCTGTGTACTGCGTCAACCTGCATCTAGCTGCGTCTGCTTCCGACTGGTTGTGTCCTGCCGTAACAGCTTAAAAACTCTGCGTCTTGCAATACGTCTGACCATAGCAAAGGATTTGACGCAAAACGCCTGCGTCCACCTGCAAGCCGTCTGACCTGGGCATTACAGTAACGTGCTTGCTTAATATGCTGCGTTTCTATAGCAATGACTTACATCAAGAATTGTAGAGTGGACGCTCCACATAAAACAAAGTGTGTAATTAACAGAGGTGGACAGTAACGAAGTACATTTACTTGAGTACTGTACTTAAGTACACTGAGTATCTGTACTTAATTTTTTTGGAAACTTCTGACTTTGACTTCACTACATTTGAAAGGCAAATATCGTACTTTTCACTCCATTACATTTCTGTCAAGGTCCTCGTTATTCGTTACTATGAAGCAGCTTTGAAAGTGGATTTTTTTTTCTCCTTTTCTAAAAGGTGATTGGTTTTTTCGCAGGCGACACTGAGACAGCCTATCAGTAATCACTGGGGTCACGTCATGTCCATAGACTGTTTCAAATCAAGTTCAATGATTTCTCAGCAACATTATTTGAACGTGATCAGTTGATGGCAGAACGGAAGAAGGCAGTTCTTCTGGAGAATGCGCGCACACCCATGGCCCATGAACCCATGTTTCAGTTTTCTGTTCGGATTAAAGATTCATTTTGTTTTAAATATGTTTGCCTAAAACGAACCACATCACGGCCTACAAAAAAACTCATCATCCAACCTGCAGAAGCATATTGAGGCATGTAAACGTTTTATTCCAAGAGAAAGCTTGCAACGAAGTTGTCTGTACTTTTAGAGCTAGCGATAATGTTGCAATAGCTATGCAGTCTGGTTAGTCAAATGACTTTCTATGAATTTGCCATCACCTTGTCCATGGCTAACATTAACACATAGCTAGTTAACTTGGACTGTTAGTTAGTACGTAAAAACGGAGTTACGCTAACATGAATAACTTATCTGAAGTCTCATCTCATCTCATTATCTCTAGCCGCTTTATCCTTCTACAGGGTCGCAGGCAAGCTGGAGCCTATCCCAGCTGACTACGGGCGAAAGGCGGGGTACACCCTGGACAAGTCGCCAGGTCATCACAGGGCTGACACATAGACACAGACAACCATTCACACTCACATTCACACCTACGGTCAATTTAGAGTCACCAGTTAACCTAACCTGCATGTCTTTGGACTGTGGGGGAAACCGGAGCACCCGGAGGAAACCCACGCGGACACGGGGAGAACATGCAAACTCCACACAGAAAGGCCCTCGCCGGCCCCGGGGCTCGAACCCAGGACCTTCTTGCTGTGAGGCGACAGCGCTAACCACTACACCACCGTGCCGCCTTATCTGAAGTCTTTTCAGAATTATATTTTAGCATAACCTTGCCAAATAAACAAAATGTAGAAATCTTTCTTTTCTAGTAACGTTAGCTACCCAATATGATTTCAAGTTTGAAGAGAGTTTGCTAGCATGTCAGGTGGAGCTTCAGCGCTACAGTTTCTACAACCTCAATTCCAAAAAAGTTGGGACAAAAGTACAAATTGTAAATAAAAACGGAATGCAATGATGTGGAAGTTTCAAAATTCCATATTTTATTCAGAATAGAACATAGATGACATATCAAATGTTTAAACTGAGAAAATGCATCATTTAAAGAGAAAAATTAGGTGGTTTTAAATTTCATGACAACAACACATCTCAAAAAAGTTGGGACAAGGCCATGTTTACCACTGCGAGACATCCCCTTTTCTCTTTACAACAGTCTGTAAACGTCTGGGGACTGAGGAGGCAAGTTGCTCAAGTTTAGCGATAGGAATGTTAACCCATTCTTGTCTAATCTAGGATTCTAGTTGCTCAACTGTCTTAGGTCTTTTTTGTCGTATCTTCCATTTTATGATGCGCCAAATGTTTTCTATGGGTGAAAGATCTGGACTGCAGGCTGGCCAGTTCAATACCCGGACCCTTCTTCTACGCAGCCATGATGCTGTAATTGATGCAGTATGTGGTTTGGCATTGTCATGTTGGAAAATGCAAGGTCTTCCCTGAAAGAGACGTCGTCTGGATGGGAGCATATGTTGCTCTAGAACCTGGATACACCTTTCAGCATTGATGGTGTCTTTCCAGATGTGTAAGCTGCCCATGCCACACGCACTAATGCAACCCCATACCATCAGAGATGCAGGCTTCTGAACTGAGCGCTGATAACAACTTGGGTCGTCCTTCTCCTCTTTAGTCCGAATGACACGGCGTCCCTGATTTCCATAAAGAACTTCAAATTTCGATTCGTCTGACCACAGAACAGTTTTCCACTTTGCCACAGTCCATTTTAAATGAGCCTTGGTCCAGAGAAGACGTCTGCGCTTCTGGATCGTGTTTAGATACGGCGGCTTCTTTGAACTATAGAGTTTTAGCTGGCAACGGCGGATGGCACGGTGAATTGTGTTCACAGATAATGTTCTCTGGAAATATTCCTGAGCCCATTTTGTGATTTCCAATACAGAAGCATGCCTGTATGTGATGCAGTGCCGTCTAAGGGCCCGAAGATCACGGGCACCCAGTATGGTTTTCCGGCCTTGACCCTTACGCACAGAGATTCTTCCAGATTCTCTGAATCTTTTGATGATATTATGCACTGTAGATGATGATATGTTCAAACTCTTTGCAATTTTACACTGTCGAACTCCTTTCTGATATTGCTCCACTATTTGTCGGCGCAGAATTAGGGGGATTGGTGATCCTCTTCCCATCTTTACTTCTGAGAGCCGCTGCCACTCCAAGATGCTCTTTTTATACCCAGTCATGTTAATGACCTATTGCCAATTGACCTAATGAGTTGCAATTTGGTCCTCCAGCTGTTCCTTTTTTGTACTTTTAACTTTTCCAGCCTCTTATTGCCCCTGTCCCAACTTTGAGATGTGTTGCTGTCATGAAATTTCAAATGAGCCAATATTTGGCATGAAATTTCAAAATGTCTCACTTTTGACATTTGATATGTTGTCTATGTTCTATTGTGAATACAATATCAGTTTTTGAGATTTGTAAATTATTGCATTCCGTTTTTATTTACAATTTGTACTTTGTCCCAACTTTTTGGGAATCAGGGTTGTACAAGCTAGTCAGTAAATCCAGTAGGTCGCTTCAGAGGCATTAGGTATTGGAAGCGTTGTGGCAATAATACAACAATGCGTTGACAGAAAACGTACTTTTAATACTGAAGTATTTTTAAAAGCAAGTACTTCAGTACTTTAACTTAAGTAAAAATTTGACTGTACAACTTTCACGTGTTGGAGTAACATTTCACCAGTGGGATCTGTACTTTGACTTAAGTAATGAAACTGGGTACTTTGACCACCTCTGGTGATTAAAAAATTGACGTTTTCTGAAAAGTATCTCCATTACATTACATTCACCAGTCAGTCAGAGCTAAAGCTGTTTGACATCACACCATCACTGATTACTTTCCTAGCACAACACACCTATTGTTTTTGATTCCTTTCATATTGATTAATACGCCAAATGACATTCACTGTGTGAGGTCTACATCAAAACCTGCAAATGAAAGCATGCATGCCATTGTCACGAATATGCAATTCATAATGGACTTTAATCTGTATCCTAAATGCTTTTCCAAGGACCCTTGACTGGCTTTATTTTTATAAAAGAGTGGCTTACACATACAGTGGAGCTTGAAAGTTTGTGAACCCTTTAGAATTTTCTATATTTCTGCATAAATATGACCCAAAACATCATCAGATTTTCACACAAGTCCTAAAAGTAGATAAAGAGAACCCAGTTAAACAAATGAGACAAAAATATTATACTTGGTCATTTATTTATTGAGGAAAATTATCCAATATTACATATCTGAGTGGCAAAAGTATGTGAACCTTTGCTTTCAGTATCTGGTGCGACCCCCTTGTGCAGCAATAACTGTAACTAAACGTTTCCAGTAACTGTTGATCAGTCCTGCACACCGGCTTGGAGGAATTTTAGCCCATTCCTCCATACAGAACAGCTTCAACTCTGGGATGTTGGTGGGTTTCCTCACATGAACTGCTCGCTTCAGGTCCTTCCACAACATTTCCATTGGATTAAAGGTCAGGACTTTGACTTGGCCATTCCAAATCTGTCCCTCCGAGTTACATGGAGTCAACAGGAAATCTTTTGGTGGAGACGGTGGGGACCCCGACTGGCTATCGTAGCCTGCAGGGAATCGGCCGTCAGACATTCTGTCGCATGTCCCAGACCCAGTGAAATGTAACTGAATTGTCTTGGCCAGCCCTAAGGGTCCCATCTGCATCTCATCATTGCTGAGGAGTGTGCTCCCATCACCCAATCAAGCATCCAGCCAGAGCAGGTCATGATATATTTTTTACCATATTAACATGCCATTGTGTGTTATGCCTGATGTAAAGACTCTCGTCTCTGCGAGCCTACCACACAGATTTAATACTTGTCATTTTTAGGGCATACCTAACAACGTGTTTTCTTTCTCTCTCTCTCCCCCCCCCCCCCCCCCCTTCCCTCTGAGTTACATGTTGATCCTGGGATTGAGATGCTGGCCTCTTCTGCCCCTCGGACCTGCTTGATCCATCCTGGTGCCCTGTGTCTGGTCGGAGTTTTATCGCCCCACTCCTGTGAAGGACGGCCCCATGAGGACAGTTGAGGGTTATACCTGCTAAAACTGTTAATATTATAGTCAGGCTGTCTGTTGTTGCCCAAATGAGGATGGGTTCCCTTTTGAGTCTGGTTCCTCTCGAGGTTTCTTCCTCATGTCGTCTGAGGGAGTTTTTCCTTGCCACCGTCGCCACAGGCTTGCTCATTGGGGATAGATTAGGGATAAAATTAGCTCATGTTTTAAGTCGTTCAAATTCTGTAAAGCTGCTTTGCGACAATGTTTATTGTTAAAAGCGCTGTACAAATAAACTTGATTTGATTTGATTCCAAAACATAAACTTTTATTCTTCTTTAACCATTCTTTGGTAGAACGACTTGTGTGCTTAGGGTCGTTGTCTTGCTGCATGACCCACCTTCTCTTGAGATTCAGGTCATGGACAGATGTCCTGGCAATTATCTTTAGAATTTGCTGGTATAATTCAAAATTCATTGTTCCATCAATGACAGCAAGCCGTCCTGGCCCAGATGCAGCAAAACAGGCCCAAACCATGATACTACCACCACCATGTTTCACAGATGGGATAAGGTTCTTGTGCTGGAATGCAGTATTTTCCTCTCTCAAAACATAACGCTTCTCATTTAAACCAAAAAGTTCTAATTTGGTCTCATCCGTCCACAAAACTTTTCTATAGCCTTCTGGCTTGTCCACGTGATCTTTAGCAAACTGCAGACGAGCAGCAATGTTCTTTTTGGAGAGCAGTGGCTTTCTCCTTGCAACCCTGCCATGCACACCATTATTGTTCAGTGTTCTCCTGATGGTGGACTCATGAACATTAGCCAATGTGAGAGAGGCCTTCAGTTGCTTAGAAGGTACCCTGGGGTCTTTTGTGACCTCGCCGACTATTACACGCCTTGCTCTTAGAGTGATCTTTGTTGGTCGACCACTCCTGGGGAGGGTAACAATGGTCTTGAATTTCCTCCATTTGATCACAATCTGTCTGACTGTGGATTGGTGGAGTCCAAACTCTTTAGCAATGGTTTTGTAACCTTTTCCAGCATGATGAGAATCAACAACGCTTTTTCTGAGGTTCTCAGAAATCTCCTTTGTTCGTGCCATGATACACTTCCATAAACATGTGTTGTGAAGATCAGACTTTGTTAGATCCCTGTTCTTTAAATAAAACAGCGTGCCCACTCACACCTGATTGTCATCCCACTGATTGAAAACACCTGACTCTAATTTCACCTTCAAATTAACTGCTAATCCTAGAGGTTCACATACTTTTGCCACTCACAGATATATAATATTGGATCATTTTCCTCAATAAATAAATGACCAAGTAGAATATTTTTGTCTCGTTTGTTTAACTAGGTTCTCTTTATCTACTTTTAGGACTTGTGTGAAAATCTGATGTTGTTTTAGGTCATATTTATGCAGAAATATAGAAAATTCTAAAGGGTTCACAAACTTTCAAGCACCACTGTATCAGCTTGTAATACAGCATGCGAGTCAACCACAAGATCCATGTGCATAAAGACAGAAAAGGCAAACATGTTGACCAGTTCTTAGGCAGCATCCTAAAATCAAGCACTTCATGATGTTGATTCAGAAATCAACCATCAATCATTTCTCATATTTGGTCAACAGATGTAGAACCCATGCCTGGAATTATGAGACTGAATGCTGTTTGTATGCTTCAGGTACTTCAAGGTATTTTTCATCCATCCACTATTTAATTAACAGAGTGGTTTCAGACATGCAGATGTTTCTTAAGTGCCACTTTTGCAGGCTAGTTAGCATGGACAAGCAGGGGCTTATAAACAATGCT
The DNA here is from genome assembly GCF_027579695.1 of Neoarius graeffei. Taxonomy (NCBI): domain Eukaryota; kingdom Metazoa; phylum Chordata; class Actinopteri; order Siluriformes; family Ariidae; genus Neoarius; species Neoarius graeffei. The sequence goes on from NC_083595.1 coordinate 14,854,550, forward strand.
GCTGTACAAGTGCGAAGGCTATGCAACATGAAACAGGATCCAAAACTGGATAATCGAAGACTGGAAAAAAAAGTTAAATGACTTAAAAAAATAAATACAACCCTGATTCCAAAAAAGTTGGGACAAAGTACAAATTGTAAATAATAACGGAATGCAATAATTTACAAATCTCAAAAACTGATATTGTATTCACAATAGAACATAGACAACATATCAAATGTCAAAAGTGAGACATTTTGAAATTTCATGCCAAATATTGGCTCATTTGAAATTTCATGACAGCAACACATCTCAAAAAAGTTGGGACAGGGGCAATAAGAGGCTGGAAAAGTTAAAGGTACAAAAAAGGAACAGCTGGAGGACCAAATTGCAACTCATTAGGTCAATTGGCAATAGGTCATTAACATGACTGGGTATAAAAAGAGCATCTTGGAGTGGCAGTGGCTCTCAGAAGTAAAGATGGGAAGAGGATCACCAATCCCCCTAATTCTGCGCCGACAAATAGTGGAGCAATATCAGAAAGGAGTTCGACAGTGTAAAATTGCAAAGAGTTTGAACATATCATCATCTACAGTGCATAATATCATCAAAAGATTCAGAGAATCTGGAAGAATCTCTGTGCGTAAGGGTCAAGGCCGGAAAACCATACTGGGTGCCCGTGATCTTCGGGCCCTTAGACGGCACTGCATCACATACAGGCATGCTTCTGTATTGGAAATCACAAAATGGGCTCAGGAATATTTCCAGAGAACATTATCTGTGAACACAATTCACCGTGCCATCCGCCGTTGCCAGCTAAAACTCTATAGTTCAAAGAAGCCGCCGTATCTAAACACGATCCAGAAGCGCAGATGTCTTCTCTGGACCAAGGCTCATTTAAAATGGACTGTGGCAAAGTGGAAAACTGTTCTGTGGTCAGACAAATCGAAATTTGAAGTTCTTTATGGAAATCAGGGACGCCGTGTCATTCGGACTAAAGAGGAGAAGGACGACCCAAGTTGTTATCAGCGCTCAGTTCAGAAGCCTGCATCTCTGATGGTATGGGGTTGCATTAGTGCGTGTGGCATGGGCAGCTTACACATCTGGAAAGACACCATCAATGCTGAAAGGTGTATCCAGGTTCTAGAGCAACATATGCTCCCATCCAGACGACGTCTCTTTCAGGGAAGACCTTGCATTTTCCAACATGACAATGCCAAACCACATACTGCATCAATTACAGCATCATGGCTGCGTAGAAGAAGGGTCCGGGTACTGAACTGGCCAGCCTGCAGTCCAGATCTTTCACCCATAGAAAACATTTGGCGCATCATAAAATGGAAGATACGACAAAAAAGACCTAAGACAGTTGAGCAACTAGAATCCTAGATTAGACAAGAATGGGTTAACATTCCTATCCCTAAACTTGAGCAACTTGCCTCCTCAGTCCCCAGACGTTTACAGACTGTTGTAAAGAGAAAAGGGGATGTCTCGCAGTGGTAAACATGGCCTTGTCCCAACTTTTTTGAGATGTGTTGTTGTCATGAAATTTAAAACCACCTAATTTTTCTCTTTAAATGATGCATTTTCTCAGTTTAAACATTTGATATGTCATCTATGTTCTATTCTGAATAAAATATGGAATTTTGAAACTTCCACATCATTGCATTCCATTTTTATTTACAATTTGTACTTTGTCCCAACTTTTTTGGAATCGGGGTTGTAAATAAATTTCAACATCCAACTGCCCAGTTTTGTTGAGCCAGTTCCCACTCGGATTCCCACTCGAATTCCCATTCTTGGCTCACAGGAGTGGGATCTGATGGTGTCTTCTTACTGTTGAAGCCCATGTGCCTCAAAGTTTGGCAGGTTATCTCTGGTTGTAACATGCTGATTTGTTTGAACTGGATAAAGTAAAAGCACCTGGAAAAGTGCACATCTGTTTATTAGAAATGCATGAGCATCCTGAGGTGATCCTTTTCACCAGAAGAAAAACAAATAAGAAAAATGTGTCTTGCTTCTCCAATGAACCATTTTCTGTGCTAGTTCTGGCCTTTTATGTGGTTTTTGAAATGTAGTTGGGTTGCAAATGTTGCTGAAACGTGGCAACCTTGGTTAATGATACTGTATTATCTCTTCTTTGTGCACTTTACAGAATGGTGACAGGAAACACGTCAAAAGGTACGCGAAGACAAAAACTGGGTAACGTTGAAGAAGAAACTTTTGTCACATGCACACGTCAAGCACAGTGAAATTCATCCTCTGCATTTAACCCATCTGAAGCAGTGAACACACGCGCACACAGCCAGTACAGTGGGCAGCCACACACAGCGCCCGGGGAGCAGTCAGGGGTCAGGTACCTTGCTCAAGGGCACCTCAGCCCAAGGCCGCTCCACGTCAATCTAACTGCATTGTCTAATAAAACCAAACAAAATATTTTCTGGAATTGTATAATTATGCCCCAGTCTAAAGGACATGCTTTCCAGTTGACCAATGGGCATTTGGTGTGTTCCATGAAAAATACCACAATGTCCAATTTGTCAAATATTACTAAAACATGAGTGTGAAAATAAAAGATCAAATTAATACAGTATAAATATTATAACTAATCTCAAGCGGCATGGTGGTGCAGTGGTTAGAACTGAATCTTCACAGCAAGAAAGTTCTGGGTTTGAACCTGCCGGTCGACTGGAGCCTTTCTGTGTGGACTTCGTATGTTCTCCTCCTGCCCATGTGGGTTTCCTCCAACAATCCAAAGACATGTTGATAAATCAAGTGGCTACTCTAAATTATCCTCTGTGTGTGTGTGTGTGTGTGTGTGTGTGTGTGTGTGTGTGTGTGTGTGTGTGAGCGCTGCGATAGATTGGTGGCCTGTCCAGGATGAACCCAATCTCAGGATCAGCTGGGATTGGCTCCAGATCTCCTACAATCCTCAGTAAATTAAGTAGTGGGGCAGCCACGGCCTGAAGGTTAGCGAAGCAGCCTTGGGCCCAAAGGGTGGCTGGTTTGATTCCCAGGACTGGCAGGAAACATGTGATGAACAGTACTTTCCCTTCCCCCTGGATCATGGCTGAAATGCCCTTGAACAAGGCACCGAACCTCCATCTGCTCCACTACTGCTTCAAATGGGGTAAATGCAGAGTGTACATGTAACAAAGGCTTCTTCTTCTTCTAGTGTAGATTATGGATGGATAACTGATATTAAGTTTGCATAGGTCTACTTACAGTGTCTTGCAAAAGTATTCATCCCCCTTGGTGTTTGTCCTGTTTTGTCGCATTACAAGCTGGAATTAAAATGGATTTTTGGGGGGTTAGCACCATTTCATTTACACAACATGTCTACCACTTAAAAGGTGAAAACTGCTGTTTTATTGTGACACAAACAATAATTAAGATGAAAAAACAGAAATCTGGAGTGTCTGTAAGTACACCCAAGTCAATACTTTGTAGAGCCACCTTTTGCTGCAATTACAGCTGCAAGTCTCTTGGGGTATGTCTCTATTAGCTTAGCACATCTAGCCACTGGGATTTTTGCCCATTCCTCAAGGCAAAACTGCTCCAACTCCTTCAAGTTAGATGGGTTGCGTTGGTGAACAGCAATCTTCAAGTTATGCCACAGATTCGCAACTGGATTGAGGTCTGGGCTTTGACTAGGCCATTCCAAGACATTTAAATGTTTCCCTTTAAACCACTCCAGTGTAGCTTTAGCAGTATGTTTAGGGACATTGTCCTGCTGGACCGTGAACCTTTGTCCCAGTCTCAAACCTCTGGCTGACTCAAACAAGTTTTCCTCCAGAAGTGCCCTGTATTTAGTGCCATCCATCTTTCCTTCAGTCCTGCCCAGCTTTCTTGTCCGTACAGGTGAAAAACATCCCCACGGCATGATGCTGCTGCCACCACCATGCTTCATTGTAGGGATGGTGTTCTCAGGGTGTTGGGTTTGCGCCACACATGGCGTTTCCCATGATGGGCAAAAAGATCAATTTTAGTCTCATTTGACCAGAGAATCTTCTTCCATGTGTTTGGGGAGTCTGCCACATGCTGTTAGGCAAATTCCAAACATGTTTTCTTAAGCAATTACTTTTTTTTCTGTCCACTCTTCCATAAAGCCCAACTCTATGGAGTGTACGGCTTAAAATGGTCCTATGGACAGATACACCCATCTCCACTGTGGATCTTTGCAGCTCCTTCAGTGTTATCTTTGGTGTTTTTGTTGCATCTCTGATTAATGCCCTCCTTGCCCGGTCTGTGTGTTTTGGTGGGTGGCCTTCTCTTGTCAGGTTTGTAGTGATGACATATTCTTTCCCTTTTGCTGTAATGGATTTAATGGTGCTCCCTGGGATATTCAAAGTTTGGGATATTTTTTATAACCCAACCCTGATCTATACTTCTCCACAACTTTGTCTCTGACCTGTTTGGAGGCTCCTTGGTTTTCATGTTGCTTGCTTAGTAGTGTTGCAGAGTCAGGGTCCTTCCAGAACAGGTTGATTTATACAGACATCATGTGACGGATCATGTGACACTTTGATTGCACACAGGTGGATCTTAATCAACTAATTATGTGACTTATGAAGTGAATTGGTTGGAGCAGCTCTTATTTAGGGGTTTCATACGAAAGGGGGTGAATACTTATGCACACTCCAGATTTCTGTTTTTTTTTCATCTTAATTATTGTTTGTGTCACAGTGAAAACAACAATTTGCACCTTTAAAGTTGTAGGTATGTTGTGTAAATCAAAATGGTGCTAACCCTCCAAAAATCTATTTTAATTCCAGCTTGTAATGCAACAAAACTTGACAAACACCAAAGGGGATGAATACTTTTGCAAGACACTGTATAGTCACATTATTGTTTACTTAATGTAATGTAACTCATGCACAAATTGATTTTTTTTTAGAAAAAGTGACGATCACTAACGTTTTTAAAAATTGCCCATGCATAAGTGAAAAAAGGATAAAACGATGTACCTGAATGAATGAATGAATGAATGAATGAATGAATGAATGGTGTTTGTAAACTAAAAATCTTCAGCTTCAGGTCTAAAATATGGAACAGTTCAGGACTTTTATAAATCTAAGGTGTTCTCTAGAATATTAATTTAATCTGGACAGTTTGTAAGCTGTGACCCATTCCACACTGAGAATGGCAAACAGTTTAGAGAGCAATAGAGATCTTGCAGTCACGTGACCGGAAAGTACACAGCTGCCATCTTGTCGGTAAAAAACACAGCTGAATAGTGCTGCACTCGTGTACAGAATAGATCAATTTCAACCGACACGGCTCATTTTTCTAATGAACAGATAACTAGATATATGTCTAAAATAAACGATCTACAGATTAGTGACCCTTATGGCTTACCGGACGGAGTTTTCATGACCGTGTCAGTGGATGTTGAACTGCCAGAGGTGGAATACCCGGACGTGTATAATTACCTCATAAACTTTCCCTCGCTGTTCAGTGGTGAAGCACTGCGTGCTTATAAATCTCTGGACAGTTATCTTTACAGAAATTCAGGATTTGTCAGCGACTCAGATGTGGCATCTTGTAAACAAGAAAAAAGCAATCCTCATTGGACGGGTAAGTCACTTAAGTATTGAGTATAGCACTGACCAGCCGATTATAGAATAGAATAGAATAAGGTAATTCCAGCTGTAATTCCAAATTGTCCGTGCTGTTTACATGGATCTGGCGTTGGAGAGGTAGCGGCTTAGCAGTGGAGGTTTGAGTGGCTGTTTTCTGAGCTTAGTCAACAGGCCGGCTCTGCAGCCTCGCTTTTGCTTCCGCTCCCGGCGCCGCCTCCTTCGCTTTGCTTCCGATAACAATCCACGGAGACCCCGCTGGTCTCGCTATCTCGTCCGGAATGTTTTTTTTTTTCTCGTCCGGAATGTTGTGCATGCGATGGAAATCGCTACAAACTGTCATTTTCTGCTGGAAACCAATGTCCAGTAAGTCCATACGGTTGTAGTGGATATTGAAGTCCGGTACAGACGAACAACACGCAAAAATACACACAAAAAACATAAAAAACGTGCACAGGTAGGGAGAACTTGTAGCCGCAGCCGTTGTAGTAGAATTGTATATAGTAGGGTTTTCCAGAAGAAAAGGTAGAAGTAGAACCAGAAGTAGAAGGCGGAAATATGGCGTTTGACCGACAAAATGGCGTCTGTCACAATCTGGATCGGCTGTGACGTCACATGCAAGTGCCACATAGAAATCAGGATCATGATGTTCTTCATTAATTTGGCGGTGATTTACATGTGATATTTTCCTCAAAACTGCCTTAAATCAACTGTTTATATCTCCAGGTTATCAAACAAGCGAAATATCCATTAGACCAGAAAATGTGGTGGTTTTCTATCCGTAATGTAAACCACACACATACGTAACCATGCACACATGCCTTGATGTCATCATACAAGCAATAATTTGGTTTATGATTGTATTTTGATTCAAAGCCAGTCATGTTGATTTTCAGTAAGATGAGTAGCATGCTATAGATGCACAATGGTGTAACATAGGGAAAAAAATTAAAAATTCAGGTTTTGATTTTATGTACTGAAATAACTATTAGGCACAATTTTTACAATAGCTATATAAATTAGTTGTTTTTACCCATTTTAACCTTGAAATCAGCATTTTAATGATTACCCATTATGCATTGTTTATCACGCTAAAACAAGCAAAAACGTCATAAGACAGTGGAAATACTACCTTTACTACCTTCACGTGGCGTCTTTCTCGATCGCACGTGCCTAGAAGTGTACCTTCTAGAACATTCCTGGGTGGTCACGGACTGTCACGTAGCCTAGTTCGGTTGTGAAACTCGCTAGGATGGAGTATTTTCGCGAGTTTAGTGGCAAACTTTTGCGCTGCAATTTCTCTATTCTCGAAATTTGTAACCTGAAACCCTACAAGAAACGTTTCATAATGTTTGGGATTTTGAAAAATGCTTCTAGCAAGTTTATTTCGCTGTATTTTTCCGTGAAACTTGGCATAAATCATCCTTAAGTGATGAGCATGACCTTGTTATTTTGGTCTGGGTCACGGAGTTAGTTGGAAGTGGGAGAAATGAGAGTTTCTCACCTACAGCAGCACTTCTCACCATAGATGGCTGGCATGTTTCACAGTGTTTGGGATTTATTAAATCGACTAAATCTCTAGATCTACTGAAGCTACGAGGATATAAATCACCAGGATTCTAATTTACTGGGTGAGAAGTATTATATATTTTTTAAAGGTTTATTCGCGCTACAAGTCCATGAAAGTTGGAATTGTTCGTGAAGGGGTTAGTTAGATTTTGGTAGCGTGACGCGCACAACAAGCAAAAGAAAAAACTAATTTTCTTCCGAATTTCCTTGCTTTATCAAAATTATTTTTTGATACATTAAAAGACTGTGTTTATAATATTTAAGCGATTTTTTATTACAGAGAATATTTGATCAAAACTTTCAAAACAGCATTCAAAGTGATTTTTCACGGGTGTAAATGTTACGCGTGACATCCATAATTACGTTAAATTTTAAGAACTAAAATTCTGTTAAAAATGCTAGATTTGTGCTATCATTCTGGGGTTTTGCTGAATAATACTTTAGGGAGTTCTCTTACAATGCTGAAAATTCAATGAGTTTTGGTGAAATTCTAGAAAAGTTATTTACATTTTAATGCGCCTGATAGCAATTGTGCTCACACAGCGTGCTACTCATATAAAGTGTTAATGAAGTTGGTCAAAGCTTTATACTGTTAATGGAACCCTGAAGCATGTGTTGAACTAGAAATAACCTTAAACCAGAACCAAGCCTTATTTGGATGTACATTATTGAAATGACCTTAAAAGCCTTGTTTGGATATGTACGTGTCACTTAGCACAGGTGGTTTGTTTTAACATTAAAAATAATTCGGGAAGTCGGTCCTTGAATTCAGAACAGCGCAGTTCACTTTGGGGATATTGCAGGGGTGAAAGTAAGCCGGTCCTGGCCGGTCCGGCATACCCCTAAAAGATTCGGCCGTACCGGAAAGAAAAATATACTGTCTCTGAAAAAAAAAAAAAAAACTTTCAGCATAACAACACACCTGCTAACGTCAATTTACCAAAAGCAACATGTTTTCCTCAATATACATTGCATATAACTCGTTCTGACCTGTCTCTGAATTATGTCTGAAGTGAATTCCTTCCGTGTTTCACTCGACAGACAACGTGCGAGATAGTGCGCGGAGCCCACTGCTTAACCATCTTGCGCCAACGTGCGCAGCTGGTATCCAAAGTGTTTTAGTAGACAGACATTTGTTGCAAAGTCTCCCAATTATAATAAAAAACTGATACAGGTGGATGAAAGAGTGATAGTGTGATAAAGTACTATACTAGTACTACTGAGTGATAAGAAGTCCTAGTGAATGCTTGATAAGCAGATAATAATAAATAATTAGGTGTATTTTTCGGCGCACGCTGCACGTGCGCACTATTACTCAAAATAATAGTACCGGCAAGAAATAAAAGTTACTTTCACCCCTGGGATATTGGAAAAGAGAGGCGGAAATGTATCTTTATATAGAGCGGCAGCTACAATTGGACACCTTAATCTTTTGGCTGCTGCAAAAGTAGAAAAGACTTTCAATACGTAAATTGTGCATGAATAATTACTCAAACTTCCACGGGGGGTGGGGTGTTGATTCCCGATTACTTAGCGTATTAGGTCACGTGACACCGTTCCACAATTATCGACACCTTTGTCCACAGACACCTTTCCACAAACAGACATCCAGATGATTATTTATAATAATAGGTATGTGGTATTAAGTGAACAAAACAGATTTTATTTAAAATTTGTTTTACATAGACTTATATTTAGTCCAAAATATCTTTTATATAAATATATCGTAGCGCTGTCGCCTCACAGCAAGAAGGTCCTGGGTTCGAGCCCCGGGGCCGGCGAGGGCCTTTCTGTGCGGAGTTTGCATGTTCTCCCCGTGTCCGCGTGGGTTTCCTCCGGGTGCTCCGGTTTCCCCCACAGTCCAAAGACATGCAGGTTAGGTTAACTGGTGACTCTAAATTGACCGTAGGTGTGAATGTGAGTGTGAATGGTTGTTTGTGTCTATGTGTCAGCCCTGTGATGACCTGGCGACTTGTCCAGGGTGTACCCCGCCTTTCGCCCATAGTCAGCTGGGATAGGCTCCAGCTTGCCTGCGACCCTGTAGAAGGATAAAGCGGCTAGAGATAATGAGATGAGATGAGATAAATATATCGATGTCAGTGCTTACGTAAATGAAGTAATTCTAATGGTTTGTAAACAAATGAACTGATAATGTTGAACCTGTGTCAGAAAATCTTTTTGTTCCACTTTCTACCCGCTTTCTAAGTATTTTCATAGATCACATTTTGTTCATCATTCGTTGCTGTTTGTATTAATTTCTAGTTTCGTCATTTACCAATAAATGTCAACAGGGAATTGACATTGTAGCCACATGAAAATCCAGGTCAAAAGGTCGCATGTCATTCCTCAAACCAAAATATAAAACACCTACTGATATTGTAATATGTGGTTGATATTTACAATACACTGCAAAAAAAAACAAAAAAAAATCTGAATAGAATAGAAAAATCTGAATATTTCAAGCATGTAATTTTTTATATGTTAGGAATTTAATTCTGGTCTAATTCTATTTATTGCAATCAGACTCCAAATACTCTATAAACATTTTATTCTGTTATCAATCAGAAAAAAAAATTATAAAATCACAGTGCATTGATTTATTCATTTATTTTTAAAGTACTTCATCTATGTTACACAAAGAGCGATCCATAACAGTTGTAAATATCCCTTAATTTCACAGGGTGTCAATAATGGTGGACACTGGTAAAAGTGATCACTATTATCGACACCTCACGTGACTTCTCAAACGCGCGTTTAGATACAAAATGGCAGCTGTCAAATGAAAGAGTAAGAAACAAAGTAGGTTTCGACAAGGAGATCATGAAATATCGGTGAATTTGATCAGGAAAACATGTCCATGATCTTTCCATCATGCTTGCGTGCGATGATAACGTCCGGGTTTTCTGAAAAATTGCTGAAAAAAATTCCATCTCAGGGAACGAGCTGTGTCATCAGACAAGATCAAAGCACGAGGCGGGTCTTCCGGTTGATTAATTAACCAATAATAATTAACTGAAACTCACCTTTGCAAAATGGTTTTTTTATTGGTAAATCTGAAAAGGTGTCGATAATTATGTACTGTCGAGAATTGTAGCCACCGCTCTAGTGCATTGGTGGAAGACTATAAAAATGGATGATTTGAGATTCGGCCTTTGTTAATTGATATAATAAAGGCCTAAAGTTTTCTGCAACCTCTTTGACTTTGAATTATTTTTTGCTTGGGAGAGTTTAAGTTTTGAGAGTTTCCACGAAAACTACGTTAAAAAAAAAAAAGTCAAAATCCATACATAGACACAAGTTAAAACATAATGTTGCTGTCAGGTCAAAACCTGCTATGTGACCTTTTTTCTTTTACAGGAGACGTAAAAAACTGAATAAAACTCTGAAATAAGCTGAGAAGCCAGTAAAAGTTTACTTGTTCTATTATTAGCTTTTCTAATTAGCATAAATGGAAGCACGAGGTCAAAATTGACCAATCAGCATAGAGAACCCAATTTGACCTAAATTGTCACATAGCAGGTTTTGAACTGACAGCGATGATAAACAAAACATCTCTCTATTGCTCATACTGCGAAGCATCACAGGCTGAATTTCAAATTACTCCACGTTCCCTATATAAGTACACTACACCCTGTATTAAATAATGCCCACCTTTTAAGTACACTAGCGCACTAAACAGCATGTAGAAATACTGAGGTGGGTTTTTTTTTAAGGGTTGTTTTACAATCAGGCACGGGCGATTGCCCTAAGACAACGAGGGAGGCTCAGCCTCCTCTAAAAATGACGAACATCGTGTAGGATGAATTGCGCTAGGCTTATGTTATAGCCGACCTTATAACATTGCTATTTCAGATCCAGAATCATAGAAATATATGTGCTCAACCCAACTACAGTGCGAAATCATTCCGTTATAACTTTCCCCAGTTCGCCTAATGTGTGCGTGAGTTTTTCCCCCTCGTGACAGCGCGATGCAGCCCACCCTCAGTGCACTTCAATGGCATTTGAGAGCTATGCGCTTTTCAATATCAAAATGCAAGACGATTATTGGACAAATACTGCGAAAACGCCCGCCCACGGAGTCCCACGGACTCCCAGCCTCAGTGGACTTCAATGGCATTTGGGAGCTATGAGCTTTTCAATCTCAAAATGCAAGACGGTTATTGGACAAATACTGCGAAAACGCCCGCCCACGGAGTCCCACGGACTCCCAGCCTCAATGGACTTCAATGGCATTTGGGAGCTATGCGCTTTTCAATATCAAAATGCAAGACGGTTATTGGACAAATACTGCGAAAACACCCGCCCACGGAATCCCAGCCTCAGTGGACTTCAGTGGCATTTGGGAGCTATGCGCTTTTCAATCTCCAAATGCAAGACGGTTAATGGACAAATACTGCGAAAATGTCCGCCCACGGACTCCGAGCCTCACAGTGGGAGGGACATGGCAGTTTCCGCGAGGAGACTGGTGATTGGTGAAAGCGGCCGGATATTTTCTTTGATTGACAGCTCGTTTCAAATACAGTATAGACAGGCAGCGGTGAATTTCAGTTCAGTCCCATGCGGATTCGCAAGTGGTGTGGTGTATTATAAGAGATCAGCTTACATTTTGATTTCATTCATTACAGACGGTTTCTACCAGCTTTTTTAGTTTGTATATATTTTCAGTGTAAATAAAGTGTAACTATAGTGTTGTCAAGTTTGCTATCTTAGTTCCAGAAATTTTGTTTATTTGAGTGACTGAACTTGAGGGGGCTAGTGAGCTAGCAAGAAAGCTGCGCACGGATGCCAAGCATTGCTGATTTAATTTTGGCGAAGCCATTTGCCAGTCTTCCTTTCGAGGAAAAAATTAAAATTAAAGAGCAGGGTAGACCAACGCCTCAAATTGACTTGGTGAAAAAGGCAGGGAATAATACTCGTTCCTTTCAGCTCTCCTGGTACGAGAAAGTGAATTGGCTAATAGCAAGTGACCCACATCAACAACAGTAAATAGGCTACTTTAGTAATATGTCATGGATGGACCAAAAATATAGACTCTATTTAAAATGTTTATGCTGAGTATATTATATTGGAATATATATTTCTCTGGATATGAATTAAACACAGCTACAATTTGGAAAACATTTTAAACAAAAACACAGCCGAGAACATTTCACACTACAGACCTGGATTAAAAGTGAAGGGTTATCAAAATTGTCAATAAAACATTTCTCAGTCAAAATAATAGGGCAAGTGTCATTGAATGAAATGTGTGGCACCCAGCTCTATGTTTGGCTCCCCAAGGTCAGTGCTTGTGCCTATTCCAGAACACTCTGCTGTTACTGCTGAGGTTCCTGATAAAGAGCTGCTTTCAATAATGATCAATTTTTAAACAACATGCCACAATTTTAAAATATAAAATGTTAAAATATACCCCCCCCCCCCCCAACACCACCATCATGTATATTGGACAGTAGGTTAATGGGCCAAAAGAACCTGTTATTTCACAGTTTGTGACCCTGCCAACAATCAGCCAGATCAGAGGCAAGAATATGGGCAAAATTTATGTTTTTTCTTTTAAAATCTGGAAATATCGTAACCGACCAGCCTCCCCTGTTTGAAAGACTACCAGCCGCCACTGCAATCAGGGTACAAAGTTTGTGTCACAGGGGTCCAAAATTCAAATTGATTCAAACTGGTTCTTGTACCAGTTTTTAAGTGAAGGACAAGTTAAAGAACAGATTTCAGGTATTTTTTTGACATGTGTGTATGGTAGTTTTGTGTAATCTGCTATAAGATGGGAGAAACAAATGAAGTGATTCTCGGAGAGGACATTTTTGACAATTCAGAATCCACTGCTTCCATAGTGCTTTTAAATACAAGGCTGTAAACTTTGTGTTAGTTGTCTCTACTCTCTAATATTTATGTCCCAATATCTTGACCACATTTTAAGATCTCATCTCATCTCATTATCTCTAGCCGCTTTATCCTTCTACAGGGTCGTAGGCAAGCTGGAGCCTATCCCAGCTGACTACGGGCGAAAGGCGGGGTACACCCTGGACAAGTCGCCAGGTCATCACAGGGCTGACACATAGACACAGACAACCATTCACACTCACATTCACACCTACGGTCAATTTAGAGTCACCAGTTAACCTAACCTGCATGTCTTTGGACTGTGGGGGAAACCGGAGCACCCGGAGGAAACCCACGCGGACACGGGGAGAACATGCAAACTCCACACAGAAAGGCCCTCGCCGGCCCCAGGGCTCGAACCCGGACCTTCTTGCTGTGAGGCGACAGCGCTAACCACTACACCACCGTGCCGCCCCATTTTAAGATGAAAATAATCATTTTAGATATGTTATTTTATATTGAAAAATTAGCTGTCTCGGAGAGGACTTTTTTTTTTTTACACAATTACATACTAACTTGATCAAAATAGTTTGAAAACTTACTGGCATTCAACATTAAAACTTAACTATGTTTCCAATTATATGGAACCAAATATTTGTTTTATGATATAAAGAATGATTTAAGTGCATCCCTTTTGGAGCTACCTGTGGTCAAAAAAGCACTTTTCCTAAATGACACGAGTAATTTTGCTCAATGTGACATATATTGCCATACATTCACCAAAAATAACGTTATCACCAATTTTTTTTTTTTTTTGCATGGTAAATAGAGCTATCACAGGGCTACAATAAACAACCAAGTTTAATTAGTCAAGCCTTTTGATATTGAAGATAATGTGTTAAATGTGATTTTTAGCTTGCGTACCCTGATTGTAAAACAACCCTTAAGTCTCTGCCTTCTGTTATATATAAAATTTTCGACAGAGCCAATAGTTTGCAGGTTCTTTCAAGTGCACTACACTATTCTATAAGATTCCGTTTGGGATTCCGCCCCAGTTACAGGTGTAAAGGTTCACAGCTCGCGCACTTCAGCTCCCTGAACCCGATCTGGTTCTGGAACATTATCCTGACATTCCGTTTATTAAACCGCGACAATCGGAAGTAGGTTGAAAATCGGTACATACCGTCTCCGGTGTGACGCAGACACGCTATAGATGGGAGCGGAAATGAAAACGGAAGCGCGCTTGCTTGCCGTCCCTGCGCGCGCCTCACCATGTCACCGAGAGGATTCGCCTGAACCTGTGCTCACGTGCAGCTCTGTGGATAAAACCACGCCCAGCGAGCAGGTTTAGGGTTTTTCACGATTCAGTGAGAGAAGAGTCCGCCTCACTCGCGTTTATTCACCTCTTCAGAGTCCACTTAAAGGTGCAATAGGCGATTTTTTTTCTCATTTCATTTATTATCTCTAGCCGCTTTATCCTGTTCTACAGGGTCGCAGGCAAGCTGGAGCCTATCCCAGCTGACTACGGGCGAAAGGCGGGGTACACCCTGGACAAGTCGCCAGGTCATCACAGGGCTGACACATAGACACAGACAACCATTCACACTCACATTCACACCTACGGTCAATTTAGAGTCACCAGTTAACCTAACCTGCATGTCTTTGGACTGTGGGGGAAACCGGAGCACCCGGAGGAAACCCACGCGGACACGGGGAGAACATGCAAACTCCACACAGAAAGGCCCTCGCCGGCCACGGGGCTCGAACCCGGACCTTCTTGCTGTGAGGCGACAGCGCTAACCACTACACCACCGTGCCGTCCCAGCTTGAGTACATTATGTAACAAAAAATAATTACCATTTCTAGTTTTAGGTAGGGCAGCACGGTGGTGTAGTGGTTAGCGCTGTCGCCTCACAGCAAGAAGGTCCTGGGTTCGAGCCCCGGGGCCGGCGAGGGCCTTTCTGTGTGGAGTTTGCATGTTCTCCCCGTGTCCGCGTGGGTTTCCTCCGGGTGCTCCGGTTTCCCCCACAGTCCAAAGACATGCAGGTTAGGTTAACTGGTGACTCTAAATTGACCGTAGGTGTGAATGCGAGTGTGAATGGTTGTCTGTGTCTATGTGTCAGCCCTGTGATGACCTGGCGACTTGTCCAGGGTGTACCCCGCCTTTCGCCCGTAGTCAGCTGGGATAGGCTCCAGCTTGCCTGCGACCCTGTAGAAGGATAAAGCGGCTAGAGATAAGGAGATGAGATGAGTTTTAGGTAGCTTAGAAACCGTATCTTCCATTATTGCTGTTTCTTCCACATTTTCTTGATGTTGTGTTCTAGAAACAGCACACTAAAACTTAGCTTCGAAGCCACAAAATGCAACTTTGATAGAAAACATATATAATAAATTGCTTACCGCGGGTGGCACAGTGGTGTAGTGCTTAGCGCTGTCACCTCACAGCAAGAAGGACCAGGTTCGAGCTCTGTGGCCGGCGAGGGCCTTTCTGGGCGGAGTTTGCATGTTCTCCCTGTGTCCGCATGGGTTTCCTCCGGGTGCTCCGGTTTCCCCCACAGTCCAAAGACATGCAGGTTAGGTTAACTGGTGACTCTAAATTGACCGTAGGTGTGAATGTGAGTGTGAATGGTTGTCTGTGTCTATGTGTCAGCCCTGTGATGACCTGGCGACTTGTCCAGGATGTACCCCGCCTTTTGTCCAGCTTGCCTGCGACCCTGTAGAACAGGATAAAGTGGCTAGAGATAATGAGATGAGAAATTGCTCACCTCTCTTCACATCGAAAGAAGGAGGAAAGTTTGGCTTGTTTTGACATGGCGAATTATTAACACGAGGAAATACTCGTAATTCGCAACTAAAAAGACTGCAGCTACACTGGCAGCTTGACCATGCTTTCTAGTGTGATCGTTTTGCACTTGTGCAGAACTGTGTCAGTCCTGCACGCCTTGACTCATGTACCTGAAGGCGCGCCGTTAACAAAGAACACCTGTCTTTAATAAATGAACTATGTTTGGGCTATTTAAGGACTGCACCCATGCAAGGATGATGCGAAGTATTACGCCGCGTCTAGTGTGCCTTCCAGAGCCTTGTTTCCTGTCCTTGTTGACCTCCTGGTTTTTTGACTCCTGTTTCTCGTCCCTTGATCTTGTATAGTTTTGCCTCTGATAGTCTGTCCGTGCCTCGATTGACCTCCTGCCTGTTTCCTCGATTACAACTTTGCCTGCTGTTTCAGTCTGTTTGCCTGTTGTGTGCGTTTCACGCACTTTTTATGCTCATATCACACTGTGTATTATTTAACATATCTGCACTTGCATCCGCCTCTCCCGCACACACTCTGACAAACTGGGTTTTCACGCCCAAACCACAGGAAGTCCATACAAGGTTATAGAAACCCTAATGAGGTGACAATCTAGTTTAAAAAAAAAAAGTTATAAAAATTACAGTGGGCGCTTTTCTAATATTCTTATGTGGCTATTGAAAAAATGTATGGTCATTGATCCTTAATTTTACAAGGAACCATACAATTACTTGTTTATAATATATAGGGATAAATTCATACTTCAGAAGCCATTCAAGTTCACAACATTTGTCATTCACGTTTTCTGAACCAGTCAGGGCGCAAGACTCTCTTGCACGTTTGAATCAGTTTCTAAAGCGTCTTTCATCATGACACGGCGACACTACACGAGGATTTTGGACATCTTTCAGGATTGATCCCGGATATTTCTCTTGTCTCAGATGCCGATCCAATGCTGCATGCATTACTGGTTCGTAGTTTTCCCCATTTTCTTTCCTCACTTCTGCATAAAACTACGATAGCACCTTGTCTAACTCTCAGCATTCATATGCCACTAGAGAGTCGTTGATTTGTCTTTCTGTGACCCATTTCTTAAACACGGAAAGCCAAAAATTTGTACTTTTTTTTGGTATTTTCATTTTCGCTTGCAGCTTTCAATTGGTTTATCATTTCTTCATCGAATATAGTGAAACACGGTGTTGCTGAGTCAGCAGTGTCAGCCATTTTGTTGACAAAATTTGTTAATTTTTGTAACCGTAACCAAGCAACGAACTAGCCAATAGCATTTCAGAAATACTGCCCTGTGTTGAGGAAAAAAAGCCCTCCTTGACTGACCAATCAGAATTGAGTAATTTGGCCCTATGTATTATAAATTTAATAAAACATAGTTTTTATGTTTTACATAGACTTATACTTAGTACAAAATATCTCATCTCATTATCTCTAGCCGCTTTATCCTTCTACAGGGTCGCAGGCAAGCTGGAGCCTATCCCAGCTGACTATGGGCGAAAGGCGGGGTACACCCTGGACAATTCGCCAGGTCATCACAGGGCTGACACATAGACACAGACAACCATTCACACTCACATTCACACCTACAGTCTCTCCCCGTGTCCGCGTGGGTTTCCTCCGGGTGCTCCAGTTTCCCCCACAGTCCAAAGACATGCAGGTTAGGTTAACTGGTGGCTCTAAATTGACCGTAGATGTGAATGTGAATGGTTTGTTAGGGTTTTGCTGGGATTCGAACCTGGTTCGTTGGTGTGATGATCCAGCAAACCCCCACTAGGCCACCAGGGGGATGACTCAAATGCAGAGGCGTGAGGCGGAAGTAGAAAAAGAATCAAAAAGGTTTATTTAAACTATATACACTATATACAGGGCAAAACAAAAGACAAAAAAAACCAAAGAGTGTAATCCAAAAGAAAAGCAAAGTGCAAAAATACAAAAGCTAAGAAGATCAAAAAAACACAGTACAAAGGAAACTGGAGATAAACATAACAGCACAAAGACTCCGTGACAAGAGGACTGAACTCAGGGGTATAAATAGACAAACTAATTAAGGACACAGGTGAAGATAATTAGGCAATTAACACAAACACAAAACACAGGAACAGTGGCGGCCTCTAGAGGCCAAAATAAACACGACATGAAAAGGAAATAACAGCGGCCTCTAGAGGCCAAAACAGTCCTAGTCCTAACAGGACCCCCCCCTCTAGGAGCGTCTCCTGACGTTCCCAGGGCGATCCGGATGGGCCGAATGGAAGTCCCGACATAGTTCTTTATCAAGGACATCCTGAGCAGGAACCCAGCAGCGCTCCTCAGGACCATAGCCCTCCCAGTCCACCAGATATTGCAACCCGCCGCGGACCCGGCGGGAGTCAAGCAGGCGATTCACAGTGAACACAGTCTGCCCCTGGAAGATGCGGGGGGGTGGGGGGTTCCTAGGGGCAGGGGCATACGTAGACGTCAGTACGGGCCGTAACAGGGAAACATGGAACGTGGGGTTGATCCTCAGAGTCCGGGGCAACTGGAGCCGGTAGGAGACAGGGTTCACCCTGCGCACCACCTTGAAGGGGCCAATGTAGCGAGGAGCAAGCTTGCGGTTCTCCACCCGCAGTGGAAGGTCCTTAGTGGACAGCCAAACACGCTGCCCAGGGCGGAAAGCGTGTGCAGGTCTTCTATGGCGGTTGGCCTGAGTCTGGTTGGTTCTGGAGGTCTGTATGAGGGTCTTCCTGACCTTGCTCCAGGTCTTGCGACACCGTCTCACATATTGGTTGACCGAGGGCACCCCCACGTCCTCCTCCTGGTCCGGGAACAGAGGTGGCTGGAACCCGAATTGGCACTGGAATGGCGACAGCTTGGTGGCCGATGACTGCAGGGTGTTGTGGGCGTACTCCGCCCATGGCAGCCAGGTGCTCCACGATGTCGGGTTATCCATAGCCAGGCCTCGCAGGGTGGTTTCCAGGTCCTGGTTGAGCCTCTCCGTCTGACCATTGGACTGTGGGTGAAACCCAGAGGAGAGGCTGGCAGTGGCTCCGATGACCTTGCAGAACCCGTGCCACACTCGGGAGGAGAACTGGGGCCCTCGGTCTGAGACGATGTCCTGTGGAAGACCAAAGACTCGGAAGACATGATTAAACAAAAGTTTCGCAGTTTCAAGAGCAGAGGGGAGTTTGCACAGTGGTATGAAGCGGCAGGCCTTGGAGAATCTGTCAACTAAGACCAAAATGACCGTGTTACCTTGTGACTCAGGGAGACCCGTGATAAAGTCGACTGCCACGTGGGACCAGGGACGCCGGGGAATGGTCAGAGGATGCAGGAGACCCTGGGGACGCTGTCGTGGGTTCTTGGTTCTGGTGCAAACCTCACAGGACAGGACAAATGACCTTACTTCCTTCTCCATGTTAGGCCACCAGAAGCGTCTTTTCAGGAAGTCCAGGGTCCTCCGAGCTCCCGGGTGGGCGGTGAGAGGGGAAGAGTGACCCCACTGGAGAACCTTGGCCCGGGCTTGATGTGGGACGTACAAGAGGCCTGGTGGCCCCGTCCCAGGACCGGGGTCCTGGCGTTGGGCTCGTCGGACAGCCTCCTCAATACCCCAGCGGACAGGGGCCACAATCCGGGACACAGGGATAATAGGCCCGACTTCATTCTCCCTGTTAGTGGCAGAGAACAGTCTGGACAGTGCGTCAGGTTTGGTGTTCTTGGAGCCGGGGCGGTATGAGAGGGTGAAGTCAAACCGACTGAAAAACAGGGCCCACCTAGCCTGTCGAGGGTTCAGTCTCTTGGCTTGCTGGAGGTACTCCAGGTTCTTGTGGTCAGTCCAAACCAGGAATGGATGTTGTGCTCCCTCCAGCCAGTGCCTCCACTCCTCAAGGGCCAGTTTGACCGCTAGCAGTTCTCGATCCCCCACATCGTACCGGGACTCCGCAGGACTCAGGCGGTGGGAGAAGTAAGCGCAGGGGTGCAGCTTTCCTTCCGAACGTTGAGAGAGTACCGCGCCAACACCACTGTCCGAGGCGTCCACCTCCACGATGAATGGTTGGGAGGTGTCCGGGAGAACCAGAATGGGTGCCGTGCAGAAGCGGTCCTTGAGGTCTTTGAACGCCTTTTCTGCCTGAGGAGACCAGCCATAAGATCCACCTGTCCCTTTGGTGAGGTCTGACATGGGTGCTGCCACAGAACTGAAGTTCCTGATGAACTTGCGGTAGAAGTTAGCGAATCCTAAGAACCGCTGAACCTCCTTAACGGACTTGGGAGTAGGCCAATCCCGGACGGCCAGGGTCTTGGCAGGGTCCATTTGGAGTTGGCCTGTCCGTACAATAAATCCCAGAAAGGAGACCTCGGAAACATGAAATTCGCATTTCTGGGCCTTGGCGAACAGATTGTTCTGTAGCAGCCTCTGGAGAACCTGGCGGACATGGTGGCGGTGCTCCTGCACGGTCTTGGAAAAGATAAGGATGTCGTCGAGGTAGACAAAAACGTATAGGTTAATCATGTCCCTTAAGACGTCGTTGATTAGGGCCTGAAAAACAGCTGGTGCGTTGGTGAGTCCGAAGGGCATCACCTGGTATTCGTAGTGCCCAGACGGGGTGTTAAAGGCAGTCTTCCACTCGTCTCCCTGTCGGATACGGATGAGGTGGTATGCGTTCCGTAGGTCCAACTTGGTGAAGACGGTGGCGCCTTGGAGCAGGTCGAAAGCTGTGGACATCAGCGGAAGGGGATATCGGTTGCGCACAGTGATCTTATTCAGGCCCCTGTAATCAATACATGGTCGGAGCCCCCCATCCTTCTTGCCGACAAAGAAGAAGCCGGCTCCAGCAGGTGAAGTGGAGGGTCGAATAAACCCAGAGACCAGGGCATCTTTGAGGTATTCCTCCATGGCCTTGCGTTCTGGCTGAGAGAGTGAAAACAGTCTGCCACGAGGAGGGGTAGTCCCAGGGAGCAAGTCGATGGCACAGTCGTAGGCCCGGTGCGGAGGAAGAACGGCGGCCCTGCTCTTGCTGAATACCTCCTTGAGATCCCAGTACTCTGTGGGAACTTGAGATAACTCGGTGAGATCAGGGGGCTCGGCAGGAGACACAGGAGAGCTAGAGAGCAGACAAGAGGCATGGCAAGCAGGGCCCCATTCCACAACCTGGCTTGTTACCCAGTCTATGCGAGGGTTGTGGCGAGTAAGCCAAGGAAGGCCTAGAATAACTGGGAACTCAGGTGAAGGAATCAGGTGCAGGGATATTTCTTCCTTGTGACCTTGAGACTGGAGGAAAACTGGAGAAGTAACTTGGGTGACTCTTCCATCACCTAACGCTTGGCCATCGAGGGCAGACACAGACAGTGGGACTTCAAGAGGTGCAGTCGGAATATTGATGCTTTGGGCGAAGTGAATATCCATAAAGTTCCCAGCCGCCCCTGAGTCTATCAAAGCTTGACAAGAGTGGACAGACTCACCCCAGGAGATGGAGACCGGGATGTAGATTCCTTGACCAAGGAGTCCGGGAGAGAGGGTAGGCCCCGTCACAACCCTCCCTCGGCTGGACGGGGCGGTCCTTTTCCCAAGAGTTCGGGACATGATGCTCGGAAGTGACCAGGCTTGCCACAGTAGATGCAGCACTTGTCCCTCCTTCTGCGCTCCCTCTCAGATGCGGAGAGGCGAGTACGACCCACTTGCATGGGTTCTGGACAGTCACTGAAGGAGGTAGACGGTCTCCAGGTAGAGGTAGGGAGGCTGGGGGGGCTCAAGGCTTGGTGGCGTTCTCTCATCCTGTTGTCCAGACGAATAGCATGTGAGATGAGGGTTTCGAGGTCACTTGGGCATCCAATAGAGGCCAGACCGTCCTTGATGGGGTCAGACAGACCATGGTGGAAGGCTGACACCAGGGCAGTCTCGTTCCATCCACTTACTGCTGCGAGTGTTCGGAACGAGATGGCGTAATATGCGACGCTTCCTCCTTGCCGGATGGACATGAGCTTTCGGGCTGCGTCGGTACTGATGTCTGCCTGATCGAAGACCCGAAGCATCTCTTCAGAAAACAGCTGGAAATCAAAGCACTCAGGTCCCTGTCTTTGCCAGATAGCAGTAGCCCAGGCTCGCGCCTTACCAGCTAATAAGGTGATCACAAAGGCAATCTTGCGGCGATCCGTAGTGTAGGTGGTAGGCTGAAGCTCAAAGGTGAGTTGACACTGGGTAAGGAACTCTCGGCACTCACTGTGCTTGCCGTCATACCTCTGTGGTGCAGGAAGGCTGGGTTCACGAGGTGAAGAAGGCAGCATTGCAGGAGGCACTGGAGCAGGAGTGGGAGCTGGATCAGGAGCAGGAACTGGATCAGGAGCAGGAGATGCAGGCAGAGATGTCAGCTGTGCCAGGGTTTTCCCAATTTGCTGAAGCAGTTCCTCGTGGCGAGCGAGGGCCTCACGTTGGCTGGTGAGCGTACGTCCATGAGCGTCCATGGTCGCTCCGAAGCGTGTCAAAGCTGCCATAATTCCCTGAAGGTTGGCCGGGTAGACAGTTGAAGCAGCCTCTGCTGAGTCAGTCATGACGGAGTCTTTCTGTTAGGGTTTTGCTGGGATTCGAACCTGGTTCATTGGTGTGATGATCCAGCAAACCCCCACTAGGCCACCAGGGGGATGACTCAAATGCAGAGGCGTGAGGCGGAAGTAGAAAAAGAATCAAAAAGGTTTATTTAAACTATATACACTATATACAGGGCAAAACAAAAGACAAAAAAAACCAAAGAGTGTAATCCAAAAGAAAAGCAAAGTGCAAAAATACAAAAGCTAAGAAGATCAAAAAAACACAGTACAAAGGAAACTGGAGATAAACATAACAGCACAAAGACTCCGTGACAAGAGGACTGAATTCAGGGGTATAAATAGACAAACTAATTAAGGACACAGGTGAAGATAATTAGGCAATTAACACAAACACAAAACACAGGAACAGTGGCGGCCTCTAGAGGCCAAAATAAACACGACATGAAAAGGAAATAACAGCGGCCTCTAGAGGCCAAAACAGTCCTAGTCCTAACATGGTTGTTTGTCTCTGTGTCTCAGCCCTATGATGACCTGGCAACTTGTCCAGGGTGTACCCCGCCTCTTGCCCACAGTCGGCTGGGATAGGCTCCAGCTTGCCTGCGACCTTGTGGGACAGGATAAGTGGCTATAGATAATGGATGGATGGATGTTGGCGCTTACGTAAATGAGAAAGTAATTCTAATGTTTGTAAACAAATGAACTGGGCCCTGTACTACGAACGGAGGTTAACCTACCCAGAAGTAACCCAGGGTTCCCCCGCTAAACCGGGGTTGACAAAACCTGGTTATCTTGTTTGGGGTTAAACGGTACTACGACGCCAGTTATGAAGTTGATTTGTTGAACCTGGTTTAACCTAATCAGGGTTAATGCGCGTTCACGTGAAAGGGGAGGTTATCAGCGCAAATCACCACTGTTCACAATGGCACGGTCGCCGTACTTCACGGAGGAAGAATGCGCTGTCATAATGCAAAGCTACGAGGAGTTCAAAACAACATTAAGAGCAAAATCTAACACAGCGGCTGCCAATAAGGAGCGGCAAGCATGTTGGCAACGAATTGCCGATCGGGTAAATGCGCAAGTACATTCTCCCTTCTACATGTTCCAGAACAGAAGTATAGGATGAGAGAAAGCTTCATGATCAAGCACAAGTCACAGAAAATGGTCCTTCGACGTGGCCCCAGTCATATATAGCTTGTTTAATGTCCGAAAAATCCTGAATAAAATTTGGCATGGTAAATTCATGGAGTAGCCTACTTAAGCTGATATGTACACAGAGTCACATGAATTAGGATGACTGACTGACTGTTCAGTCCCTTTGACTAAGTTGGTGTATGTCCTGTGAACATTTCAGAGGCAACAGCAGCGCCAAACGCACCTGGCAACAGGTGAAAATGAAATATAAAAACATCATTCATAATGGTGTGTGCGCGCGCGTGCAAGCAAGCATTCATTTGCCTTTTATTTATTCAAGTTTTATCTGTTTGCCTAATAGTTCAAATTGTTTTGTATATAGTTTATAATGTTGTTGTGTGATATTAATGATAATATTGTGGGGAAACTACTTTGCACGGACGTTCATTTAATTTATTCTATCGTCATTTTGTTTGTTCTATTTTTGTGTATTTTATTTATTTATCTGTTTGTCTAGTTGTATCTATTTTGTATCTCAGACTTAAATATTTTTGTAAAACAAGTGTTTTTTTTTTTTAAATATTCTTGCGTTCTTGATAACTATGTTCTTGAGTGGGTTCTTTTTTTTTTTTTTTACAGAAAAGCCGTTCTGCATGGACATTCATTGAAGCCCTCATTGTTTTTTAATGGTTATTTATGAGCGTTTAGGGGTTACAATAATGTAAGTCTAGGTTGCTTTATATAAAAGGTATGTCCAGAAATATTGATGTCACTGTCTAAGCAGAGGGATCTGGCTTCTTTAGACGCTGTCTTCTTAAAACTGAATAAATATTTAAAAAGAGCCAAATGAGCCAGTCTTTTGAACGGCTCTTTTCAAAGAACGGATCACAAAGATGCGGATCCCATCAAAGAGCCATAAATCCCATCTCTAATCTGCGCTCCGATATCGCACGGGTCATCCAGGTACGCTGGCATTGTCTCTAGAGGAAATGTCGGTGGAGAGGTGGTGTTTAAAAAGGGTGTGGTTAATCGGAAACCTCGGGTTAACCAAGAACATAACCTGAGACGAGCAGGTTTGAGATGCAGCGTAAGTTGCCATGGCAGCATACCTCGGTTTGAACATAGCCAACTTTCGTAGTATGGGTTAATCGGGAAGTTACGCTGCACGTGATCAAGTTACTCTCGAAGTTACCCTGGTAAGCCAGAAAACCCGCTTCGTAGTACAGGGCCCTGATAATGTTTAACCTGTGTCAGAAAATCTTTTTGTTCCACTTTCTACCCACTTTAAGTATTTTCATAGATCACATTTTCAAGATTCAAGACTCCTTTGTCGTCACTGCACCGGACAGTACAGTGAAATTGAAGCGAGCAATCCAGTTGGTGTATTCAAACAAACACTTAGTATTAAGAGGAAAAGAAAAAAAAACAAAAGTCAGATTTGTACAAGATAAACATTCAAGTAGAAAGATAAACAAATCTATAAGATAGATGTCAATTAAAAAAAAAAGATAAACATGTCTTTTCAAGAACTGCTTAAAAAATAGTTCTATGTATCTAGGGTGTGACCCATGCTACAGCAGGTTATTGCACAGTAATAAGTGAATTAATTTTTTTTTGCGGTGCGGTTTCCATCAAATCCTGCACTCTGATTGGCTGGCGAGCAGGTCCGTATCCTACGGTATGGCTAACCATTTGTAAGTGCAGGCAGTATAGAACCATTTCAGCAGCACTGCTGTCACTGTCGCCAGCAAGGTGGTCTGGGTTTGATCCCAGCAACCAACAAGGGCCTTTCAGTGTGGAGTTTATATGTCCGCATGTCCGCGTTGGTTTCCTCCCACAGTCCAAAGATATGCAGGTTCGGTTAATTGGTGGCGCTAAAGTGAGTGTGAATGGTTGTGTCAGCCCTGTGATGAGCTGGCGACTTGTCCAGGGTGTACCCTGCCTCTCACCCCTGGTCAGCTGGGATAGGCTCCAGCTTGGCCCCTGCGACCCCGCCCAGGATAAGCGGTTACAGATAAAAACAAAAAAACATTTCTGATGAAATGTTGAAAAGATTAAAAGACCAATAAGGGGATTACATAGTCAGTGTCTGTACATCAGAATTGCACATGCACCAAAGTCACCCTTTTCCCCCATGCAAACACTTTTGGAGACGAAGTTGGGATGGAAAGCTTGCCAAAACCTGGCAACCCCGTTTAAAATGTCCCATATAGCACTCAATGGCAGGAAACACCCACTATAAGCAAAAGCCCAAAAAGATTAGCGTGCACAAAATGCTCATCAAAACAGTTGAACAAAAGAGCTACTGCATATCCAAGACTGAACAATCTCCTAATCCAATAGGACCAAGCAGCAGAGACACAGGCCAGCATGAACCAAATATGTAGGTAAATATAACCACGCTGCTGGGCTGTACATGCCCTAGTTGTTAATTTCACACTATGATGGTCACAAAAGCTAGGGGGAAGTCATATGCCGTCTGAGGTACAAACCCTATAGGGCAACACATTACACTAGAGGACAGCTGGTCTTCTGCATGTAGCAGCATCCAAGAGCCACCAGTCAGGGGCATTCTAGAGGGCACTTCTGGGGTGCCTTTTTGTCCCTAGGGGCAACAAAAGCTCAGCTCATCCACCAACCTGAGCAAGTATTGTGACTTCGTAGACGCCTCATTTCCAGGGCTTTGAACCGGTTCAAGGAACGAAAACCGGGAACTTTTTCTATTTCACATGGAACAGAAACGAAACCAGAAACTTTATTATTTTTTATGTTCCGGAACAGAAACGCTTATTAAAAATAATGGTAACCGGTTAATACCGGTTTTTATTTCGTTCCTCAAAGTTTCCGTAGCCTACAAATAAAAAAGCCATTCTTCTCCTGCGCAAGTTTCTATGACCCACTGGGGTTCACTTCCTGTGTGACGTTCGCTGACTGAATGGAGAGAGCGGGAAGGTGGACTACTATCACGTCTCCATTACTGAGTGTCTGAGCAAAGAAGAGCCTGAACGTTGCAACCTCCCTATTGGCTGTTTGTAAAAATGTATCAGTTGTTGCCCTTCCCACGGGAATCATCGCGGGCTCGAGAGACGAGACCTGACGAGTTAGTTCGTTGGTAGCAGAACAAAATGTCTGGACACAAATCGGGTTTTCAGAAAAGGAAAGAAAATAAACGGAGGGTTGAAAATACAAAAAAGGAGGTAGAAAATGCAAAACGAGTTTTAAGGTAGGACAAATGGTTACTTTTCTGAGGCAGCCCGCCGTGGCTGCAGGCTTTCAGTTGTGTCATTGAATGGTTACTTTTCTGAGGCAGCCCGCCGTGGCTGCCTGCAGGCTTATTTATTATAGCCCATTTAGTTAAAATAGTTGATCTAAAATGTTTATAGTTATATTTATGTGATGGTTGTCCTGATTTAGACTGGTGTTTTTTTTTTTGGGGGGGGGGGGGGTGCGCGATGTTGCACCTGGGTCCAGATTAGGGCAGAACCGGCCCTGGCTACATTTCAGGTGTAGTTTGTTTTATGTATGTATGTACTTGCATAGATGTATACTTGGTCTTCCAATATGGCGCCTAATAAAATCTCGCGGCGCGGTGACGTCATGCGGTAGCCCTCTATAGGGCCTGACTAGCCTTTGGTAACACACTAAACGAATTCTCTTTCATTCTTGGCACTTTTTCTGTTTGTGTAGATGGGAAGACATACTGAGAATCCAAATCGCCAACATTTGAAATAATAATTGTTTTGAATTATTTCTTGTCTTATTTAATGAAGGTTGTAATAGAATTAGCCTACATTTGGCTTAAGCTGGATGAGACAGAGACATAACTTTATAGCTATTTGTTAAACAGCTGACAGGGAACGTAATTAACCGTTCCGGGAACGAAATTTTTTTGTTCTAACCGGTTCGGGAACGTCTATTTAATGGTGGAACCCAAAACAGGAAACGTTAAAATTCCGTTTCTGTTCGGAACGAACCAATAGGAAAAAAATTCTGGTTCAAAGCCCTGCTCATTTCTGATTTGCCATCACCATGTCAGTTTGATTCATGCAACAACCGACTAGAGCAGACCTGGGCATTTTCCGGCCCTTTGGTTCATTCTGACAGGCCCGCGTAAGGTTAATTAGAAATTACAAAATAAACTTATTTTCTAATTTAACCTCATGCATGGACTGAATGTGCATTGCTTTTATTTTGAAATTGCGTTCAACAAAAATGCAATGCGCGCGACATGAACATGACATGAAATCCCATAGACATCCTATTATTACGTAGACGGAGCATCCAACGTAAATTCTAAAAGTGCTGACAAGACACGGGGCCGCCATCTTGGAGTGGTGATACGCTGCACTCAGTGTAATGCGCTGGCTTGCATTTTTTTGTCATACATGTAGCTATGATAAAGGATAGCGGCAGGGTTATTATTCATAGTTGGCTTCACGTTAATAGAATATCCTGATATTAAGTGAACAGACGTCGGAGATTGTTGAAGTTGAGGAAACGGTGATTAACATCCTACAAAAATTGTGTGAATACTAACTACATTAGATATAAACAGCTTAACATTTTTCTATCGGCTACAACCACCAATCTGTTGCAATGGATAGGGTAAATTCAGGTAAAGTGGGACACTTTTTTTTAAATAAAATGTGGTTTTAACAATCTAAATCCATTATAATGATTCAAATGTTTCTATGTTTTCTTTAGATTGTTAAGAACATATCAAAGGGGAAATTAATCTAGTCAGTGAATTTATAAGAGCCTTTTACATCCTTCAACACAATCTGACCCCCCTTCAGCAAAGCTGATGTATTCAGGTTGAGTGGGGCACTTTGTCTGGTATGTAGGACAATGTGTGATGACCATATATTGACCACAAACATTTTTTTTTTGTTTTAAAGCATATCAAAACATTTATTTATAACAACTTAATGTCAAACATAAAAAATATAACAATGTAGTAAATGGCATCTTGTCTCTTTTCTTCTTCAGTCGTGTAGTATGCTGCAGTAATAGACGTTACCTAGCCTGGCAAGCCAGACTAAATGTGAATATTTAGGCCAAGTTTACATTAGACCGTATCTGTCTCGTTTTCTTCGCGGATGCACTGTCCGTTTACATTAAACCGCCTGGCCTCGATCCGTAGACATTTCCGACGGGGGTGGGTAGGGACAACCCGCTGTCGCTCTGACCAATCAGCGCAACAGTGACTGTGATGTAGTCAGAGCGCGCAGTGGGGGAGACCTTGAAATAAATAATTTTTCAAAATGCGTATTAATTAATAAACAGGTTCTAGATATTAAGAAGTTTGGAGATGATGACCACAAGTTTGGAGTCTGTACCACATACTTAACATACACTTATTTTTTCCAAGTGTTTTTCAAGGGTTTGCTTAAACTGTTTTTGAGAGTTTTTATTTAGTGGTGTTTGGTGAAATAATTTCCCTTAAATTTAAAATAATGGGAAAATAAGAAACAATCAAAAAGTAATGTTTCAAAGCTGTTTATTAATTCTTCGTACTGCACAAACTAGCCCCATCCTTTTGGCTACGAGCGGAGCCAGCTGGTAGATCAGACTTTTGCCATAGCCGGTCAGCAAAACGGCAAAAACATCCTTCTTGAAAAGGAATGAGCGGAGAGCCTCTTCCTGCTCATGTTTCAACGAAAACTCCAAGTCTAATTCTTCTAAAACTGATTCCAAAGCGGAGTCAAACGCGCGCTGTTCACTAGCCGTAGCCATCTTTCCTGCTGTGCTTTCTCCAGCGTCGCGCAGCTTTGTCGTCACTCCTGCAAAAGCCCGCCCAAAGAATCCAAACAAAAACCTTGCGTTGTGATTGACGGGCATGATTTGATGCCCGGGGTGTTTTTGTTTATATGGTGCGAGGCTAGACCCAGGCCCTGTACTACGAAGCGGGTTTTCTGGCTTACCAGGGTAACTTCAAGAGTAACTTGATCACGTGCAGCGTAACTTCCCGATTAACCCATACTACGAAAGTTGGCTATGTTCAAACCGAGGTATGCTGCCATGGCAACTTACGCTGTATCTCAAACCTGCTCGTCTCAGGTTATGTTCTTGGTTAACCCGAGGTTTCCGATTAACCACACCCTTTTTAAACACCACCTCTCTACCGACATTTCCTCTAGAGACAATGCCAGCGTACCTGGATGACCCGTGCGATATCGGAGCGCAGATTAGAGATGGGATTTATGGCTCTTTGATGGGATCCGCATCTTTGTGATCCGTTCTTTGAAAAGAGCCGTTCAAAAGACTGGCTCATTTGGCTCTTTTTAAATATTTATTCAGTTTTAAGAAGACAGCGTCTAAGCCAGATCCCTCTGCTTAGACAGTGACATCAATATTTCTGGACATACCTTTTATATAAAGCAACCTAGACTTACATTATTGTAACCCCTAAACGCTCATAAATAACCATTAAAAAACAATGAGGGCTTCAATGAATGTCCATGCAGAACGGCTTTTCTGTAAAAAAAAAAAAAAAAGAACCCACTCAAGAACATAGTTATCAAGAATGCAAGAATATTTTATAGAAAAACACTTGTTTTACAAAAATATTTAAGTCTGAGATACAAAATAGATACAACTACAATAAATATAACACTAACTAGTTATCACACAAGAACATTTTCATAGAAAAAACTATTAAAAATATTGAAATTGTAACAAAAATAGATACAACTAAACAGTCAGATAAATAGATAAAGTTATAACAAGAACACAAGATTATTTTAATAGGAAAAAACAAACTATTAATGCAAAAAATATATTATTAGAAAAATAGATACAACTAGACAAACAGATAAATAAATAAAATACACAAAAATGGAACAAACAAAATGACGATAGAATAAATTAAATGAACAGCCGTGCAAAGTAGTTTTCCCACAATATTATCATTAATATCACACAACAACATTATAAACTATATACAAAACAATTTGAACTATTAGGCAAACAGATAAAACTTGAATGAATAAATAAAAGGCAAATGAATGCTTGCTTGCACACGCGCACACACTTACCATTATGAATGATGTTTTTATATTTCATTTTCACCTGTTGCCAGGTGCGTTTGGCACTGCTGTTGCCTCTGAAATGTTCACAGGACATACACCAACTTAGTCAAAGGGACTGAACAGTCAGTCATCCTAATTCATGTGACTCTGTGCACATATCAGCTTAAGTAGGCTACTCCATGAATTTACCATGCCAAATTTTATTCAGGATTTTTCGGACATTAAACAAGCTATACTATATGACTGGGGCCACGTCGAAGGACCATTTTCTGTGACTTGTGATTGATCATGAAGCTTTCTCTCATCCTATACTTCTGTTCTGGAACATGTAGAAGGGAGAATGTACTTGCGCATTTACCCGATCGGCAATTCGTTGCCAACATGCTTGCCGCTCCTTATTGGCAGCCGCTGTGTTAGATTTTGCTCTTAATGTTGTTTTGAACTCCTCGTAGCTTTGCATTATGACAGCGCATTCTTCCTCCGTGAAGTACGGCGACCGTGCCATTGTGAACAGTGGGGATTTGCGCTGATAACCTCCCCTTTAACGTGAACGCGCATTAACCCTGATTAGGTTAAACCAGGTTCAACAAATCAACTTCATAACTGGCGTCGTAGTACCGTTTAACCCCAAACAAGATAACCAGGTTTTGTCAACCCCGGTTTAGCGGGGGAACCCTGGGTTACTGCTGGGTAGGTTAACCTCCGTTCGTAGTACAGGGTCCCACTCGCTAGGCAAAAAATATTTTTGGCCGCTAGGCGGGTGGGTCTTAGCCTGGCTAACGCGACTTCAAAGCTCGCAACAGGCCCTCGTGTTGCGTCACGCTTAGGATGGGCGGGCCCAGGCTAGGTGGGTCTAGTTTACTAGGCTAGACGTTACCTTGATGTGAGTATCTCGCGCTTATCTCACCACTCCAAGATGGCGACCGTATTCTCGCGTCAGAACAGCCAACGCTCCGTCTACGTAATAATATGATTATGTGAAACCCCACAAAAACTACTTCCGTAATTTGTCCAGACCAACCACAAACTTGTACGTCATCCTTCAAACGGTCCAGCCAGTCACAGTGTGACGTCACCAGCAGGCGCTGGAGCCGATCCGATACCTACACCGAATCGACGTTGTTGCGAGCAGGTCACTCACAAGAAGACTTTAGCCCCCAAAAAGAAGAAAGGTAGATGCCGAATGCAGGGCTTAACAAAACATGGACTGCTATTTATTTACTGAAGTCAGAGATAAGGCCGTGTGTTTAGTTTGCGGAGAGCAGATCCAAAAAACACCAAATGAGGTGATTAGACTACAAATGTGGGCATCATTATAATATCTTGCTTGATATTTGGAGTAGAAAGACAATATTGTGATGTTTTGGGGTGAATGTGACTGAAAAAAAAATACAAACATTGTTTTGGGAAATTTGATTTACATTTTTTGTAAGGCAACTTGGTTTTTTTTCCCATACTCTTACCAATGTTATTTACTGCTTTACACACACACACACACACAATATTAATATTATGCAGAATTTAGTTCAGCCTTTTGGTTCGGCCCGCCACAAAACGGTTTCTCATGTGGCCCCATGGAAAAAAAAAAAATAATTGCCCACCCCTGGACTAGAGTCTGTATCTAGTTTCTGCAGTTGGATGAAAAGGCAACATCTGATACAAGACAAGCAGTTAAAGATAAAAACCAGACGTTTATTTTTATACACATGTAAAATCAGAGTATATGTACAGACATCATTAGAAAGACGCAGGTCATGCTCCGTCCATAGGGATGGCGTTGCGGCGGTGGGAGAGCTGCTGCATGGCTGCCCCGATCTCCCAGCCCGTGATGATCCCACGCCGGTTAAACGCAGACAGGCGCGCGGCCTCCAGGCCCACTCGCCTTAAAAGAAACGACGCTGCGAGCCTCGAGTCATTCACCAATCTGCAGTGAACAGGCTCGACCTGGGCGAGAGAAAAACCTGTACTACAACCTAGTAAACATCACACGGAGTTTTCACGCACGAGACTGGAAGGACACAACGCCACTTCCGGTTGAGCAAACTCACCTCTCTGCAGAGTTTATAAATATAAACTGCACGCGCGCGGTGTTGGGCTTTTCCTCTAGAGCGAGAGGCGCGCGACTTCCCTTGAGGCCGGATTACTTTCATGACAGTAGCGCGTGCGTTCAGTTCCGGGATTTCCGTTGAGACGATTTAAAGCGTAGATAATGAACTAACACGCACGCGCCCTAATCAAGTAACCTTAATTACGCGTCACCTGATCTGATCTACCGTCCAATCAGTGACTTTGTTTCTCTTAGTTCCGGGCCTCCTAGCAACCTTTTTTTTTTTTTTTTAAAGGAGTACGCCACCCCCAGGTGAAATTGAGTCAGTCCCTGCAGTCCCTAGAGTTGGATGAGTGAGCCAAAGCGTTTTGTAGCCGACCCAGCCATTGTCCTGATCTGGAAACGTCCCGGTTAGCTTTAGGCAGCTGGGCCATAGAAGGTTCACGCTGCATGCTGCACACTGCACGCTACACGTTCACGTGAAGAACCGGACCCTGGGCCATTAAACTTCATGCTTGGATGTTCACGTGTTGCGTCTGTTCTACTTTGACCGAGTAACCAACAATATGGACTCTTCGGATGACGACGATTGCCTCATTCTGCTTTTACTGAGACAGAGGAAGAGAAAAAGGAACAGAATTTGGAGCCGAGAACACTTCCTTCTGAGAGAAACCCGTGGTGAATTTCACCGAACATTCTATAATCTGCTTGACAATCCCGATGAAGAACCATTTTTCAATTATACCATTCAATTATATTTTTTCTGAAGTTTTCCCCTGAAAGCATAGAGTTATCTCCCTAGACCCGTTCTGATTGGCTGGCGCGGCGGTGACCGCATGCATTGACTGGAATTTCCATCTTCACGCCTAGAAAAAAGTGTGCATGTTCATTTCACGCTTCACGCGTGAAGTGTGCAGCGTGCAACGTGAACGCCGTTCTATGGCCCAGAGCAAGTCATGCTACGTTTGTCCACTTTTCTTTACACGCGTGTAGTGTGTAGTGTGCAGCGTGCAGCGTGAACCTTCTATGGCCCAGCTGCCTTAGCTTAGCGTAGTCGCTGTAATCCGGCGTGTCCAGATAGCATTGTCGTTGCAAAAGGGAATCAAATAACTCAAGATTTTTTATAATTATTTCTCATGACCTGTACATTCACATCGAGTACACATATCAATGCAAATTAACACGAAGGGATTTACTAGACCAATTTATTAGGGTTGGGAAGATTCACCGATTTGCATCGGGGAATCGATGCGAACCATACGATGCGGTTGCATCAGTTGGCAAACGTTTGAATCGGTTAAAAATTCAAATGGGATCGAGATGCATCGCGACTAAAATATGTGCATCGATACGAACCGAATAATATCTATTATTTAACTTTTTAAAAACTGGCCTGTTTCTGGGTTGAGTTATCTATGCAGCCGTCATTGGCTGATTCAGCCCAACTCTCGTCTCGCGCGAAGAGGCGGGCCAAGCAAACAGCAGAAGAACAGCGGTCAGATTTTGAGTCAGAGGCGGCCAGCGAAACATGGAAGAATCTGAAGTAATACATTCACCGGGTGGCTTTAAATCAATAGTTTGGAAAAGTTTCGGCTTTTACAAGCGAGGTGGAGAGCTGGACAAATCTACTGCGATATGCAAACTGTGCCGTGCGGCGATTAAATACACAGGGAGCACCACCAACTTAACTACTCGCCTGAAGCGGCGACACGACTTGAATGTATCGTCGACTTCAGCTAGCAGTAGTGCTACTAATGCACCTGGTGAGCAAAGTAGTGGTAGGCCCACAGTTTTTTCAACCCCCACTGTCTAGTAATTCTGCTCAATCGAAAGCCATAACAGAAGCCATATCCTTCTTTATATGCAAAGACATGCTACCTTACAGCATAACCGGGAGCAAGGCTTTCAAATACCTCCTTGAAGTCGTGGAGCCAAGATATAGCATACCTGACAGGAAGATTTTCACTGACAGGATAATTCCTGCTCTGTACGACAAAGTAAGGTTAATTTTTTGTTAATTTACTAGTTATTATATTGGATGGGATCCACTATCCTAAAATCTCATGGCTTTTTTCTTTTTATTATTAGTATAAATCTAATTATTTATTAAACCTCTTTCAAAAACTTAACACAGCCTGAGCTGCTTAGGTTAACATAAAAATGTGGCAGAAAGTTAATTGTTCATTATTCAGGTCTGAATTTTGAAATTGTGTAATTCCTGTTTTTTAAAATAAAAGGCACAGCCAGTGGTAATGCTTTAAGTGCCAGTACTTGAGAAATACTATGTATTCCATGGTATAATTTTCTTCTGCATCGTATCGAATCTCACTGCATCGCATTGTGTTAAAATGAAATCGTACAGTATCGCACTGTATCGCAGTAGGTTGGAAAATCGTATCGCATCTTACCATTAGTAATTTCATGAATCGTTAATGTATCGAATCGTTGGCAGTGCATCGAGATGCGTATCGTATCGTGTTGATGATGAAGATTCCCATCCCTACAATTTATATATGGAACTACTTTCGGCCACAGCACAGGCAAAGCACCGCTGCAGGCGCAAAGACACCACGCAGCACCTGAAAACCCTGGTTTCCCTGGTAACACTGGTGTATTGACGGAAGTTGTGGTGCTGCGTGGTGTCTTTGCGCCCATAGATATACATAGAAGACCACAGGCAAGCTTTTCCACAGAATTTGCGGTAAACTGAGGTAAGACCATTGAGGTGCTTAAATGTTTATACTCTTATCTCGCTGAAATTTTGACGTATATACAAATGGTTTGATTTCTTAAAACATTATTAATGTGGTTGTAATTCTGGGTGCTTGAACATGCTAAAATCGTACCTTTTCTCTTCAAAAACGACTTACTGCAACTTTTAGTCAAAGTTGTGTTTCATGCTAGGCTAGCTCGTAGCACCAAGTAATTTTACATGGAAGGTCATGAGATAATATTTTCAATAACTGAAGTTGCACTTGCACATGGTTTTCATTTTCGGGTTGGTTAATTGAAAACACTGGTTGTGTCCCTATTTTTTAAGCTTAGACTCCACCACATTGCCAAGATGACAACCCTTTCCTTCCAGAACAACAGCATGAGACAGAAGCACAACAAAGCAGTACTGTTTAAAGGGCATTAGCCAAATATACAGTATAAAAATTTTCAAGGGGTATGACGACTTGCGCAAGCACAGCCCAGCACTCACATTATGATTTACAGGAAATCAAAGTACTGACTTTGATGACAAGATGATGTGTGTGTCTGTGTGTGTTTTAATTGTAGATGTTTATATCAGTATGTTTAGTTTTATTTTAACTGCACATTGGAGCCTAGTCAAATGAAATTTCAATCTTCTGTGCTAACATATATTGACTTTGACATGATAATCAGCTTTGAATGTTCTTTTTGTAAATGTAAAGATATATTTTTATCCTTGGAAGTATAACCACGTGATTAATTAAATGCTTTTTTTGTCACAAACTACCGTGAGTCGCTGTCACTGTTTTATACTATTACTTTCTCGGGCAGTGCATTTGTTATTTTGCTATGATGTGAGTTTACATTTGTTATTTTGCTATGATGTGAGTTTACATTTGTTATTATGCTATGATGTGAGTTTGCATTTGTTATTTTGCTATGATGTGAGTTTGCATTTGTTATTTTGCTATGATGTGAGTTTACATTTGTTATTATGCTATGATGTGAGTGCATTAGGTTTTTGAGGTGGATGAAGTATTTCTGAAGTTTCAGAAGTGAGTAAGCTGTTTATTTAACTTTAGCTTCCCCTACGGCCCTATCACATGTAAAAATATTTTCACTAAAAATTGGAAATAAATTGTATGGTTATTTGTTCTAAGGCCGCAGTTATCCATAAGTATGCAGTGTTAGGCTTCTCACAGCATAGGAATTTCAGCATGTATTTTTTTAAAACATAAAATGATTATTCATCATTAATATCATAAATACATACTTCCGTTTGGTTTTTTTTTATATAACAAACCAAACCGTTTGAATATCGATTGAAATTTGAGGAAGTTACGGTCATCTGAAAAGTACATATCACTACCAACACAATGTAATGGGTAAGCCAGCTGTTTGAGGTAAGATGGCCGCCATGTGCGGATGTTCGACTTCATTGACGGGCAACGGGGACGAGGCATCTAGTCTTCTATGAGCGGTGCTTTGCCTGTGCTGTGGCCGAAAGTAGTTCCATATATAAATTGGTCTAGTAAATCCCTTCGTGTTAATTTGCATTGATATGTGTACTCGATGTGAATGTACAGGTCATGAGAAATAATTATAAAAAATCTTGAGTTATTTGATTCACTTTTGCAACGACAATGCTATCTGGACACCCCGGATTACAGCGACTACGCTAAGCTAAAGCTAACCGGGACGTTTCCAGATCAGGACAATGGCTGGGTCGGCTACAAAACGCTTTGGCTCACTCATCCAACTCTAGGGACTGCAGGGACTGACTCAATTTCACTTGGGGGTGGCGTATTCCTTTAAAGGATGAATTCAGGTAAATGAGCGCATTGTAGATTTTGTTTCTGACCTAAGTTTAAAGTCAAAACTTATATTACTGAACTGCTGCTTGATAAAAAAGAGAGAGAGAGACCTAATTGGGGACTTCTGGAGAAAACTTGGAAGGAGCTCTGGAGTGCACGACACGAGTTTAACGGTGTTTTGAAAAATATCAGCTTATATGACTTTTTTTGATGATTTTTTTTTTTTTGGTGGAATTATGGACGAGTGTAGTGGTGGTGGGGGAGAGGAGGACGAGGCATTTAGGGAACAACTGGATAGCCTGTGGATTAACTCTAGGACGAATGCTAACCAGAAGCAGGGACAGGGGAAAAGATATTTAGAATCAGATGAGGATGAGGGAGACAGGGTTGTGAGAAGGAGAGTGTGGCAGGAGAATGAATTAAAAGTAGTTGTAAGGTTCAAGGAAGGGTATGACATTGGTAAAGTTGGTTTAATTTCTTTAACAAATGGATTGAAGAAGGTGTTGGGAGAAATAGAGAGGGCGTA